>NC_091287.1:331113261-331781261 GCF_032444005.1 Ranitomeya imitator | reverse complement strand
CACGGGTGTGTCAGATGCTACAGGCAGTCGCTCTGCATCTGGCTGCAGAGGTCTCTGCGTTTGGCATTGCAGATGTCTTCTTAATCCTTCTGACTTTTAGACCCAATGGCAACCTCCCTCTAGCTCTAATTGACACACCTGGACCTGAGTGCTAATAGACGCTCAGTCTGCTTCAGGGAGTCACCAGTAATATTCACATTTTCCCCTTGTGAAGGCTTGGAGCTATAGCAGTCGGCTTACTTCCTCTCTGGTGTTGCTGGAGGACATTTGATGTTATCTCTCTGGAGTCTGCTCAAGCTGAATTACTTCCCCCTTGTTTGTTTCCCTTCATGTTTTAGTAGACAGTCGGGACTGACCAGTTCACATCCCCCCTCCCCTATTCAGGGCCTAGCTCTAGGGATATACAGGCCTTAGGTCCCTGCTCAGTGATTGGTGTAGAACCAATATAGGGACGGTAGGGGAGGCAGGGTGCTATTAGATCTGCCTAGGGGTCTCCACCCTTCCCCCATTCCCTAGCGTTTGGGATTCCTTCACCTCTTCCTCTCATGTTGCACTTAGTCTTCCCACACTGTGTGTGACAGTATTTAATATACAATGTGTTCAACTCCTTATCAGCCCACGGTCCAGTTACAGACCTACAATTTCAATAATACAATTTAGTCCATCCTGGAAATTTGAGCCCAGGGCCAGGTATATAAAGGATAGGCTAAACTATCCAAAAGTGTTTGCATGTGGGGATCAACCTGAGCTTAATGTATTCCACAATCCATTTCTCCTACCCTCAAGGAAACAGAACAACAATTTTAGATGTTTAGGTATTTCTGTTACTAACCTTTTTTCAATTTAAAACTGTTTTGCATATTTTTATTTTTCTCTTTTTATACTTTTTCTTGTAAGCACTGCATTTTGTATATTAAAGCTTAAAACTTTAATAAGTTTGATTCCTTGAATGCTCTAAAGAATACGGAGTCTTTCAGAAAGTGTGTGGCCTTTTGACTGTCAGAAAGAAATATATATATTTCGGGGACTCATCACCCCATGTCTTTGATGAGTGGTGGTAGTGTGTTGTGTAGCCAGGATGTGTGGACTGCGTCTATGTGTGATTTATGCTCAATTTTCAGCCTATAACAGAGGTGGAGTGCAAGATTGAGTGAAAGGAGATAAATTAACCATTGCAGTCATAACTACGTCCTTTGCTGAGAAGTTTGTGCATGACTGCCAATAAATGAAAATCTGTACTGAATTCTGTGAGTTCGTGTACTCACAATAGAGTTCCATTAGAATTAACAGACTATATGTGCATTTACACTGGCAGATATCTGCCCAATGAACACCAATCGATATCTGTCTTCACAATCAGTATGGCCAGTGTTTAAAAGGCAGA
The DNA here is from genome assembly GCF_032444005.1 of Ranitomeya imitator. Classification (NCBI taxonomy): domain Eukaryota; kingdom Metazoa; phylum Chordata; class Amphibia; order Anura; family Dendrobatidae; genus Ranitomeya; species Ranitomeya imitator. The sequence goes on along the minus strand of NC_091287.1, from coordinate 331,779,877 downwards.
CTTGCAGTGACAATAGTTGCTATTAGGTGATTTAAAAAAAAAAAAATTTCCTGGGCAGGAGATAAACCTAATGCTGCTAAATTCAACCTCTGAAGATGGTTTATATAGTAATGTCAAAATGTTGTGCCTAAAATGTAACTTTTTGGTCTAAAAAACTTTTACTCTTGCTGAACATTGCTTTCCTTCAGTAACAATCAAAGAAATGTTTCTTTACTATTTCACTCTTCCAGGAGGACCCAAATCCTCAGCTCTCCTGTGGGAGCGATTACCCATCTGGATCTCTTCTTGCAGCCAAAAGTCAGGTGAGAATAATCAGCTTAGGCTAAAAGCCAGACAACCAGCACCAGATCAGATTAACTGCCTCTCCCCTATGCTTCAAGCTTTATCTCAAGGACACTGGGCAGTTTTATATAAACACACATGAAGATAAGCAGAGATGAGCAAAATGTTTTGCTTGACTCACCAGTCCATAGAACACAATGGCAGAATGGATTTTCTTTATTAATGGCATTAAATGAATGCCAGTGAGCTATTTACAGGTCAACAATCGTTCCATGCGCAAAGAATTGTCATTAATGCAATCATTCTGTGCCTATACAATATCGTTACTAGTAACACATCATCTGTTTGCATGGGGCAATGTGCAGATAATTATGATGATTATTAACCCCTTAAGCCCCGAGGGTGGTTTGCACGTTAATGACCGGGCCAATTTTTACAATTCTGACCACTGTCCCTTTATGAGGTTATAACTCTGGAACGCTTCAACGGATCTTGGCGATTCTGACATTGTTTTCTCGTGACATATTGTACTTCATTTTAGTAGTAACATTTATTCGATATAACTTGCGTTTATTTGTGAAAAAAACGGAAATTTGGCGAAAATTTTGAAAATTTCGCAATTTTCCAACTTTAAATTTTTATGCCCTTAAATCACAGAGATATGTCACGCAAAATACTTAATAAGTAACATTTCCCACATGTCTCCTTTACATCGGCACAATTTTGGAACCAAAATTTTTTTTTGTTAGGGAGTTATAAGGGTTCAAAGTTGACCAGCAATTTCTCATTTTTACAACACCATTTTTTTTTTAGGGACCACATCTCATTTGATGTCATTTTGAGGGGTCTATATGATAGAAAATACCCAAGTGTGACACCATTCTAAAAACTGCACCCCTCAAGGTGCTCAAAACCACATTCAAGAAGTTTATTAACCCTTCAGGGGTTTCACAGGAATTTTTGGAATGTTTAAATAAAAATGAATATTTAACTTTTTTTCACACAAAATTTATTTCAGCTCCAATTTGTTTTATTTTACCAAGGGTAACAGGATAAAATGGATGCCAAACATTGTTGTACAATCTGTACTGAGTACGCTGATACCCCATATGTGGGGGTAAACCACTGTTTGGGCGCATGGCAGAGCTCGGAAGGGAAGGAGCGCCATTTGACTTTTAAATGCAAAATTGACAGGAATTGAGATGGGACACCATGTTGCGTTTGGAGAGCCACTGATGTGCCTAAACATTGAAACCCCCCACAAGTGACACCATTTTGGAAAGTAGACACCCTAAGGAACTTATCTAGATGTGTGGTGACCACTTTGACCCACCAATTGCTTCACAGAAGTTTATAATGCAGAGCCGTAAAAATAAAAAATCATATTTTTTCACAAAAATGATCTTTTCGCCCCCAATTTTTTATTTTCCCAAGAGTAAGAGAAGAAATTGAACCTCAAAAATTGTTGGCCAATTTGTCCTGAGTACGCTGATACCCCGTATATGGGTGTAAACCATTGTTTGGGCGTATGGCAGAGCTCGGAAGGGAAGTAGCGCCATTTTACTTTTCAATGCAAAATTGACTGGAATTGAGATGGGATGCCATGTTGCGTTTGGAGAGCCCCTGATGTGCCTAAACATTGAAATCCCCACAAGTGACACCATTTTGGAAAGTAGACCCCTTAAGGAACTTATCTAGAGGTGTGGTGAGCACTTTGACCCAACAAGTGCTTCACAGAAGTTTATAATGCAGAGCCGTAAAAATAAAAAATCATATTTTTTCACAAAAATAATCTTTTCGCCACCAATTTTTTATTTTCCCAAGGGTAAGAGAAGAAATTAGACCACAAAAGTTGTTGTGCAATTTGTCCTGAGTGCGACGATACCCCATATGTGGGGGTAAACCACTGTTTGGGCGCATGGCAGAGCTCGGAAGGAAAGGAGCGCCATTTGACTTTTCAATGCAAAATTGACTGGAATTGAGATGGGACGCCATGTTGCGTTTGGAGAGCCCCTGATGTGCCTAAACATTGGAACCCCTCACAAGTGACACCATTTTGAAAAGTAGACCCCTTAAGGAACTTATCTAGATGTGTGGTGAGCACTTTGACCCAACAAGTGCTTCACAGAAGTTTATAATGCAGAGCCGTAAAAATAAAAAATCTTATTTTTTCACAAAAATGATCTTTTCGCCCCCAATTTTTTATTTTCCCAAGGGTAAGAGAAGAAATTAGACCACAAAAGTTGTTGTGCAATTTGTCCTGAGTGCGACGATACCCCATATGTGGGGGTAAACCACTTTTTGGGTGCATAGCAGAGCTCGGAAGGGAAGGAGCGCCATTTGACTTTTCAATGCAAAATTGACTGGAATTAAGATGGGACGCCATGTTGGTTTGGAGAGCCCCTGATGTGCCTAAACATTAAAAACCCCCACAAGTGACACCATTTTGGAAACTAGACCCTCTAAGGAACTTATCTAGATGTGTTTTGAGAGCTTTGAACCCCCAAGTGTTTCACTACAGTTTATAACGCAGAGCCGTTAAAATAAATTTATTTTTTTTTCGCAAAAATTTTTTAGCCCCCAGTTTTGTATTTTCACAAGGGTAACATAATAAATTGGACCCCAAAAGTTGTTGTCCAATTTGTCCTGAGTACGCTGATACCCCATATGTGGGGGGGAACCACTGTTTGGGCGCATGGCAGAGCTCGGAAGGGAAGGAGCGCCATTTGGAATGCAGACTTAGATGGATTGGTCTGCAGGAGTCACGTTGCATTTGCAGAGCCCCTGATGTACCCAAACAGTACAAACCCCCCACAAGTGACCCCATATTAGAAACTAGACCTCCCATGGAACTTATCTAGATGTGTTGTGAGAACTTTGAACCCCTAAGTGTTTCACTACAGTTTATAACGCAGACCCGTGAAAATAAAAATTCTTTTTTTTTTCACAAAAATGATTTTTTAGCCCCCAGCTTTGTATTTTTACAAGGGTAACAGAATAAATTGGACCCCAAAAGTTGTTGTTCAATTTGTCCTGAGTACGCTGATACCCCATATGTGGGGGGGAACCACTGTTTGGGCTCATGGCAGAGCTCGGAAGGGAAGGAGCGCCATTTGGAATGCAGACTTAGATGGATTGGTCTGCAGGCGTCACGTTGCATTTGCAGAGCCCCTGATGTACCCAAACAGTAGAAACCACCCACAAGTGACCCCATATTGGAAACTAGACCTCCCATGGAACTTATCTAGATGTGTTGTGAAAACTTTGAACCCCCAAGTGTTTCACTACAGTTTACAACGCAGAGCCGTGAAAATAAAAATCCTTTTTTTTCCCACAAAAATGATTTTTAGCCCCCCAAATTTTTATTTTCCCAAGGATAACAAGAGAACTTGGACCCAAAAAGTTGTTGTCCAATTTGTCTCGAGTACGCTGATACCCCATATGTTGGGGTAAACCCCTGTTTGGGCGCACGGGAGAGCTCGGAAGTGAAGGAGCACTGTTTTACTTTTTCAATGCAGAATTGGCTGGAATTGAGATCGGACGCCATGTCGCGTTTGGAGAGCCCCTGATGTGTCTAAACAGTGGAAACCCCCCAATTATAAATGAAACCCTAATCCAAACGCACCACTAACCCTAATCCCAACTGTAACCCTAACCACACACCTAACCCAGACACACCCCTAATTCTAATCCCAACCCTAATCCCAACCGTAAATGTAATCCAAACCCTAACCCTAGCCCCAACCCTAGCCCTAACCCTAACCGGAAAATGGAAATAAATACATTTTTTTTAATTTTATTATTTTTCCCTAAGGCTAGGTTCACATTGCGTTAGGGAAATCCGTTTAGCACTAGCGGATTGCGCTAACACAATGTCTTTTTAGGTGTCGTGTTTAGTGGTCGCGTTAACGTCCCCGCTCTGGAAGATCGGGGATCGGACCTCGGGCGCGCCGCGGACGCTGCAAGCAGCGTCTGAGGCGCGCCACAAAAGAATGGCACCTTGCTAGCGCGAGCCGAAAATGGCACGCTCTAGCGATGCGCTACACCTGAAAATCACATTGCTGTCAATGGTTGTGCTAACGGACCCGTTGCACGGCGTTAATTGTGACATTTTCGCCGTGCAACGCTGTCCGTTAGCGTTAACCCATTAACGCAATGTGAACCTAGCCTAACTAAGGGGGTGATGAAGGGGGGTTTGATTTACTTTTATAGCGAGTTTTTTAGCGGATTTTTATGATTGGCAGCCGTCACACACTAAAAGACGCTTTTTATAGCAAAAAAGTTTTTGCGTCTCCACATTTTGAGACCTATAATTTTTCCATATTTTGGTCCACAGAGTCATGTGAGGTCTTGTTTTTTGCGGGACGAGTTGACGTTTTTATCGGTTACATTTTCGGACACGTGACAGTTTTTGATCGCTTTTTATTCCGATTTTTTTGTGAGGCAGAATGACCAAAAACCAGCTATTCATGAATTTCTTTTGGGGGAGGCGTTTATACCGTTCCGCGTTTGGTAAAATTGATGAAGCAGTTTTATTCTTCGGGTCAGTACGATTACAGCGACACCTCATTTATATCTTTTTTTTATGTTTTGGCGCTTTTATACGATAAAAGCTATTTTATAGAAAAAATAATTATTTTGCCATCGCTTTATTCAGAGGACTATAACTTTTTTATTTTTTTGGTTATGATGCTATATGGCGGCTCGTTTTTTGCGGGACAAGATGACGTTTTCAGAGGTAACATGGTTATTTATATCCGTCTTTTTGATCGCGTGTTATTCCACTCTTTGTTCAGCGTTATGATAATAAAGCGTTGTTTTTTGGCTCGTTTTTTTTTTTTTTTTTCTTACGGTGTTCACTGAAGGGGTTAACTAGTGGGCCAGTTTTATAGGTCGGGTCGTTACGGACGCGGCGATACTAAATATGTGTACTTTTATTGTTTTTTTGTTTTTTTTTATGTAAAGAAATGTATTTATGGGAATAATATTTTTTTTTTTCTGCTTTATTTAGGAATTTTTTTTTTATTTTTTTTTTTACAAGTGTGGAAATTTTTTTTTTTACTTTTTCACTTTGTCCCAGGGGGGGACATCACAGATCACCGATCTGACAGTGTGCACAGCACTCTGTTAGATCGGTGATCTGACATACAGCCGGGCAGGATTAGAGCTGCAGCTGCAGCCTGATCCTGACCCAGAAGTGCTCCCTGCAGGACCCGGATGCAGCCCGGCGGCCATTTTGGATCCGGGGACTGCAGGGAGAAGACGCTCGGTACACGGTGAGCACATCACCGTGTACCGATCGTCTCAGGGAAGCCCGCAGGGAGCCCCCTCCCTGCGCGATGCTTCCCTGCACCGCCGGCACACCGCGATCATCTTTGATCGCGGTGTGCCGGGGGTTAATGTGCCGGGAGCGGTCCGTGACCACTCCTGGCACATAGTGCCGGATGTCAGCTGCGATAGGCAGCTGACACCCGGCCGCGATCGGCCGCGCTCCCCCCGTGAGCGCGGCCGATCGCATATGACGTACTATCCCGTCCATGGGAATTAAGTCCCAGGTCACCTGGACGGGATAGTACGTCATATGGGATTAAGGGGTTAAAGGGAAACTGTCATGTCTTCAAACACTAGTAACCTGTACATTTGGGTTAATCTGCAGGTTAATAGCATTCCAAAGTAAGGCTACAGGGAGGATATAAGCTTTATTCCTCCCGGCTGCTTCCAGCTTTCATTCATAGAGTACACTGGCGACTGTAAGCACGCCCTGGCACATTGACTGACAGCAGTCTGTGCAGTGCATTAATCCAGAGACAACTGTCAGTCAAATTGCCAGGTCATGCTTACAGCTACCAAACACTGTGTACTGAACAGTCAATGAAGCCACTCCGGCATACCTAAAGCTGGCGGCTCCTGGGCTGAATAAAGTTCATTTCCTCCCAGAACCTGAGCTTTTAATATGGCGGCCACACAGCTTTAGAATACTATTAACCTGCAGATTAACTCCATCATATCTACAGGTTAATAGTATTTGGGGACATGACAGATTACCTTTAGGCCTATTATTGATTACAAACTGCATATATTTTATATGATTTGCCAGATTTTTTATTGTGTGACAATAATTCACAGTATAGGTCTTTTGTAGATAATTAACTAGCGATATACATATTCCTCTTTTAGATGTACCACGGTATCTACAGTATTCCTGTAAAACAATTCATTCTTTACCAATTTTTCAAACTAAATATGAGCGAATAATTTACTGCATTTGCATCAACATAACTATGGTGATTTGTGCCTAGATGTAAGTTCATTAAAGGTTTGAGTCTCAGCAAAGAAAAATAACTAATTTATACAGTCTCCACCCTCACCAACAGATATCTGTGGAGTCAGTTATTGGACTCATCAATACGTGGCCAATAGACTATTTATAAATACAATTCACATTATTACATTTCATGCTGTTTGTTAACAATGGCATAAAACCTCATTCATGGCTTCTATTCAATGGCCATATTTGGTCGTTAACAAGTAAAACTAATAAATGACTGGGATTACAACTTTTTTGCATATGTAAATCTATTCATAACTTAATTGTCTCCTATAAACTGTGGAAAAGCAAGATGTGTTTCCAAATATTGTGAAATGATAATTTGAAATTAGAGTTTGTAAAAAAAAAAAGTTGTTTTGTTGGTTTACAAATTTGGTAAAAAAAAGTCTTATTAATGTCATATAATTGTAAATGCTACACCATTCTCACAATAATCGTGCTGTTCCCAGGCTCCAGATCCTGACCAGTGATGTGACAAAGGAACTGGAAGTCTGGCTCATATCAACCAGTCTCTGATTCAGCTGATGCTTAGATCATCCAGGTGTAGTCATCACAGGAGACATGGGGATGTGGTATAGTCATCACAGGAGACAAGGGACTTCGGTATATACATCCCAGCGGACATGTGGCTGCAGTATAGACATCACAGTAGATATGGCTGCGGCATATACATTCCAGGAAACAGAGCTACGATATAGATATCACAGGAGACATGGAGCTTCAGTATAGTCATCACACGAGACATGGGGCTGTGGTATAGTCATCAGAGGAGAAATGGGGCTGCGGTATAGTCATCACAGGAAAAGTGGGGCTGCGGTATAGTCATCACGCGAGACATGGGGCTGTGGTATAGTCATCACAGGAGAAATGGGGCTGCGGTATAGTCATCACAGGAGAAGTGGGGCTGCGGTATAGTCATCACACGAGACATGGGGCTGTGGTATAGTCATCACAGGAGAAATGGAGCTGCGGTATAGTCATCACAGGAGAAGTGGGGCTGCGGTATAGTCACCACACGAGACATGGGGATGTGGTATAGTCATCACAGGAGAAATGGGGCTGTGGTATAGTCATCACAGGAGAAATGGGGCTGTGGTATAGTCATCACAGGAGAAATGGGGCTGCGGTATAGTCATCACAGAAGTGGGGCTGCGGTATAGTCATCACACGAGACATGGGGATGTGGTATAGTCATCACAGGAGACATGAGGCTGCGGTATAGTCATCACAGGAGAAGTGGGGCTGCGGTATAGTCATCACACGAGACATGGGGATGTAGTATAGTCATCACAGGAGAAATGGAGCTGTGGTATAGTCATCACAGGAGAAGTGGGGCTGCGGTATAGTCATCACACGAGACATGGGGATGTGGTATAGTCATCACAGGAGACATGAGGCTGCGGTATAGTCATCACAGGAGAAGTGGGGCTGCGGTATAATCATCACACGAGACATGGGGATGTGGTATAGTCATCACAGGAGAAATGGAGCTGCGGTATAGTCATCACAGGAGAAGTGGGGCTGCGGTATAGTAATCACACGAGACATGGGGATGTGGTATAGTCATCACAGGAGACATGAGGCTGCGGTATAGTCATCACAGGAGAAGTGGGGCTGCGGTATAGTCATCACACGAGACATGGGGATGTGGTATAGTCATCACAGGAGAAATGGAGCTGCGGTATAGTCATCACAGGAGAAGTGGGGCTGCGGTATAGTCATCACACGAGACATGGGGATGTGATATAGTCATCACACGAGACATGGGGATGTGGTATAGTCATCACAGGAGAAATGGAGCTGCGGTATAGTCATCACAGGAGAAGTGGGGCTGCGGTATAGTCATCACACGAGACATGGGGATGTGGTATAGTCATCACAGGAGACATGAGGCTGCGGTATAGTCATCACAGGAGAAGTGGGGCTGCGGTATAGTCATCACACGAGACATGGGGCTGTGGTATAGTCATTACAGGAAAAATGGGGCTGTGGTATAGTCATCACAGGAGAAGTGGGGCTGTGGTATAGTCATCACACGAGACATGAGGCTATGGTATAGTCATCACAGGAGAAATGGGGATGTGGTATAGTCATCACAGGAGACATGAGGCTATGGTATAGTCATCACAGGAGAAATGGGGATGTGGTATAGTCATCACAGGAGAAATGGGGCTGTGGTATAGTCATCACACGAGACATGGGAATGTGGTATAGTCATCACAGGAGACATGGGACTGCGGTATACAGTATACATCCCAGCGGACATGGGGCTGCAATATAGACATCACAGTAGACATATGGCTGCGGCATATACATTCCAGGAAACACAGAGCTACGATATAGATATCACAGGAGACATGGAGCTTCAGTATAGACTTTACAGGAGACATGGGCTTTTATGTAGACATCACAGGAGACATGGGGCTGCGATATAGGCATCACAGAAGACACTGATGCTGCCTCTGCTTTGTTCTTCCATGAGACGGGAGCCCATAGCATATGCTAACTCCACACACAAAGTGAGTCCTGACGCTGGCATGGCCAACGTGAGGACGTAATCTTTCATTTCACACGCCGCAGCATTCAGTAGTGTGTGCTGTGTGCACGTTCTTGCAGAGCAAGAAGAAATTAAATGGCCTGCAGCTGTCAAAATGCAGCTGCTGGTCCACAGACTGTGGTCTCTGGGAATCTGCCTGGGGGGAGGAGGAAATGTCATTGCGGCCTGAGGTTCCCCACCCCTGCATTAAGGCAATTTTGGATGTTAAGACTAGAGAAAAACTTGCACTGGAATTTCTTTTTTTACATCATGCACCACATTGTAGATTCAGTGATACTTTTCCAAATATATAATAAAATATTATTATTTGCTGACTATTTAGCATATGGGACATACAGTATATTTTAATGAACAAAAAGAAACTAAATCAGAAATAATCAAAATCAATTACTTCACTAATATTCAAAAATAAATTATTTTTCCAGTGCGGAATATCAGTGAGGCTTCAAGCTCTATAAATTTTTGATACTATATATTTATATGACAAGTTGAAAAAAAAAAGACTGCCGGCACACCTATTAGTAGATCACATTCTCACGTTCAGTACTTGGTCAGTATTTCACATCAGTATATGTAAGCCAAAACCAGGAGTGGTTGATAAATGCAAAAGTTGTGACGTGTTTCTATTATACTTTTCCTCTGATTGTTCCACTCCTAATTTTGGCTGACAAATACTGATGTAAAATACTGACCAAATACTGATCATGCGAACGTGGCCTTTTAAGTGTAACATGCAGGTGCACATATAAACAGTGGCCATAGACAAACAAAACATAGAAATAATGCGTATGCACACTGCAGTAAGTGAATAAATAAATAAAAACACATGTAAACAGTACTTTATATATTTTTTGATAAAAAAAAGTTAACTGCTTCAATTAAAAGTTATTCAGTCCCCAGTGCAAATTAGCGCTATTGGCAAAATATATAAACTTTCTACTGTTTGTAATAAACCAATGAAAAAACAACAATTTAAATAGCTCAACTCAACTAATATAACATGTGATTTCTCCAAATTCATCACAAAATAAAACATCTGATTATTAAACCTCTTTATAACAAGGATCTTTATTACTTATTAGAGCACCCTTTGGCTGTTATGACCTGCTGAAAATGTGATTCACAGCCATTAGTGATGAGTGAGTATGCTCGTTGCTCAGGCTTTCCCGAGCATGCTCAGGTGGTCTCCGAATATTTGTGAGTGCTCGGAAATTTTGTTTTTGTTGACTGCAGCTGGATAATTTGCGACTGTTAGACAGCTTGAATACATGTGGGGCTTCCTTAGCAACCAGGCAATCCCCACATGTACTCAGGCTGGCTAGCAGCTGTAAATCATACAGCTGCGTTGACAAAAACTAAATCTCTGAGCACTCACAAATACTCGGAGGACACCCGAGCATGCTCGGGAAAACCAGAGCAACGAGTATTCTCGCTCATCACTAATAGCCATACATCAGATTCTGGCAGCGTTCCTGACGAATATCAGCCCATTCCTCATGGCCATTTGCCTTCAGTTCACAAACATTCTCTCAATGTCAAAAGAGTGGTCTGGAAACTTAAAAAGAGAGATCATTGCCTTGCACAAACAAGGAAAAGGATACAAATAGCTTAGCCATTGAATGTACATATAGATACAATTAGCAACATGGTTCGCAAGTTAAAAGTTATAGGAACATCGGTTTCTCTATCTGTAGGTGGCAAAAATACGAAGCTATCACTGATGACAACCACCAGATTCCTGAGAAGGCAGGTGATCAAACACCCTCAAGTGACTGCAAAAGACCTACAGAAATAATTAGTTAGCACAATTATGAACATACTAACTATTGAAGGTCTCCATGCATGAACAAGTAGATCTCTACTGACTCAAAAGCATCAGAAAAGTCAGTTCCATATTTGTCATAGTTAAATGTTTCAGATCACCAAACAAATTTAAATATTAGACAAAGATCACACAAGTAAACACAAAATGCAATTTTTAAATGCAGGACTTTATTATTAAGGGAAAAAGAAATTCAAACCTACAGGACCCTGTGTGAAAAGGTGATTGCCTCCCTGAAAACATAAATTAACTGTGATTTATCACATCTTTGGGAAGCTGAGTTCAAATTTCCGAGCCACACCCAGGCATGATTACTGACCCACCAGTTCCCAATCAGTAAATCACTTAAATGGGACCTGCCTGACAAAGTGAAGTAGAGCAAAAGCTCATCAAAAGCTGGACATCATGCCATGATCCAAACAAATTCCTGGACAAATGAGAAACAAAGTAGTTGAGATCTATCAGTCTGGAAAAGGTTATAAAGCCATTTCTAAATCTTTGGGACTCCAGCGAACCACAGTGAGAGCCATTATCCACAAATGGCGAAAACATGGAACAGTGGTGAACCTTTCCAGGAGTGGCGGGCCAACCAAAATTACCCCAAGAGCGCAGTAACGACTCATCCAAGAGGTCACAAAAGCCCCAAAAATAACATCCAAAGACCTGCAGGCCTCACTTGCCTCAGTTAAATTCAGTGTTCTTTACTCCACCATAAGAAAAAGACTGGGCAAAAGTGGCCTGCATGACAGAGTTCCAAGACAAAACCACTGCTGAGCAATATGAACATAAAGGCTAGTCTCAGTTTTGCCAGAATATATATTGATGATACCCAAGACTTTTGGGAGAATACTCTGTGGACTGACGAGACAAAAGTTGGACTTTTTGTAAGGCGTATTTCACATTACATCTGGCATAGAAGTACCGTAACACAGCATTTCAGAAAATGGAACATAATATCAACAGTAAAATATGGTAATTGTAGTGTGACAGTCTGGGGCTGTTTTGATGCTTCAGGACTTGGAAGACTTCATGGGTAAATAGAACCATGAATTCTGCAGTCTACCAAAAAATCATCAGTTGTTATATTAAGGTATGTTCCCACGATCAGTAAGTGCTGTGGGTTGGACGCTGCATACATCCGCAGTATCCAACCCGCAGCGGCCAGATGTTACAGCATAGTTGATGGGATTTCAAGAAATCCCATGCCCACTATGCATGCTGAGACGCCTCCGGCTTACCTGTGGAGACGGACATGCAGCATGTCTTTCCAGACAACAGCATGTCAATTTATGTAGCGGAGACACATCAGGAGCCCTCCAAACGCAAATTCCAGCCAATTCTGCTTTGAAAAAGTCAAACGGTGCTCCTTCCCTTCCAAACTCTGCCAGTGGCTTACCCCCACATATGGGGTATCAGCATACTCAGGACAAATTGGACAAAAACTTTTGCAGTCCAATTTCTCCTGTTACCCTTGTGAAAATATAAATTTGGGGGCTAAAAAATCATTTTTGTGGGAAAAAAATATTTTTTATTTTCACGGCTGTGCGTTATAAACTTTAGTGAAACACTTGGGGATTTAAAGTTCTCACAACACATCTAGATAAGTTCCTTGGTGGGTCTAGTTTACAAAATGATGTACATTAGTTTTCTCCCACATATGGGGTATCAGCATACTCAGGACAAATTGAACAACAACTTTTGCGGTCCAATTTCTCCTGTTACCCTTGTGAAAATACAAAATTGGGGCTAAAACTTAATTTTTGTGGGAAAAAAAATTATTTTTTATTTTCACGACTCTGCGTTATGAACTTTAGTGAAACACTTGGGGGTTCAATGGTATCATAACACATCTAGTAAGTTCCTGGGGGGGTCTAGTTTCCAATATGGGGGCTTCTACTGTTTAGGCACATCAGTGGCTCTGCAAACACAATGTGACACCCGCAGACCATTCCATCAAAGTCTGCATTCCAAAACGGCGCTCCTTCCCTTACTTGAGCATACTTGAGACAAATTTCTAAACAACTTTTGGGGTCCATTTTTTCCAGATACCCTTGGCAAAATGAAAAATTGCGAGCTAAAAATAATTTTTGTGGAAAAAAAATGTTTTTTTTTAATTTCACGGCTCTACATTATATACTTCTGTGAAGCACTTTGGGGTTCAAAGTGCTCACCACACATCTAGATAAGTTCTTTAGGGGGTCTACTTTCCAAAATGGTGTCACTTGTGGGGGGTTTCTCTGTTTAGGCACATTAGGAGCTCTCCAAACGTGACATGGTGTCCGATCTCTTTTCCAGTCAATTTTGCATTGAAAAGTCAAACGGCGCTCCTTCCTTTGCCATGCGCCCAAACAGTGGTTTACCCCCACATATGGGGTATCAGCGTACTCAGTTATCACCTCATAAAGGGACAGTGGTCAGAATTGTAAAAATTGGGTTAAAATACTTTATTCTGGGTGTGTGTGTTTATTTACCATACTACTATAGGATTAGTAATGGATATAGACAATCTTATAGATGCTTTTCCATTACTAAGCCGTGGGCTTGATGTCACCTGACAATACAAAGGTGACATCAACCCCACAAATATGAACCCCCTTGCCACCACTGCAGGACAAGTGGGAAGAGGCAGGTAAAGTGCCACAATTGACGCATCTTTGGATGTGCCAATTGTGGGATGGCTGTGGGCTGCTATTTTTAGGCTGTTGAGTGCCAAAATCCATGGGCCTTGCTAGCCTGAGAATACCAGGCCGCAGCAGTCTGCTATCCTTGGCTGGTTAACAAAAATAGGGGGACCCACGCTATTTCTTTGGAGGGGATCCCAATATTTTTGCTAATCATCCAAGGTAAGCAGACTGCTGCTGCTTGGTATTATCAGGCTTTTGAGGCTCATAGATATTGGATAGCAGCCTGAAATACCAGTCCCAGTAGTCTGATTTATTCTGGCTGGTTAACAAATATAGGGGGACCCCACGCTATTTTTAAAAAAAAATATTATTCATTTATTAAAAAAGGAGGGTACATCTCTCTCTGCCTTCTTCCACTTCCCGTATCATGTACTGTGTCACAAGATTCACCATTATTTAAATTAGTACACATGCATAGTAAGCTGAGTGTCTCCACTACATAAATTGACATGCTGCGGTCTGGAAAGACACACGGCATGTCCGTCTCTGCCGGTGAGCCTTGGGTGTCGGTGCACGCAAAGTGGGCATGGGATTTCTTAAAGTCCCGTTCAGTATGCTGCAACAGCTGAACGCTGCAGGTTGGACGCTGCGGATGTAAACAGTGTCCAACCCGCGGCGTTTACTGACCGTGGGAACATACCTCAATATATTTGCATATAGGAAATCACTTTTTTTCCTTCCCAGAAGTCAACTTTCAATTAGATTTATTTAAAGTGACAAAAAATGCATGCAATGAAAAACAACACATCAAAAACGCATGTAAAAAAACGCATTAAAAACGCAGGTGACCTGCCAGTGACCTCAAATGCAGATTTGGTGCAGATTTCACCTGCATCAAATCCTGAACAAACATTGAGCCATTCAAGATCGTGTGCGCATACCATTAGGTGTAATCTCTTTTGCACACAGAGCCCTGTAGGTGTGGATTTCTTTCTCCCTTAATAATAAAGATTTTCATTTAAAAACTGCATTTTGTGTTTACTTGTGTTATCTTTGTCTAATATTTAAATTTGTTTGATGATCTGAAAAATTTAAGTTTGACATACATGCAAAAGAATGGGAAAACAGGAAGGGGGCAAACAAACACTTTTTCATACAACTGTACATCATACGTCATCAACACTTAGTCATTCTAGAATTTTCCATGACTTCTTCTGAAACCGTCACAGTCGCATGACTTGAACCCCATAGAAAATCTTTCTTTGAGACTTGAAGATGGTGGTTGCAGCATGCAAACCCTGGAATATTACTGAGTTGGAGGTCGTCGTCTATGATGTATGAGTTAAGATTCCACAGGATTGCTGCGAGAAGTTGGTGCCTGTCTATGTGTCACATTTACAGCAGGTCATGCCCGCTAAAGGGTGATCTACTAAGTACTAAAAGCCCTTGTTTTTAATCGGTTAATTAAATCTGCAGTAGTTATTAAAAGTGGCTATATGTTATATTAGTTGGTTTGAACTAATTATTTTCTTCTTGTTTCATTGGTTTATTACAAAAAAACAGAATGCTTATGAATTTTAGTCATAAACCTAATTAAGTTGCAATGGGGGATGAATAATTTTGATTACAACTGTACTACATACAGCATATGTACAGTATATTACAAAACTCAGTACACCCCTAACATTTTTGTAAATATGATATTATATATTTTCAGTAAATATGCTATTACATCTTTTCAAGGGACGACACTGAGGATATGACACTTTGATACAATGTAAAGGAGTCAGTGTACAGCTTGTATAACAGTGTAAACTTGGTATGCCGGATCGCAAATTGGTTTCAACCAAATACAGTCCGTGTTCGAATCCATTGCCGTGGACAATAGCACCTAGTTTCTTAGGTGCATAAGCCGCCTTGAAATCCTTGTCTCTGCGTAAGCCCCACACAGACCTGGGTTGTAGAGAGCCTCCTGCAATGGCAATGGCTATGGGTTGGGGAAGATGGGAATCTAGAATGTACCTTTGGTCCATGTATGACAGACATGCGCCATCACTGCTTGGAGTTGGTTGTGTTACATAGTCAGCACTTTAGAGTAATTGCTGTAATCTGAGCTAGCAACGATCACATCAGTATTATTTATTTAATGCTCATGTCAAGTGTGACAGTAACATTTAAAAGATCATCAACCTGGCAGCCATTACTCTGGAGCCTATTGGCCCCTGAGGTAGATGTGATCACGCGGATGTGATGATTTACCATGGAAGTCGAGAGCCTGCTAAAGCCCTTCGTGTCTGCTATGGACTCTTTCATAGGAAATGAGTAATTAAACATAGGAATCAATTTTATGGGAGATTAAGAGATCGCAGGCTCTAGTCTCCTAAGAATACTAATAAAACAAAAAATATGATTTTAATCAATTTGTTTATTTCCAAACATAAATATCTAAATATAAAAAGTGTAACATATTTTGCATTGCTTTGTGATGCATAGATGTCCAAACAAATAAAATATTAAAATACTTATACAGTGAATAACAACATGGAAAAAAAATAAAATGGCATTATCGTTGTTTTTTTGTAAGTTCACCCCCAAAAGACCCCTTAGAACATGATTCGGGTCGGTTTTTACCATTCCCAGTGTTGCGAATGCCATTATTCACTGAATAACGGCGACCGCAAAATAAAAAAAAGAAGCCGATTTTCCATTTATTTCTCTCTCCTCTGATATGATCTAGCATACCAGAGGACAGCGAAATGGGGTCCCCCTTTCCCCTCCGGTGCCTCCAGTGTCTCCGATCCCTCCAGCTCTGTCCCCCGGCGTCTTCTTCCAGGAAGAAAATGGTGGGCGCATGTGCAGTGCACCTGCCGAGATCTGCTGGCATCAACAGGTGAGTTTTCCTATTGGTTCATTTTGATCACGATGATAGGGTCTATCACTGTAATAAAAATAAAAAAAATAGTCAATCAAACCCCCTTTATCACCCACTTAGATAAAAATAATAAATTAGGGTTAGGGTTGGGGCTAGGGTTAGAGCTAGGGTTAAGGTTGGGCTAGGGTTTGTGTTGGTGTTACGGTTGTGGTGTTTGGGGTTACAGTTGTGGTGTTGGGGTTATGGTTGTGGTGTTGGAGTTGGAGTTAGGGTTGTGTTGGGGATACGGTTGTGTTGGGGATAGGGTTGGGGTGTTTGGAGTTAGGGTGGTGTTGAAGTTAGGGTTGTGGTTAGGGTTGGGATTAGGGTCAAAGGTAGGGCTGTGTTAGGGTTGGAGTTAAAATTAGGGCGTTTCCACTGTGTAGATACATCAGGGGTCTCCAAACATGACATGGTGCCCGCCTTTGATTCCAGCCAATTTTGCGCACAAACAGTGGCTTTCCCCCACATACGGGGTATCAGCATACTCAGGAGAAATTGCACAACAAATTTGGGGATCTATTTTCTCCTGATACCCTTGTGAAAATAAAAAAGTAAGGTTCCAAAGTAAATTTTTTGTGAAAAAAGTAAAATGTTCATTTTTTCCTTCCACATTGCTTTAGTTCTCATGAAGCACCTGAAGGGTTAATAAACTTCTTGAGCACCTTGCGGGGTGGAGTTTTTAGAATGGTGTTACTTTAGGGTATTTTACGTCATACTGATCCCCTAAACTCATTTCAAATGTGAGGTGGTCCCTAAAAAAATAGTATTGTAAATTTTGTTGGAGAAAAGAGAAATTGCAGGTCAACTTTTAACCCTTATACAGTTGTTCTCAAAAGTTTACATACCCAGGTAGAATTTTTTATGTCTTGGCCTTTTGTCAGAGAATATGAATGACAACACCAAAACATTTTCTCCACTCATGGTTAGTGGTTGGGTGAAGCCATTTATTGCCAAACTACTGTGTTTTCTCTTTTTAAATGATAATGACAACCCAAACATCCAAATGACGCTGTTCAAAAGTTTACATACCCTAGTGATTTTGGCCTGATAGCATGCACAAAGGTTGACACAAATGGGTTTGAATGTCTACTAAAGGTGACATCTTCACCTGTGACCTGTTTGCTTGTAATAAGTGTGTGTACATAAAAGCTGAGTGAGTTTCTGGGATCCAGACAGACTCTTGCATCTTTCATCCAGCCACTGACATTTCTGGATTGTGAGTCATGGGGAAAGCAAAAGAATTGTCAATGGATCAACCGAAAAAGGTAGTTGAACTGCATAAAAAAGGAAAGGGATACAAAAAGATATCCAAGGAATTGATAATGCCAGTCAGCAGGGTTCAAACTGTGATTAACAATTGTAAAATCTTGGGCTCTGTAAAAACTAAACCACGGTTGGGCAGATCAACAAAAATGTCGTCCATAACTGCCAGGAAAATTGTTAGGGATGCAAAGAAAAACCCACAAATAACATCACCTCAAATATAGGACTCTGAAAACTAGCAGTGTGCCTGTTTCAAGATGCACAATAAGGAGGCACTTGAAGAAAAATTGGCTGCATGAAGTGGCAGTGAAACATGCGTTGGAGTGTTGTGTGCGGGGGACAGTGGAATTTCAGACTGGTTGGTATCACTTACACCTGCATTAACTTCACCTCTGATACTAAGGCTGGTTGATCACATGATCACTGAATTGCACACCAGCCATCACACTTTTTTATTAATTCTCATCTGATGATATGGCTTTATTTATTGTTTTATTCATTTTGGTCAGAACATGTGCACTGTGACTATTATGTTTGGGCATATATTTTATTTACCCATTTGTTTTGTTTAATTGTAGTGTACACTCTAATTTTCTACCACCGGGTATTTATTATATATATATTATTTTTCTCACACACCTCACTTTATGCCTCACTATGACTACGTCGTTTGGACATTAATTTTCAATTATGAATTACACAAATTTTTGATTGATTAAATTCATATTTTGTTGTGTAAACATTAACTTTTTTATAAAACGATCAAGGAATAATCTGCCCACACCAAATTTGTATATGGTGCTTCAGAGGAAAAAATAATGTCAGTATTATAGAACAACCTCCGGCACTCAATAAAGCAAGAGAAAAAGAAAAAAATCTTTTGTCATGCAAAAATGAAATCTTTATTAGTCTGGGGATTCACAGCCGATGAGGAATGCAACAGAAAGTTATTTCACCCAACGTTTCGGCCTATATGGCCTTTCTAAAGGTTTCATTCTACATAACAAAGCAAAATATATACATAAACATTACAAAATCAAATACACATGTCACAGAAAAAGCAATCTTCGTATATTTATACAAAATACGTAATCCAATTCAATTTTTTATCATTAAATAGTGTGAATCCATATATAAGAAATATGACTATCATGATTTTAGATAACAAATCCAAAGCAACAGTTCAGAGAAAAAAATGCTTATTAACCCCTTCAAGTCGCGGCCCTTTTTCATTTTTTCGTTTTCGTTTTTCACTTCCCTCCTTCCCTAAACCATAACTTTTTTATTTTTCCGTCAATATGGTCATATGAGGGCTTATTTTTTGCGGGACAAGTTGTACTTTTGAACGACACCATTGGTTTTACCATGTCTTTTACTAGAAAACGGGAAAAAATTCCAAGTGCGGTGAAATTGCAAAAAAAGTGCAATCCCACACTTGTTTTTTGTTTGGCTTTTTTGCTAGGTTCACTAAATGCTAAAACTAACCTGCCATTATCATTCTCTAGGTCATTACGAGTTCATAGACACCTAACATGTCTAGTTTATTTTTTATCCAAGGGGTGAAAAAAAAAATCCAAACTTTGCTTAAAAAAAAAAAAGTGCCATTTTCCGATACCCGTAGCTTTCTCCATTTTTCTTGATCTGGGGTCGGGTGAGGGCTTATTTTTTGCGTGCCGAGCTGATGTTTTTAATGATACCATTTTTGCGCAGATACGTTCTTTTGATCGCCCATTATTGCATTTTAATGCAATGTTGCGGGGACCAAAAAAACGTAATTCTGGCGTTTCGAAATTTTTTTCACGCTACGCCGTTTAGCGATCAGGTTAATGCTTTTTTTTAATTGATAGATCGGGCGATTCTGAACACGGCGATACCAAATATGTGTATGTTTGATTTTTTTTATTGTTTTATTTAGGATGGGGCGAAAGGGGGGTGAACTTTTATATTTTTTATATTTTTTTCATATTTTTAAAAACATTTTTTTTTACTTGTGCCATGCTTCAATAGCCTCCATGGGAGGCTAGAAGCTGGCACCACTTGATCGGCTCAGCTACATAACAGCGATCATCAGATCGCTGCTATGTAGCTGAAATGCAGGTGTGCTGTGAGCGCCGACCACAGGGGGGCGCTCACAGCAGGCCTGCATCAGTAACAATAGAGGTCTCAAGGACCTCTATGGTTACCTTCCTGATGCATCGCCGACCCCCGATCATGTGACGGGGGTCGGCGATGACGTCATTTCCGGCCGCCCGGCCGGATGCGGTAGTTAAATGCCGCTGTCTGTGTTTGACAGCGGCATTTAACAGGTTAATAGCGGCGGGTGAATAGCGATTTCACCCGCCGCTATTGCGCGCACATGTCAGCTGTACAAAACAGCTGACATGTCGCGACTTTGATGCGGGCTCACCGCCGGATCCCACATCAAAGGGGGTGTTACGGCATGCGCTGTACTAGTACGGCGCATGTCGTGAAGGGGTTAAGCCACATGAATTATGTTGTTTATCATGTTAAATGAGAATCAACATATCCCCCAGTAAGAAAAGAGGTCCCACATGTCTGTATTAGAACATATCATGCACATCAAAAAGGAAAAAACAAACAACAAAATCTCTTGTAAAAAAAAACATGGAGCCAATAAGCAAGCTTAAGATTGTTGGAAAGCCACAGAAAATAACCAAAGAGGCAAGTACAACCATCTGAGTGATAATTACATGTAATTGTGAGCGGCATCATGTACAAAGTGTCCCAGAGATGTGGTGATCCCAGTGTGAAAGGACCTTTTATAACGCGGTGAGATCACATCCTGTGTATCACGTGTGCGCCGAGCCCCAATACTGCCGGAGAAGACCGAGAGAAGAAAGAAGAAGCGCGCATGCGCTGAGTGATCTCGGTTTCACGAACTATGCCGAAAAGAGTTCATGTCTCATACTCCCCTTCCTTTTTTAGAACAGAGGCGGGGGAAAAATACAAGAGGCCGACGAGGAGGGGGCATGGACAATATAACATCGGAGACCACACGGATACGCACATGTTCACAGGTAGGGACAACCAGATTGTCTACAACATATCATCCTATAACCTTTCTCCCATCGAATACAATGTCCTACAGAAGGGACTCTCATTTTGCCCTACACCCTCCTTCAACGGCTTCGCACTAGATCAAGAGTTTCTTTAGATCCTTAAGATAAAAAGCACATTTTAGTGATAGTCACTCAGAATCAGGCTGTGTGCACCACTGAAGATAATCTAATGGTAAATTAGAACAATTTCAACTTAAACGCTTGGGCCTTAGAATTCCTAGTAGTTTTAATCCGCCATGCACATATCATCCAATTGAAACTTACATCTCATTGGTCAGGAGGGACATTGACCGGAATCTTAAGTACATCAACAAAGGGTTAGTTAGTTCATGTACATAGAAATTTATCTAATATAGAACAAAATGCCTTAAAGTCTTTGAAGGACAACCAACAAATTGTGGTTAAACCCGCAGACAAAGGGGGTTCAATTGCAATTATGGACAAATCCTATTATGTATCCATTATTCAATCACAATTGAATGATCGGATCACATATGAACCTATTGATCGAGATCCCACTTTTGAGATAGCAAAGGAGATACGTCGGGTTTTGGGTATTTATAAGGAATTTGGGGTTATTGATGGAAAATTAAATGAATATCTGGTTAACTCTAAACCTATAACACCAGTAATTTATATACTCCCGAAAGTACATAAAGATTTGATGAACCCACCAGGACGGCCCATTGTGGCATCCACGAATTCTATCTTATCATTCTATTCTTTAGCAATTACTATTGATCGTATTCTCACTCCATTGCTACTCTATATCCTGTCATATCTTAAAGACACTACAGATTTTTTGACTAAGTTACAAGAGTTTAGTCCTGTCCCCACTAGATGTATACTGGTTACCTTGGATGTAAACAGTTTATTTATGAGTATTGATCACCTTAACCCCTTCCAGGCCTCTGCCATACTATTACTACGGAGGTCAGGTCCCCTGCTTTGATGTGGGCTCCAGCGCTGAGCCCACTTAAAAGCCGGGACATGTCAGCTGTTTTGAACAGCTGACATGTGCCCGCAATAGCGGCGGGTGAAATCACAATTCACCCGCCGCTATTAACCAGTTAAATGCCGCTGTGAAATGCTGACAGCGGCATTTAACCAGCGCTGCCGGCCGCGCAGCCGGAAATGATTGCATCGCCAACCCCGTCACATGATCGGCGATGCATCAGGATGGTAACCATAGAGGTCCTTGAGACCTCTATGGTTACTGATGCCGGCCTGCTGTGAGCGCCACCCTGTGGGAGGCGCTCATAGCAAGCCTGTAATTCAGCTACATAGCAGCGATCTGTTGATCGCTGCTATGTAGCTGAGCCGATCCAGCTATGCCAGTTTCTAGCCTCCCATGGAGGCTATTGAAGCATGGCAAAAGTTAAAAAACAAAAATGTTTAAAAAATCTGAAAAAAATAAAAAAATATAAACGTTTAAATCACCCCCCTTTTGCCCCATTTAAAATAAAACAATAAAAAAAATCAAACCTACACATATTTGGTATCGCCACGTTCAGAATCGCCTGATCTATCAATAAAAAAAGGATTAACCTGATTACTAAACGGCGAAAAAATAAAAATTGGAAACGCCAGAATTACATTTTTTTGGTCGCTGCAACATTGCATTAAAATGTAATAACGGGTGATCAAAAGAACATATCTGCACCAAAATGGTATAATTAAAAACGTCAGTTTGGCACGCAAAAAATAAGCCCTCACCTGACCCCAGATTACGAAAAATGGAGACGCTATGGGTATTGGAAAATTGCGCAATTTTTTTTTTTTTAGCCAATTTTGGATTTTTTTTGTACCACTTAGATAAAACGTAATCTAGATATGTTTGGTGTCTATGAACTCGTAATGACCTGGAGAATCATAATGGCAGGTCAGTTTCAGCAGTTAGTGAACCTAGCAAAAAATCCAAACAAAAAACAAGTGTGGGATTGCACTTTTTTTGCAATTTCACCGCACTTGGAATTTTTTTCCCGTTTTCTAGTACACAACATGCTAAAACCAATGATGTTGTTGAAAAGTGCATCTTGTCCTGCAAAAAACAAGCCCTCACATGGCGATATTTATGGAAAAATAAAAAAGTTATGGCTCTGGGAAGGAGGGGAGTGAAAAACGAAAACACAAAAACGGAAAAGGGCAAGGGCGTGAAGGGGTTAAAGGGATAGAGGCAGTTCAATTGTTCTTAACAGAACATACAGACTTTTCTTCAGAACAACTCCAGTTTTGGTTTGGATTTACTGTCTTTGATCTTAAATAAGATTTTTTTCTTCTTTTTAGGGACCAATATTATGTACAAAAAACTGACACAGCCATGGGCTCAAACATGGCTCTACCTTACGCCAATATTTTTATGGCAGCATTTGAGAAGAATTTTATATATACTCACCCGTTATTTCAGTCATATTCTATATATGGGAAAAGATATATAGATGATATCTTTATGATATGGAAAGGAAGTGAGAATCATCTCACTCAATTTGTGGAGAGTATTAACACTTCTATCCCTAATCTTAAATTCTCTATGCAAACATGTATTAACTTTCTTGACACCCTTATTACATTAGAAATTGGTAGAGTCTTTGATATAGATCTTTACACCAAACCAATGGATAAAAACAGTCTATTGCATTACACCAGCTGCCACCCTCAACATGTTAAACAATCCCTACTGAAATCCCAATTTCATTGAGTATCCAAGATTGTGTCTAATGAAACAAAAAGGATGACACGTCAGAGTGAAATGACATATAAATTTATACAATGGGGGTACCCTAAAAGAACACTTAAACCAATGATACCTAGCCCTACTATGGTACCCAAGGATGATTATTCCAAGAGACATAGAATACTCTTTGTGAGCACATATCATCCTTTTTCAAATATCATCAAAAATTGCATCTTTCGCCATTGGTGTCTCTTGGGTAAGGCCTACCCAGACATACCAGAATTTCATGATATACCAATGATGTGCTTTAAGAAACCTCCAAATCTTAAAAATCTTCTTGTTAGGGTGGACATCAGATCAGATCGACCCCTTCTTTCACAGAGAACACTTTTGACACAGAAACGGGGCACTTTCCCATGTTTACATTGCTTACAATGTTCTAATATCACCAGGGGCGATACTTTTTCACACCCCAGAATACCAGATATTTCAGGTAGAGGGATTTTATACATCATCTTTTGTGGAGTATCTGATTAAGTGTCCATGCGGTCTTGGATATGTTGGGGAAACTACTCAGCATATCCGGGACCGCATATCACAACATAAGTAAACTATAAGGTGTAAAAGACTCATGTTACCTATTCCTGCACATTTTGTTGCTGCAGGTTACAATGTATCTCAACTAAAATATCAGGTTATAGAAAGTATTACATTACCCATGAGAGGAAGGGACAGGATTAAGAAATTAGTAACATAGTAACATAGTTAGTAAGGCCGAAAAAAGACATTTGTCCATCCAGTTCAGCCTATATTCCATCATAATAAATACCCAGATCTACGTCCTTCTACAGAACCTAATAATTGTATGATACAATATTGTTCTGCTCCAGGAAGACATCCAGGCCTCTCTTGAACCCCTCGACTGAGTTCGCCATCACCACCTCCTCAGGCAAGCAATTCCAGATTCTCACTGCCCTAACAGTAAAGAATCCTCTTCTATGTTGGTGGAAAAACCTTCTCTCCTCCAGACGCAAAGAATGCCCCCTTGTGCCCGTCACCTTCCTTGGTATAAACAGATCCTCAGCGAGATATTTGTATTGTCCCCTTATATACTTATACATGGTTATTAGATCGCCCCTCAGTCGTCTTTTTTCTAGACTAAATAATCCTAATTTCGCTAATCTATCTGGGTATTGTAGTTCTCCCATCCCCTTTATTAATTTTGTTGCCCTCCTTTGTACTCTCTCTAGTTCCATTATATCCTTCCTGAGCACCGGTGCCCAAAACTGGACACAGTACTCCATGTGCGGTCTAACTAGGGATTTGTACAGAGGCAGTATAATGCTCTCATCATGTGTATCCAGACCTCTTTTAATGCACCCCATGATCCTGATTGCCTTGGCAGCTGCTGCCTGGCACTGGCTGCTCCAGGTAAGTTTATCATTAACTAGGATCCCCAAGTCCTTCTCCCTGTCAGATTTACCCAGTGGTTTCCCGTTCAGTGTGTAATGGTGATATTGATTCCCTCTTCCCATGTGTATAACCTTACATTTATCATTGTTAAACCTCATCTGCCACCTTTCAGCCCAAGTTTCCAACTTATCCAGATCCATCTGTAGCAGAATACTATCTTCTCTTGTATTAACTGCTTTACATAGTTTTGTATCATCTGCAAATATCGATATTTTACTGTGTAAACCTTCTACCAGATCATTAATGAATATGTTGAAGAGAACAGGTCCCAATACTGACCCCTGCGGTACCCCACTGGTCACAGCGACCCAGTTAGAGACTATACCATTTATAACCACCCTCTGCTTTCTATCACTAAGCCAGTTACTAACCCATTTACACACATTTTCCCCCAGGCCAAGCATTCTCATTTTGTGTACCAACCTCTTGTGCGGCACGGTATCAAACGCTTTGGAAAAATCGAGATATACCACGTCCAATGACTCACCGTGGTCCAGCCTATAGCTTACCTCTTCATAAAAACGGATTAGATTGGTTTGACAGGAGCGATTTCTCATAAACCCATGCTGATATGGAGTTAAACAGTTATTCTCATTGAGATAATCCAGAATAACATCCCTCAGAAAGAGGTTAGACTTACTGGCCTATAATTTCCAGGTTCACTTTTAGAGCCCTTTTTGAATATTGGCACCACATTTGCTATGCGCCAGTCCTGCGGAACAGACCCTGTCGCTATAGAGTCACTAAAAATAAGAAATAATGGTTTATCTATTACATTACTTAGTTCTCTTAGTACTCGTGGGTGTATGCCATCCGGACCCGGAGATTTATCTATTTTAATCTTATTTAGCCGGTTTCGCACCTCTTCTTGGGTTAGATTGGTGACCCGTAATATAGGGTTTTCATTGTTTCTTGGGATTTCACCTAGCATTTCATTTTCCACCGTGAATACCGTGGAGAAGAAGGTGTTTAATATGTTAGCTTTTTCCTCGTCATCTACAACCATTCTTTCCTCACTATTTTTTAAGGGGCCTACATTTTCAGTTTTTATTCTTTTACTATTGATATAGTTGAAGAACAGTTTGGGATTAGTTTTACTCTCCTTAGCAATGTGCTTCTCTGTTTCCTTTTTGGCAGCTTTAATTAGTTTTTAAGATAAAGTATTTTTCTCCCTATAGTTTTTTAGAGCTTCAATGGTGCCATCCTGCTTTAGTAGTGCAAATGCTTTCTTTTTACTGTTAATTGCCTGTCTTACTTCTTTGTTTAGCCACATTGGGTTTTTCCTATTTCTAGTCCTTTTATTCCCACAAGGTATAAACCGCTTACACTGCCTATTTAGGATGTTCTTAAACATTTCCCATTTATTATCTGTATTCTTATTTCTGAGGATATTGTCCCAGTCTACCAGATTAAGGGCATCTCTAAGCTGGCCAAACTTTGCCTTCCTAAAGTTCAGTGTTTTTGTGACTCCCTGACAAGTCCCCCTAGTGAAAGACAGGTGAAACTGTACAATATTGTGGTCGCTATTTCCTAGATGCCCGACCACCTGCAGATTTGTTATTCTGTCAGGTCTATTAGATAGTATTAGGTCTAAAAGTGCTGCTCCTCTGGTTGCATTCTGCACCAATTGTGAAAGATAATTTTTCTTGGTTATTAGCAGAAACCTGTTGCCTTTATGGGTTTCACAGGTTTCTGTTTCCCAGTTAATATCCGGGTAGTTAAAGTCCCCCATAACCAGGACCTCATTATGGGTTGCAGCTTCATCTATCTGCTTTAGAAGTAGACTTTCCATGCTTTCTGTTATATTTGGGGGTTTGTAACAGACCCCAATGAGAATTTTGTTACCATTTTTCCCTCCATGAATTTCAACCCATATGGACTCGACATCCTCATTCCCTTCGCTAATATCCTCCCTTAAAGTGGACTTTAAAACTAAGGGAATCTTTTTTGGATTTTCACGTTACAGACATTGAAACCATGGGGTCTTAATAGGGAGTATGAAATCACCTATTGAATGCTTTGACTTTTTTCCAAAATGACCTGTCTGTATTATGTAAAATTGATTTTATACATGCATAATTTTCTTTTTTCTCTTTTTGCCTTTTCAGGTTACATAATGAACCTGGTAATTGGTCATTATTACATCTCCTTTTTTGTGATGCATAATATTTTCATTTTCCTTTTATCCTTCTCCTTCTGTCTTCCTTTCTTTCTCCTTTCTCCCCCTTTTTTCCCCTTTCCCATTTTCTTTTCTTTATTTTTTCCTTAACATACATTTTTCTTTTTGTATCTTTTTCCCTTTCACTAACCACATAACACATGTAAGCACATTTCTTTTTTATTTTTATTTTATTTTCTTCTAGCGGCTATATTCCGTTCTCAATATAACATACTTAATAGTGCAGTGCGCACGCGCGATATCGGCTTGCTCTTTTTGACATAGTTCGTGAAACCGAGATCACTCAGCACATGCGCACTTCTTTCTTCTCTCGGTCTTCTCCGGCAGTATTGGGACTCGGCGCACACGTGATACACAGGATGTGATCTCACTGCGTTATAAAAGGTCCTTTCACACTGGGATCACCACATCTCTGGGACACTTTGTACGTGATGCCGCTCACAATTACAATTATTACAAGTAATTATCACTCTGATGGTTGTACTTGCCTCTTTGGCTATTTTCTGTGCCTTGCCAACAATCTTAAGCTTGCTTATTGGCTGATTTTTTAACAGGAGATTATTTGTTTTTTTTTTCCTTTTTGATGTGCATGATATGTTCTAATACAGACATGTGGGACCTTTTTTCTTACTGGGGGATATGTTGATTCCCATTTAACATGATAAACAACATAATTCATGTGGCTTAATAAGCATTTTTTTTCTGAACTGTTGCTTTGTATGTGTTATATGTTTCTAAGGCCTCTTTTACACTTCCGTCTTTTCAGATCCGTTGCAATGCGTCGTTTTGGGAAAAAAACGGATCCTGCAAATGTGCCCGCAGGATCCTTTTTTTCCCCATAGACTTGTATTAGCGACGGATCGCGATGGATGGCTACACGTCGCATCCGTTGTTCGACGGATCCGTCGTGTTTTGGCGGATTGTCGTCTGGAAAAAACATTCAATGTAATGTTTTTTGTCTGCGTCGGGAAAACGTGTCGCGATGGATCCTGCGGCATACGTCGTTGACTAGAATGGAAGCCTATGGAGGCAGGATCCGTCGTGACACGTCGTATGACGGAATCCAGCGCTAAAATCCATTTTTTTACACTGATCATGCTCAGAATCAGGAATTTGTTACACTGATCATGCTCAGAATCAGGAATTTGTAGCCAATTGGCCAGAAAGGCTCCAAATCTATATAAACCTGGCCTAGGGCCTCACCCCCAAATGTGCCAGCAAGACTCCTGCCAGCCTGAAGACAGCCAGCCAGTCAATATATTGGTTTCCCTATTTTCAATCACATTTGGGACACTCCCATTTTTAGGCATGGAAAACGGATTCGTCAAAAAAACGGATGGTAAAAACGGATGCAACGGATCCAGTTTTTCAACGGAACCATCTAGCGGATCCGTCGAAATACTTGATGCGTTGCATCCGTTTTTCACTATTTTTGACGCATCCATCAAAACGTCGTGCCGACGCATTGTGACGGATTCAAAAAAGTGTGAAAGTAGCCTTAGTTGAGCACATAAATGGCTCATTACTGAATGCATATTCGTTTTTTTCATTGGAAAACAATCTAAAATCATGATAGTCATATTTCTTATATATGGATTCACACAATATAATGATAAAAAATAAATATAATGATAAAAAATAATATATAATGATAAAAAATTGAATTGGATTATTTTGTATAAATATACGAAGATTGCTTTTTCTATAATGCGTATTTGATTTTGTAATGTTTATGTATATATTTTGTTTTGTTATGTAGAATGAACCCTTGAGAAAGGCCATATAGGCCGAAACGTTGGGTGAAATAACTTTCTGTTGCATTCCTCATCTGCTGTGAATCTCCAGAATAATAAAGATTTCATTTTTGCACGACAAAAGATTTTTTCTTTTTCTCTTGCTTTATTGAGTGCTGGAGGTTGTTCTATAATACTCACATTCAGTTTTGCATACATTTTTTTACGAATGAATATGTATCATTTTGTATATACTGTTATTTTCACATTTATTTCATTTTTTTACCACGCAGTCTGCTATTCCTTGTCCCCGCTACTCATTTATATTTATATACTATATATTTTTTAATTTCATTTTTTATTATTAAATGTTAATTCTATAATAAATTATTTTTGTGTCATCAATTGTTTCCTGTATGTGTATATTTTATAAATAAAATTTTTTTCTTCTGTGGAATCATGTTTTTATAATTATTAATAAAGTATGTATTTTTGATATTCTTTTGGTCTTTGAATACTTTGTTTGGGTAATATATTGCATTTGGTATTCTTAGCTTTTTATTTGTATTCATTATTGTGGTATTTCATTTCTGTGTAGGTATTTTGCATGATTGAGTCACCAGAAGAAAGCCATTACTGCGCAAATGCCACAATGTACCTCGCCTACAATACGCAAAACAGCACAGAGACAAGCCTCAAAACTTCTGGAACAAGGTAATTTGGCGTGATGAGACCAAAATTGAACTTTTTAGCCACAACCATAAACGTTACATTTGCAGAGAGGTCAACAAGGTCTATGATAAAAGGAACACAATTCTTACTGTAAAGCACGGAGGTGGATCGCTGATACTTTGGGGATGTGTGAGCTACAAAGGCACAGGAAACTTGGTCAAAGTTGAAGGAAGGATGAATGCAGCATATTATCAGCAAATACTGGGGGCAAATTTGCACTCATCAGCCCAGAAGCTGCCCATGGGGCTTACTTGAACGTTCCAATATGACAATGATCCAAAACACAAGTGCAAATCAACCTGCCATTGGCTAAAGCAGAACAAAGTGAAGGTTCTGAAGTGGCCATCTCAGTCTCCTGACCTCAATATCATTGAGCCACTCTGTGGGGAACTCAAGCATACAGTTCATGCTAGACAGCCCAGGAATTTACAGGAACTGGAGGCTTTTTGCCAAGAAGAGTGGGCAGCTTTACCATCTGAGAAAATAAAGAACCTCTTCCACAACTACCATAAAAGACTTCAAGATGTCATTGATGTTAGAGGGGTAATACTGTTGTGAATTCCGCTCTTGGGCTCCCTCCGGTGGTTCTAAGCGGCACTTTTGTGAGTTCTGCTCTTGGGCTCCCTCTGGTGGTTTTAAGTGGAATGGCTGCTCCTTGGATTTAGCAGTTAGCAGCTGCTTCCACTGATTGTCTTTTCTGCTCGGCTATTTAGCCTGGCTCTTTCCTTCAGCTTGTGCCACTTGTCAATGGTTCCTGGTTAGATTCACATCTCTTTTGGATTTCCCTGTTATCCTGATCAGTTCAGCAAAGTTAAGTCCTTGCTTGCTCTTTTCTGTCCACAGGTTGTGGACTTGTCCGTGTGTTTTGTCCATCTTGTCAGTATGAATTAATTCTGTGTAGCTGGAAGCTCTGGGAAGCAGATTTACCTTCCACACCTTTAGTCAGGTGTGGAGATTTTGTAAACTCTGTGTGGATTTTTTGTAGTGTTTTATACTGACCGCACAGTATTCCATCCTGTCCTATCTATCTAGCTAGACTGGCCTCCTGTGCTCATCCTGGTTTCATTCTGTGTATGTCTTTTCCCTCTCCACTCAGTCATTACTTGTGGGGGGCTATCTATCCTTTGGGGGTTTTCTCTGAGGCAAGATAGTTTTCCTGCTTCTATCTTTAGGGGTAGTTAGTTCTCCGGCTGTGACGAGGTGCCTAGGGAGTGTCAGGAGCATTCCACGGCTACTTCTAGTGTTGTGTTGAGCTTAGGGACTGCGGTCAGTACAGGTACCACTTCCTTCAGAGCTCGTCCCATGTTGCTCCTAAACCACCAGATCATAACATAATACACGGTGTTAAGAAATGGGGTATGTGAACTTTTGATCAGGGTCATTTGGATATTTTGGGTTGTCATTATGATTTAAAAAGAGTAAACTCAGTAGTTTGACAATAAATGGCTTCAGTCAACCACTAACCATGAGTGGAGAAAAGGTTTTGGTGTTATCATTCATATTCTCTGAAAAAAGGACAAGAAAGTAAAAATTCTGCTGGGGTATGTAAATTTTTGAGCACAACTGTAACTTCCTAAGAGAAAAAAAATGTTTCCAAACTGATGCTGACATGTGGGAAATGTTATTTATTAACTATTTTGTGTGATATGACTCTTATTTAAGGGCACAAAAATGAAAAGTTTGAAAATTGCTAAATTTTTGCCAAATTTCCATTAATTTCATAAAAAAACGCAAGTCATATTGAATAAATAGTACCACAAACATGAAGTACAATATGTCATGAAAAAATGGTGGGTTCCGTTGAAGCGTATCTACAGTGGCATGTAAAAGTTTGGGCACCCCTGGTCAAAATTACTGTTATTGTGAACAGTTAAGCAAGTTGAAGCTGAAATTATCTCTAAAAGGGCTAAAGGTAAAGATGACACATTTCCTTTGTATTTCAGGCAAACAAAAATATATTTTTAAAAAATTGCAAAACGGAAAATGGATCAGTGCAAAAGTTTGGGCATCGTGCATGGTTAGTACGTAGTAGCATGCCTTGTTGCCAGTATCACAGCTTGTAAATGCTTTTAGTAGCCAGCCAAGAGGCTTTCAATTCTTGTTTGATGGATCTTCATCCATTCTCCCTTGGAAAATGTTTCCAGTTCTGTGATATTCCTTGGTCGTCTTGCATGCACTCCTATTTTGAGGTCTATCCACAGATTTTCAATGATGTTCAGATCAGGGGACTTTGAGAGCCATTGAATAAACTTCAGCTTGTGCCTTTTGAGGTAATCTATTGTGGATTTATCCATTTGTAGAAACCATCCTCTTTTCAACTTCAGGTTTTTTTTTTACAGATGTTATGTTTGCATCAAGAATTTGTTGAAATTTAAATAAATTCAGTTTTCCACCCCCATGCTTAATGATTGGCGAGATGCTTCTTTATTTTGGCATGTTTTATTTTAACCTCATCGCTCCACTGGACTTGTTTTCAAAATACATCAGCCTTGTTCATATGTTCTCTTGCATATTTCTGTTGATATTGAGAAGAAACTGGCGCACTACTATTACAGAAGTCGAAATTAAAGGGGTGCAAAAAAGTGGTAACATGACATAATGCAAAAAGAGAAAAAAGAACCACTCAAAAGTCATGCACACCACTACTCAGTATATAAATATAAAAGGTAAACTTTTATTGACAAGCACAAAGCACACTACCACCACCACCCCTGGTTGAAAAGTAAAAAATGAATATATGTACCAAGGGCTAACAAGGGACAATGCAGGTAAACCGATGGTTAGAGCGTTCACACTGGAGGGTACCTGATAACACAAAAAATACCAACATGTGCCTACAATGGAAATTGTACGCAATATGTACCTGTATGCCAAAGAATTGCTGATATGCCGCCAAAATATGGACAGTAGTGCATGTGAACCTAAATGAGCGCTATCCAAGGTGAGCTGACCACAGCCAAATGAAGGCAAAATCAATGATAGTCCACATGTCCAGCCCAATAAGGAACACAAAATAAAAATGCTGAAACCGAGGGAGGAACAGAGGCAGGAATCAGCGTGGGGGAGAACCCAACGCGTGTCACCGTTACACGGATGGCTTCGTCAGGGGGAAGTATGGAATACGTGATCAACGCCAAGTTTAAATACCTTTCGGTGCTGGCCGGTCAGTGAACACAGGTGCGCGAAAGGCCGGATGCAAAAATGACCTAAGCCGGGCAGGGAATGCAGGCAGACATCTCTGCCAATAGTACCCAATGCGCACGCACCAAGCTTGTTCAGCGCGGGGCATCGGGACATTGTATAGAAAATGTAGAGCGCAAGCGTAGTCTAAGGGCACCAGACGCCGAGGCAAGGACCTTGCGGCATGTGATTAAACCACAATGGAACATGGTAGGGAATATGTAAATTGCATGCATAGTGCGGAGCACAAGAGTAAGGGGCATGAACCTTAAAACATGTAGGAAAATGAACAGGTACAAATGAAAAACAATGGAGACAAATGAAGCATGTGTAGAAAAATGGAGAAAAGACAAAATATGGCTGAAAACCACAAAAATAATTTAAAAAAACTAATGAAAATAATTAATTAATAAATCTAGGCTAAAGAAAATATATGTGAAGCACATAAGAATGAAAAATAACTGAAAAAATATAAACAAAGTGAAAAAAGAAAAATATAAGATGAAAGAAATAAAAAATGAATAAAATAGAAAATAATAAAAATAAAAATAAGTGGACCACAAAAAAATAAAAAAGGATCTGTGAAAAAAAACTGAATTAGTGATATTACCAAAGAAAAGGTAATGGTATAGGATAAAGGTCTTTTTGAAACACTGTTTTTTATTGTATTTATACATGGACAATACATGAACAAAAGCTACATAAAATTGTATGACACATGGAAATATGTGTCATAACGAGTGTAAGGATACATGAGGGCACACGATTAAATATGTTTTTTTAGGAAATGCCAAACAACGGACAATACACGGCACACAGAAAGGCCCACGTAGTTGATAAATTGGTGTAAACATAACCAAAAGCTTGCAAGTAACCCAAAGGCACATAGCAACTGCGGTACATAAGGATGGACTAAAAATACGCCCAATGCCCATTGTAACCCAAGTATTGCATGAAACAAAACTAATCATGGAAAGAAAAAAGAGCCTTGCATCGGAAGCCGAACACAGTATTAAAATAAGGCCTAGAGAGAGAGAAAGCCACAAAGGACTTTTGAACATGCAAAACCCCAAAGAGAGGGTAAAGTTAACGTGCAAGAATGAACACTGCATGGCCCATCGATAATGGAGTGAAAATTTTCAAAGCCATCGGTGCATTAGCATACAGGTACTACCATATTTGAGAGTTCAAATAACACATATAAACGATACTATTCTACTCCATCCTGGAATCAATTTGAAGTCCCCGCCAAGTCACCAAATACAAAATTCAGACCCAGTAAAGAAAATCCTTGTAGTCATTGATGCGCTGTTTTCCAAGATTCCACATGTACAGTCATGGCCAAAAATTTTGAGAATGACAGCAAAATTATATTTTCACATGATCTGCTGCCCTCTGGTTTTTATTAGTGTTAGTCTGATGTTTATATCACATACAGAAATATAATTGCAATCATATTATGAGTACCAATAGGTTATATTGACAGTTAGAATGAGTTAATGCAGCAAGTCAATATTTGCAGTGTTGACCCTTCTTCTTCAAGACCTCTGCAATTCTCCCTGGCATGCTCTCAATCAACTTCTGGACCAAATCCTGACTGATAGCAGTCCATTCTTGCATAATCAATGCTTGCATATTGCCAGAATTTGTTGGTTTTTGTTTGTCCACCCGTCTCTTGATGATTGACCACAAGTTCTCAATGGGATTAAGATCTGGGGAGTTTCCAGGCCATGGACCCAAAATCTCTATGTTTTGTTCCATGAGCCATTTAGTTATCACCTTTGCTTTATGGCAAGGTGCTCCATCATGCTGGAAAAGGCATTGTTTGGCCCCAAACTGCTCTTGAACGGTTGGGAGAAGTTACTCTTGGAGGACATTCTGGTACCATTCTTTATTCATGGCTGTGTTTTTAGGCAAGACTGTGAGTGAGCCGATTCCCTTGGCTGAGAAGCAACCCCACACATGAATGGTTTCAGGATGCTTTACAGTTGGCATGAGACAAGACTGGTGGTATCGCTCACCTCTTCATCTCCGAATAAGCGGTTTTCCAGATGTCCCAAACAATCGAAAAGGGGATTCATCAGAGAAAATGACTTTGCCCCAGTCCTCAGCAGTCCACTCCCTGTACCTTTTGCAGAATACAGTCGGTCCCTGATGTTTTTTCTGGAGAGAAGTGGCTTCTTTGCTGCCCTCCTTGAAACCAGGCCTTGCTCAAAGAGTCTCTGCCTCACAGTGCGTGCAGAAGCACTCACACCAGCCTGCTGCCATTCCTGAGCAAGCTGGGCACTGCTGATTGTCCGATCCCGCAGCTGAAACAGTTTTAAGATACGGTCCTGGTGCTTGCTGGTCTTTCTTGGGCGCCCTGGAGCCTTTTTGACAACAATGGAAGATCTCTCCTTGAAGTTCTTGATGATGCGATAGATTGTTGACTGAGGTGCAATCTTTGTAGCTGCGATACTCTTCCCTGTTAGGCCATTTTTGTGCAGTGCAATTATGGCTGCACGTGTTTCTTTAGAGATAACCATGGTTAACTGAAGAGAAACAATGATACCAAGCACCATTCTCCTTTTAAAGTGTCCAGTGATGTCATTCTTACTTAATCATGACTGATTGATCGCCAGCCCTGTCCTCATCAACACCCACACCTGTGTTAATGGATCAATCACTAAAACGATGTTAGCTGCTCCTTTTAAGGCAGGACTGCAATGATGTTGAAATGTGTTTTGGGGGTTAAAGTTCATTTTCTGGGCAAATATTGACTTTGCAAGTACAGTAATTGCTGTTAAGCTGATCACTCTGACATTCAGGAGTATATGCAAATTGCCATTAGAAAAAATGAAGCAGTGGACTTTGGAAAAATTAATATTTGTCTCATTCTCAAAATTTTTGTCCATGACTGTATAGGGCTCCAAAACCATATAGTGGTCCTCAAATATAAATGTCGTCAATCAGAAGAAAGATCCAACGCTGCTCAAGAATCAAAAGATCCAAAGAAAAATCTTCAGAACGGCCTGGAGGGGACGTATAAGAGGACACATTCAAGGTAGGTCAACCCAAGAAGCCTGTGAATAAAAGATCCTCATTTATTCCCAACGGTGCTATGGAGTGAAGCAAAAAAATCCATCGAGCTTCCAGTTGTAAAAGCTTGTTCTCGAGTGATCCACCTCTATCCGAGCCCCTGATGTGCTCTAGACCGACCACCCTGGTGCCTGAGCACCTACCTGCATGATGGGCTAAGTAATGAAATGCCACTGTGGTCAGATCCTTGCCCTTACGGGAATCCACAGACGCAGTGTTGATAGTAGTAGAAAATTTGAATGCGTCGGCGTAACTCGTGCGACGTCTGGCCTACATAAACAAGCGGGCATGGACAGATGATTGCATAAATTACATTTGTAGTCTTACAGTTGATGTAGGCCTTCAGACTATGCTCTACCTGGTCAGTGGGATTGCAGAAGCTATCCCTAACGGGATGCATATACTGGCAAATGTTGCAATCACCACAAGGGAAAGAACCCTTAAGCGAGATGACCCGATTCAATCTTACAGTAGGCCTAGTGTAGTGACTTCTTGTGAGAATATCTCTTAAGTTAGGTGCTCTCCTGGCAGTAATGAGCGGCCGCTCACTAACAATCTGAGACTTTGTAAATCTGTCGTGAGCATCCCTCTGTGTTTTTGTAAGATCTGTCTTACCTGGGACCAGTGGATATCGTATCCCTTAATGAAACAAACATGTTTGTCAGGCAGTTTCTTCTTGGGTTCCAATAAGGATGCTTGTGATTGGAGACTAGCCCTCTGGTATGCTTGAGAAATACATTTACTGGGACATGTTCTCTTCTTGAACCTCGTTGTGAGGTCACAAGCTTCCTTGCAAAAATCCTCATCTAGCGTGCAGTTTCTCCTGGTTCTCAGCAACTGTCCGATGGTGACACCTCTCTTGGTATGTGGCGGATGGAAGCTACGATACTCCAATAAATTGTAGCAGTGGGCTTACAGTATAGGCAGGTAGATAAAGAACCATCGTGACCTGCAATATTAAGATCCAGAAAACTCACTGAGGCATATTTCTGACACAGGAGAGATTTTTTAATACCATGTATTGCCCCTCTAACATAAATGACAGCTTGAAGTGTTTTGTGGTAGTTGTAGATGAGGTTCTTTATTTTCTCAGATGGTAAAGCTGGCCACTCTTCTTGGCAAAAAGCCTCCAGTTCCTTTAAATTCATGGGCAGTCTAGCAAGTACTGTGTGCTTGAGATCTCCCCAGAGTGGCTCAATGATATTGAGGTCAGGAGACTGAGATGGCCACTCTAGAACCTTCACTTTGTCCTACTATAGCCAATGACAGGTTGACTTGGCCTTGTGTTTTGAATTGTCATGTGGGAACGTCCAAGTATGTCCCATGCGTAGCTTCTGGGCTGATGAGTGCAAATTTGCCTCCATTATTTGCTGATAACGTGCTGCATTCATCTTTCCTTCAACTTTGACCAAGTTTCCTGTGCCTTTGCAGCTCACACATCCCCAAAACATCAGCGACCCACGTCCATGCTTTAAAGTAGGAATGGTGTTCCTTTCATCATATGCCTTGCTGACTTTTCTCCAAATGTAACATTTATGAATGTGAACAAAAGGTCAATTTTGGTCTCATCATTCCAAATTACCTTGTTCCAGAAGTTTTGAGGCTTGTCTCTGTGCTGTTTTGCGTATTGTAGGCGAGATACTTTGTGGCATTTGCACTGTAATGGCTGTCTTCTGGCGACTCGACCATGCAGCCCATTTTTCTTCAAGTGCCTCCTTATTGTGCATTTTAACCCCTATCTGACCTTGGACGGGATAGTACGTCCAAGGTCAGATCCCCTGCTTTGATGCAGGGCTCCGCGGTGAGCCCGCATCAAAGCCGGGACATGTCAGCTGTTTTGAACAGCTGACATGTGCCCGTAATAGGCGCGGGCAGAATCACGATCTGCCCGCACCTATTAACTAGTAAAATGCCGCTGTCAAACGCAGACAGCGGCATTTAACCACCGTTTCCGGCCGGGCGGCCGGAAATGACATCATCGCCGACCCCCGTCACATGATCGGGGGTCGGCGATGCGTCTCCATTGTAACCATAGAGGTCCTTGAGACCTCTATGGTTACTGATCGCCGGTGGCTGTGAGCGCCACCCTGTAGACGGCGCTCACAGCACACCTGCATTTCTGCTACATAGCAGCGATCAGCAGAACGCTGCTATGTAGCAGAGGCGATCGCGTTGTGCCTGCTTCTAGCCTCCCATGGAGGCTATTGAAGCATGGCAAAAGTAAAAAAAAAAAGTTGGAAATTTTTTTTTTTAAAATAAAAAAATATAAAAGTTTAAATCACCCCCCTTTCGCCCCAATCAAAATAAATCAATAAAAAAAATATCAAATCTACACATATTTGGTATCGCCGCGCTCAGAATCGCCCGATCTATCAATTAAAAAAAAGCATTAACCTGATCGCTAAACAGCGTAGCGGGAAAAAAATTCAAAACACCAGAATTACGTTTTTTTGGTCGCCGCAACATTGCATTAAAATGCAATAACGGGCGATCAAAAGAACGTATCTGCACCGAAATGCTACAATTAAAAACGTCATCTCGGCACGCAAAAAATAAGCCCTCAACCGACCCCAGATCACGAAAAATGGAGACGCTACGAGTATCGGAAAATGGCGCAATGTCATGTTAGGTGTCTACGAACTCATACTGGCCTGGAGAATCATAATGTCAAGTCAGTTTTAGCATTTAGTGAACCTAGCAAAAAAGCCAAACAAAAAACAAGTGTGGGACTGCACTTTTTTTGCAATTTCACCGCACTTGGAATTTTTTTCCCGTTTTCTAGTGCACGACATGCTAAAACCAATGATGTCGTTCAAAAGTACAACTCGTCCCGCAAAAAATAAGCCCTCACATGGCCAAATTGATGGAAAATTGATGGAAAAATAAAAAAGTTATGGCTCTGGGAAGGAGGGGAGTGGAAAACGAACACGGAAAAACGAAAAATCCCATGGTCATGAAGGGGTTAAGACAGCCACACTGCTAGTTTTTAGAGAGTCCAGTATTTCAGCTGATGTTATTTGAGATTTTTCTTTGCACCCTGAACAATTTTGCTGGCAGTTGTGGATGAAATTTTTGTTGATCTACCTGACCGTGGTTTTGTTTTTACAAAGCCCCTGATTTTCTATTTGTTAATCACAGTTTGAACGCTGCTGACTGGCATTATCAATTCCTTAGATATCTTTTTGTATCCCTTTCCTGTTTTATACAGTTCAACTACCGTTTCCGTAGATCTGTTGACAATTCTTTTGCTTTCCCCATGATTCACAATCCAGACACATAAGTGGCTGGATGAAAGATGTAAGAGTCTGTCTGGATCCCAGAAACTCATTCAGCTTTTATGCACACACACTGATTGCAAGCAAACAGGTCACAGGTGAGGATGTTACCTTTAGTAGCCAGTCAAACTCATTTGTGTCAACTTCTGTGCATGTTATCAGGCCAAAATCACCAGGGTATGTGAACTTTTGATCAGGGCCATTTGGATGTTTTGGGTTGTCATTATGATTTAAAAAGAGAAAACACAGTAGTTTGACAATAAATGGTTTTGCCCAACCACTAACTACGAGTGGAGAAAAAGTTTTGGTGTTAACATACATATTCTCTGAAAAAAGGCCAAGAAAGCAAAAATTCGGCCTGAGTATGTAAACTTTGGAGCATAACTGTATATACAGCTCTGGCAAAAATTAAGAGACCACCACATCAAAACCCTGTCATGAGAAGCACAATCTCCAGACCTGAACCCCATTGAAAACCTCTGGAATGTAATCAAGAGAATGATGGAGTCAGAAGCCATCAAACAAAGAAGAACTGCTTAAATTTTTGCGCCAAAAGCAGTAATAAAGACTAGTGGAAAGCATGTGATTAAAATTCATGGTTGCTCCACAAAATATTGATTTCTGAACTCTTCCAGAGTTAAAACATTAGTAGTGTTGTTTCTAAATGATTATGTACTTGTTTTCTTTGCATTATTTGAGGTCTGAAAGCACTGCTTGTTTTTTTATTTAATTTTGACCATTTTTCCTTTTCAGAAAAAAAAAACAAAATGTATAGCTTGGAAATTCGGAGACATGTTGTCAGAAGTTTATAGAATAGATGAACAATTTACATTTTACTCAAAAATATACCTATAAAGAGAAAAATCAGACATATATATACACACGGAATACAGCAAAAAAACGGAGTATACAAATCCCAAAGATCATAATAGTACGAAAAATGACTTTACCATACAGGTGGGAAAGACTCCGTATTTCCTACCTGTATGGGTGCTAACATTTACTATTGATTGATATGTATTTTTGTAAAAATAAAGTCTTTTTTCGTACTATTATGATCTTTGGGATTTGTATACTCTGTTTTTTTGCTATATTCCATGGATGTTGGAGTTGTCCTGGTAACTCAGTGAGTCTGGGTACTAATTTTGGGAGTGGAGAGCTCGATTTTTCTGCTCTCGGCCACATACTAAGATTGTGCTTCATGATTGTTTAAATATATATATATATATATATATATATATATATTGTCAAGAACAGTGAAAGCTTTGAAACTATTTATACTCAGACTTAGATGGCATAAACACTTTCC
This sequence comes from Ranitomeya imitator, assembly GCF_032444005.1. Lineage (NCBI taxonomy): Eukaryota > Metazoa > Chordata > Amphibia > Anura > Dendrobatidae > Ranitomeya > Ranitomeya imitator. The sequence continues at coordinate 331,739,374 of NC_091287.1, read as the reverse complement.
TGTACAAGACAAATGTTTGTGTGGAGATCTAAGCATCACAACAGAATTACTACCAGATGTAAGACTCCTTAACAGTCTAGCAGAAACAAACCCTAACAATCAAGGTCTTGAGCCATTTACTAGTCTCCAAAACAAAGTAAAAAAAATGCCACCCATACAAGGCGACATTTCCGCCATTGATGTTTTTCTAGAATTGGTTACCAAAGTCCTTAGTTCACTACAAAAGAAGGACCGGGGTATAGCTATAACTGTAGCAGGGATGAAATTACAGCAAAAAGATTTAGATCTGTATCACAGCACCTAATGTGCCACTGAGGACAAGTCAGAGATATTTTCCCCATTTTTTCAAACTTGAGCAGTTACAGCTACCTTTATGCCTTTGTCAATCATAATACTAATGGGATATATGTTCTCATGAATGTCTTTGTGATGAACTCTAAGGGTGTGGTTCCACGGTCAGGAAACACTATGTGTTTGACGCTGCGTAGAGCCGCAGCATCAAACACAAAGCGTCCAGATGTTACAGCATAGTGGAGGGGATTTAATGAAATCCCGTCTCCACTATGCGTTAAAACACGCAAACGGACATGCGCCGCATCTTTTCAGAACGCAGCATGTCCATATGTCCATTTACAATGCGGCGACGCGCCGTGAATTTACCAAAGACAATCATTAGATGCGGTAAAACCACAATGATTATTGAAATGCGTAGTAACTGCGTAAACGCAGCTTACTACGCATGTCTACTAATTCACATGCCGGGTCACCTGTCCCGCCACCGGAAGTCCCTCGTCCACTGCAGTTCTCGCGATAACTTAGCTTATCGCGAGAACTGCCGTGCACGTGACCGGGGGTTATCGCCAGTCACTAGGCTGGTTCTCACGGTCAGCTGATCAGCTGATTGTGAGAATGCTGCAGTGTAGGTGATTGCTGGAAAGTTATCTCCGGTGATCATATACAGGCTCTGCTGCAGCTGGATGTAGTAGAACTGGACTCATCTAGATTGTGTGCACATACAACACACAACATTGAACATACAACATACACCATGCAACATACAACATGCACCATACAACATGCACCATATAACATACACCATGCAACATACAACGTGCAACATTCAACATAAACCATGCACCATACAACATGCACCATACAACATACACCATGCAACATACACCGTGCAACATACAACGTGCAACATACAACGTGCAACATTCAACATACACCATGCAACATACAACATGCACCATACAACATACACCATACACCATGCAACATACACCATGCAACATACAACAGGCACCATGCAACATGCACCATACAACCTACACCATGCAACATACACCATGCAACATACAACAGGCACCATACAACATACACCATGCAACATACACCATGCAACATACAACAGGCACCATGCAACATGCACCATACAACCTACACCATGCAACATACACCATGCAACATACAACATGCACCATACAACATACACCATGCAACATACACCATGCAACAGGCACCATGCAACATGCACCATACAACCTACACCATGCAACATACACCATGCAACATACAACAGGCACCATGCAACATGCACCATACAACATGCAACATACAGTATACAACATACACCATACAACATGCAAAAAACAACATTCAACATACACCATACAACATACACCATGCAACATACAACATTCAACATACACCATGCCACATACAACATGCAACATACACCATACAACATGCACCATGCAACATACACCATACAACACATACATACACTACATACAACATACATATAGACATACAGTACATACATATAGACATACAGTACATACAACATAGAGTACATACTCACCATCACCTTGTCACCTTGATCACCAAAGCCATTGTCACCTGTAACAAATATTAAAATAATAAACAAACAATATACTCCCTGATCCGCAGAAATCCAATTAAAACGAGTGTCCCACGACGATCGCCCATGGAGAGCAGCCACATCAGCTGATGCTACCGCTCCAGGAATACAATGACGGAAGGTATCCTTCAGCAATGTATTCCTCCGCCTCTGTGAGAAATTGTCCCTACTCTCACTTGTGGCACTGCTGTGTGGGAAAATTCCCACGCAGCTTTGCCATAAAGTGAGACCTTGAACTCAGGTAACCTCTTCAGTGATGCACTGCAGGAGCCATTGTCTCCTGTCAGTGTGTCACTGAGTCTATAGAGCAGTGACATCACCTGATGTCACTGTTCTATAGGGGAGATCATCGTGGGACACTCGTTATTAATTGGACTACGGCGGAAAGGTAGTATACGGTTGGTTTATTATTTTTAATTTTTTAAAGGCGATCGAGTATGGTAAGTATGATGAAATTAAGAATATTAAATATTTTTTCTGGCTGTGTCTTTTTTTTTTAACCCTTTCACTACTATAGGATTAGTAATGGATAGGCGTCTTATTGACATCATTTTTTTTGGAGTTCCCCTAATTTAATAGCCAGTAAAGGCTACGCAGACAGCTGCGGGCTGATATTCATAGCCTAGAGAGGGGCCATTACCCCCTTCCCAGGCTATACATATTAGCCCTGGCCATCTGCTTTCCCCCTCTGGCACAAAAAATTGTGCGTGAGCCCACGCCATTTTTTCCCATTTTTTAAAATTAAACGTTCATTAATAAACATCGGCCTTGCTATTACATATCTACTAGATGGTGGCCCGATTCTAACGCATCGGGTATTCTAGAATATGTATGTAGTTTATTTACGAGGCAGAATCGGTGTTTAAATCCCGCTGCAATATCACTGATTTGTCAACGCCGGCCGCGAGTAATCAGCAAAGCGTGGTTTATATCCCGCGCCAATTCGTGGCCGGACTGCGCCTGTCGCTGATTTCAGTTTAATTCTATTGCTTCTTGCAGGCTAAACATTCCCAAATCCTTTTACTTGTTCCTCGTAGAACATACTTTGCAGTCCGCTCACCATCCTGGTAGCTCTTCTCTGAACTTGCTCCAGTTTGCCAATGTCTTTTTTAAAGTGTGGTGCCCAGAACTGGCTGCTAACATTATTGGCCACTTTTACGACACAAAATCCTTTGATAATCTTCGGATTTCATGATGCCTTGCCCAGTCGAGGCACCTAGAGCCAGAGGCAACAAAACAACCCAAAAACATTTTTGAATCTCCACCATATTTGATTATAAGGGTGCCAACACGTTTGCCCATTACTGTATTAAAATGAGTGATTTTATTCAAAACAGCAACATGTCCCACAAAAAAAGCCCTCATGGCTACGTTGATGACAAAATAAAAGTTATGAGTTTTGCAAAAAGGAGAGTAAAACAAAGCACAGCATTGAAAAATCACCCAGTCTTTAGGGTGTCACTGCAAATTTGTCATATAGAAAGGATAAAATAAAATGATGATATTGGCTTATTGAAATTTCACACACCAATTATCAGCTGTACAAACATAATAAAAGGAGATTGATTTGATTCCCAGTTGGCAGTTTCACAACTCACTTATTTCACCAGCTCTGCTGCTCAGTACTCTTTCACATGACCAATGCAGCCAGAGTCCCTGATTGGCTGCAGCTTTAACATTTGCTCCAAAACAGAGGTGCACAACATTTTTGGACAAAGGACCACACTGTCATATTGAATCAATCTGAAGGGTCGCAAAAAAATGTAAATGGTAATTTACATGAATATATCCGTGAAACAAAGTTTTGAGTATTTGAAAAGGATTTAGAGAGTTTCTGCTTCAATAAAATCATTGTGAACACACCCAAACTTAAACTCAGGCTTTGGAGCACAAAATTAATTAAACCATACTCATAATCTCAAAATGACATTTTGGGAACTTTTCAGTTTTAACATGAAACACATTATGGATTACTTCATGATTAGAACCACAATCAGTACATGAAAGCAGCACCCGAACCACCATTAGTACAGGAATATATCATCAAGCTAAGTGCACTGATCAATTGCAGTTTCACGTGAACCTGCAACTCCCAGTATGTCCTTAACACTGATAAGGAGATACTGTGAGTTGTTGTTACCAGCCATCATAAGACTGTGGATCATACAGTTCTAATGAGATGCAGGAAGTATTTCAAATAAACATTTACATCCAGGTATCTTATATGTCACATCTTCTGTGATCATTCCCATCTCTTATGTCTCCACGTAGTACAGACGCCATGATGAGATTTCCTGCCCAGAGCTCATCTCTGCAGACTTCTCTCTACTCTGTCTTCAGCAGCACTTCCCAACATGGTGCTCTTAAAAATAAAATCATCATTATACTGCCCCATAAATAAAGATATCTCCCATGCTGTGCCCCTGAATAAATAATTGCCCCTCACTGTGCTTCTTGTACAAAATATCCTTCATACAATAATATTCCCCCACACTGCCCCGCTTTGTAATGTCCCTCCCACACAGCTCCTCTCCATAATATTCCCTCACACTGCCTCTCTTCATAATGTCCCCCACACAGCTGCTCTCCACAATATCCCCCTTTGCCCATAAATCTGGAAGTTCCATTATATTGATATTTATTTCAAATGTAATAACATGACAATATTAAAATCATTTGATTAGAATCTCAGCAGAAATTAATAATTGGAAGTCTCTTTGGAATAATAAAAAAAAACTCTTACAGTAGTCTATAATGTAACACCATTCCAATTGGGGCTGTCTTTCTTAAAGCCTTTACACCTTTACAAGTAAAATGTAAATACTTTGTAGAAATTATTTCCGATAACCACATCCATGAGTTTGAATAATTCAGTGCAAGTATTTTTTGGATACATCAGGCACTGCTAGTGCCAGATTACAGGAATTTTGGTCCATCAGCTCTGCACACAAAATATTGAGCAATGTGTATATTAGGATCTTCTATGGCCATTAATTTCACACAAACAAATAATTGAAACCAACATAAGAGATTTATTTTTAACTTTTAGGACTTCATGGCTCAGCAGAATGTGTGTTGTAAAGAGAGTGCTGGGACTTTCCCATATAAGGAATTTCAGCATAGTTTTAAGAAATTAAAATATTCATAAAGTAATTTCTTGGCTACTATCCGGATCCTGTTGTGTCTATTTCAAGCAGATTTGTGGGTTCTTTGAAGTGTACATTGAATTTCTTTATTATTTAGAATTTGAGTCCTCAGTCGTTGATACCTTTTAATGGCCAACTGAAAAGATGGTAACAAATTGCAAGCTTTCGAGACTACTCAGGTCTCTTCATCAGGCAAAGAATAATACAAAATCTGAAGACTCACATATTTATGCACACCAGGACACAGGAATAATACAATTGCTAAGACAAGTGACATGAAGCAGAACCATAGATGTGGGACAGGGAGAAAACAGTTGTGGCCGTAAATATTGGAACAGTTCATAGATAAAGAGTGTGAAAGTTTTATTGTCCTGTGATTACTGTCTGGTCCATGATTGTGATGCCCCAAAATGGTTTGAATAGCACATTGCTTAGTTGATATAGGAAGACATAGAGAAAGAAACCTGCTGACAAGGGTGGTGCAATAATAATGATAAACACATCAGACTACATGAAGGAAGCAAACAGACAACTGACAGACACACGCTATTACAAAAAATTGGAGTCTGACTCTACACAATACTATTACAAGGAACTAAACAAGTTGGTATCTTGTGTTCCAAATAAATCCATAAAAGCCGATGGCCTGATACCAGAGATTCCAAGAAGAGGGGCTTTCTATATGCTTCCTAAAATCCACAAGTCTGGAAATCCAGGAAGACCAATTATTTCATGTGTGGGCATCCTTACTGATCAAGTTTCTGCATGGGTACATTCAGGATGCAACTGACCTACTGAATAAACTAGCAATACATAGGTCCTTCAACCAGAAGGAACCATCCTGGCCACCATGGATGGTACTCTAATCTTGGTACTCTAATATCCCACCATCAACTTAAGGCCGGCGTCACACTTAGCGTAGGGAAATAAAGTCCGTTTTTTACAGGCGTAATACGCAGACAAGTTCCTGAACAGTGATCCATATTCAACGCAAGGATGCGATTTTTTCTCAAAAAATGATCCGTGTCATCCGTATGGCAACCGTACGGTGAGAAAATCGCCAGGTTGCAAAATGGACATAGAATGGATCCATGGGCTCAAATATTTGTTAAAACATATATACAGCCTATATATATATATATATATATATATATATATATATATATATATGTCAGTGAGACACCTATCTATATATATATATAATTGTCTAAGGGTTTTTCCGTCTGTCTGTCTGTCTTTCTGTCTGTCTTGGAAATCCCGCATCTCTGATTGGTCGAGGCCACCAGGCCTCAACCAATCAGCAACGGGCACAGCGACGATGATGTCATAATGGTTGCCATGGCGACGATGATGTCATAAAGGTTGCCTCGATCAATCAGCGACGGATACAGTCTGCCGCGAATTCTGGAATCATCATTGTCCATATACTACGGGGACATGCATATTCTAGAATACCCGATGCGTATATATTTAATACAGAGCTAGATAGCAGAAAAGCCGGTAATTCAATTGCCGGCTTTTGCTATCTCCTTATCAAACCCGACAGGATATGACACATGGTTTACACACAGTAAACCATTTCATATCCCTTATTTTTTACATATTCCTCACTACTGTTAGTAGTGTGTGTGTGCAAAATTTGGGAGCTCTAGGTGTTAAAATAAAGGGTTAAATCAAAAGAAAAAAATGGCTTGGGCTTCCGAGCAATTTTATCTGCCAGAGTGGGAAAGCCAGTGACTGAGGGAAGATATTAATAGCCTAGAGGGACCATGGTTATTGCCCCCCCTTGGCTAAAAACATCTGCTCCCAGCCACCCCAGAAAAGGCGCATCTGTAAGATGCACCTATTCTGGCACTTAGCCACTCTCTTCCCACTCCCAAGTAGCGGTGGGATATGTGGTAATAAAGGGTTAATGTCACCTTGCTAATGTAAGGGGACATTAAGCCTGGTTAATAATGGAGAGGTGTCAATAAGACACCTATCCATTATTTATCCAATATTAATAAAGGGTTAAAAAACACACATTAGGAAAAAAGTATTTTAATGAAATAAATACACATGCTGTTGTAATAGCTTTATTATATGCTCAATCCAAATGACGATCCTTGTCTTCTGAAAAAAAGTTAAAGTAAAAAAACAACAATATCACATACCTGTCTGCCGTACAGTAATGTCCTATGATATAAATCCATCTGAAAGGGTTAAATAATTTTACAACCAGGAGCCTGCTAATGCAGCCACCCCTGGCAGTAAAAACTGGAGAATGATGTGAATGCAGGGGAACGTAGCTTCTTAGACTTGCGGTGCTGCGCCCCCTGCTGGCATAACCTCATATGAACTCTAGCGTGGGAAAATATTCGGAAAAATCCCTACACTAGAGTTCATATGAGGTTATGCCAGCAGGGGGAGCAGCACCGCAAGTCTACGAAGCTACGTTCCCCTGCATTCCATTCATTCCCCAGTTTTTACAGCCAGGGGCGGCTGCATTAGCAGGCTCCTGGTTGTAAAATTATTTAGCTACAACCTTTACTACAATGCCCATTTAAAATCCATATTTTCAGACTCCTCACTTCTGTGTTTTAAGCAGCCCCCAAATCTAAGAAGCATCATTGTCAGAAGCTCCCTGTGCTCTCCAATGGCTACCGGAACCTTTCCCTGCAACCAGAAAAAGAAATGTAAAATCTGTTCATTTATAATGACCAAGGACAAGATAAAGATGCCCAACTCACATCAGGACTACAAGATCCCAGGTACTTTCAGCTGCATCACACCTAATGTAGTGTACATAATTATATATACCAAATATCCATCTGGGGGTCAGTATGTAGGGGAGACAGGACAAAACCATACAAGGATGAATTCTCACTGCCACACAATAAAAGTAAAAAGGATAGATCTACATGTGAACAAACATTTTTGCTTCCCTGATCACAGAATCATGGACATGAAATTACTGGCATTACTTCAAATCTCAGAGAGACCAAAACATTTGGGAGTATAAACTTACGACAACCTTTGACACACTCAGTTCAGGAATGAGTATGTCTCATAGAGTTATGTCTTTCTATATCAACTAAGGAATGTCCTCCTCAGACAATTTGGGGGCATCACAATCATGGACCATACCTAAATCACAGAACGATAAAACTTTCACACACCTTATCTATGAACTGTTCCAATATTTAAGGCCACAATTGTTTGTATTCTTTCCAAAATGCTAGAACCCAAATCTCAACCCATGATTGCTTGAAAACAATTTCCAAACTGACCCTAATATCCTGAAGTCCCAAAGATCATAAAAGTCACCTATTCTCTTCCCTATAACTTTTTTCCACAATTACAGATTAGATGCAAGAGCTTTTCCCTTTTTTTTTTTTTTTTTAACTTTCTGAAAATATTGGCCAATACAAAGTGGAAATATCTACACTGACGAAAAAAAGGGTAACAACGTTTTGAACTTTTGGCTTTCAGGCTCCATATCTCTCCAGTCAATACTGCTTCTATAAAATTATGGTAGTTTCACATTCGAAGCAATAGTGGATGGTGAAATATGGTGCTTCAAAATCAAAAGTTCAAAACTTTGCTATGCTTTTGCTCATAAGTGTAGATCTTAAGAAAGATGTAATGTTCCAACAGCAACGGCTGCTTAACCCGTTCATGACGGGGCCATTTTCTGTTTTTAGAGTTTTACTTTTCCTCCCATTCTTCCCGGAACCATAACTTTTATTTTTGTGTCCACATAGACATATGAGGGCTTGTTTTTTTGTGGGAGGAGTTGTACTTTTGATTGACCCCATTCATGTTACTACATAGTTTACTGGAAAATGGGATGAAAAATTAAAGTGCGGAGAAATTGTATTTTGGAGATACGGTAGTCCTTTAGCCCCTTAGTGAAGAACCTGTTTTAACCTTAATGACCAGGTCAAATTTTTTTTAAATCTGACCAGCGTCATGTCAGAGTTCAATTTAAACCTCATCGGCCCATTGGACTTGTATCTAAAATGCATCAGGCTTGTTTAGATGTTCTTTTGCATACTTCTGAAGCTGAATTTTATGGTGAGGATGCAGGAGAGGTTTTCTTCTGATGACTCTTCCATGAAGGCCATATTTGGGAAGGTGTCTCTGAACAGTAAAACAATGTACCACGGGCTCAAGAATCTGTGAAATTTTTATGAAGGTCTTTTGCAATCAAGCAAGATTGCCTTTCTAGCAATCCTATCAAGCAGCTCTAACTTAAATTTTGGTTAGTCTTCCATACATTATTTTGACTTCCACTGTTCATGTTAACTGCCATTTCTTAAATACATTTTAAAGTGAGGAAAGGGCAACTTGAAATTGCGTTGATATCTTCTTATAGAATTCTCCTGCTTTGTGGGCCTCCACCATTTTAATTTTCAGAGAGCTAGGTAGCTGCTTTGAAGAACTCATGGCTGCTGTTTTTTGGTACAAAGTTAGCTGGGGTTTTATAAAGATGGGAAATTTGCATCACCTGGCATTTCCTAACGATAATAGTGATCAAGCCACAGCCCTAACAGGCTTTTTAAGGTCTGAAAGCTTGGTCAAAGTTATCTAAGCACACAAATCTTCAAGAGTGCCCAAACTTTTGTATCAGCCCATTTTCAATTTTTGTAACTTTTAAAATGTAAAAAAAATACTAAATATTTTTTTGCCTAAAATACAAAGAAAATGTGTCATCTTTAACCTTAGGACTTTTAAAGATCATTATATCTACAACTTGCTTAACTGTTCACAATAACAGTAATTTTGCCATTGTATTTTCAACAAATGCTTAGGGAGAACGTTCTACATGCTTACTGATTGTTATGGCTTTTGTTATTTATTGTAGAGGTGCACACATACTTAGCAAGTGTTCCCTAGTTATCTGCGAATGCAGCCATTGTGTATAGAAAAGGCCTCCAGTCCTCAGCTCCATAAATCGCTTCTGCAAAAAGGATATTTTTTATATCCTTTTGTGAGAAAGGAGCAAGGGAAAGCTGGAAATATATGTTATCGTTTACTCACTAGCTATTACACCTATTTGTTGACGAAATGTCTGGACTGTGAGTAACCATACAGCATAGTATTACAAAATGAGGATATGACAAAAATGACCTACATCTTTTATCACTCATCTTTTCAATTGTTTAGTTATAAACTTAAAATGACTAAATATTATTTCAATAAAATCGCCAAATCTTTAAATAATGTCATTTCATTTATTTGGCACAAATATATATTTGCTTAAATGGAATCTGTCAGCAGGTTTTTACTATCTAATCTGAGGACAGCTGGAGATAAGGGCTGAAAAACAGAATTCAGGGATTTGTCACTTGTCAAAATACGTGCTGTTATTTACTAAATGTGAAGGATTTATCACTGACAGATTAGCAACTCGCTGTCTATGGACTTTGTACACAGAAAGTCTGGTGTGGGCGAGGTTAGCTTTCTCAGCTCTGCTTCATTATTCTAAATCTAAAAACTCTGATTATGTCAGAACAGCTTCACCCAGTAATGTAAGTGATACATCATTGGTTCTTTTTGCCTACATCATACAGCTTTGAGTTGAGGTAGAAAAACCTGCCGACAGATTCCCTTTAAAGTTACTGTATACATTTTATACATCTGCCCATTGTATCTCCAATGGGCATGTCATTGAGCAGAAGGCTTTGAGAAAATTAACATACATTTTTGTTGGAAAAGATTTAGTCTGATATTTAATTCATTTAAATCGTTGCATTTTCTATGCTTAGGAGTCCAGTGGGCTGTCGTATCAATGACTGACTGCTATCTGTGACTATGCATACATATATAGCTTATATGAAAATTTTAGGGGTTAATGCTACCCCCCAAAAAAATAAAGACATCCATAATAAAATTTTAAAAAATGATAATCTTTATTTAAACATGTTAAAAATCACACACACAAAAATTACTAATAATAAAAAAAGCAGAGATGCCTCTAAGAGACACATATGCTAACTGAACCTCATGAGAACCTCATAAGTATTCATAGACCTGGAGCAGTTTGCAAAAGAAGAGTGGCACAAAATTCCAGTTGAGAGGTGAAAGAAGCTTGATGATGGTTATAGGAAGTGATTGATTACAGTTTACTTATTACAAAGAGTATGCAACCAAATTAAGTTGAAGGAACCAACAATTTTGGCTGGCCCATTTTATTTTTTGTGAAATTATGTCCAATTCGCCTTTTTTTCTCAATGCTTTTATTACGATGTTCCAATACACACAAAGGAAATAAACATGTGTATAACAAAACATGCGTAATCACAATAAGTTTCTGGAGAACTACCTAATTTTCTTGAACATCTCCAGGGTTCCAATACTTTTGTCCTTGACTGTAGGTCCCTAAAAGTCACTTCAAATCTGAATAGGTCCCTAAAGTAATACATTTTGTAACTTTCCTTGAAAAAAATGAAAAACTGCTGGTACAGTTTTAAACCTTCTAACATCCTAACAAAATAAAAGAACATTTCACAAATGGTGCAGATGTAAAACAGACAAAGTAAATAGGAATTTATTCATTGTTTTGTGTGGTATAACTATCTGGATTAACCCCTTCACGACATATGACGTATATATTTACATCATATGCTGTGTCCCTGGCTTTGATGCAAAAATTGAAAATAAAACAATTAAAAATAAATAAAAATACACATATTTGGTATCGCCAAGTTCAGAAATCTACAATCTATCAAAATATAAAATAAATTATTCCAATCTGTTAACAGAATAGCAAGAAAATAAATTGAAAAGCTAGAATTACATTTTTTTTGGCAGCCACAACATTACAATAACAAAATATTGTTTCATGGTATATGAAAAGACGTCAGTTCAAGGCGCAAAAAGTAAGCCTTTACCCGGCCCCAAATATGACATTTTTTTCCTATTTTCCAATACAGTATATGGTAAAATCAATGATGCCATTCAAAAGTACAGCTCATCCTCCAAAAAACAAGCCCTTATAAGGCCATATTGATGGAAAAATAAAAAGTTATGGCTCTTGGAGAAGGGGAGGAAAAAATGAAAAACAGGCTTGGGGGTGAAGGAGTTAAAGCGTTAGTCAAAGATTCATTATTTTTTTATTTTTTTTTTGTCAAATTTCTGATATTTTTGTAAACACAAAACATATCAACCTAAATTTACAATTAATGTAAATTATAATGTGTCGCAAAACAGTTAATTTCACTGGGATATGTTGAAACATCCCAGACTTATTGCCAAATAAAAGTGTCATTGGTCAGATTTGAACATTTTTTCCCGCTCACTAAAGGGTTTAAGTTCACTTGCTTGGGAGGAGGCAGCATTGTATGGGTTTTTGAAAGATCAGAGAACAGAAGTTTATCTAATAGAACCTTCATTATCCCAAGCAAATGAACATAACTTCGCAACGGCAAGTGAGGGCTGCCCTAAAATGACACCTTCAGTTCTGCCTCTAGGGCTGGCCATGAGCATTAGTTGTATATTGGACGAAGCAAAATGTTGATGGGTCAGATGTATCTGCGCCCTACCAGTTCTCCTACAGTGGCAGATTTTCAGGATTGAGGCGTGATGAGGATTGAATGGCTGGATTTCATCGGCCCAATCATTTTGTTCTTGAAGAGTCTAGCAGCAGCTCACAGCCTCCTCTCCAACACTGAAAATGCATGTGTATGGGTGGTTTGCATGGATTAGTCTATTTCAGCCAACAACTATGTAAGCCTTACAGTGACTACATCTTATTGCCAGATTGAGTTCATTAATAGATGATCTCCGAGCACAAGCAAGCATTGGGATTTAGGGAATAACTGATTTACACAATTAGTCCTAGCACTTAGAAAACAGCAACTCCTGGAAACGAGGACTACATCCGAGTGCATTACGGAATGGTACTATAGTTCTCAAACTATTTTAAAACATGAGGGTAGGTGAAGATAGCTTAGATTGCCATGTATTAAATCATTTAGCTGATCTGGAGTTTTTCGGTTGTCAGACCTCTGTATCCGTAAGAGGAACTCTATTTCCACTTCTACAACAGTGAGAGATTAGCAGCTTGAAATCACTTTGACAGTCTCTGTTACTCTATTGCATACCACAGGGAATTTTAATTCCAACCTGTGAAATTGTAATTGCTTCTCAAGAAACGCAGATGGATTATGGGTAATGGCTACAGCCAAGCTCAATGTCAGAGTTGCCAGTTGCTGCCACATCACATATTTCTTGCTGTTATTCAAAAAATCACTCTCGCTTTCTTCACGTGGAAACGAACTGAGGAGTAAAACTAAATTAACGTAGGCTGTCAAATGTTCAGAGTTAAGAAGACAGGGATGTGACAAAGGTGCGGCTTTTTAAAAGGTACACCCCCCTCCGCTTTACTATTAATCTCAAGCATCGCCACATTTTCCTTTTAATTTTCCTGAACAACTGTCATTTGTGAAGAGCTGTTTACCAAGTACAATGAGATGAAATGAATGAGCACCTTCTGTTTAACCCCACATGCATATTGTAGTTGTAAGTAGCATACAGGGAGACCACTATAAGGAGTGTGTAAAATGGGTCCAAAACTGTGGTTTCTAAGATACCAAAATAATTGCCTATTATTACCAGCCGTTAGCAAAAATTCTTCTTCACGCTCAAGATTCAATACAAATTCCAGTCTTCAACCGATCACACCAACATCCACAATCTCGCTCCTTTCAAAGTTAACTACCTTGAAAGCTCCAAGGTCTGATAGTTTTAGTCCTCAAATTCATAGAACTGAGACCATTAAAAGAAATTGGAATACCCAAAAATCTTTTTGAAAAATCCTTCAGAGGATTCTTTGGCTTTTTAGCTACACTCTCCATTCCATTTCATTCCTAATCGTCTCTATTTGGCTAAGGTCATTTGACTGTGGAGGCCAGATCATCTACTGCAACGCTCTACTAGAACTACATGTGCATATCAATAGCTTGGGGACAAAAATCCTGCTGACCGATTCCCTATATGCTTCTCTTCCGAGCCTCACTTGAGCCTATACCAAGGAATATATAGTTTCTGAAAAAAAATTAACCATTCTTGCAATGATTTATCTTTATTTCTTAATCCAATGATGGACTGTAGCTATTTACATTTTGTATCTAAAGCCGTGACATCTCCATGATAACAGACTCCAAACCTCCCCCCTTGTAGCCTGATGTTCATGCTTTTGGAACACCCACCAGGGCCGTGGGGTACTTGGTACCAGGTCCGGTACTTAAAGGGATGTGTCTCGATGGAGGCGACCCGGTCTGTGGCCCTGGGTGCCCATATTAAAGAGAAAGTCTTTAAAGGGATTTGTAAAATAATAAATGTTCATGACGCCACCTGTGGTATTCGGCCAGAGGTGACCGACGCTGCTTAAAGGGGTCCACTGGGGTGATGTTACGTCAGCTGGGATGGTATGACTTCCCACAGGTGAAGCTGGGTCCCCAGGGCTCCCAATGTTGTAGGGACAGGTGGTAGGTGGTGTAGTAAGAAACGGAGGACACAGGGTTGCAGTCCCTTTACCTCTTTACTTGGTTTAAGGCAGCCACAGTCCAGGGTACCGGATCACAGGTGCTGGTATGGTCCGGCCGGCTTGGAAGCGACTCAAGTGGGGTTGGAAGCCTTCCTTCTAGCACTGTGTTGTAGTCCCTTGCTGCCTTAGGCCTCATAAAAGGTCCTCACGTTCTCTCTGTCCATCTTTAGGACGGACAGTAACCCGTACGACAGGTAACTTGAGCCTTTTTACAGGATCTCTTTCACAACCCGGGCTCTATCTGTTACTGTGTCCTCGGGTGTTAATGGTGGACAGGTAACTTGAAATCTAGCTGTCCATCAGTTTCTGCCGTGGGGCATGAAGTTACCCCCACTACCTGAGTCTTCTGGCTACCGGTATATGCGCTCAGCGTGGAGGATGTTCAGTCACAACTTCTCTCTCCAGCTCTTCACTTCGCCTTTGCTCCTTCCTCCTTTCAGTCTCTTTACATGTTGCTCTGCTCTCTTTTTCCTTCCCATGAGCTGCAGAATTGCTTGTCTGCACGGCCCCAGCTTTCCTTCCTCACTCCTCTCACCAATTGTTTCTCTCCAACTGCCTAGCAACTGAATCCTCCTACCAACAAGAGAGAGCAGCACACCTGAAGTCGGGTGTAGAGCTCCCCCTTTCTGGCCTGGAGTCATAACGGTGTTGTATGTGCTGAATACCTGTTAAAGGTATCCTTCCTCGCTTCCAAGCATGACATCACTCTCTCCGTGAGGAAAGCAATGCCATTGTAACAACCGGTTACCTGGGGGGTTACACTTTCCTCCATATATTCTTTACTTTTTGTTAACTTATATTCAGCAGGTTAGAAAAACATAGGCTGACTGAAGAATATTTATAATGTTGCTTCATTTTAATGAATTTAAAAGGGTTGTTCAGTAGTAGGATAACCCCTTCTTGAACTAAATATTTGGCCCCGATAAAATAAAAAACCTATACTCACCTGCCAAGCTGGAGACATTCATGTGGTGCCTACACTCGCTCTTCCTGGGGCTGTCATCCGGTGTTGTGACACGTAACCCCGGTTGCCAATCACTGCTGGCGTCATCGCATACAGATTGAACATGAAGAGGAAGCCAGGGATCAGCTGCAGCCTGGATTTCCCCTTGATGTTCAATCTGTAAGTAGGCGGGGACAGTGACGCCAGTGCTGATTGGGCGCCAGGGTCACATGCCACAACACCGCACGAGAGCAATAGCAGACACTGCAGGAACAGCACCGGCACTGGCGAGGAGTATAGGTTTTTGTATTTTATTGGGGCCAAACATTTAATTCAAGAAAGGGTTCTCCTAGTAGTGGACAACCTCTAAGTCATATTGCGCTTCAATATAAAACTCTAGTTTGAATATGTAGTATCCAGAGAAAGCTACTTTTATACCATATTAGCTCATGCATCACTTTTTGCAGATCACATCATTATTTCCACAATGTGATGGTCTATTGTTCAAATTTTAGGTTTCACACAAGGTCTTTGGTTTGGTAATATTTTCCTTTCTTTCCTGGGATCTCATCTGAACTGGATTTTGACATAGAATATACGCCATCCATGTATTATGACATTCCGCCTAGTGTTCATTAATAGGGAAGGTGTTATATTCTCATTACTGTATAAAACCACCCTGGTATTAAACATGAGTAACAAGTAAACACCTTAAAAAAAAACCTTGAAGTCTATTAAAAACACCACCACCATAAGGCTATATTCACACTTAGCGGTTTTTACCGCAGAACCGCCGCGATTTTGATGCTGCGGGTCCGCAGCAGTTTCCATAGCGTTTACAGTAACATGTAAACCCTATGGAAACCGCAAACCGCTGTGCACATGCTGCGGGAAAAACCGCACGGGAACGCAGCGGTTTACAACCCGCAGCATATCACTTCTTTGTGCAGAATCGCTGCGATTCTGCACCCATAGGAATACATTGAACCGCTTACTTCCTGCATGGGGCTGTGCCCACGTTGCGGGAAGTAAGCGGATAATGTGCGGGTGGTACCCGGGGTGGAGGAGAGGAGACTCTCCTCCAGGCCCTGGGAACCATATTTGGGGTTAAAAAATAAAAAATCTGGTTATACTCACCCTCTGATGTCCGGAGCTCCTGGGCGCTGCACGCGGCCGTCCGGTCAGAGTTGCTGTGCGACCAGGACCTGCGGTGACGTCGCGGTCACATGACCGTGACGTCACGAAGGGTCCTTCTCCCACAGCATCTTAGGAACCGGACCGCCGGGTGCAGCGCCCAGGAGATCCGGACATCAGAGGGTGAGTATAACCAATTTTTATTATTTTTAACATTACTATTGATGCTGCATATTGCTGCATATGCAGCATCAATAGTATAGGCGGAAACCCGCAGCGGAAAACGCGGAACAAACCGCGATAAATCTGCAGGGAGAACCGCAGTTGTTTTGCCCTGCAGATTTATCAAATCCGCTGCGGGAGAACCCGCAGGGACCCGACGCAAGGTGTGAACATAGCGTAATAGTGGTTGCGGTCCACAGACTTTAATTATCTGGAGGAATTACGGGTGTGCATCACTGCTATCTGTCTAATATGAAATGGTGCACAATTATCCAATCACATTGCCTTATATGTGAAGCAGTTAGACAAAGTGAAGGGTAATTCATGCACAGCCCAGACATGCCATGTCTAAATGAGGAGAAATTAATCAGCATTTGTCTTTTCTGGTTTATGTGGTGGAGCACGTTCCTTCACCCTGCCCTTAGCACGAGATGCTTGAGAACACAGCTTTCCATGCAATGTTGTAAATGAAAACATAACCACAAAATTAATAGTTTAAAGATTTTTATTTGTGTGCAGAAATGTTCAAGTCAAAGGAGAAAGGCAGCTACATGACAATAGGGCATAAATAAAGGAACACTCCAGCCAACACTTATAAACAGTGCCAAACCTAGAGTATGGCTTAAGGGAGCCCAGCGTAAAACACAGGGATGTAACGATCTCCGAAGAATGTCTATATGTCATGCCTTAAATCCCCAGCCCTTACAACAGATGAAATGTACCATTTATTTTTCCCCAGACTTTAATAAATCATTTAAAACAAAACAACTAGAATGCAACGGAAACTATGCAGTTCTATTCATACTATGCTTTGGAAAAAAACACAACTACCTTTCTCAAACCTCTACTCTCTTACTACATTTCTCAAACCTCTATATAGAAAGAAGAGGAATGATTTATTTTACATAACCTACCTCTTAAAGGGGATATGTCACTAAGTTTTTGCTACCACATCTGAGATCAGCATTTTGTAGAGGAAGAGCCCCCGATTCCAGCAATGTATCACTCTACCAGTTCTCTGACTGCTGAGCTCTGTACCCCCACCATTGATTGATTCTGTGCATAGGCAGAAAGCTGCCAGTCAGTGGTGGGGGCGGGGATACACAGAGCTCATCAATATGGATGACTACGTGGCTGCAGGTTTACTAGTCCTTTAGTGGTAATCTCCTGCTAACAAAACAGTGATTTTATCAGAGCTACAGCAAGCTGCCCCGTAAGTGACATATCGCTGGAAACAGGATGTCTGTCTCTACATCTCTCTCTCAGATTAGGGGGCAAAAACTTGGTGACGCATTCCTTTTAACACAATCAAGAGATCCATTATACATTTCTCAAGAATCTATATCAACATGATTAGAAAACACTTGAAGACACAACTGTTCCAGCAACTATTCCTCTTTGCGCTATCATTTAAACAAACCTGTCAAAGACAGGAAATCAGCAAAAACTGAAAATGTAGCTTTAAAAAGATAGAAGAAAAAGCAGAAAAAAAAACAATAAAAAGGAAAAGTCAGGAGATTATAGATATTGACACGATTGTTGTAAAGGCTGTATGGTAACTACTAAATAATTGCAATATCTCAGAAAATCATCCATCCTTCGATTTTCATGAAGACTATGGAAAAGGGTGGTATGTAACCCTAGTGGAACTCCCTAATGCTGTGGAGTATTATGGCAGTCGTAGACACTAGATGTAACACAGAGATTATCACTTTTAAACTGACCTTTGCAGGAGATACTACTAAGAATGACATCTTGTGTCAATATTGGTGGAGGGGAGGTTCACACGTCCACAAATCTGTACAAAAAATCCACTGCATAGTTCAGCAACAGGAGAGTGGAATAGATGTTAACAAGTTTCATCCACTAGTTGCAGAAATCTGTAGCACTTGTTTTCTGGGGATTTCATCCTTTGCATCGCATTGGATGAAAGCCACAAACATGGGGATTATGTAGCAGACGTGCCAAAGAAAAATACACAGATATATATATATATATATATATATATATACATATATATATTAGACTGCAGTAAGTGTTACCATATGGGCAGTCATTTTGGCTCCCACAGTGGGGCCAGCAGCAGTCTCAGAGGAACATTTTATGTACTACATAGTTCACATATATTGGGACTAGAAGTCTGAAAGACCAAGAAAAGAAATCCATCTAAGCTAACTAGTCAGTAAAAGGTGATGCTGGTTGGATGGATAATCATCAGTTTATGACACAACCAAAGTTACAGATTTACATAAAATGTCACTAACAATAAAAGCAGATTGTACTTATAAGCATAGCATAGGGGAATATCAAGTTAGAGGGAAGACTTAGCAAAAATGCAGTAGCCAGTGGTCCGAGGCTCCAGACTTGTAGGGCTGTCCTGCTTGGCTACCAATGGTTCATACATGGCTGATCACAGTACACAGCCTGAGCAGGGTAGCAGTGAATGTTGATAAATGGTGGGTTTTAATCTTAGGTGGGTTGGAGATGTAAGCAGAATCAATATGAATGGTATTCTTAATCAGCTACAGAGGTAAAGTCCTAATGAGTTTTAAAGGCCCCCATAGACATTAGATGGCCGTTGGCCGAAGGATGCTTTGGCCGACCGCAATATTGGATGGTTCTCTCATACATCGGAGCAATCGTACAGCCAAGAAGGTTCCATACACATGGGAAATTAGTTTTTTGGCCTGAGAAAAGGCATATAGGGTCAATATCGCTAACACATTGGGCCTGATAGTCAAGACCAGCGTTGTTCATACTGGTCTTGATTAGGAAACGGACTGAAATCAGATGCTCCTGAATCATGAAGAATGATAAACCCCTTTATGAATCAGGAGCACTAGATGAGTGGCGGACACCTCTGTATGCGAATCCTCACAAATATTACACCAGCCACTGCTGGAGAAAGATTTGTGGCATAGCGAAGGCAGAAGCCTGTTTGATGAGAAGCTGTCACCATGCCCTCGTTCTGCCCTAGCTCTGTCTATTTTATCAGAGATGGCCAAAAATGACTTAAGAACACCAAAAGTCATATCATTTTAGCACAGCCTACCATTGCACCAAAATTTTGTGCATTTTCAAAGCAATTTCTGCCAGAATACAGGGGTGGAAATTTGATGAATCAGCCCAGTATATTTCTTTAAGGCACTGTATTAAGAAGACAATCTGCAATAAAATAAATAATTCTAATGGAGCATTCTAACTATGCGAGCCTCATCCAGACAGCTGAGAGCCATATTACTGCTCTTTACAACACTTCCCTTGGGCCTGTATATTGCACTGAGGGCTTTCCTCCGAGGGGTCAGATGGTAATACTGGAGGCTGAAACACTACCAAGTATACACTATGATGCATTTCTTGCAGTGCATTCATTATAGAAGCCATTATGTGTAAATATCGTGCGCTGTACACTCTCTGGATGACTTTCCAGCCATTCTTCATTTCATATATACAATCTGCTATTTTTGTTAGAAGTAAATACGGTGTATTAACAACTTATCAATATAATAAAATGAGAACTCAACAATACGGTGGATGACTTAACAGAATGCATCTCTCCAATAACTATCAAAAAAATTAATTTCCTAAAATCCCACTTTGACACATCTTTGCCCCTAGAAAAGCAAGTATGACAGCAGAGATGGCAACAATAAAGTAAACAGTCTTCTTCCATTCCTTCTCTCCCCTTGACGTTTGCAGGAAGGTCTCGCCACGCTCATCAGGGGGCTTCACTCTTGAACTGGAGCCATTGTTCAGCAAGGACTTGCACTCCTGCAGAGAAAGTGATCAGCATGTTATATGCTTGCAAATTGACACATTGTAGAAAACCGAGCATTGATCTGCTGCTTATTCAAAACCCACATGTCAAAGGAGGCTGTGAATTTCTAATTACACAACAGGTACTAAAGCGCCATTATGGAGAAGTCAGCTAGAATTTAAGAAATGGGAGTCCAACATATTACATATGTTCATAGAACAACACTTAGTATTGACATTTTGGGGGAAGGGTCATTGACTTAATTCAGGCAGCTAGAAGGATATAAACTGTAGGACAGGAAGGAACTTAAGAAATAAATGGTAATAGAGCAAACAATACAATGCTGAAATTTCCATGAAACATATTGGATAAATGACCTGAGTAATGTATGTAAAAAGCAGGCAGCTCCTGCACCCACCTGCAATGTGGATGAGAACACGGAGCAATTTGCGGATGTGTCGGTCTGCAAAGTTTACTGCTCATCTGAACTTAGCATTAGTTGGATTATACAATTTGAAAGAACAATTTTTATAAAGACGAAGTGTACGCAATGCCAAGTTACAGTTTTATGAGTCCAGATTTAGCTGAACATTCTTTCTAATTTTTGTCTAATTCATGCCATGGGTGGACGTAACCTTAGGAGTCCATTGGTGCAGACTAGTGATGATCAAACGTGCTAGGACAAGGCTTTATCCGAGCACACTCATGTGCTAACCGAGTGTCTTCGGCGTGTATGAAATAAGTTCTAGTCCTCGTGCCTGCATTTCTCGCGGCTGTCCGACAACCACGAGACATGCAGGGATTGCCTGTTTGTTAGTCAATCCCTGCATGTGTTGTGGCTATCTAACTGAAGTAAGAGATGCAGCCATCAGGACCAGAACATATTTTTCGAGCAAGCCAAAAACACTCAGCACCTGAGCATGCTTGAATAACGCCTTGTCCTAGCACATTCGAACATCGCTAATGCAGACCTCTATCCCTGTGATGTTTATGCGCTTACAAAGCATCAATATGAGGGTAAAACAAGGCAATAGAAAACATGAGCTTGCAATATATATTATTTCTAGTATCCAGAGCTAATTTGATTTTTTTTTTTTACATTTTCCTTTTTCCTATTTGTTGTTATATTAAGAATTCTTTCAACATTCACAATCTTGTAGGATTTACCACCAAGTAACCAACTCAAGAGCCCAGAGGACACACATGGCTTTTGAATTAACATTTACATGGTTAATGGAGTAGTCTCATCCGTGCTAAGTCCCATAATCCTCCACCTGGGTGACATTGACTCTAAATCACACTGTGCATTTCTTAGTAGCAATTAGCTGTGTCTGTTCATTTCTTGACTTTGATATTCTTTCCTTCAACATGCTAATAACTGTTTACCTCCAAGAAATGCTGCATCTGTGTGGGGTGATGGGGACAGACAGCACAGAGTGTTTTTGGCTATGGATTTGGATGTGGTGTCTGTGTCGTGCTGTTCCGAGGAGAAACTCACAGCTTTGCCTTAGCGTTGTTCTACAAATTAATTTTCCTTCACATTTCATTCAATCAGGACCCAATGTTCATTATGTTTGGAGAGGGGAAGAGTGAAATTGCACTTAAATGCTATTCAGCTGCCTCCAGAAAGCCTATTAAGTGAGAATTCCAAGATTTGTAGGAACATCAAGCATTTTATTTTTCTCTGCGACTTACACTGTTGATTTGTTTTAGTTTCTGAATGAGAATTATGGCTGTAACTGTGTAGTATGTGGACTTGTAAATTTATTACAATATTTCCTCCACACTAGCACTGATTTTTTAGCTCATTTATTAGACACTGTTGAAATTGATACGATTCAGTCTTGAATAATATGTTTCTCTATTAGTCGATTATAATAATGTCTTATGATGCCAAATGAAGCAAATACCATACAAAGAGCTCAGAGTATTACCAACATTGCTTGGTTCCTTTAATAATTACCGCTACCGGACACCAGCTCTGACAGAATAATGGAGGAAAGGAACTGCACCCCAAAAGGCCCATGGAGATGCTAAATTAGGCCGGGTTCACACTGCGGTAACAGCAGCCCGTTCAACACATACAATAACGGGCTGCTGTTAACGCAAGTGCCGGTATGGCAGCGCGCTAGCGCAGATAGAGAATCTGCTAGCTCTATCTGCGCTAGTGGTGACAGACCCAGAAACGCTGCAGCCCGCATCTCGGGGTCCGTCACTCAATGACGGCACATCACTAGCAATGCATCCGAAATAGGGATTAATGGCGTTAACGGACGGCGTTGCATCGCATTATGCCGCGGTGTAACGTAGTCCGTTTAACGGACGCGTACAACGCAATGTGAACCCAGCCTTAGGATTTATTCATAAATCTCATATCCATAGCGTAAACCGCCATTAGTATAGAAAGAAAAATAACACTTCGGATGAATACCCTTCATCAGATGCGTCTGTTGTGGTAAATGCTCTCAATACTTGGTCCTGGTTTGCCTTTGGGGAAACCCACCCCATATCTTGGACCTCTCTAATTTTCAAATAATGAAACAAGTCTGATGAAGGGTACTTACCTGAAAAGTTATGTTTTTGCTATACTGGCGGTGGTGTAATCTCTGGGTGAGATTTTCTGAATAAATCAGAATGAAGCATCTCCATATGCCTTTTGGGGTGCAGTTCCTTTCTTCCACCCACCATTCACTAGTTGATCTACAGGAGCTCCAAAGGAATTAACACAACACACAAATTCATACCATCCATTAAGGGTTTGCCACCTACCCTATTGATTATTACAAGCTCTGACAGAATATTGATGAACAGCAGCTGATCAGTGGCAGACCCTGTTGGGAGTCATTGGAACGGCGCATTGGATGACTATAATATACTTTTCTTATTTTACTCAGGCAAACACAGTTAAGAAGATGTTGACCAAGAACTGGAAAACCCCTATATTCTTGCAGTGAAACATCTGTTTCATCTACAAGACCACAAGGCAGATGGTCAAGCAATTGTTACCATCCAACTTTCATGTCTCCCCTATTTCCTCATAGATTGTAAGCTTGCAAGCATGGCCCTCTCTCCTCTTGGTATCTGTTAATTTATGTGATTATTGTTATTTTGTAAAGTATTTTATTGTCTGTGGCGCCCCCTCTAAAATGCAAAGTGCTGTGGAATATGTTGGCACTATAGAAATAAAAATAAAAATATTATGGTCTCACAGTTTTTCAGGTGAGACAGCGGTTTCTTTGCAAGATGAAAATGATTGTGCAGGGAAACAGTGGAAAACTTTAGCAGACTTTGACTGTTGTAATTTCAGCCACAGCATGACCAACCTTAGTCTTTAAACCATCAACCATTCTGATAGCTCGGAGGGTCCAAAATATTCATATCTACAATACTTAGGGAGCCTGAGAATATTAGCAAGCTTCTAACATGCCTCATTAATCAACCTATTCAGCTTTTACGTTCCTAAGTTGATTCAGCTCTAAGCTAACATACCAATGAACAGCGCGACGCTCTTACCTTACATGACCTTACTTTAGGATTCAATTCAGATTCCCCATTTGTCCAGCACTGTCACTTCTTAATAACTGTTCCCTTTACTTATAGTGAAAGCCATATATATACATAAAATGCACAAGAAAGAACACAGTATTTCTTATCTCCTCACATGACAGTATATGCAAGTTGAGTCAGCGCTAGACAGACTTCAAAGCACAATACAGGCTCTTTTTCCCATAACATGGTTGTCTGAAGGATATTAATATGAGGAAAAATACATCTGATCAGAGTTTTGGATGATCTGTTTTTGAAGTGATTTCAAAGAAGCTCTCAGCTGGAACCAAAGTCATCCGGCACTAGAAACCTGTCATGTGTCTGCTCGAAAATTATTTAACTTTCCCTGTCCTCACAAGCGGTAATGGCATTCTTTCTGTTCAAAACGCATGTCTTATTAGTTGCCAGCACAAATGCCAGCTGAGAAATTTCATGATGGGGAGAGCGGCGTGTGACACTACAAAAGAGCCATGAAACTAAATCTGTGTTACAAAATTTCTATCAATCTATAACAGAAAAAGAAAAAAAAACATTCTATTACACGCTCTGGTAAAACCACAGGCAGAGTAGGTGAGCTGACAAATGCCAATTAAATACCTGGTAAAAAATGTGATACTTTTGAAATTAAAAAGATTACAAAATCCAAAAATCCATTGCAGTGTCACAATTTGTTAAAGGAAGTGGACACTTTTGAAACCATAAATTGCCTCCACAAACAATTTAGATTTTTTTAGGATTTTATTTTTTCCTCTCCTTTTCCAAATAGCCATAACTTTTTATTATTATTATTATTATTATTAATATTTTTGCACTGAGAGACATGAGGACTTTTTTTTTGTGTGGGGAAAGGTTGTAGTTTTAAAAGTATACAGTAAAGACAGAACTCTTCAAGGAGGTTCCAAAAATACAAAGTTTTTTTATTGCTCCATACAAGTAATCAATAGTGATGGTCAAACCTAAAAGGTCTTTAGAATTTTTACAATTTTTGTTTATATTTTGTTTGATTGCCTGTGGTATATCCAGGAATTACCGTACACAGTATTGCTGTGAAGTAAAAATTACATCAGCTCCCTGCCATAGCATCATTGGTGAGATGTTGGGCACCCTAACAAATTATCAGTCAGATCACGTATTTATTATAGCTGGCATCTGCCCTTTGTAGAGCAGGCTCCCCAAAGTCCGTGATGGGCTCCATGACATAATAGTACGTCAGAGCGTAAAGCGATGAGCCGTCCAGTGTCTCAAGTAAAAAGAATACATCTTTGAAAGTCAGGATTAAAAAACTTACTGTGTTCTGTATACAGCTTCTATGAAGACCTATGTGTCTATCAGGATACATAGGATAAATACCCCAATCCCTATGCCCCCTATTCCACTAAAAAAAGGAAGAATAAGAAGGAAGAGAGTCCTATGACTTATGGATTAACCTTTGCCCTGGGCTTGTTTGTAGTGTGTAATCGTGAAGACACATTGGGTTAAATAAGAGCTGTAAACAAAAAATGGTATTATTGTTTTAACATTTAAAGTTACCGTCCACCATAGGATTGAAAAGTGAATATATATTTCATTGTCATTCTCCTGCTGTGCAATTGAAAGAAGGTTAGTCTTGGTTTAGACTTTCTATCTTGGAAAAGGAGGAAGGAAGGCCAACCTGCACAGAAGAGCCACCAGGCTGAGAATGAAGGGCATGGGGTACGGTCACAATACATGAGAAATGTAAAGTTACTTTTTAATCCTAGCGTGCAGGGTCACTTCAATCTACTTTTGCAAAGTATTTATTTTTAAATTTTAGATCAATCAGAACAATTAGAAAATTGGTAGCAAAAGTGGGCATATATTTTGAAGTGTGAAACAGATTGAAAACTAATTTCTGTTTCATATAAACACTATTTTAATAAAATGTTGTGTGTATCTTACTATGACATATGGGAAAAGGTTCAGTTATTAATCTTTACATTACAATTATTTCAGGCTTTGTGATTTATATAACAAGTTAGCAGTTATTTCTTTTAAGCATGTGCCTCTAGATCTAAGGGCATAAGGCTCAGGGAAAAGAGTCAATGTAACAGGACTAACATCATATAGAAGTAGAAAATAAGCAAAAACAACACAATCTAAGACATACTGTAAGTAAACACTAAATGCTAGACTTGTGGACTGACAAGCTAGATCCTATCTCCAGGCACACTGCAGGTACTGTGTGACCAACGCACGTGGTGGGAGCTAATGGCAAGGGATTGGCGGTAATTACCCTGAATAACAAACCAGCTGTAATTTTGGATTTCAAATTAGAATAGTGGGCACACACATGAAAGGCTTACATGTCTTTATGTGCCTTCTGTGTAAGATAAAATAAACCTGAGATATTAAATGAATTAAATTGCTGAAAATAAGGAAACATAAATCAAACGCAATCATGGAACAAACTGGAAGATAAGCAGGAAAGAAATCCCATATTAATCTGCTAAATAAAAGAGAGAACACCACATTTTCTGCCTCTGTGAGAAGGGAGACGGCTCCTTTCATCTTGTTTTGGCAGCAGCAAAATAAACACCAGGCTTTGCTAATAAGGTATATTATAAATTATTAAACCGCTCCCTCCATGATCAAATGCATTTCAGATTATTTTTCTGAATAATTCTCCCCTTCTGACTGCCAGAAGAGATACATTTGGTGGGCTCTTATATAGCTATTCATTGATCACCCATCTTTGTGAGGCTCTTGTCTCACACTTTAACGGCAGAGCATGAAAGAAAACACATTCACATCAAAACCTCAGCTCTGGCATCTGCTGATCACAGAAGAGTTCTCTCCTTCCTAAGACTATGCTCCATGTTAGTCAACAAAGTCCTGATAATGCACCCCTGGTGAACTAGATTTTATGATATTTTCAGCAGACTGAAATATTCAGCATTTTTTAAAGTTTGTTTTATTGACTTACCGTAATAGTTTACCTAAAGTTGCAGAGATCTACGGGACTTGTATTCATGACCTATAGACAAGGTTTTATTGTGTAATATCACTGTATTGGGAGATGAAATTATGCTTTTTTGATCAACCGAATAATGACTAGTAATTTCGATTTATACACAATTCTTAACAAGGTTGTTCAGTAAATCGAAAAATATTTTTAAAGGGCTCAGACTGGTATAAAAATAGATGTGATACTTGCCCTTTGGGTGTGTCAAAATGGTACCAGGAAGTGAAGACAACGAGTGAGCAGACGGGAAGTGTGAGGATGGTTATTAATTCTTTTATTTGGCTTTTTTTTTTTTACGATCTAAGCGCTTTAAAAAAATCCACTATACAACCCATTTTATTACTTTTATGCTTGGGACCACAGTCTCAAACATTACAGCTAGTAATACACTACACAGTCATTGATTAAAATCCTACAGGGCACGTAAGGTCACCCTGCGCAAGCCAGCACATGTCCAGGCCAATTTGACTTAAGCCAATGACCATCTGTATGATCCAGAGGCATGGGAGAAGGTCATATGGTAAGATGAGACCAAAATTGAACTTTTTATTATCAACTCCACTCACCGTGTTTGGAGGAAGGAGGATGAGTACAACCCCAAGAACAGAGTCCCAACCGTGAAACATGGTGAGGGAAACATCATATTTGGGGGTGCTTTTCTGCAAAAGAGACAGAACGATTGCACCATATTGAAAGGAGGATGGATGGAGTCATGCACTGTATCATGAGATTTTGACCAGCAACCTCCTTCCCTCAGAAAGAGAGTATTGAAGATGGGTCATCCCTGGGTCTTCCAGCATGACAGTGATCCGAAACACAGAGCTAGGAAAACTAAGGGGTGACTCCATAAGAAGCATTTCAAAGGTCCTGAAGTGGCCTAGCCAGTCTCCAGACCTGAAACCAATAGAAACACTTTGGAGGGAGCAGAAACACTTTGCAGGGAGCTGAAACTCAATGTTGTCCAGTGACAGCACCGATACCTGAAAAGATCTGGAGAAAATCTGTATGAAGGAGTGGGCACAAATCCCTGTTCAAGTGTGCGCAAACTCGGTCAAGAACTGCAGGAAACGTCTGACCTCTGTAACTGCAAACAAAAGGTTTCTGTACCAAGTATTAAGTTCTGTTTTTCTACTATATGAAATACTTATTTCATGAAATAAAATACAATTACTGTATATACTCGAGTATAAGCCAACCCAAGTATGAGCAGAGATCCCTAATTTTGCCACAAAAAAACTGTGAAAACTTAATAGCTCGAGTATAAAGGTACCTTCACACATAACGATATCGTTAACGATATCGTTGCTTTTGGTGACGTTGCAACGATATCGTTAAGGAAATCGCTATGTGTGACAGCGACCAACGATCAGGCCCCTGCTGTGCCATCGTTGGTCGCTGAACAAAGTCCAGAACTTTATTTCGTCGCTGGATCGGCGTGTGTGACACCGATCCAGCGATGTCTTCACTGGTAACCAGGGTAAACATCGGGTAACTAAGCGCAGGGCTGCGCTTAGTAACCCGATGTTTACTCTGGTTACCATCCTAAAAGTAAAAAAAACAAACACTACATACTTACCTACCGCTGTCTGTCCCTGGCGCTGTGCTCTGCACTCCTCCTGTACTGGCTGTCAGCGTCGGTCAGCCGGAAAGCAGAGCGGTGACGTCACCGCTCTGCTTTCCGGCCGCTGTGCTCACAGCCAGTACAGGAGGAGTGCAGAGAAGCAGAGCGCCGGGGACAGACAGCGTTAGGTAAGTATGTACTGTTTGTTTTTTTTACTTTTAGGATGGTAACCAGGGTAAACATCGGGTTACTAAGCGCGGCCCTGCGCTTAGTTACCCGATGTTTACCCTGGTTACCGGCATCGTTGGTCGCTGGAGAGCGGTCTGTGTGACAGCTCTCCAGCGACCAAACAGCGACGCTGCAGCGATCCGGATCGTTGTCGGTATCGCTGCAGCGTCGCTTAATGTGAAGGGGCCTTAAGCCTAGTGTGGAAAATGCAGCAGCTACTGGTAAATTTCAAAAGTAAAAATAGATACCAATAAAAGTAAAATTAATTGAGACAACAGTAGGTTAAGTGTATTTGAATATCCATGTAACTTTTTTGTGCCGACGGTGCGCCAAAACACGACGCATCCGTCGCACGACGGATGCGACGTGTGGTGATACGTCGCAATGCGTCGCTAATGAAAGTCTATGGAGAAAAAAAGCATCCTGTGGGCAAATTTGCAGGATGCGTTTTTTCTCTCCAAAACGATGCATTGTGACGTACAGCAAACAACGCTAGTGTGAAAGTAGCCTTAGATGCTCCATACAGACATTTGCCTCATATAATGATTCACAAATTCTGATTATGGCCCCATAAGATGCTCCATACAGATATTTGCCCCATATAATGCTGCACATGGCCCATACAGATATTTGCCCCATATAATGCTGCCCATGGCCCCATACAGATATTTGCCCCATATAATGCTCCACATGGCCCATACAGATATTTGCCCCATAAGACGCTCCATACAGATATTTGCCCCATATAATGCTGCACATGGCCCCATAAGATGCTCCATACAGATATTTGCCCCATATAATGCTGCACATGGCCCCATACAGATATTTGCCCCATATAATGCTGCACATGGCCCCATAAGATGCTCCATACAGATATCTGCCCCATATAATGCTGCACATGGCCCTATAAGATGCTCCATACAGATATTTGCCCTATATAATGCTGTACATGACCCCATACAGATATTTGCCCCATATAATGCTGCACATGGCCCCATACAGATATTGCCCCATATAATGCTGCACATGGCCCCATAAGATGCTCCATATAGACATTTGCCCCATATGCTCCATATTAAAATATGCTCCATATTAAAATATGCTCCATATAATCCTGCATAAAGGTTAATAATGGCCCCATAAGATGCTCCATAGACACATTTGCCCAATATAATGCTGCACAAATGCTGATTATGGCCCCATAAGATGCTCCATACAGACACTTGCCCCATATACCGTAATGCTCCACAAACGTTAATTATGGCCCCATACAGACACTTGCCCCATATAGTGCTCGCAAACCTTATGGGCCCCATACAAATACTTCCCCCATATAGTGCTCCACAAACGTTAATTATGGCCCCATACAAACACTTGCCCCATTTGCTGTTGCTGCGAATAAAAAAAAATCACATACTCACCTCTCCGTCGCTCAGGCCCCGGGCACTTGCTATATTCACCAGCTCCACATTCCACCGATGGGCGCCGCTGTGTCTTCCGCGTCCTTTGCACTGACTGTTCAGGCAGAGGGCGGCGCGCACACTAATCGCGTCATCGCGCCCTCTGACCTAAGCGTCACTGCAGAGGACGGGGAAGACGCAGCGGCGGCCGGCGGTGGAACGGGGAGCAGGTGAATATCACGCACTGCCCCCGTCATACTCACCTGCTCCTGGTGCGATATCCCTGGTTCACTGGCGCCGGCAGCTTCTTCCTGTATTGAGCGGTAACATGGTATCGCTCATTACAGTAATGAATACAGGAAGCTGCCGGTGCAAGAGAACCAGGGACGTGCAAGGACCGGGCCAGGAACAGGTGAGTATTATTACACAGCTCCGCTCCCCCTTCCCTGACGACCCCTGGGAATGACTCGAGTATAAGCTGAAAGGGGCAATTTCAGCCCAACAAAATGGGCTGAAATTCTCAGCTTATACTCGAGTATATACGGGTATGTAAAAATCATACAATGTGATTTTCCAGACTTTTTTTTATGATTTTGTTTCTCACAGTTGACGTGTACCTAAAAATAAATAAATGTAAATATAAATTACACACAATTCTTTGTAGGTGGGAAAACTTGAAAAATCGTCAATATATCCAACACTTATTTTCCCCACTGTAGCTATATAAAATGCACAACAGCACACTACTTTGAATAGTAACATTTTAATCAATATCTGACTGAACGCAAGAACGATTTCCAAAATTCTGACAAGTCTGTTTTGTAGAAAATTTTTTTTACCCAAAGTAAGGTTAACACTATAACTTTCATTACAAAATCTTCAGTTGTACTCAAATTAGTTGATGCAAAAATGAATACACACCACAGCAAAAACTACTACATCTAGCATTGTGTATGATCTCCATGATTTTTAAGGATAGCGCCAAGTAATCTAAGTACGGAATGAACAAGTCAGTGACATATTGCAACATTTATCTTTATCCATTGTTCAAAAACAAACTCTTTTAGAGCCCGGGTGCTCAACTTTTTACAAATGATCCTACTGGACATAAAGTAGCTTACTTCCAACCTCTTGTATAACATCTAACTTTCATTATTTAATGACAAAAGTAACTTGGGCTCACTTCACTAATTTTAAACAGTCAAATTATATTAATACCCCAATAGGGAACTCCAGCACATATTGCATGTACAGTCACCATGTCGAGTACTAAGGGTAACATTTCTCCTTGTGGAGGATAACAGACCAGCCTTGGCATGCAAATGTAAGGAGGCTTATTCGCCGTGCAATGCTCCTCTGGGAAATTGAATATGCAAATTGCTTCTTCAGAGAGCACCACTTGTTGGAAGCAGCAATCCTACAAGTCACTACTGACCATTTAACGAGTTTTGAAATGTGACTTGGGATAAAAGCCAAATGAGAATCTCAATTTGCAGACACGGTGTGTCAGGGCCAATATGTCACTCTCTACAAGGAGAAATGTTACCCTTTAGACCTCTCAGCTAGCCAAATCAGTTCCCATGCTTTGCACGTATGAGGGGCATTACACCAAAACACTGTCTGCAAATTCAGATTCTTATTTGGCTTTTATCCTGAGTCATATCGCAAAACTTGTTAAAGGATTGATAGTGACTTGCAGGATTGCTGCTTCCAACAGGTGGCCCTATTGAGTTCAAGACCTCTTCCTCTCCGAAGAGGCAATTTCCATGTATCAGAGTAGTGATAAGCAGTATTAGTAGCCAGGTTAGAAGCCCATGACTGCAATATTATTATAAGTAGTTCTCAATAGTGACACCATTAACCAGTGTGTGACAGATACTGGCACGCAAGTTATAAGGTCTTGCCTTTACCAGGCTTAATAAGGAAGCTATCTTCAAGCAACCTTCCGCCATGTAAACAAATTAAACCCACACTTGTTGGGGTGCTAATGGATTCACTGTTGGAGTCTGACAACTGTTTAGGTGTCAGTATTTACTGCAGCATAGGAGGGGTTAAATGGACAGTATTGGAGTTGATTGATTCAGGCTGTTGCAGTAGTGCTGCTGTATGGTATAGCTCAGTCATGGCAAACCTTTTAGAGACAGACTGCCCAAACAGCATCCCAAAACCCACTTATTTATTACAAAGTGCAAATATGGCAATTTAATATGAATACTCAGGTTTTTGTCTCTGTTATAAAGTCCCCAATTGTGGTATAATGTCACCATTCATGGAAAACCTCCCACAAGCTGGTATAATGTCACCATTCTTGGAATATGTCCCCATCCTAGTATAATGTTTTACATCCTGGAATAATATCCCCCATGCTGATATAATGTCCTCTATTCTAATATAATGTCCCCTATTCTGATATACGGTCCATTTTCAGGCATAATGTCCCATCCTAGTATAATGTCCCCAATTCTGGTATAATGTCACCCATTTTGTTATAATATTCCCTTTTCTTGTATAATATCCCCTGTGCTGGTATAATGTCTCCATTCCTGGTATAACGACCCCATTCTCTTATAATGTACCAATCAAGAAATAATATCTACCATCCTAGTATAATGTTCTATCTTGGTCCCCTTCCTGGTCCCCTTCCGTTGTTCTCCAGAACATTTTAAAAAGAAACACACTATTCTATTCACCTTCCTGCTCTGAAACTGCACAGACTCCTCTTATGTAGCAAACAAAGGAGCCGGCACATGAATTCAATGTCACTACCTTGTGTCACTGGCAAGCCAATGTCTGCTGCCAGCCTCTGATTGGATGGAAGCGAGTATTGCTACGCAGGGACCCAGTAGGTCTCTGCGTCACAATAAATTTCACCAAACTGTGCATCCGAGGATGCAGATCCAGGTGAAACTGGCGTTGGAATGCCCCCCTCCTGCAGAGGCTCAGTTGCACCCTTTGCGATAGCGAACGCTACACCCATAGATGCTGGAGTGACGATGCATGTGCCTACAGAGACGGCTCTGACTGGCCCAATCTGGCACACATGCCATAGGTTTGCAGCAACTGGTATAGCCTATCCCGAGGAGTAGAGTGAGCATCTCCGATGGATCATGTGGGCACAACTCAAGTGGCATGACAGTGTAGCATGATGAGCTTACCTACTCCCCTATAGAGTATTATAAGAAAACAATACAGTGACGGGCTAAATCTTAGGACTCCACATTAAAAGAGGCCTCTCCAGAAGCCTACTCTATAATTTTATTCAAAATTTACAAAAAAAACTACATGGGTCAAAACTAATCTGAAGGCAAAAGCATTTTTTCCCCTTTCCAAAGACTGTAATATTTTAGCTTAAACATATGAAAGAAGATCGATGACGCTAAAACGTGGTGAAATGGTTTGGATTGAAATCTGACATAAGAACTACCTCCACCCAACAGAAATCCATAACATACTCATGACTCAGGATATACATTGCAAATCAATCATGGCCATCAACAAAAACCAATTATCCAGATCATGCTATTTGAGCGCATTTTCAAGATATTTATTTGTGGTCAGTGATTGAGAACGTTGGCAGCAAACTGGTACATAACTGGTTCTGCTCTCAGCTAAATGTGAACGCAAAGGAGTCCGGTGTAGATAATGCTAAATATTTGGGCATCTTTCATAAAATTCATACTTCTAATTGGGGAACACAATTTGAATGTGGCAGATCCAGAGCAGCAATGTAACAAGGAAAATAGCTGTGGTCCAATTCCATTAACTCTTTCTAGCACTGCATGCATCTGGGCATCAGAAATAATGATGAGGGTGTAAAAACATTAGCAGTAATGACAAGGAAGATTTGCTTTCTTTCACAGTTATTGATAATCGATAAGGGGAGAATTATGGGAGCGTGACAGTTTTATGGGGTCATCTCGCAGATTATGTGTAAAAGGAAAAAAAAAATCTATAAAACACACACACTTTGCTCACTATTTCTTTATTTTATAATTACCGGGACACTCGGTGATAGGTGTTGCCTGACAGGACCCCGAAAACTGGGAAGCGGAACTAATTAAAAGCTATCGGTGGCACTGTAGCCAGTGACAAGCTCAAAAAGGTTCCAACTAAGTGACTAATCATTTTGTAACCTTAAGACTACATCAGCAGTGGACAGACCGCGGACAAAACACTGCTTTATATTTTATGCTTTCCTGTATAGCGCCATTAATTCCACAGCGCTTTGCAGACATCATTATCGCTGTCCCCACTGGGGCTCATATTCTACATTCCCCAACGATATGTGTGGCCCCCTTTCCCCTGAGCCAGAACTTCATATATAGTCCCTCCAGAGCTGAGTGGAACTCTCTGCCACTATTCACACTAGGTAGGTTTTAATATTGGAGAGTGTAGTTACTGTCCCAATTGGGCACACCTTGCCGCAGTGGGACAGCTTTATGCTTTTTTTGATCAAAAACAGTGTTTTACTAAGAACCCTATGTTAACTCTTTTTAATGCATTTGCTTTTTTACTTATTTTCATTAGGGTATATGCACATATTGTTTTTTCTTTGGTTCTGTTTGTTTCCATGGCCAGTGTGAACATGCTCTTACATCATGCATGTTTTAAAGTCATACTTCGGGTTAGTTTTCTGTTTTTATTTCCCATCAATATGTCTTTGGAGTGTGGGGAGAAACCTATGCACACAGGAGGAGAACATACAAACTCCTGCAGATGTTGTCCTTGGTGGGGTTTTAACCCAGAACACTAGATCACTGTTACAACAAAAAGCATCTAATATCCTATGGGTAGGTTCAGATGGCGATGTTGGGCAGGTGGTGTCAGCATTGTGAATGGGTGCCGGAGTCGCTTTCCACTGCATTCATTTTTCTGGTCCAAAAAAAGGATGAGAATAGTGCATGGTAAATCATGCAGATGATCGGTCCACGTGGAAAACTGGGCATGTGCTCTGGCTATAATGGGTCCGTGGTCCACATATACAGCACCCAAGACTGATTACATACTAAATTTCAGTGTGTAAACGGACCTGAACTGACGATTTTAAAATCTACAGCATGTCAATTTCTCTAAAATGGTAAATCTGCAGCATAATCCATGTTACACATGTGTGGTGCTACCCTAAATTAGTGAACCTTTACCTGAGAAAACTGCATTATACATAAAGAGTAGTGCTTCCTCTGACAACCATCGCTATAACTGTAATCTACAGTAAGAAGATCTTGTGGCACAAAACAACTTAAGTTGCAACATTGCGACTTTTGGCATTTTGACACCAGTCCCAGTCAGCAATGGCAATATGAGCTGAGCATGGGAGGGACGGGGCATGGTTACACCTGTCTGATAAAGTCATTCATTCACTTTAGTGGTGGAAAAAGTACTCTACTCTCTGACTACAGTACATTTCTGCTGCTAATTCAATAATTGGTGTCATGCCGGTTAATGAATTGGGTGCATCTTACTCCAGTGGCTCCATGAATCGGGCCTGTTGTGTTTCACTAATATGTCCAGTACGAGTGCAGCTCTAATAGAGGTATTAACTTTAAAGGGAACTTGACAGCTGATACATGCTGCCCAGTCCACGGCGGCATGTATCAGACCATGTCTGTATGATTTCAGCCAGGTATGTTTAAACTCTGAAATGATACAGTCTTCCGGAAAATAACACAGTCGTTCAGGAAACCAGTCAGGTAGGTCCCCATCGGCCCAGTCTGTTCCCCATACACACATGCAGGGAGAGACCTGTCAGTCACAGTCAGTGGGTGGGAAGAAGCCAGTCTTGGGCCAGTCCT
This sequence comes from Ranitomeya imitator, assembly GCF_032444005.1. Lineage (NCBI taxonomy): Eukaryota > Metazoa > Chordata > Amphibia > Anura > Dendrobatidae > Ranitomeya > Ranitomeya imitator. Next base: position 331,703,209 of record NC_091287.1, on the reverse strand, counting down.
TCCATAATGAACATTACAATGATTTTTTAAAATGATTCCTTTTATAACTTTAACATCACTGAATAAAATTTAAATATACAGTACATATTTTTGATAGGTTATGACATATCTAGAAAAAATGCTTTTACATGTTTTGTGGGGTGTCTGTAGAGCATTACTGTAGTGATAATGGATCATTTGTTTATTTTGATATTTCCAGTTGACTGTTGTTATTACAAATGTAATAAACTTTTTTTTCCGTAATTGTTTTGAAAATGACCTTTTTTCCCACTCCTAAATATTTTAAAAGTATTTGAAAAGGACTATCAGTGGCTTAATGTGTCTAAAGTAGAAGGTATTGCTTTTAGAAACCTCGAGAAACTAAAAATATTTGGGCTATGTAACACCAGTATCATTTTCTGTAACACCTGTAACAGTCCAGTTATGTTTTTGAAAAAAAACCAAAAAAAAAACCGAAATTATAAATATTTAATATTGTAGCATGGGATCTTAACTACAACTAGTAAAAAAAAACCCGAAAACATAATTATTGTCCAGTTCACAGAGTTCGGAGCTAGGCCTATTTTTGGTAACACCCAGTTTAAAAAATTATTTCACTGCTATTAAATAGAAACCGCAATTTCACCAAATAAGCTGAAAATATATATTAACCCCTTCATGACCCAGCCTATTTTGACCTTAACCCCTTTACTCCCAAGGGTGGTTTGCACGTTAATGACCGGGCCAATTTTTACAATTCTGACCACTGTCCCTTTATGAGGTTATAACTCTGGAACGCTTCAATGGATTCCAGTGATTCTGACATTGTTTTCTCGTGACATATTGTACTTCATGACAATGGTAAAAATTCTTTGATAGTACTTGCGTTTATTTGTGAAAAAAACGGAAATTTGGCGAAAATTATGAAAATTTCGCAATTTTCCAACTTTGAATTTTTATGCAATTAAATCACAGATATATGTCCCACAAAATACTTAATAAGTAACATTTCCCACATGTTTACTTTACATCAGCACAATTTTGGAACCAAAATTTTTTTTTGTTAGGGAGTTATAAGGGTTAAAAGTTGACCAGCAATTTCTCATTTTTACAACACCATTTTTTTTTAGGGACCACATCTCATTTGAAGTCATTTTGAGGGGTCTATATGATAGAAAATACCCAAGTGTGACACCATTTTAAAAACTGCACCCCTCATGGTGCTCAAAACCATATTCAAGAAGTTTATTAACCCTTCTGGTGCTTCCCAGGAATTTTTGGAATGTTTAAATAAAAATGAACATTAAACTTTTTTTCACAAAAAATTTAATTCAGCTCCAATTTGTTTTATTTTACCAAGGGTAACAGGAGAAAATGGACCGCAAAAGTTGTTGTACAATTTGTCCTGAGTACACCGATACCCCATATGTGGGGGTAAACCACTGTTTGGGCGCATGACAGAGCTCGGAAGCGAAGGAGCGCCATTTGACTTTTCAATGCAAAATTGACTGGAATCGAGATGGGACACCATGTTGCGTTTGGAGAGCCCCTGATGTGCCTAAACATTGAAACCCCCCACAAGTGACAACATTTTGGAAAGTAGACCCCCTAAGGAACTTATCTAGAGGTGTGGTGAGCACTTTGACCCACCAAGTGCTTCACAGAACTTTATAATGCAGAACCGTAAAAATAAAAAATCATATTTTTTCACAAAAATTATCTTTTCGCCCCCAATTTTTTATTTTCCCAAGGGTAAGAGAAGAAATTGGACCCCAAAAGTTGTTGTACAATTTGTCTTGAGTACGCTGATACCCCATATGTGGGGGTAAACCACTGTTTGGGCGCATGGGAGAGCTCGGAAGGGAAGGAGCGCCGTTTGACTTTTCAATGCAAAATTGACAGGAATTGAGATGGGACGCCATGTTGCGTTTGGAGAGCCACTGATGTGCCTAAACATTGAAACCCCCCACAAGTGACACCATTTTGGAAAGTAGACCCCCTAAGGAACTTATCTAGATGTGTGGTGAGCGCTTTGACCCACCAAGGGCTTCACAGAAGTTTATAATGCAGAGCCGTAAAAATAAAACAAACATTTTTTCCCACAAAAATTATTTTTTAGCCCCCAGTTTTGTATTTTCCCGAGGGTAAGAGGAGAAATTCGACCCCAAAAGTTGTTGTCCAATTTGTCCTGAGTACGCTGATACCCCATATGTGGAGGGAACCACCGTTTGGGCGCATGGGAGGGCTCGGAAGGGAAGGAGTGCCATTTGGAATGCAGACTTAGATGGAATAGTCTGCAGGCGTCACTTTGCGTTTGCGGAGCCCCTAATGTACCTAAACAGTAGAAACCCCCCACAAGTGACCCCATATTGGAAACTAGACCCCCCAGGGAACTCATCTAGATGTGTTGGGAGAACTTTGAACCCCCAAGTGTTTCACTACAGTTTATAACGCAGAGCCGTGAAAATAAAAAATCTTTTTTTTTTCCCCACAAAAATTATTTTTTAGCCCCTAGTTTGTTTTTTCCCAAGGGTAACAGGAGAAATTGGACCCCAAAAGTTGTTGTCCTATTTGTCCTGAGTACGCTGATACCCCATATGTTGGGGCAAACCCCTGTTTGGGCACACGGGAGAGCTCGGAAGGGAAGGAGCACTGTTTTACTTTTTCAACGCAGAATTGGCTGGAATTGAGATCGGACGCCATGTCGTGTTTGGAGAGCCCCTGATGTGCCTAAACAGTGGAAACCCTCCAATTATAACTGAAGCCCTAATCCAAACACACCCCTAACCCTAATTCCAACGGTAACCCTAACCACACCCCTAACCCTGACACACCCCTAATCCCAACCCTATTCCCAACTGTAAATGTAATCTAAACCCTAACCTTAACTTTAGCCCCAACCCTAACTGTAGCCCCAACCCTAACCCTAACCCTAGCCCTAACCCTAACCCTAGCCCTAACCCTAGCCCCAACCCTAACCCTAGCCCTAACCCTAGCCCTAGCTGGAAAATGGATATAAATACATTTTTTTAATTTTTCCCTAACTAAGGGGGTGATGAAGGGGGGTTTGATTTACTTTTATAGCGGGGTTTTTAGCGGATTTTTATGATTGGCAGCCGTCACACACTGAAAGACGCTTTTTATTGCAAAAAATATTTTTTGCGTTACCACATTTTGAGAGCTATAATTTTTCCATATTTTGGTCCACAGAGTCATGTGAGGTCTTGTTTTTTGCGGGACGAGTTGACGATTTTATTGGTAACATTTTCAGGCACGTGACATTTTTTGATCGCTTTTTATTCCGATTTTTGTGAGGAAGAATGACCAAAAAACAGCTATTCATGAATTTCTTTCGGGGGAGGCGTTTATACCGTTCCGCGTTTGGTAAAATTGATAAAGCAGTTTTATTCTTCGGGTCAGTACGATTACAGCGACACCTCATTTATATCATTTTTTTATGTTTTGGCGCTTTTATACGATAAAAACTATTTTACGGAAAAAATAATTATTTTTGCATCGCTTTATTCTCAGGACTATAACTTTTTTATGTTTTTGCTGATGATGCTGTATGGTGGCTCATTTTTTGCGGGACAAGATGACGCTTTCAGCGGTACCATGGTTATTTATATCCATCTTTTTGATCGCGTGTTATTCCACTTTTTGTTCGGCGGTATGATAATAAAGCGTTGTTTTTTGCCTCTTTTTTTTTTTTCTTACGGTGTTTACTGAAGGGGTTAACTAGTGGGCCAGTTTTATAGGTCGGGCCGTTACGGACGCGGCGATACTAAATATGTGTACTTTTATTGTTTTTTTTTTTTTTATTTAGATAAAGAAATGTATTTATGGGAATAATATTATTTATTTTTTTTTCATTATTTTGGAATATTTTTTTTTATTTTTTTTTACACATTTGAAATTTTTTTTTTTAACTTTTTTACTTTGTCCCAGGGGGGGACATCACAGATCGTTGATCTGACAGTTTGCACAGCACTCTGTCAGATCACCGATCTGATAGGAGTGCAGGCTGCTTCACAGTGCCTGCTCTGAGCAGGCTCTGTGAAGCCACCTCCCTCCCTGCAGGACCCGGATCCGCGGCCATCTTGGATCCGGGCCTGGAGCAGGGAGGGAGGGAGGTAAGACCCTCGCAGCAATGCGATCACATCGCGTTGCTGCGGGGGGCTCAGGGAAGCCCGCAGGGAGCCTTCTCCCTGCGCGGTGCTTCCCTGCAGCGCCGGCACATCGCGATCATCTTTGATCGCGGTGTGCCGGGGGTTAATGTGCCGGGGGCGGTCTTTGACCGCTCCTGGCACATAGTGCCGGATGTTAGCTGCGATAGGCAGCTGACACCCGGCCGCGATCGGCGGCGCTCCCCCCGTGAGCGCTGCCGATCGCATATGACGTACTATTGCGTCCTTGGGAAGTAAAGCCCACCCCACATGGACGCAATAGTACGTCTAATGGCAGAAAGGGGTTAATGATCTGGCCATTTTTTGCAATTCTGACCAGTGTCCCTTTATGAGGTAATAACTCAGGAACGCTTCAACGGATCCTAGCGATTCTGAGACTGTTTTTTCGTGACATATTGGGCTTCGTGTTAGTAGTAAAGTTAGGTCAATACTTTTTGCGTTTATTTGTGAAAAAAAATCAGAAATTTGGCAAAAATTTTGCAATTTTCAAACCAGTTAAACCAGAGAGTTATGTGACACAAAATAGTTAATAAATAACATTTCCCACATGTATACTTTACATCAGCACAATTTTGGAAACAAATTTTTTTTTTGCTAGGAAGTTATAAGGGTTAAAATTTGACCAGCGATTTCTCATTTTTACAACAGAATTTACAAAACAATTTTTTTTAGGGACCACCTCACATTTGAAGTTAGTTTGAGGGGTCTATATGGATGAAAATACCCAAAAGTGACAACATTCTAAAAACTGCACCCCTCAAGGTGCTCAAAACTACAGAAGTCTATTAACCCTTCAGATGCTTCACATCAGAAGCAACATGGATGGAAAAAAATGAACATTTAACTTTTTAGTCACAAAAATGATCTTTTAGCAACAATTTTTTTATTTTCCCAAGGGTAAAAGGAGAAACTGGACCCCGAAAGTTATTGTACAATTTGTCCTGAGTACGCCGATACCCCATATGTGGGGGGGAACCACTGGTTGGGTGTACGACAGGGATCGGAAGGGAAGGAGCGCCATTTGACTTTTTGAATGAAAAATTGACTCCAATCTTAAGGTACCGTCACACTAAGCGACGCTGCAGTGATACCGACAACGATGTCGATCGCTGCAGCGTTGCGGTTTGGTCGCTGGAGAGCTGTCACACAGACAGCTCTCCAGCGACCAACGATCCCGAGGTCCCCGGTAACCAGGGTGAACATCGGGTTACTAAGCGCAGGGCCGCGCTTAGTAACCCGATGTTTACCCTGGTTACCAGCGTAAACGTTAAAAAAACAAACACTACATACTTACCTTCCGCTGTCTGTCCCCCGGCGCTGTGCTTTCCTCTGCACCGTCAGCGCCGGTCAGCCGGAAAGCAGAGCGGTGACGTCACCGCTCTGCTTTCCGGCTGGCTGGCGCTGACACAGGATGCAGGAGGAGTGCAGAGAAGCAGAGCGCCGGGGACAGACAGCTGAAGGTAAGTATGTAGTGTTTGTTTTTTTAATGTTTACGCTGGTAACCAGGGTAAACATCGGGTTACTAAGCGCGGCCCTGCGCTTAGTAACCCGATGTTTACCCTGGTTACCAGTGAAGACATCGCAGGATCGGTGTCACACACGCCGATCCAGCAATGTCAGCGGGAAGTCCAGCGACGAAATAAAGTTCTGGACTTTCCTCAGCGACCAACGATCTCCCAGCAGGGGCCTGATCGTTTGTCGCTGTCACACATAACGATTTCCTTAACGATATCGTTGCTACGTCACAAAAAGCAACGATATCGTTAACGATATCGTTATGTGTGACGGTACCTTTAATCGGACACCATGTCACATTTGGAGAGCCCCTGTGTGCCTAAACATTGGAGCTCCCCCACATGTGACCCCATGTTGGAAACTAGACCCCCCAAGGAACTTATCTAGATGTATAGTAAGCACTTTGAACCCCCAGGTGCTTAACAAATCTATCCGTAAAAATGAAAAAGTACTTTATATTTACAAAAAAATTCTTTAAGCCTCAATTTTCTCATTTTTACATGGGCAACAGGATAAATTGGATCGTAAAATTTATTGTAAAATTTGTCCTGAGTACACCGATACCTCACATGTGGGGGTAAACCACTGTTTAGGCACAGGCAAGGCTCAGAAGGAAAGGAGTGCCATTTGACTTTTTGAATGAAAAATTAGCTCCAATCGTTAGCGGACACCATGTCGCGTTTGGAGAGCCCCTGTGTGCCTAAACATTGGAGCTCCCCCACAAGTGACCCCATTTTGGAAACTAGACCTTCCAAGGAACTAATCTAGATGTGTGAGGAGCACTTGGAACCCCCAAGTGCTTCACAGAAGTTTATAACGCATAGCCGTGAAAATAAAAAATCATTTTTCTTTCCTCAAAAATTATTTTTTAGCCCGCAATTTTTTATTTTCACAAGGGTAACAGGAGAAATTGGACCCCAAAGGTTGTTGTCCAGTTTGTCCTGAGTACGCTGATACCCCATATGTGGGGGGTAAACCACTGTTTGGGCACACGTCAGGGCTCGGAAGGGAAGTAGTGACGTTTTGAAATGCAGACTTTGTTGGAATGGTCTGCGGGCGTCACATTGCGTTTGCAGAGCCCCTGATGTGTCTAAACAGTAGAAACCCCCCCACAATTGACCCTATTTTGGAACCTAAACCCCCCCCAAGGAACTTATCTAGATGTGTGGTGAGCACTGTGAACCCTCAAGTGCTTCACAGAAATTTATAACGCAGAGCCATGAAAATAAAAAATCATTTTTTTTCCACAAAAATAAGGTTTTAGCCCCCATTTTTTTATTTTCCCAAGGGTAACAGGAGAATTTAGACCACCAAAGTTGTTGTGAAATTTTTCCTGAGTACGCTGATACCCAATATGTTTGGGTAAACCACTGTTTGGGCACACGTCGGGGCTCGGAAGGGAAGGAGCACCATTTGACTTATTGAATGCAAGATTGGCTGGAATCAATGGTGGCATCATGTTGCGCTTGGAGACCCCTGATGTGCCTAAACAGTGGAAACCCCTCAATTCTAACTCCAACACTAACCCCAACACACCCCTAACCCTAATCCCAACACTAACCAGAATCCTAATAACAACCCTAACCTATCACAGTGATCAAAATGTACCTGTAACGAATCTGCCGGCCGGCAGATTCGGCGGGTGAACTGCGCTTGCGCCCGCCATTTTGGAAGCTGTTTTCCATGCATTGTACAGTACAATGTAAACGTATGGAAAACAGATTCCACAGTGCACATGTTGTGGAAAAAAAAGCGCGGAAACGCAGCGTTGTTTTTTCCGCAGCATGTCAATTCTTTGTGCGGATTCCTCAGCGGTTTACACCTGCTCCTCAATAGGAATCCGCAGGTGTAAAACCGCAGGTGGAATCTGCACAAAAACCGCAGGTAATCTGCAGTGCGGTTTACCTGCGGATTTTGCAAAAACAGTGCAAAAACAGTGCGGAAAAATCCGCACACCAATCCGCAACGTGTGCACATAGCCTAAGTATGTTGAGAAAAGAACTTTAACACTGAGTCACACGCTGCACTGCTAAGTATTGAGATTCCTTCCTAAATATCCAAACAGTATACTTCTCCTTTACTTGCATATTTTACTTGTACATAGAGATACATTTATATATACCAGTATTTCTCTATATACCTGTATTTTATTGGGGAAATAAAAATCATAGATTATTTTGCCTATAAAATTACTAAAACAACGTAAACTACAAAAATCACATCTACTATATAATTGTCTAAGGGTCACTTCCGTCTTTCTGTCTGTCTGCCTGTAATGGAAATCCCAAGTCGCTGATTGGTCGTGGCAAAACAGCCACGACCAATCAGTGACGGGCACAGTCTGGTGGCAAAATGGCCGCTCCTTACTCACCGCAGTCAGTGCCAGCTCCATACTCCCCTCCAGTCAGCACCTATGCAGCATCAATAGTAAAAAGATCTAATGTTAAAAATAATTAAAAAAATAAAAAATAGTTATATACTCACCGTTCGTCGGCCCCTTGGATCCAGAACAGGCCTTTCCCGCTCCTCGCGACGCTCCGGTGACCGCTCCATGCATGTGCATTGCGGTCTCGCGAGATGATGACGTTGTGGTCTCGCGAGACCGCAATGCACTCTTGGGACCAGAGCGCGCGAGGGGCATCGGTAAACGCTTCGCCTGGATCCGGGGGCCAACGGAAGGTGAGTATATAACTATTTTTTATTTTAATTCTTTTTTTTAACAGGGATATGATGCCCACATTGCTATATACTACGTGGGCCGTGCAATATACTATGTGGGTCCTGCAATATACTACGCGGGCTGTACAATATACTGCGTGGGCTGTGCAATATATTGTGTGGGCTGTGCAATATACTGCGTGGGCTGTGCAATATACTGCGTGGGCTGTGCAAGATACTGCGTGGGCTGTGCAAGATACTGCGTGGGCTGTGCAATATACTGCGTGGGCTGTGCAATATACTGCGTGGGCTGTGCAATATACTGCGCGGGCTGTGCAATATACTGTGTGCGCTGTGCAATATACTGCATGGGCTGTGCTATACACTACGTGGGCTGGGCTATACACTACGTGGCTTGTGCTATACACTACGTGGCCTGTGTTATACACCACGTGGGCTGTGTTATACACTACGTGGGCTGTGTTATATACTACGTGGGCTGTGTTATACACTACGTGGGCTGTGTTATATACTGCGTGCATGGGCTGTTATATACAGTACATGGCCTGTATTATACACTACGTGGCCTGTGTTATACACCACGTGGGCTGTGTTATATACTACGTGGGCTGTGTTATACACTACGTGGGCTGTGTTATATACTGCGTGCATGGGCTGTTATATACTATGTGAGCTGTGTTATATGCTACGTGGGCTGTTATAAACTACGTGGCTGTGTTATATGCTATGTGGGCTGTTATACACTCCGTGGGATGTGCTATGTACTACGTGGCTGTGCTATATACTCCGTGGGCTGTGTTATATACTATGTGGCTGTGCTATATACTCCGTGGGCTGTGCTATATACTCCGTGGGCTGTGCTATATACTACATGGCTATGCTTTGTATATGCATGTGTAATGTTCAAAAGTGTATAATGTATTATTATGTGCATATTTCATATATGTGACTGTGATGGAGGGCCCCAAACTGAAAAGGTAGAAAAATTCCTGTGATTAAAAATACAAAAGTTGCTGCTGGATGTTGCTGCCAGTGTATCTGTGGCTCAGTGACAGCAGCACTCTAGACCTTGGGGTGGCGGAGAGGGTAGTGATTCCTGTGAATGGGGTGTGTGATACGCCTATGTAACAGGGGTGTGTGATTCATCGTAATTATTCAACTATTTATTATGTTATTGATTTGTTCTAATTATTTCTTACACAATAGGGGGTAGGTGATTACCGAAAGGTAATATGTAATTGTAAGTGGGGGGGGGGGGGGGGGGGGAAGGGGTGAGGGGGTGGAGGTAACTCATTATTATGCCAAGGTGGGTGGCTGACGGATGATTGCTACATTGCCTTACGTACACCAGGCTTCTGGATGGCTGATATGATACTGTAAAGTATAAAGAAACTAAAGGTACCGTCACACATAACGATATTGTTAACGATATCGTTGCTATTTGTGACGTAGCAACGATATCGTTAATGAAATCGTTATGTGTGACAGCGACCAACGATCAGGCCCCTGCTGGGAGATCGTTGGTCGCTGAATAAAGTCCAGAACTTTATTTCGTCGCTGGACTCCCTGGAGACATCGCTGGATCGGCGTGTGTGACACCGATCCAGCGATGTCTTCACTGGTAACCAGGGTAAACATCGGGTAACTAAGCGCAGGGCCGCGCTTAGTAACCCGATGTTTACCCTGGTTACCATGCTAAAAGTAAAAAAAACCAAACACTAGATACTTACCTACAGCCGTCTGTCCTCCAGCGCTGTGCTCTGCACTCCTCCTGTACTGGCTGTGAGCCGGAAAGCAGAGCGGTGACGTCACCGCTCTGCTTTCCGGCTCACAGACAGTACAGGAGGAGAGCAGAGAAGCAGAGCGCAGCGCTGGAGGACAGACAGCGGTAGGTAAGTATCTAGTGTTTGTTTTTTTTTACTTTTAGCATGGTAACCAGGGTAAACATCGGGTTACTAAGCGCGGACCTGCGCTTAGTTACCCGATGTTTACCCTGGTTACCGGCATCGTTGGTCGCTGGAGAGCGGTCTGTGTGACAGCTCTCCAGCGACGCTGCAGCGATCCGGATCGTTGTCTGTATCGCTGCAGCGTCGCTTAATGTGAAGGGGCCTTAACATTCAACATAAAGGCCCCTTCACATTAAGCGCAGGTCCGCGCTTAGTAACCCGATGTTTACCCTGGTTACCATGCTAAAAGTAAAAAAAAACAAACACTAGATACTTACCTACCGCTGTCTGTCCTCCAGCGCTGCGCTCTGCTTCTCTGCTCTCCTCCTGTACTGGCTGGGAGCCGGAAAGCAGAGCGGTGACGTCACCGCTCTGCTTTCCGGCTCACAGCCAGTACAGGAGGAGTGCAGAGCACAGCGCTGGAGGACAGACAGCGTTAGGTAAGTATCTAGTGTTTTTTTTTTTTACTTTTAGCATGGTAACCAGGGTAAACATCGGGTTACTAAGCGCGGCCCTGCGCTTAGTTACCCGATGTTTACCCTGGTTACCAGTGAAGACATCGCTGGATCGGTGTCACACACGCCGATCCAGTGATGTCTCCAGGGAGTTCAGCGACGAAATAAAGTTCTGGACTTTCTTCAGCGACCAACGATCTCCCAGCAGGGGCCTGATCGTTGGTCGCTGTCACACATAACGATTTCATTAACGATATCGTTGCTACGTCACAAATAGCAACGATATCGTTAACAATATCGTTATGTGTGAAGGTACCTTTAGGAAACATTCAGCAGATTTATAAGCCCTCTAGAGAATTAATACAAGAGTGGAGCATAGCTGTGTTACTCGGAACATCGAGCATTCAAGCTTACGCCTTCTAATTCTATGCTTTGTATTTACGGACAGAGCATTGTATGCATCAAGCAGCTTCTTCAAACGAAGAGATGACACACGCTATTTCCTCAGGACTCATCCCTGTGACTTTCTGTCCAGAAAGTAAGAGTTCATGGGAACATTCATGTATAGCTAGTTCTAATGAGTATCCATTCCAGGAGAGGCCAACACCGAGACGTTAATAAGCCTACGCGGCTTTTATACAGTATGGGGCAACTAAAGAGGTTATCTGTTCTCATTGTCACGGCTCCTTCTTTTAATTTGCCTGAAGACATTTTGGGAAGTTTCTTGCAGCGACATTCTCCAGACTTCTGAGTGTTTGAGTGGGTGTCTTGAAACCCAATTCTCCTCTTTCATTTCACAGTCAGCCAGGTTTAACGGTAGCTAATAAGAGGATGAAATCCAGCGAGACATTAAATGCCAGAGAGGTCACATTCTACAGTACAACAGAGTCGCTGGGCCCCAGATAATCTCTCTGGATTTAATGTACTTGTTACGGATTTTGTACTTTTTCCCATGATATCTGTTCCCCAACAGCCATTTTCTGTGTAAGAGTTACATTAACTTGGGCAGTAGCTTACCTTCATAACTCTCTGTTGCCAGCTTGCTCATGTCTGTGACCTTGAGTTTCTGTCATTACTTATATTCCTTTCTTTCTTTTCTCCTTTTAATTCCACACTGTTATATATGTGAACGTACATGTTAACTAGTAAGATTTACTAAACTACATTTACTGTTTGGTGGTTTACCTAACTGGGTGTGAACTCACAGTATCATTACAGATTCACAAAAGTTTTACAGGTGGCGCTAGAGTTCTAGTTCTCCTTCTTTCTGAAGACACAATTTACATATTTACCTATCCAGACGAGCATGCATGGCTTAGAAGCCTCCTCACTCTGACTTACCAGGCTTGCTTGTCACACTCCACATGGAGAAAGGTCTTTTAGAAAAATACTCATTCTGCCCTGCTCACACTTATTATCATTCTGTAAGGTATTATAACATAAATGACTGTATAGGGTATGGATTGCCTATCACTAAACCTGCACCAGGAAAACATAACCAATTATATTTTCTGCATTTATTTAATAATAGAATTTATAAAAGAAACATCTACACATTTAAAGGGGTCTCAATTAATTTTCCCTTTATGAAATAACTGCTGATCCACAATATACGCAAGTTCACCAAGGTCCGAATTCGTCAAGATTGGAATGAACACCACCAGCCCTGCTGAGGGAGTGTGTCGGAGTCAGATGCTCCTGATTCATTAAGAGGCGCATGTCTCTTAATGAATCCAACACGTCTGAAAAGTAGCATGTGCCTCGCCACCAATCTTACTCCAGTCTGATTGGAGTAAGATTTCTAATATAAGGTACACCACCGCTCATCATGAATTAGATGAGCGGTGGCATCACACCCCAATTCAGCTCCAGCTCCACCCATTTCGGCGGAATTGAGCAAGACCACATGAAAACACCAAGAGTTATATTTTCTTTGCGCAAACTTGAATCGCACAAAAAATTGCAGCTTATCAAATTGTATTACTCCAGAAATCTGACAAAAACACTGATGAATCAGGGTTTAAGTCAAAGAACATGTACTACGAATATGTCCTCAGTCAACTGCGGTTTAATTCTTGTGCTCGGCTGTTTCTGAACCTCTTGGGGCTTCTCCAGATGTTTGGTTGCAAAAAACTGACCAATTTTTATCAGTGTTTAGGATCAGATTGGTCACTGTGGAAGTTTTTACATGAAACTTTCATCTGTTTTTCTGGTATGCAAAGATAGACCGATGGAGGTTTCTCAAGCTTCTCCTTTCAGTCAGTGAAAAACAGAACACAGATGGCGTTTGACTGCTGTCTGATTTTTTCACTGACCCATTGCATTGGCAAGGGTGATTAGAGACTTGAATCAAATCTGAAAATGCCCAAGGATTTGATGCAGACCGCTCAGTCTGCAAAAATACAAGGCCATGTAGACAGTCTGACAGACAGTGATAAATACACGTTCTATCAGTGAAAAACCATAATAGAACTCATACATGAATTGCTGATGTCTGAGTGAGCTGTAATATGGAGTGAGCCACACTCAGGCTTGGCCACCACTACACGTAGCTGCTGGTCGCCTCTGTACTGTGACATAACTATGTGAATTATCTGTTCTGTGACATACTTGTGTGGATAATACACGGAGGGCATTATCCACTGGAGTGTTTATTAGTCATGTTTGTGGCTTCAACTGTATTTGTTATCCCTGTTTGTGGCACCATTTTGTGCAAAACCCATGTATAGTGATACACTGTCGCCATGAGTGTGTGCATCACTTCTGCACTGAAGAAGGAATAGAGATCCAGCAGGCTGTGACAATGGACCGCAAGGTCAGGTGCCTAAGCAAGTTACAAATGGATGTCTTTTCTCCAGGAATAAAGGTTAAGTGGTTGCCTGGGCCTATGATATTGATAACTTATTCTTTTGATAGGTCATCATTATCAAATCTATGGGGGTCTGACACCCAACACCCCCACCAATCAGGCTGTTTTAATCTCTGGTGGTGGACGTAAAGGAGCTTCACAGCGCAGCGCTGAACAACGTGTAGTAACCGCCACCAAGAACTACACATCAGCTCCTAGTCCTCTCTTGAACAGTTTTCAACAACTAATAAGTAATGAAGGGATCATTTTTTTACTATTACACTGTGACTATGATTCCTGAGCTTTCACTTCCGTTTGCTATTTATCTGGAACTGTGATATAACTGTAGCAATTCATTCTGAGACATCGCTGTGTGCATTTTAAAGCATAGGTATCTTCAAAGGCAAAGAAAAGTGTACAAAAGATAAAAAAAATCAAAGTACCAGCTTTAAGGCCGGGAAACATGTAAGCCTGAGAGAAATATTATGGATGGGCAGCAAAACACAATTAGCCAATATAATTCAATGAGATGCCCGACCACAAAACAGAAAACGTGTACTTCATAGTTTCCAGAAAAGAAATATGAAGATCGAGAGGTCAACTTTTCTGTGCACAGAAATATACTGTATGAGGAATAATAAAAATTATTAAATTAAGAAGCAGATAATTAAAAAACAAAAAACTTTCTTTAAGAAACTGGCTTACTAGAACCAAAACAATGATAATTTAAACATATTACCATTACATAGTGCATACGTCTCTCCATATGCATCTTACCTCTACAGCAGTCTCATAGACAGCGAATGAAGCAGTGGTCAAGCCTGAGCACTACCGACCCCACTTACGCAGGAAACTCTGGGACCCCTATTCTCCTTCGGCCTCATTCAGACATCAGTGATTTTTCAAGACATGCCAAAAAAGGCATGAGTGTCATCAATGTTTTAGATCCAAGTTTCAGCAATGATAGGTCGGTTTTTATCATCAGTGTTTCATCAGTGATATTCATTTATGGAAATACTAGATGGTGGCCTGATTCTAACGCATCAGGTATTCTAGAATATGCATGTCCACGTAGTATATTGCACAGCCCACGTAGTATATTGCCCAGCCATGTAGTATATTGCCCAGCCACGTAGTATATTGCCCAGCCATGAAGTATATTGCCCAGTCACATAGTATATTGCCCAGCGACGTAGTATATTGCACAGCGATGTAGTATACAGCACAGACACGTAGTATATTGCCCAGTCACGTAGTATACAGCACAAACACATAGTATATTGCCCAGTCACGTAGTATATTGCCCAGCTACGTAGTATATTGCCCAGCCACGTAGTATATTGCCCAGCCAAGTAGTATATTGCCCAGCGGCATAGTATACAGCACAGACACGTAGTATATTGCCCAGCTACGTAGTATATTGCCCAGTCACGTAGTATATTGCCCAGCCACGTAGTATATTGCCCAGTCACATAGTATATTGCCCAGCTACGTAGTATATTGCACAGCGACGTAGTATATTGCCCAGTCACATAGTATATTGCCCAGCCACATAGTATATTGCCCAGTCACGTAGTATATTGCCCAGTCACGTAGTATATTGCCCTGTCACATAGTATATTGCCCAGCCATGTACTATATTGCCCAGCGACGAAGTATACAGCACAGAGCCACGTAGTATACAGCACAGAGCCGCATAGTATATTGCCCAGCTACGTAGTATATTGCCCAGTCACGTAGTATATTGCCCAGTCACGTAGTATATTGCCCAGTCACGTAGTATATTGCCCAGCTACGTAGTATACAGCACAGAGCCATGTAGTATACAGCACAGAGCCACGTAGTATACTGCCCAGTCACGTAGTATATAGCACAGCCCACACAGTATATAACAGTGGCCACGTAACATATAGCACAGCCCACGGAGTATATAACACTGCCTATGTAATATACAGCACAGAGCCACGCGGTATGTAACACAGCCCACGTAGTATACAGCAGTGTGGGAACCATATCCCTGTTAAAAAAAATAATGAAAATAGAAAATAGTTATATACTCACCTCCTGGAATCCAGCGGAGCTTCGACGATAGGCACGCGGCTGCCGCCATCTTCCGTTCCCAGGATGCATTGCGAAATTACCCAGATGACTTAGAGGTATCGCGAGACTGCTAAGTCTTCTGGGTAATTTCGCAATGCATCGCTGGGAACGGAAGATGGCGGCAGTTGGGAACGGCTCAGCGGACAACGGAGGGTGAGCATAGCAGGTTTTTTGTTTTTTTATTATTTTTTTACATTACATTTTTTTTACTATTGATGCCGCATAGGCAGCATCAATAGTAAAAGGTTGGGGACACACAGGGTTAATAGCGGCGGTAACGGAGTGCGTTACCCGCGGCATAACGTGGTCCGTTACCGCTGGCATTAACCCTGTGTGAGCGGTGAGTGGAGTATGCGGGCGCCGGCCACTGACTGCGGGTAGTAAGGAGCGGCCATTTTCTTCCGGACTGTGCCTGTCGCTGATTGGTCGTGGCTGTTTTGCCGCGACCAATCAGCGACTTGGATTTCCAGGACAGACAGAGGCCGGGACCAATGAATATCCGTGACAGACAGACAGAAAGAGAGAAGTGACCCTTAGACAATTATATAGTAGATAAATTGCAAACCTTGTCCTATATATTACAATGTTAATCACAGACAGCACAGGGATTACACACTGATGCCATCCGTGTGCTGTCTGTGATCTTCATGGACCCATAGACTTGTATCCTTAATTTTCATCCGCAATGCTGACAGAGAAACAGAAAAAACAGCCCCATGACTATAATGGTTATGTGTTCTATCCATGAAAAGCTAGGATAGAACACGTATGTGAAAAGCGGAGGCGTGAATGAGGTCTTATCTAAGGAAGATTTGGGAGGTCCTTATATAAAATTAGATTAACTTTGGCTAAACAAGATGACTTCAAATAAAATCGGTGGTTTAGTCCACTTTAATGTGTTTTGGGACGTGTTTTAGAGAAGTCTGATAACTACAAACCACTGTTCTTGTTTAATTTTTTGTAAATCAGTAGTACAATTGAAAGTTAGAAACATTATAATTAGAGATGGATGAATAAATTAGATGCTAATCGAATTTGTCTCAAATATTTGAAAACTTGCATAACTCATCAAATTCGAACAATCTGAAATTCACTAGCCAAAAATGGCATTTTATACAATGCAGAACACTGCATAAGCCAGAGAAGGCCGACATGACCTCGGGTGCAGCTGGGCGGTCTGCATCATAACGCCTTGCAGCTATCACATCACATGTATAGAATATCCAATAAGGGCGTCTGTCATGGCCTGTACAAAGCAGATACAAGAAATGTAGCAGCTATGTTATGGTAGATCTGGATAGTTAGAAGGCTGTAAAGATTTGAACACTGAACACTACAGAAACTGTGAGAACGGGTTTACATGTTGTTTTTTCTTTTCCCATCAATCGTAGCAAAAATGCAGTCTTCCCATGATTTTCCAAAATGTTATCAAAAAAGGGGCCGCAGTGTGTGAGCTCAGCCTTAAGATTGTGTGTGTGACAGCGGAGCAGTGAAGATATACGGTACGTACACGGTGCGTCACCACACTGTACTTCTTCATAAGATGAGGCCTGGTTTGGCACATGGAGAGGCAGGACATTAGTGATAGGGACCATCAATATTTATGCGCAATTTGATCAAAAACCACTACTGGTACCTTTTATTTTTAAAGTTTGCTGCAATACTGGAGCTCATGTAGTTTTGATTTGAGACTATGGTCAAAATTCTTGAGAATATTTGCAAAATCTGGCAAATTAATAATATAAAAGACTTTAATTGCATTATATCTCATCAGTGAAATCTGTCTTCATCTCTTCACACTGCATTTTTAATGCAGTGGCATCAAGATTTGCTTCAGTACCGAGAGGTTTACGATCTAAATGTACAACAATTAGAATAATTAGATGAAGCCAGCTATTCTCGCAATTGATAAAATCCTCTAACCCTCAATGTTTATGGTAAGAAAATATTTGGGGTGGAAAATCTGCAGAATATTACAGCAGCACCAAGTGAATGAAATCTCGTCCACACGTTGTGGAAAATATCTACATGTAAAATTGACGTGGTTGTGATTTTAAATTGCAGCATGTTTAGGTCATGGATTGGTTGGGAGTTTGTTGTAGATTTTGCACAGTGTGGATTTTGTGCAGATTACTAGCAGAAGAGCAGCAACATTTGAAAGTCTAGAAAAGTAATGCTGTTTGCAAAGTGTAAAATAAAAAAACAAAAAAAACCCTCCTTTGGTATTTCCGTGGCTCTTTTGCTGTCAGTGATGATGTCTTGCCTCACTGGTTGTTACCAGTGTTGGATGGGTGGATATAGTGGGTATGACTGTGTGCTGTATATTTCTTAGTGTATGTGTCAGCAGACATGGTGTTGCTTATTTTTACTACATTTTTACTAACACTCTGTATCCTACATACATGGCGCACTCTAGAGGCGCAATTCACCAAGACCATCAATTCTCTCGCTTGGTAGAGTCAGATGCTTCTGATTCATGAAGGTAGCTACATGTAACAGGCCAGAAATATTACATTACTCCTGGACTGGAGTAAAATTTCTGGCATGAGGAACATCACAGCTCGTCATAAATTAGATTGGCATCATGATCCATATGACATGCCAACTTCACGCATTTTGGAGTAGTTGGGGAAAAACTGGTGTGAAAACATCATCAAAAGTCGTAACAATTTTGCACAACCACAAATTGCGCCCAAATCTTGCAACATTGCAAAACAGTTTAACCCAGAATTCTAGCCAAACTGCTTTGATAAATCAGGGCCTAGACATGAATGATTGTTTATTAGAGAACTGCTGTATATCCACTGCCTTTATATTCTAGTATAGCAGCACCAGGAATCTACACTAAGTAACAAAATTGAGCAAACACCAAATAATAGAGTTCTATTACAAAATAGTATGCAATATGAACTATTCAACTTATTATTTCAAATGCATTGACAGAATGAGTGTTTTTAAGCATATACTTGCATCTAAAGAAACTCCGCCCTAGTAGAATACAATATCCTAAAAGGCCAAGGTAATGGAGCTAACATTACTCCTTGTATACCCTACAACGTGCACTCACTTGGTAATGTACACCCAGCTAATACAGCTAATGGATCTCATTTACTAGCTCATTCTTATATTGATGTGACTGATGGTTGCATTGATTGACTCTCTAAGTCTGGGAGTTCTCATGACAGAAGACCAACAAACAATGTTTGAGAAAACCCGCATGAGCAGTTGTTCTAAGGTAGGATGCAGCTAACCTTTCCCATCTGTCTGTTGGTAGCTGGAAGGCAGGATTTTTGTGTGGAGAAGAAATGCAGGGGATTAGCAGTCGGAGTGCTTGCTTGGGTGCACACGCTGTTTAAACAGCCACTATTTTAGAACAGCCACTAATTAATTCAAGCAGACCATATCCTCTCCCTCTTTATCTTTACCCTGACATCTGGGCCAGCATTTTCAACTTACTTATTATGACTACAAATACTTTCTTATTCTACATTAGATCCATGTTTCCTAATAAACACTGAAATGTTATGTAGATAGACTATCTTGAGCTGTAAAAAATTGTACATAACATATGGCTACATTCGGAAAAGAACACTCATCACAATATGTCAAGTTACAAAAGTCTGAACACACTTTGGAAAAAAAAGTGCAATGAAAATAAAGAGACATAAAACGCCAAAGTGACAGCTAACCATATGACGAGATATTGGAAGGAATAGGCAAGTTCAGCAAAATACAAATACATATCATGTTGGGCATGCAAAAAAGCTCATACAGGGGGAAGTACACGGTGTCTCTGATGCCACCCAAAGGGGCTGCTCTGTAAGTCAATGGACAACCCTAAAACTAGACGTGTCTGACAAAGCAGTGATACCCATGTGCTGAGAGTAGTGCCATGTTGCACTCCTTATCAGCACAAAGCAAAGTTCTGATCAGACACACGAGATGCCATATGCCTTTTAACGCATAATAAGATATCTTTCACAGAACTACACTGCTCAGAAAAATAAAGGGAACACTAAAATACCACATCCTAGATATCACTGAATGAAATATTTCAGTTGTAAATCTTTATTCATTACATAGTGGAATATGCTGAGAACAATAAAACATAAAAATGATCAATGCAAATCAAAATGAATATCACATGGAGGTCTGGATTTGGAATGATACTCAAAATCAGAGTGGAAAATCAAATTACAGGCTGATCCAACTTCAGTGGAAATGCCTCAATACAAGGAAATGATGTTCAGTTGTGTGTTGCCTCCATGTGTCTGTATGACCTCCCTACAATGCCTGGGCATGCTCCTGATGAGGCGGCAGATGGTCTCCTGAGGGATTTTCTCCCAGACCTGGACTGAAGCATCCGCCAACTCCTCGACAGTCTGTGGTGCAATGTGACATTGGTGGATGGTGCGAGACATGGTGAGAGACATGATGTCCCAGATACGTTCAATCGGATTCAGGTCTGGGGAATGGATGGGCCAGTCCATAGCTTCAATGCCTTCATCTTGCAGGAGCTGCTGACACACTCCAGCCACATTAAGTCTGGCATTGTCTTGCATTAGGAGGAACCCAGGGTCAACCACACCAGTATATGGTCTCACAAGGGTTTTGAGGATCTCATCTCGGTACCTAATGGAAGTCAGGCTACCTCTGGCAAACACATGGAGGGTTGTGCGGCTGTAAGTACTCGGGCAGAAATCCGAGAGTGGACCCTCTGGGTCGTGACTCTAGAGCCCCCGGGGTTGAGCGAACCAGATGGAATCACCCCCTATACAGGGAGTGTTAGGAGCAGGACCTCGGGGGAATGGAGACACAACAGCTAGAGCCAAAGGGGCGACCCAAGATAAAGAAGGAAACCACAGGCTATAAGGATGGCAGGGAATAATAGGAAAACAAGACTTAACTGAAAATGACTGGAACACGGAACGGCAGAACACAGCAGAAACACGGACTGGCAGGACTCAGCAGGAACACGGACCGGAAGGACTCAGCAGGAACACGAACAGGCAGGACACAGCAGGAACACGGGTTGGCAGAACACAGCAGGAACACGGACTAGCAGGATACAGCAGGAACACGGACTGGCAGGATACAGCAGGAACACGGACTGGCAGGATACAGCAGGAACACGGACCGGCAGGATACAGCAGGAACACGGACTGGCAGGATACAGCAGGAACACGGACTGGCAGTATACAACAGGAACACGGACTGGCAGGATACAGCAGGAACACGGACTGGCAGGATACAGCAGGAACACGGACATGCAGGACACAGCAGGAACACGGACAGGCAAGACACAGCAGGAACACGGACTGGCAGGACACTAAGACAAAGTAAAGACTGGGCTGAGAGAAGACACTGGTGCAGGGGAGCCTAGGGCATAGGGACACTGACGGCAGACAGTGCACCTACAAAGCAAAGGCGTCTTACCTAGGGAGACGCCGGGAAGAAATACCCGATGGGCGCCGCCATGTTGGGGCGGAGCCATCGGGTCACGACCTCCCAGAAGGCTCTGCGATGGAGGAGACGCGACCGCGCATGTGCAGAGGGACCGGACGCCGTGAGCCGGTGAAGGAGGAAGCAGAGCGGCGCTGGACAGGATCGCGATTGCGCCGAGGGACGGGAGAAGCCGGATAAGTATGCGCAGCGTTCGTAACAGTACCCCCCTCCTTAGTCCCCCTCTTTTTAAGGCTAGAAAGGAATCTTTTCATGATAAGAGGAGCATTGATGTTCTCTCGGGGCTCCCAGGACCTCTCCTCGGGACCAAATCCCTCCCAATCAATCAAAATATAAGTTTTACCCCTAACTACCTTTTTGGCAAGAATGTCTTTAACATTAAAGATTCCATTAGAAGTACAGAGCTGAGGAGAGGAAGAGGTAGCGGAGTGAAAACGATTAAAGACTGCAGGCTTGAGAAGAGACACATGGACGGCATTGGGAATGCGCAAAGAAGCAGGCAACGTCAACTTATAAGAAACATCATTAATGCGACTCAAGATAGGAAAAGGACCAATATAGCGGGGACCCAGTTTGCAAGAGGGAATTTTAAGCTTGATATAGCGAGAGGAAAGCCAAACTTTATCACCCGGAGAATATGGCGGAGCATCCAAATGCCTTTTGTCAGCAAACTTTTTCATATTAAGGCTAGCTCTCTCAAGAGCCACTTTGGTCTCACTCCAAATCGTAGAGAATTTCCGGGACAAGAAATCCGCTGCCGGTACCCCCGAGGAAAGAGAAACAGGAAGAGGAATGTTCGGATGTTGACCATAGACTACAAAAAAGGGAGTTTTGGAGGAAGACTCGCTGGGAAGATTGTTATATGAGAATTCGGCCCAGGGGGGAAGAGAGACCCAGTCATCTTGGTGTGCATTGGAGAAATGTCGCAGATATGTAGTCAGGACTTGATTAACTCGCTCCACTTGTCCGTTGGACTGAGGGTGATAGGCGGAAGAAAAGTCCAAGTTAACCTTTAATAGACTGCAGAGAGCCCTCCAAAAACGTGAGGTAAATTGTACTCCACGGTCTGAGACGATATGATGAGGAAAACCATGAGGACGGAAGACTTGGTGTAAACAGATCTTTGCCAACTCAGGAGCGGAAGGCAGACCAGGCAATGCGATGAAGTGAGCCATCTTGGAGAACCGATCTACAACAACCAAGATGACAGAGCAATTCGAGGAACAAGGTAGATCAGTGATGAAGTCCATAGCTATATGACTCCAAGGAACGGAAGGCACAGGCAGAGGATGCAGGAGACCGGAAGGAAGCTGCCTAGGGACTTTATTTTTTGCACAAGAAGGACAAGAAGCAATGAATTTGGTGACGTCTTGTCGGAGAGATGGCCACCAGTAATGCTGAGAGATAAGAGAAAGTGTCTTCTTGACTCCTACGTGACCTGCAATTTTGGAGGAGTGACCCCAACGTAAAACTCTCTCCTTGTCTTGGTTAGCCACAAGAGTCTTGCCAGGAGGAGTTGAAATCACTCTTAGAGGAGCAAGAGTGACGATCTTCGCAGGATCAATGATGTGAGCCGGAGAATCCTCTAGGTCCAGAGGCTGAAAGGATCTTGAAAGAGCATCTGCTTTGACATTCTTATTTCCGGGTCGGAAATGAAGTTCAAATTCAAATCATCCGAAAAATAAAGACCATCTGGCCTGTCGTGGATTTAGTCTTTGGGCAGACTGAATATAGGCCAGATTCTTGTGGTCTGTGTAAATGGTGAATGGATGAAGAGCCCCCTCAAGGAGATAACGCCATTCCTCCAAGGCTAGCTTGATAGCCAAAAGTTCTTTATCTCCAATAGAGTAGTTGCGCTCAGGAGCGGAAAAGGTTTTAGAAAAAAAACCACAGGTCACCAAACGTCCGGACGAGGATCTTTGCAAAAGTACAGCACCAGCTCCAATAGAGGATGCGTCGACCTCAAGGACAAATGGTCTATTAGCATCAGGACGATGAAGCACAGGGGCCGTAGCGAAGCTTTGTTTAAGAGACAGAAAGGACTCTTCAGCCTCAGGGGTCCAAAGACTGGAGTTGACTCCCTTGCGAACTAGAGCAGAGATAGGCTTGGTCATGGAAGAAAAATGAGGAATAAATTGTCTATAGTTGTTGGCAAAGCCAAGAAAATGTTGGATTGCTTTTGTTCCAAGAGGACGAGGCCAATTCAGGACAGCAGAAACCTTCTCTGGATCCATCTCTAAGCCAGATCTTGAGACAATATATCCCAGGAAGGGAAGAGAAGATTGTTCAAAGATGTACTTCTCAATCTTAGCGAACAGATGATTCTCTCTTAGCCTTTGCAGAACACGACGGACATCTCGCCTGTGAGTGGAGAGATCCGGAGAATGTCGTCAAGGTAAACTACGACCGAGGAGTAGAGAAGATCCCGAAATACATCGTTCACAAATTCCTGGAAAACCGCGGGGGCGTTGCAGAGACCAAACGGCATAACCAAGTACTCGTAGTGACCGTCATGAGTATTGAAGGCAGTCTTCCACTCATCGCCTGCACGAATACGAACCAAATTATATGCGCCACGTAGATCTAATTTGGTAAAAATTTGCGCACCCCGAAGACGGTCGAAGAGTTCCGGAATGAGTG
This sequence comes from Ranitomeya imitator, assembly GCF_032444005.1. NCBI lineage: Eukaryota > Metazoa > Chordata > Amphibia > Anura > Dendrobatidae > Ranitomeya > Ranitomeya imitator. The sequence continues at coordinate 331,679,397 of NC_091287.1, read as the reverse complement.
GCAGAGGATATTTATTCTTCACCGTGATGTTGTTTAGGCCTCGATAATCAATGCAGGGACGGAGAGAACCGTCTTTCTTCTTCACGAAAAAAAACCCTGCTCCGGCCGGAGAAGAAGACTTGCGAATGAATCCTTTAGCAAGATTTTCTTGAATGTACTCAGACATAGCTTGAGTCTCAGCAGGAGAGAGAGGATAGATCCTGCCCCTGGGCGGGTTAGTTCCAGGCACGAGATCTATGGGACAATCATAGAGCCGGTGAGGCGGAAGACCCTCAGCCTCCTTCTTGTTGAAGACATCAGAATAAGCGCTGTAGACACAGGGTAAAGCGGGAAAAGAAGAGGAAGGAGAAGAATTAGAGGAAGATCTCACAGGACGCACCGGCAGCAGACAACGTTCCCGACAAAGCTCACCCCAGTGCAAGATATTACCATTGCGCCAATCTAAAATGGGCTCGTGGTTCCGTAACCAAGGAAGACCTAAGAGCATAGGATGAGACAGACCCGCTAAAACATAAAATGCAATTCTCTCCTTGTGTAGAGCCCCAACCTGAAGTTCCACCTCAAGTGTTACTTGAGTAATGGTCTCCTGTAACGGTTTACCATCCACAGATGCAAGAATCACAGGAGCCTCTAAGGTTTTGACTGGAACGGAGAATTTCAAAACCTCCTCCAACCTAATAAAATTCCCTGCTGCGCCCGAATCCACATACGCATCCAGAGAAATGCCTTTGCCCGCAATATGCAAAAGAACGGACAAAGTAAGGGGTTGAGAGGGATCACACACACCTAGGGAGGCCTCTCTTACCTGACCTAGGCGGAGGAGTTTTCCGGACATTCAGGGCAAGAGCGTAATAAATGAGCAGCACTCCCGCAGTAAAAGCATAATCCCTGAGTGCGCCTCTCTTTACGACGTTGCTCGGACATCTTAAGACGGTCCACTTGCATAGGTTCCGGTGCGGACGCCTGAGAGGAGGTTCTAGGCTGAGGACTGAGTGGCTTACGAGTGGCAGAAGAAGGACGAAGAGACCTCCGCTCACGGGCGCGTTCTTGGAACCGAAGGTCAATACGGGTAGCTAAGGAAATTAATTCCTCCAAAACAGTAGGGGTGTCCCGACCGGCTAACTCATCTTTTATGCGCCCAGAGAGACCCCGCCAAAAAGCACCCACCAACGCCTCATTGTTCCAGCCCAAGTCAGAGGAGAGTGTGCGGAACTGAATAGCTTACTGGCCTACGGATAACGATCCCTGATGGAGAGAAAATAGAGCTTCAGTTGTAGAGGCCAGACGTCCAGGTTCGTCAAAGACAAGACAGAAAGTCTCCAAAAATTCAGACAACCGGGAGACTAGGGGATCGTCTCGCTCCCAGAGTGGATTAACCCATGCCAAGGCGTCACCCTCCAGATGGGAAATCAAAAACGCAACTTTGGACCGATCCGTCGGGTAATGCTGGGGCAGAAGCTCAAAGTGAAGACGGCATTGGTTTAGAAATCCTCGGCAGGACTTAGGATCCCCATTGTACCGAGGCGGTTTAGCCAAGCGGGGTGGAGGGTGGGACGCAGGAGCAGACGTAGAAGCGGCTGTCTGGATGGAAAGCAGCCGATCGTCAATAGAAGACATATAACTAAGTATATGGGCCTGGGTGTCACGCTGCTGCGCTAACTCTTGCTGTAAGCCAACGAGCAGAGCGGCGTTGCCAGGATCGGAGGACTGGAGCGTGGACAAACGAGAATCCATAGCTTTCATAAAAGACATCATGCGGGACTGATTCTCTCGCAAAAAGAGTAGCTCTTTCTGCGCAGCAGAGGCCCCAGCGGGGTCCATGGCCTTTGCTTACTGTAAGTACTCGGGCAGAAATCCGAGAGTGGACCCTCTGGGTCGTGACTCTAGAGCCCCCGGGGTCGAGCGAACCAGATGGAATCACCCCCTATACAGGGAGTGTTAGGAGCAGGACCTCGGGGGAATGGAGACACAACAGCTAGAGCCAAAGGGGCGACCCAAGATAAAGAAGGAAACCACAGGCTATAAGGATGGCAGGGAATAATAGGAAAACAAGACTTAACTGAAAATGACTGGAACACGGAACGGCAGAACACAGCAGAAACACGGACTGGCAGGACTCAGCAGGAACACGGACCGGAAGGACTCAGCAGGATCACGAACAGGCAGGACACAGCAGGAACACGGGTTGGCAGAACACAGCAGGAACACGGACTAGCAGGATACAGCAGGAACACGGACTGGCAGGATACAGCAGGAACACGGACTGGCAGGATACAGCAGGAACACGGACCGGCAGGATACAGCAGGAACACGGACTGGCAGGATACAGCAGGAACACGGACTGGCAGTATACAACAGGAACACGGACTGGCAGGATACAGGAGGAACACGGACTGGCAGGATACAGCAGGAACACGGACAGGCAGGACACAGCAGGAACACGGACAGGCAAGACACAGCAGGAACACGGACTGGCAGGACACTAAGACAAAGTAAAGACTGGGCTGAGAGAAGACACTGGTGCAGGGGAGCCTAGGGCATAGGGACACTGACGGCAGACAGTGCACCTACAAAGCAAAGGCGTCTTACCTAGGGAGACGCCGGGAAGAAATACCCGATGGGCGCCGCCATGTTGGGGCGGAGCCATCGGGTCGCGACATCCCAGAAGGCTCTGCGATGGAGGAGACGCGACCGCGCATGCGCAGAGGGACCGGACGCCGTGAGCCGGTGAAGGAGGAAGCAGAGCGGCGCTGGACAGGATCGCGAGTGCGCCGAGTGACGGGAGAAGTCGGGTAAGTATGCGCAGCGTTCGTAACAGCGGCCCTCCAAAGAAATGCCACCCCACAACATTACTGACCCTCTGCCAAACTGGTCATGCTGAAGGATGTTGCAGGCAGCAGATCGCTCTCCATGGCGCCTCCAGACTCTGTCACATGTGCTCAGTGTGAACCTGCTTTCATAAGTGAAAAGGACAGGGCACCAGTGGCGAATTTGCCAATCCTGGTGTTCTGTGGCAAATGCCAATTGTCCTGCACAGTGTTGGGCTGTGAGCAGAACCCCCATCTGTGGACATCGGGCACTCAGACCATCCTCATGGAGTCGTTTTCTAACCGTTTGTGCAGACATGCACATTTGGGGCCTACTGGAGGTCATTTTGCAGGGCTCTGGTAGTGCTTCTCCTGTTCCTCCTTGCACAAAGGCTGAGGTGGCGGTCCTGCTGCTGGGTTGTTGCACTCCTAGGGCCCCCTCCACGTCTCCTGGTGTACTGGCCTGTCTCCTGGTAGCGCCTCCAGCCTCTGGATACTACGCTGACAGACAAAGCAAACCTTCTTGCCACAGCTCACATTCATGTGCCATCCTGGATGAGCTGCACTACCTGAGCCACTTGTGTGGGTTGTAGAGTCCGTCTCATGCTACCACGAGTGTGAAAGCAGAACGAACCTTCAAAAGTGACCAAAACATCAGCCAGAAAGCATTGGTACTGAGATGTGGGCTGTGGTCCCCACCTGCAGAACCACTCCTTTATTGAATGTGTCTTGATAATTGCCAATAATTTCCATCTGTTGTCTATTCTATTTGCACAACAGCATGTGAAATTGATTGTCAAACAGTGTTGCTTCCTAAGTGTACAGTTTATATTCTGTTGTTTAAGTGTTCCCTTTATTTTTTTGAGCAGTGTATATTATGCACAGATTCCCAAATAGGTCATATGCAGGGGCGGGCACATACAAAAGAGCCCCATGTGCAAAAACAGTATATGGGCCCTTTACAGTCCAATTGCTATTCACAATCCACCCCTTGCTGTGTCTACGGACAGAATGTGATTGATGTTTTGGAAACAGATACCTATAAGGCCCCTGTGCAGGCCAGCGGTTACACCAATGGAGTGTCCGACCTTGGTCATTTGAATAAGGTTTTTCCCTTTTGAGACAACCTCTTCAAAGAGTGTTTACGCGAATATAAAATTACAGAAAGATGTGTCAGGGAGATACTATACTAAAAGCCTCCATACATACAGGGTGATTAAAAAATTATGGTGCAAAAGTAAAGGCCTGCAGTGAAAGGAACATCAGTGGTAAATTGCCATTGACCGAAAATCAAAGCAACCAATCACAGCACAGCTTCTGTTTCCCCCTTACTGACCACCAATAAGTCTTTTTACTGACCTGATATATAACATCATAGCATCCCTTGACACTAGCTGACAACCTGCTACACCAGCCAAAATTGTTGCCATCACCGATCATGGTCGTTTAATGTCTTATGGTATGTGCACACGTTGCGGAAGGGTGTGGATTTTTCCGCACTGATTTTGGTAAATCCTCAGGAAATCCGCACTGCGGATTTACTGTGGAATTCCCGTGGATTTACTGAGATTTTTGTGGGGATTCCACCTGCAGTTTTACAGCTGCGGATTCCTATTGAGGAGCAGGTGTAAACCGCTGCAGAATCCGCACAAAGAATTGACATGCTGCGGAATAAACAACGCAGCGTTTCAGCACGTTTTTTTCCGCAGCATGTGTACTGCGCATATTGTTTTCCATAGGTCTACATGGTACTGTAAACTCATGGAAAACTGCTGTGAATCCGCAGTGGCCAATCCTCAGCAAAATCCGCAGCGTGTGCACATACCCTTAGATGCTGCTGTTAATACAGACAACAACGTCTATTTAGTTAGCAGAACATGGTGGCTCTCTCTTTAGCGCCATGGGCACCATGATATTGTGATTGTGTACTCCTGATGATTGCCATGGAAATCCAAGACCAATTAATGGCCTTATTGTCTGCCAGCTACATTGGCTGCTCAAAAGTTATCAAAACTTTAGCGGTAAAAATAAAATCTTTCCTTCCGGTCATTCCACTTTGATTTAATTACTGAAAAGCACCTGAAAAGTTAATAAACAACATGACTGCATTTTACAAATGGTGGTGTAAGGCAGACATAAGGTAAATGACTATTTGGATTAAAGGTATAAACATTTGAAGTTTGAAAATTGCTAATTTTCCTTTTACATTTTTGTCCAAATTTTGATATTTTATAAATAGATGCAAAACATTTTGAATTAAAATTATCATTAAGAAAGTATAATGTGTCACATTTTGGCTTGTCTAAGGCTCTCCAAAGACTTCGTAAGAAAAAGTGAACAGATTTGGATCAGTGTAGGAGCATAGTCCTAGAAACCTGTCCCGGGAGCCTAGTATAGAACGAGTAGTATGGCGTATCTTACGAAAATGTCAATTTTGCATGCCATATAGATTACATATTCTTTAGGAGCTGAAGCAAGACAACAAACCGAAACTCTAACTGTTCCACTGACTTGCAAGGCCGATTGGATGAGGATGAATTTGCTGACAGGCTGGTGTTCAATGATGAAGCTACCTCTCTCACCTCACCACTAGATTACAATTTGGATAGTTAAGAAATCATGTACCCTTATTAAATACATGCAAAACTTGCCCAAACTAAGAGTGTTCTGTCCAATGAGCAGGAGCAATATCTAAGGTACCTTCTTTTTTTTGTAGAGCATCATGCTTTGTCCACTCCTACCTAAAATGGCTTATGCCACAGAAAGAGGAAGATCTGCTAAACATAGTGTATTAGCAGGATGGTGCCCCTCCATATTTCAATTTGGATGGCAAATACCTGAATGAAACTCTACTGGAATGTCGGATTAGCCATGCCTGAAATGTTTCATCAATATTGCGCAGAGTAGCCCAGTTCCAAGGATATGCTGGCATACTGTAGGTCCGGACAGAACTTGACTACTGCTATCTGTCATGCCACCAATGGAAATCAATTTGGACATCTGTATAGATCATGTATCTTTTCATGTTAATATACTTGTGTTATGTTCTATCAGTTAAGAATACCAAAAGAATAATTTTTCCGCATCCTTTATTGAATCACCCTGTATTAGATAAAAGTCATCTGAACCCACCAATTTGGGAGGCATTGGCCAACCATCTAATATGTATGTGGGCATCTCAACTATCCCCTGATATATGAAGTTAGCAACCATAATGATTGGGTGGTTGGAATTCAACTGTTTGATTATTTTGTTCCGTGGGGAGATGAGCTGTTCACAGATGATTCCAGCAAAAGCTTTCTCATAGGGAACCCAGGCTTGTACGAGGGTTCCTGTGTATTCAGGAGTGGGGAAAGCAGTCTGATCAAAATTCTCCTGACTTTAAAGTCAGTTCATGGTAGCACACGAAAGCTTTCGAGATAACACAATGCAGACTGTTATAAAGTGAAGCCTGTATACTGCTGATGAATTTCAGCGTTGGTGCCAAGAGACCTGGCTTCTCTACAGTCCTGGAACATTACAATCAACACATTACCAATTGTGAAGGGGCCATTTGAATATGTCAGTGATCAGAATTGGTAAGATATTGTACAAACAGATCCCACATACTTGTGCCATTAGATAATACTTCTAGGTAAAGGTACAAAAATTAACAAAATATAGAGATTTTTTTAAAGATTTTTTTTTAAAGGTCATTATCTAGGCCTACGAGAAACCTAGTATGTTGCAAAACCTAACTTCATATTACAGGACTCTTGTAAGTGAGAGCACATATCTTAGCAGTAAGTCATTAAGTCCAATCTGTCTAACAAGTGATGTGATAAGGAACGTGTAAAATAGTGACTGGAAATAATAAAAATGAGCAATGATCAGTGCTGAAGAGGATGAAAAGGCAAGTACAATATAAATTCTCTTTAGAAAATGTCACTGACACTGTTAAAAGCCCTTTGGGCTCTGGAGATTAAGACTGTATATGAAATAATTAGTATATGCAAGTCATGGGGAAATTAGCAATGTAGTTAAAACAAATCTAATTATCCAACAATCAGATTGGACTAATCCCATTTTATTATGTACTTCTGTTAGCTACCATCAAAGGGCTTGTAAAAAAAAAACAACATCCCAGGCGCATTATATTGGTGCCGATAAAGTGCTTGGCAGCTTCAGAGTCTGATCCTAATTTTGTGGTACCAAATTCTGGCACCCTAATGTGTGTCGAAATTGACAATACGTCCATCAGAAACAGACAGGCTCAGAGACCTTACAAATATAAGGTGATAACATCTGTTACAAGGAATCTGTCATTAGGATCGGCCCTTCTAAGCTGTCTATACAGGAATGCAGGTCCTAGAAAGATTAATAAAATAATACATTAATATCTGTAACCTGATGTCTTGGTCTACGGAAAATTTTTTTCCTTAAATGTAAATGAGTTGTTCAGGACTATGGGCCGGACAATGATCTGCATGAGAATCTCAAAGCTTATTATAAATGAAAGGATGCATTACCAAAGTGAGACATATACAGTGCCTTGCAAAAGTATTCGGCTCCCTGGAACTTTTCAACATATCGCATATACTCGAGTATAAGCCAAGATTTTCAGCCCATTATTTTGGGCTGAAAGTCCCCCTTTCGGCTTATACTCGAGTCATACCCAGGGGTCGGCAGGGGAGGGGGAGCGAGGGCTGTCTAATTATACTCACCTACTCCTGGCGCGGTCCCTGGCGCCCCAGCTTCTTCCTGTACTGAGCGGTCACATGGTACCGCTCATTACAGTAATGAATATGCGGCTCCACCTCTATGGGAGGTGGAGCCGCATATTCATTACTGTAATGAGCGGTAACGGTGACCGCTCAGTACAGGAAGAAGCTGGGGCGCCAGAGACCGCGCCAGGAGTAGGTGAGTATAATTAGTTATACTTACAGTATAAGTACAGGATGAAGCTGCGGCGTCGGGAAGCAGGCGAGTATAACGGGGAGGGGAGTGCTGCGTGATATTCACCAGCTCCCTGTTCCGGTTAATATGGAGCATCTTAATGGGCCATCATAAACTTTATGGAGCATATGGGGCTCTTGATTCAATATGGATATTCAAAAACACAACCTACTGATGTCTCAATTAATTTTACTTTTATTGGTATCTATTTTTATTTTCGACATTTACCGGTAGCTGCTGCATTTCCCACCCTAGGCTTATACTCGAGTCATTAAGTTTTCCCAGTTTTTTGTGGCAAAGTTAGGGGGGTCGGCTTATACTCGAGTATATACGGTATTCCCACATATCAGGCTTCAAACATAAATATACCAAATGTAAATTTTTGGTGAAGAATCAACAACAAGTGGAACACAATTGTGAAGTTGAACAAAATTTATTGGCTATTTTAAATTTTTGTGGAAATTCAAAAACTGAAAAGTGGGGCATGCAATATTATTCGGACCATTTACTTTCAGTGCAGCAAACTCACTCCAGAAGTTCATTGTGGATCTCTGAATGATTCAATGTTGTCCTAAATGCCTAATGATGATAAATATAATCCACCTGTGTGTAATCAAGTCTCCGTATAAATGCACCTGCTCTGTGATAGTCTCAGGGTTCTGTTTGAAGCACAGAGAGCATCATGAAGACCAAGGAACACAACAGGCAGGTCCTTGATACTGTTGTGGAGAAGTTTAAAGCTGGATTTGGATACAAAGTGATTTCCAAAACTTTTAACATCCCAATGAGCACTGTGCATGTGATCATATTGAAATGGAAGGAGTATCATACCACTGCAAATCTACCAAGACACGGCCGCCCCTCTAAACTTTCATCTCAAACAAGGAGAAGACTGATCAGAGATGCAGCCAAGAGGCCCATGATCACTCTGGATGAACTGCAGAGATCTACAGCTGAGGTGGGACAGTCTGTCCATAGGACAACAATCAGTCGTACACTGCACAAATCTGGCGTTTATGGAAGAGTGGCAAGAAGAAAGCCATTTCTCAAAGATATCCATAAAAAGTGTCGTTTAAAGTTTGCAACAAGCCACCTGGGAGACACACCAAACATGTGAAAGAAGGTGTTCTGGTCAGATGAAACCAAAATCGAACTTTTTGGCAACAATGCCAAACGATATGTTTGGCGTAAAGGCAACGGAGCTCATCACCCTGAACACACCATCTGCAATGTCAAACATAGTGGTGGCAGCATCATGGTTTGGGCCTGCTTTTCTTCAGCAAGGACAGGGAAGATGGTTAAAATTGATGGGAAGATGGATGGGGCCAAATACAGGACCATTCTTAAAGAAAACCTGAGACTGGAACAGAGATTTGTCTTCCAACAAGACAATGATCCCAAACATAAAGCAAAATCTACAATGGAATGGTTCACAATTAAACGTATCCAGGTGTTAGAATGGCCAAGTCAAAGTCCAGACCTCAATCCAATCGAGAATCTGTGGAAAGAGCTGAAAACTGCTTTTCACAAACGATCTCCATCAAACCTCATTGAGCTCAAGCTGTTTGCCAAGGAAAAATCGGCAAGAATTTCAGTCTGTTGATGTACAAAACTGATAGAGATATACCCCAAGCGACTTGCAGCTGTAATCGCAGCAAAAAGTGGCGCAACAAAGTATTAAATTAAAGGGGCAGAATAATATTGCACGCCCCACTTTTCAGTTTTTTAATTTCCACAATAATTTAAAATAACCAATAAATTTCATTCAACTTCACAATTGTATACTTGTTGTTGGTTCTTCACCAAAAATTTACATTTGGTTCTCTATGTTTTAAGCATGATTGGAAAAGGTTGAACAGTTCCAGTGAGCCGAATACTTTCGCAAGGCACTGTAATAGCTGACAGTCTGTTCTCACAATCACATACAGCTCTGCAGTGAGATCAGAACTAACACACTACAGCAGAGATGTACTTTCTCTCATAGCAAACATTTGAAAGAGCAATTGCCCTCATATTGCTGTGAGATCTGCTGCAGAGCTGTGCCAGATTAGAATTAAAACAGTACAGCAGAGTTGAACCGTGTCTTATTACAAACAAAACAAGCATATTTGAAGATGTCTGCTCACAAAGCTGTCAGCGCTGCTGTTCTGCCCTTCCTCACATTGGCTGTTTGTGAAATGGAAGATGAAGCACATTGAGAGGACTGCAAGTACAAAAGTTTTTGTAATGGGACAAAGTTGACATCTGCTCTATCATATTAGCTCTGATCTCACTGCCGAGCTGTATGTCATTATGAGAACAAACGTTTGAGTCATTAGTTGGTTCACACTAGTAACGCCTCCTTTCATTTATAATAAGCTCTGGAGGCAGATTCTCATGCAGATCAGAGTCCGGCCCATAGATTTTAATAGCTCATTTGTATATAAGAAATACAGTATATACTCGAGTATAAGCCGACCCGAGTATAAGCCGACCCCCCTAATTTTGCCACAAAAAACTGGGAAAACTTATTGACTCGAGTATAAGCCTAGGGTGGAAAATGCAGCAGCTACCGGTGAATTTCAAAAATATTTTTTGCCCCATAAGATGCTCCATATAAAGCTGTGCCACATATAATGCTCTGCACTGTTCATTATTGCCCCATAGCTGTGCCATATAGTGCTCTGCACCGTTCATTATTGCCCCATAGCTGTGCCATATAGTGCTCTGCACCGCTCATTCTTGCCCCATAACTGTGCCATATAGTGCTCTGCACCGTTCATTATTGCCACATAGCTGTGCCATATAGTGCTCTGCACCGTTCTTTCTTGCCCCATAGCTGTGCCATATAGTGCTCTGCACCGTTCTTTCTTGCCCCATAGCTGTGCCATATAGTGCTCTGCACCGTTCATTCTTGCCCCATAACTGTGCCATATAATGCTCTGCACCGTTCTTTCTTGCCCCATAGCTGTGCCATATAGTGCTCTGCACCGTTCATTCTTGCCCCATAACTGTGCCATATACAGGTCCTTCTCAAAAAATTAGCATATAGTGTTAAATTTCATTATTTACCATAATGTAATGATTACAATTAAACTTTCATATATTATAGATTCATTATCCACCAACTGAAATTTGTCAGGTCTTTTATTGTTTTAATACTGATGATTTTGGCATACAACTCCTGATAACCCAAAAAACCTGTCTTAATAAATTAGCATATCAAGAAAAGGTTCTCTAAACGACCTATTACCCTAATCTTCTGAATCAACTAATTAACTCTAAACACATGCAAAAGATACCTGAGGCTTTTATAAACTCCCTGCCTGGTTCATTACTCAAAACCTCCATCATGGGTAAGACTAGCGACCTGACAGATGTCAAGAAGGCCATCATTGACACCCTCAAGCAAGAGGGTAAGACCCAGAAAGAAATTTCTCAACAAATAGGCTGTTCCCAGAGTGCTGTATCAAGGCACCTCAATGGTAAGTCTGTTGGAAGGAAACAATGTGGCAGAAAACGCTGTACAATGAGAAGAGGAGACCGGACCCTGAGGAAGATTGTGGAGAAGGACCGATTCCAGACCTTGGGGAACCTGAGGAAGCAGTGGACTGAGTCTGGTGTGGAAACATCCAGAGCCACCGTGCACAGGCGTGTGCAGGAAATGGGCTACAGGTGCCGCATTCCCCAGGTAAAGCCACTTTTGAACCATAAACAGCGGCAGAGGCGCCTGACCTGGGCTACAGAGAAGCAGCACTGGACTGTTGCTAAGTGGTCCCAAGTACTTTTTTCTGATGAAAGCAAATTTTGCATGTCATTCGGAAATCAAGGTGCCAGAGTCTGGAGGAAGACTGGGGAGAAGGAAATGCCAAAATGCCTGAAGTCCAGTGTCAAGTACCCACAGTCAGTGATGGTGTGGGGTGCCATGTCAGCTGCTGGTGTTGGTCCACTGTGTTTCATCAAGGGCAGGGTCAATGCAGCTAGCTATCAGGAGATTTTGGAGCACTTCATGCTTCCATCGGCTGAAATGCTTTATGGAGATGAAGATTTCATTTTTCAGCACGACCTGGCACCTGCTCACAGTGCCAAAACCACTGGTAAATGGTTTACTGACCATGGTATTACTGTGCTCAATTGGCCTGCCAACTCTCCGGACCTGAACCCCATAGAGAATCTGTGGGATATTGTGAAGAGAAAGTTGAGAGACGCAAGACCCAACACTCTGGATGAGCTTAAGGCCGCTATTGAAGCATCCTGGGCCTCCATAACATCTCAGCAGTGTCACAGGCTGATTGCCTCCATGCCACGCCGCATTGAAGCAGTCATTTCTGCCAAAGGATTCCCGACCAAGTATTGAGTGCATAACGGAACATTATTATTTGATGTTTTTTTTGTTTGTTATTAAAAAACACTTTTATTTGATTGGATGGGTGAAATATGCTAATTTATTGAGACAGGTTATTTGGGTTATCAGGAGTTGTATGCCAAAATCATCAGTATTAAAACAATAAAAGACCTGACAAATTTCAGTTGGTGGATAATGAATCTATAATATATGAAAGTTTAATTGTAATCATTACATTATGGTAAATAATGAAATTTAACACTATATGCTAATTTTTTGAGAAGGACCTGTAGTGCTCTGCACCGTTCTTTCTTGCCCCATAGCTGTGCCATATAGTGCTCTGCACCATTCATTCTTGCCCCATAACTGCCATATAGTGCTCTGCACCGTTCTTTCTTGCCCCATAGGTGTGCCATATAGTGCTCTGCACCGTTCTTTCTTGCCCCATAGCTGTGCCATATAGTGCTCTGCACCGTTCATTCTTGCCCCATAACTGTGCCATATAATGCTCTGCACCGTTCTTTCTTGCCTCATAGCTGTGCCATATAGTGTTCTGCACCGTTCATTTTTGCCCCATAACTGTGCCATATAGTGCTCTGCACCGTTCATACTGCCCCATAGCTGTGCCATATAGTGCCCTGCACCGTTCATACTGCCCCATAGCTGTGCCATATAGTGGTCTGCACCGTTCATACTGCCCCATTGCTGTGCCATATAGTGCTCTGCACCGTTCATTATTGCCCCATAGCTCTGCCATATAGTGCTCTGCACCATTCATACTGCCCCATAGCTGTGCCATATAGTGCTCTGCACAGTTCATACTGCCCCATAGCTGTACCATATAGTGCTCTGCACCGTTCATACTGCCCCATAGCTGTGCCCCATATAGTGCTCTGCACCGTTCATACTGCCCCATAGCTGTGCCCTATATGCTCTGCGCCGTTCATTATTGCCCCATAGCTGTGCCATATAGTGCTCTGCACCGTTCATTTTTGCCCCATAACTGTGCCATATAGTGCTCTGCACCGTTCTTTCTTGCCCCATAGCTGTGCCATATAGTGCTCTGCACCATTCATTCTTGCCCCATAACTGCCATATAGTGCTCTGCACTGTTCTTTCTTGCCCCATAGCTGTGCCATATAGTGCTCTGCACCGTTCTTTCTTGCCACATAGCTGTGCCATATAGTGCTCTGCACCGTTCTTTCTTGCCCCATAGCTGTGCCATATAGTGCTCTGCACCGTTCTTTCTTGCCCCATAGCTGTGCCATATAGTGCTCTGCACCGTTCTTTCTTGCCCCATAGCTGTGCCATATAGTGCTCTGCACTGTCCATTTTTGCCCCATAGATGCTCCATATAAATCTGTGCCATTGCTGCTGCTGCTGCAATAATAATAAAAAAAAAGCCATACTCACCTCTCTTGATTGCAGCTCCTGGCGTCTCGTTCCGGCGTCTCTCTGCACTGACTGATCAGGCAGAGGGCGCCGCGCACACTATATGCGTCATCGCGCCCTCTGACCTGAACAGTCAGAGCGCAGAGACGCCTGGAAGACGGAGCGGCGCCGGGAAGATGGAGCGGCGCCCGGAACGGGGACAGGTGAATATAATACTCACCTAGTCCTGCCGCTCCTGACGCTGCCTCTGCCTGTCACACTGTCCCCGGCAGCTCTTCCTGTCAGCGGTCACTGGCACCGCTCAGAGGAATGAATATGTGGCTCCACCCCTATGGGAGTGGAGTCCATATTCATGAGTTTAATGAGCGGTCCCACGTGACCGCTGAAGAGGGGAAGAGCTGCAGCACCCGGAGACCGTGGGACGGGCAGGGGGAACGTCAGGAGCCTCGGGACTAGGTGAGTATGCCTCAGTGCTCTCTCCCCTTCACCCGCCCACCCTGCCACCCACTGTGACTCGAGTATTAGCCGAGAGGGGCACTTTCAGCCCAAAAATTTGGGCTGAAAATCTCGGCTTATACTCGAGTATATACGGTATGTGGATTTCTCTGGGACAAGACCTTGGATCGCAGATATCAAGGTATCATTTTATTCAGCTTCCTATGACCTGCATGGCCATACAGACGGCTTAGAAAAGTTGATACTACTGACAGATTCCCTTTAAATAGAATTTTCAAAGAATACTGTGTGTTTAGAGATCAGTACGATTTGAAAAGTTGCAAAGTTATATTTATCGCATTTATACAAGTGTAGGGGTTTATATCACTAGGTGTCTACAAATTCACATAGAGGATTTTCAAAGGTACTCTCACCATATTCTGTTCCCCGCAGTACGGAAGTACATATCCATCTACATGAGTGCTAAATGAGGCACTAGATATTTTATATGTTTGACAACAGTCAGGAAAAAAATGTTTAACTCATCCCTATAAAGCCAACAGTACTTCAACCACCAGTCATGCTGAAAGCGAGCAGGTAAGAAGCTGCACCCGAAACTAAACCCCATCACAATCTTGGACGTATAGGTATTCCCAAGGTCATCTCTCTGTATTTGATGCAGTCTCCGATGCGGAGCCTGCATCTTTCCCTGCCCTGCTGATCTGATCAAATGATCACAACTTCAAGTCTCCTAAGTGGACTATTAAAGCTGGTAAAAAGTAAAAAAAAAAAAATCAAAAGGTCAAACCTCCCCCCTTTTGCCTCATCTACTATATAATTGTCTAAGGGTCACTTCCGTCTTTCTGTCTGTCGTTCTGTCTGTCACGGATATTCATTGGTCGCAGCCTCTGTCTGTCATGGAATCCAAGTCGCTGATTGGTCGTAGCAAAACAGCCATGACCAATCAGCGACGGGCACAGTGCGGCGGAAAAGTGGCCGCTCCTTTCTCCCCGCAGTCAGTACCCGCTCCGCACTCCCCTCCAGTCTGCGCTCACACAGGTTTAATGGCAGCGCTAATGGACGGTGTTATGCCACGGTGTAATGCACTCCATTAACGCTGCTATTAACCCTGTGTGACCAACTTTTTTACTATTGATGCTGCCTATGCAGCCTCCATAGTAAAAAGATCTAATGTAAAAATAATAATAAGTTCCCGTGGCATGGATGGTATGCGACAAGGACCTGCGGTCATGTGACAGTGACGTCATCACGGGTCCTGAGCTACCAACCCTGGGACCGAAAGCTGGACCGGCACACAGGCGACATGACTACAAGGGCTCCCTCGGAAGGTGAGTATATGTTTATTTTTTAACCTGTGACATACATGGCTGGGCAATATACTACGTGTCTGGCCAATATACTACGTGACTGGGTAGTATACTAGGTGTCTGTGCTGTAAACTACGTGGCTCTGCTGTATACTACGTGGCTCTGTGCTGTATACTACGTCGCTGTGCAATAAACTACGTGGCTGGGCAATATACTACGTGGCTGGGCAATATACTACGTGGCTGGGCAATATACTACGTGGCTGGGCAATATACTACGTGACTGGGCATTATACTACGTGACTGGGCAATAAACTACGTGGGGCTCTGTGCTGTATACTACGTCGCTGGGCAATATACTACGTGGCTGGGCAATATACTACGTGGCTGGGCAATATACTACGTGGCTGGGCAACATACTACGTGGCTGGGCAACATACTACGTGGCTGGGCAATATACTGTACTACGTGGCAGGGCAATATACTACTTGGCTGGGCAATATACTACGTGGCTGGGCAATATACTACGTGGCTGGGCAATATACTACGTGGCTGTGCAATATACTACGTGGCTGTGCAATATACTATGTGGGCTGTGCAATATACTACATGGGCTGTGCAATATACTACGTGGGCTGTGCAATATACTATGTGGACATGCATATTCTAAAATACCCGATGAGTTAGAATCGGGCCACCATCTAGTTCAAAATAAAACAATAATAAAAAATACACATATTTGGTATTGCTATGTTCAAAAACACCCGATGTATCAAAATATAAAGTAAATTAATCTGATCCGTGAATGGCGTGATGAGAGAAAAAAATTGAAACTCCAGTATGGCGTATTTTTGGCCACCCCAACTTTGCAAGAAAATGCAATAATGGGCGATCAAAGCATTGTATTTACCCCAAAATAGAATCATTAAAAATGTCAGTTCGGCGCGCAAAAAATAAGTCCTCACACAGCCCCAGAATATGAAAAATAAAAACACTACAGGTCTCGAAAAATGGTGACATTTTTTTTTTTACAAACTTTTATTTTTCACCACTTAAATAAAAAGAACCTACACGTTTGGTGTCTGCATTCTCGTACTGACCTGGAGAATCATATTGGCAGGTCAATATTAGCCTTTAGTGAACATGGTTATAAAAAAAAACAAAATAAACAATGGTGGAATTGCACTTTATTGCTATTTCACAGCACTTTTTTTTCCTGTTTTCCAGCACAATATATGATAAAATCAATGGTGTCATTCAAAAGTAAAACTTGTGCTGCAAAAAAACAAGCCATATTGACAGAAAGATAAAAAAAAGTTATAGCTCTAAAAAGAAGGGGAGCAAAAAACTAAATTGTAAAAACAGAAAAACGCAAAGGTGGTGGAGGGGTTAAAATCAACCAACACCTTCTTAGTGTCCATCTGGTATAATGTGAAAGGACGGAGCTAACCAATTTCTAAACTCATAACTACTAGTATGATTATAGAGAAAAAGGGGGCATTTTCTGATTATGAGATAGCAAGGGGCTCCCATTGTGTCGTCTATGCACAATTGTTTCTGGATTTTATTTTTAGATTCTGTCTCTCACAGTTGACGTGTACTTATGATTATATGATGTAGGTGGGAAAACTTGCAAAATTGGCCGTGTATCAAACACTTATTTCCCCCACTGTATGTGACATGCACATTCCCAGTCACATTAGGACTAGTCGTGTATGGCCTTGCAAAATTCACTACTATTGAGAGAAGTTGTGCACGTGTTACCCGAATATGGTTGGAAGTATGAATATACTTATGGTCACATGGCCGCCCGGTCTCGCCGATGGCGCAGGAAAATCCAGACCGCTCACACTGCGAGGGTTCACAAGTCCGCAGTCACACAGTGTGACTGCAAACGTTCGTGACAAACCTGGACAACTCGTTTAAATTACATGGTCTAGCTAACAAAGTCTGACAAACTAATCTATATATTCAACACCAGACTCTAAGCGGGAATTGTAGCCATGAAGTGATGATGATACCACAAGACATAATGGTGATATCAGATCCCTTGTGTTCTAAAACGCCATCCATGATCATGTGTGGATGCTCCTTCGAGAATTTAACATCCAGCGCACATGAGTAATATGCAGAAGTGACCAGAACCTAAGCACTGAAGAGGAAAAATATTGAAGTATAGTGTGCAAGGGTCTGAAGCTTAATTCCATAGAGGCACTGCCCAGAGTAAATGTCTCTTCTAGATTTGAAAATTGTCCACACTGATGTAAAAACACACTCCAAGTATATTGTACACAGCGGATAACAACTGTTGGACCTAAAGTCTAAGATCAACCCCACCAGATCTCTTTTGTAAAAACATATTACATTCAGAACAATGTAATAGATGTTTGTTTTTTTATTTTAAAAAAATCCATCGCTTACTCTAAAAAACGGATTTAAATATTTTGTAAAAATCCCTGGGCTCTCCTGCTTCTGATGCATTTTTTTTTTGAACTGCACCGCTCCATTGCAGATGTAGTCACATTTATTGCTTACTAGATGGTAGCCCGATTCTAACCCATCTGGTATTCTAGAATATGTATGTAGCTTATTTATGAAGATTTTAGAATAATACATTGAATACACAGGATCCGTACTGCGCTTGTCGCTGATTGTTCACGGCCGGCCACGTAGTATATAGCACAACCACATAGCATATAACAGCCCACATAGTAAATAGCACAGCCACGTAGTATATTGCACAGCCATGTAGTATATAGCACAGCCCACGGAGTATATAGCACAGCCCACGGAGTATATAGCACAGCTCACGCAGTATATTGCACAGACCGCGAAGTACATTGCTCAGCCCGCGTAGTACATTGCACAGTCCGCGTAGTACATTGCACAGCCCGCGTAGTACATTGCACAGCCCGCGTAGTACATTGCACAGCCCGCGTAGTACATTGCACAGCCCGCGTAGTACATTGTACAGTCCGCGTACTATATTGAACCGCCCGCGCAGTACATTGCACAGCCCGCGAAGTACATTGCACAGCCCGCGTACTATATTGAAATACCCGCGCAGTACATTGCACAGCCCGCGCAGTACATTGCACAGCCCGCGTAGTACATTGCACAGCCCGCGCAGTACATTGCACAGCCCGCATAGTACATTGCACAGCCCGTGCAGTACATTGCACAGTCCACGCAGTACATTGCACAGCCCGCGTACTATATTGCACAGCCCGTGCAGCACATTGCACACCCCGTGCAGTACATTGCACAGCCTGCGCAGTACATTGCACAGCCCGTGCAGTACATTGCACAGTCCGCGCCGTACATTGCACAGCCCGCCCAGTACATTGCACAGCCCGCCCAGTACATTGCACAGCCCGCCCAGTACATTGCACAGCCCGCCCAGTACATTGCACAGACCGCGCAGTACATTGCACAGCCCGCGCACTACATTGCACAGCCCGCGTAGTATATATAGCACAGCCACGTAGTATATAGCACAGCCCACGTAGTATATAGCACAGCCCAGTCAGTATATTGCCCAGCCCACGTAATATATTGCACAGCCCACGCAGTATATAGCAATGTGGGCACCATATCCCGTTAAAAAAAAAGAATTAAAATAAAAAATAGTTATATACTCACCCTCCGTTGGCCCCGGATCGAAGTGGTTACCGACGCTCCTCGCGCGCTCCGGTCTGAAGAGTGCATTGCGGTCTCGCGAGATGATGATGTAGCGGTCTCGCGAGACCGCTACGTCATCATCTCGTGAGACCGCAATGCATGGAGCGGTCACCGGGGTGTTGCGATGAGCGGGAAAGGCCTGTTCCTGATCCGGGGGGCCGACGGATGGTGAGTATATAAATGTTTTATATTTTTTTTAATTATTTTTAACATTAGATCTTTTTACTATTGATGCAGCATGATAGGCAGCATGAATAGTAAAAAGTTGGTCACACAAAGTTAATCGCAGCATTAACCGAGTGCGTTACACCGCGGTCAACGCTGCCATTAACCCTGTGTGAGCGCTGACTGGAGGGGATTATGGAGCGGGCACTGACTGCGGGGAGGAAGGAGCGGCCATTTTATCGCCGGACTGTGCCCGTCACTGATTGGTCATGGCTATTTTGCCACGACCAATCAGCGACTTGGATTTCCATGACAGACAGAGGCCGCGACCAATGAATATCCGTGACAGACAGACAGAAAGACAGACAGACGGAAGTGACCCTTAGACAATTATATAGTATATTGCTGGGGGCATGAGCTTTCACCTTTCCCTCCCAGACTCGGAAGAAATTACCAGTTAAACTGCAAACAGAGATTTCCCATATTGTGTTCTAAAAGCAACAAATGTGAAAATCTCAGCAATGGAGCAACACAGCACAACAAGTAAAAGAACGGCAAAATCAGAGGAGAGCAGAGATTTTTACAAGGTATTTCAATTCAATTTTTTGCGCAAGTGTGTTTTGTTAAGGTTCAAAGAATTGTGATGCATAAATAAATGCTCACACGAAAATTGAATAAACTAAAATGAATTTACTTACCGTAATAAAAGATAATAAATATGAACAGTCACTCAAAATAGCAAATACCGTATATACTCGAGTATAAGCCGACCCGAGTATAAGCTGACCCCCCTAATTTTGCCACAAAAAACTGGGAAAACTTATTGACTCGAGTATAAGCCTAGGGTGGAAAATGGAGCAGCTAGCGGTGAATTTCAAAAATAAAAATAGATCATTGTTTCCCCATAGCTGTGCCATATAGTGCTCTGCACTGTTCATTATTTCCCCATAGCTGTGCCATATAGTGCTCTGCACCGTTCATATTTCCCCATAGCTCTGCCATATAGTGGTCTGCACCGTTCATACTGCCCAATAGCTGTGCCATATAGTGCTCTGCACCGTTCATACTGCCCCATAGCTCTGCCATATAGTGCTCTGCACCGTTCACACTGCCCCATAGCTCTGCCATATAGTGCTCTGCACCGTTCATACTGCCCCATAGCTGTGCCATATAGTGGTCTGCACCGTTCATACTGCCCCATAGCTCTGCCATATAGTGGTCTGCACCGTTCAAACTTCCCCATAGCTCTGCCATATAGTGCTCTGCACCGTTCATACTGCCCCATAGCTCTGCCATATAGTGGTCTGCACCGTTCATACTGCCCCATAGCTGTGCCATATAGTGCTCTGCACCGTTCATTATTGCCCCATAGCTCTGCCATATAGTGCTCTGCACCGTTCATACTGCCCCATAGCTGTACCATATAGTGCTCTGCACCGTTCATACTGCCCCATAGCTGTGCCCCATATAGTGCTCTGCACCGTTCATACTGCCCCATAGCTGTGCCCCATATAGTGCTCTGCACCGTTCATATTGCCCCATAGATGTTCCACATAAATCTGTGCCATTGGTGCTGCCGCTGCAATAAAAAGAAAAAAAAGCCATACTCACATCTCTTGATTGCAGCTCCTAGCGTCCGGTCTCGGCGTCTCTCCGCACTGACTGATCAGGCAGAAGGCGCCACGCACACTATATGCGTCATCGCGCCCTCTGACCTGCACAGTTAGAGCGGAGCAACGCCGGGAAGATGGAGCGACGCCGGGAAGATGGAGCGGCGCCCGGCGGCTGGAACGGGGACAGGTAAATATGACATACTTACCTGGTCCTGGCGTCCGGCTCCTTCCCCCGGACAGCTGGTCTTCGGTGCCGCAGCTTCTTCCTCTATCAGCGGTCACCGTTACCGCTGATTAGAGAAATGAATAGGCGGCTCCACCCCTATGGGAGGTGGAGCCGACTATTCATTTTTCTAATGAGCGGTCCCACGTGACCGCTGAAGAGGGGAAGAGCTGCAGCACCGAAGACCGTTGGAAGGCAGGGGAAGCGCCAGGATCGCTGGAAGCAGGTAAGTATGCCTCAGCGCCTTCTCCCGCCGACCTTGACTCGAGTATAAGCCGAGAGGGGCACTTTCAGCCCAAAAATTTGGGCTGAAAATCTCGGCTTATACTCAAGTATATACGGTAATCAATAAAGTCATACATTACATAGGAGTCAATCAGCCTGGTCTCTCAGTGTCCTCTCTCTTCCGATCTGTTCTGTCTCTTTCTCCCCTGTCTCAAGCATACATCCCATTTATATGCTAAACCAACTGCATTGCAACTTCTCTAAAGGTTTGATGGTTATCCTGGTATGTGTACTGAAGCCTTAAAGGTACCGTCACACATAACGATATCGTTAACGATATTGTTGCTTTTTGTGACGTAGCAACGATATCGTTAAGGAAATCGTTATGTGTGACAGCGACCAACGATCAGGCCCCTGCTGGGAGATCGTTGGTCGCTGAGGAAAGTCCAGAACTTTATTTCGTCGCTGGACTTCCCGCTGACATCGCTGGATCGGCGTGTGTGACGCCGATCCAGCGATGTCTTCACTGGTAACCAGTGTAAACATTGGGTTACTAAGCGCAGGGCCGCGCTTAGTAACCCGATGTTTACCCTGATTACCAGCGTAAACGTTAAAAACACTACATACTTACCTTCAGCTGTCTGTCCTCGGCGCTGTGCTTCTCTGCACTCCTCCTGCATCCTGTATCAGCGCCAGCCAGCCGGAAAGCAGAGCGGTGACGTCACCACTCTGCTTAGCGGCTGACCGGCGCTGACAGTGCAGAGGAAAGCAGAGCACCAGAGGACAGACAGCTGAAGGCAAGTATGTAGTGTTTGTTTTTTTAACGTTTACGCTGGTAACCATGGTAAACATCGGGTTACTAAGCGCGGCCCTGCGCTTAGTAACCCGATGTTTACCCTGGTTACCGGGGACCTCGGGATCGTTGGTAGCTGGAGAGCTGTCTGTGTGACAGCTCTCCAGCGACCAAACAGCGACGCTGCAGCGATCGACATCGTTGTCGGTATCGCTGCAGCGTCGCTTAGTGTGACGGTACCTTAAGGCCAAATAGATAAGACTTCACCACCAGGCATCCCTGGGGGCTTTAAAACCTTCAATCAACATATGTAGGCCTAGCAAGATATCTCATTTTTGAAGATAAGTGTAAAGTGTACACTAAATGTAAATTACTGGGTACTGACCATCTGGACAATTAACATGTGGCTGGACAAGTTTTCAATTAGCTTTCTGTGGACTCCATTGAAAGTGCATATATATATATATAATGTATTTTATATAATAAAACCAATCAATATCTCTATTATTCGCATTAATTAATTGGAGTTTTGAAATCATATTAAAAATACATCACATACTACACAAAGTGACAGGTTCTCTTATAAGTATATAAAAAATTCAAAAG
Source organism: Ranitomeya imitator (assembly GCF_032444005.1). NCBI lineage: Eukaryota > Metazoa > Chordata > Amphibia > Anura > Dendrobatidae > Ranitomeya > Ranitomeya imitator. The sequence continues at coordinate 331,656,871 of NC_091287.1, read as the reverse complement.
TATGTAATGATAGTTACATCTAAAAGACAAAGTATGATTAGTAGAGTTGATGAGTATTGATTTGCAGGACCCAGTCCAGTGGTCAATAGATGGGAGCCCTGAAATCAGTCTCATCTTCTCGCATCTGTGGCTCTTCTTTTGAGTACCATATTTTGCAGATTATAATACTCATCGGACTATAAGACGCACCCCTAATTTTGGGGGGAAGGGGGAATAGGAAAACATAGTTATTATTAAATGGTGATGCATCTGATAATTCGAATTTACGGTAACTGACCGGGGTAGGGGGGGGGGGCGATGGCGGCAGGATCACAGAGAGCAGGGTTGATGCTGCAGGAAGCTAGTGGCGGCAGGTGTGAGGAGCCTAGGCCCGCAGCCTCGTACTACCGGGACATCCCCTGCTCCCAGCCCGGGGCTCGCAGCATCCTGGCACCAGCTTCCTGCAGCGACAACCTCGCCTCCCGTGACCCCGCTCCATCGCAGCCGACCCCTACCAGGTAAGCTACATTCTTATTACAAGACCTCATATTCTTCCCAAATGTTTGGGGAAAAAAGTGCATCTTATAAACCAAAAAATATGGCAATTGTCTTGGCACAATGTCAAGTGTGTGACGCGCCGAAACAATGACACTGCGCCAGCCCAGTTGATCAAAAGAAGAGCCATGAATGTGAACAGGTTGGAAGCGGTTCTCAGAGCTCCCATCCGGCAGCTAGAGATTACTGACCTGGCCGCTACACTGGGTCCTGTGAATGGAGTCACATCACTTCTAATAAAAAGGTACAAGTGCAAGTTATATACATGTAAAATATTTCGAGGGGTTTTCCAGCAATGATCTATTGTAACACTCAAGAAGAATTTGTGCACAAATAATATGACCTTTCCACCAAGCCAATATTACACATTGTAAATCATGCTAGTGCAGACATGTATTTTATTGGTTTTCCCTTGACAGTAAAACTTGCCTAAGGCTCATGGGTCATGTGTTCACGCACAAAAGTCTACGTGGAATAAATTGAAAATAATAATAACAATAATAATAATAAAAAAAGCGTGGTTAATACTGTCCAGTCCAGTTATAGTATATCACATGTATACATTTTATCTTACCTTGCAACATCCATTGTAGTAATAAAAAAGAATCCAGATTGTAGCCTGTGATAACGGCTTCTTTACCACATACAGTAGGTATGGTGCATACTTCTATGCAGCGATCAGATGTTTATGAGCCTCATTACACTATGATAATTACACCTAACGCTCCACGCTATGTTATAAATGCATGGTCTCGACCAAGGTATAATCCATGCAATCATAGAAATGAGGCAAAAATGCTGAAAATGGCACAGATTATATTACAAACAATTCATCTTCAGAACATTTATATTACACTCCCTCAAGATTTGAAATGTTTCATTAACAGGAAGATGAAAGCAGCAGAAATCTGGCTTTCAAATGCGAGTACACCCAGGTTAATGTAGCCTCTCACTTCAATAGTTCTGGAAATGAAGTCGCCATGTAAAGGAAAACATCTCTGCCTTGGCTATTTTAAGGGTCAGAGCTTTCGAGATGACTTCATACGGCACATAAAACAGAATTTTCTGCTGACCTCTTTTGTCTTGGAGAGGGGAGCACTTTAGCCCACTTGAAAAGGTCTCTTATTAAACAAGTGATCAATCTTTTTTTTTTTCATGGTTATGCAGTCTATTGCATGTGGTACAGATGGATCAAAGCACAATGTGAATGAAAACCAAGTGGACAGAATTAAAATATGGTTCAATCAAATGCACTAAGGAAAAGATAACCATCGATGCCGGGCATGAAAGGGAGCAGAGAGCCGCAATAACAAGTCAAGGAATAAAGGGATTTCAAACATTTCATGTACCTTGGAAAACACAACTATTTACAGGTCTACTAGGATAAGAGGTATATATGATATTCCTGCCATTTTACGGATTATATCCACTGTGGAAAATGAATCCTTACCATGCACGAACCATCAGAACCACAATGCATCCTTTTCCTTGGCTGACCTATGTAGGAAGTGTGGGCTGTGCAACGCAGTCTATTGCTTGTGGATAAGAGCTAAAGGCTACTGCTAAGATAATAATGAGAAAAACAGAAGAACTGCGCTAAGTGTGAGGGAATGCACCCCATTTCCGCAATATAATCTGACTCCTATCCTAATTAACTATTCTGATTGCCGTCTTTTACACAAACCTGGACAAGATTGGGTTCATGGCGCAAACAGATTAGATCAGCCCAAGAAACTGTTGTGTCAATGTATCCACCGTACCCAAAGTGTCGCCTCCATTTTCTATCCCAGTTTAGCGATGTATGACATACGCTTGATCTGCTGCATCTCTTCTTGACTCTTGTGCAGGAAAAACACATTTTCTTATGAGCAGCTCCTTGAGCTTCATACTGACCCAAAGAGCTCGATGTTTGAAGCCGGTTATGGGCATTCATACTGCACATTTTCGGGCTGTATCGGATACATTCATTTTTTTTCCCTATTTCTCAGTGATTCATATATGAGAAACAAAAGAAAAACGTATTCTTTGGGTCATATTGTACAAATAAGCCAATGGCATTACCAAATCGTGAGCAAGAGCTGTATTAAATATTTGCCAAGAGTGAATCCTAGGTTGCTGGTGAATTTAGTTTTCTGGTATTTTACGCAAATTACGTCTAATTTAGATGAAACCTTTGCCAGTGTTGCATTACCCATCTCCAGTCGTTGGGCAAAGCAAAACTCCACATTTGTGGACTACAGAATTTTCAACATGTTCATTTAAAGGGAACCAGTCACCAGCAAAAACGCTATTAACCTGCAGATACAGTGCCTTGCGAAAGTATTCGGCTCCCTGAAACTTTTCAACCTTTTCCCACATATCATGCTTCAAACAAAGATACAAAATGTAAATTTTTGGTGAAGAATCAACAACAAGGGGAACACAATTGTGAAGTTGAACGAAATTTATTGGTTATTTAAAATTTTTGTGGAAATTCAAAAACTGAAAAGTGGGGCGTGCAATATTAATCGGCCCTTTTAACTTAATACTTTGTTGTGCCACCTTTGGCCGTGATTACAGCAGCAAGTCGCTTGGGGTATGTGTCTATCAGTTTTGTACATCGAGAGACTGACATTCTTGCCCATTCTTCTTTGGCAAACAGCTCGAACTCAGTGAGGTTTGATGGAGATAGTTTGTGAACAGCAGTTTTCAGCTCTTTCCACAGATTCTCGATTGGATTGAGGTCTGGACTTTGACTTGGCCATTCTAACACCTGGATATGTTTATTTGTGAACCATTCCATTGTAGATTTTGCTTTATGTTTGGGATTATTGTCTTGTTGGAAGACAAATCTCTGTCCCAGTCTCAGATCTTTTGCAGACTCCAACAGGTTTTCTTCCAAGAATGATCCTGTATTTGGCTCCATCCATCTTTCTATCAATTTTAACCATCTTCCCTGTCCCTGCTGAAGAAAAGCAGGCCCAAACCATGATGCTGCCACCACCATTGTTTGACAGTGGGGATGGTGTGTTCAGGGTGATGAACTGTGTTGCCTTTACGCCAAACATATCGTTTGGCATTGTTGCCAAAAAGTTCGATTTTGGTTTCATCTGACCAGAGCAACTTCTTCCACATGTTTGGTGTGTCTCCCAGGTGGCTTGTTGCAAACTTTAAACAACACTTTTTATGGCTATCTTTGAGAAATGGCTTTCTTCTTACCACTCTTCCATAAAGGCCAGATTTGTGCAGTGTACGACTTATTGTTGGCCTATGGACAGACTGTCCCACCTCAGCTGTAGATCTCTGCAGTTCTTCCAGAGTGATCATGGTCCCCTTGGCAGCATCTCTGATCAGTCTTCTCCTTATCTGAGATGAAAGTTTAGATGGACGGACAGGTCTTGGTAGATTTGCAGTGGTATGATACTCCTTCCATTTCAATATGATCGCTTGCACAGTGCTCATTGGGATGTTTAAAGTTTTGGAAATCATTTTGTATCCAAATCCGGCTTTAAATGTCTTCACAACAGTATCACGGACCTGCCTGTTGTGTTCCTTGGTCTTCATGATGCTCTCTGTGCTTCAACAGAACCCTGAGACTATCAGGCCAGTTTAACACGTCAGTGGCTCGGTACGTGAGGTGACAGTTTCCTCACGTACCGGAGCCACTGACACACGTAGACGCATTAAAATCAATGCATCTGTGCAGATGTCATTGATTTTTTGCGGACCGTGTCTCCGTGTGCCAAACACGGAGACTTGTCAGTGTTCGTGGGAGCGCACGTATTACATGGACCCATTAAAGTCAATGGGTCCGTGTAAAACAGTACCGCACACGGACGTTGTCCGTGTGCAGTCCGTGTGCCATGCAGGAGACAGCGCTCCAGTAAGCGCTGTCCCCCCACATGGTGCTGAAACTGCGATTCATATCTTCTGTGCAGCAGCGTTTGCTGCAGAGAAGATATGAATAATCCTTTTTTTTCTTTTTTAAGTTTATTGTGTATAAATTAAAGGTCCATGTCCCCACCCCCTGTGCGCCTCCCCGCTGTTCTGAAAATACTCACCCAGCTCCCTCGTTGGCTGTCGCTGCTTCCTGTCTTGGCCGCACCTTCTACTGTATGCGGTCACGTGGGGCCGCCGATTACAGTCATGAATATGCGGCTCCACCTCCCATAGGGGTGGAGCCGCATATTCATGACTGTAAATGACCTATATTTTATACACGATAAACTTAAAATAAAAGGATTGTTCATATCTTCTCTGCAGCAAACGCTGCTGCACAGAAGATATGAATCGCGGTTTCAGCACGATGCAGGGGACAGCGCTAAACTTTAGCGCTGTCTCCAGCACGGTGCGTGTGGTACCCAGTGGGCACACGTGTGCCGCACGTGTGCCACACTGATGTGCCACAGAAACGCAGGGCCACACGGACACGGATAATTCCGGTACCGATTTTTTCCGGTACCGGAATTATCTGGACGTGTGGGACTGCCCTCACAGAGCAGGCGCATTTATACGGAGACTTGATTACACACAGGTTGATTACATTTATCATCATTAGGCATTTAGGACAACATTGGATCATTCAGAGATCCACAATGAACTTCTGGAGTGAGTTTGCAGCACTGAAAGTAAAGGGGCCGAATAATATTGCACGCCCCACTTTTCAGTTTTTGAATTTCCACAAAAATGTAAAATAACCAATAAATTTCGTTCAACTTCACAATTGCGTTCCACCTGCTGTTGATTCTTCACCAAAAAGTTACATTTGGTATCTTTATGTTTGAAGCATGATATGTGGGAAAAGGTTGAAAAGTTCCAGTGAGCCGAATACTTTCGCAAGGCACTATATGGGCTTAATCTGCAGGTTCATACTAATCTGCCTGGCGCCTGCACATATCCAAATGCTGCATTGAAAAATGTACTTTATTCTCCCTGTTAGCATTCGGTTTCGGTCACAGGAGCGGCGTTGGTGTGGGTTCAGTCACTGTTCTGAGTATACAGAGCGGCGACTGTAACCGCACCACCAGCCCTGACTGACAGCCAGCCCCAATGCAGAGCCAGTGTCAGTGAGGGTCGGGTGGCACGGTTACAGCCGCCGCTCAGTATACTCGAAGCAATGACTGAACCTGCGCCGATGCTGTAACTGAAACTGGGACACTACCAAGGAGAATAAAGTTTTATCCCTGCAGCGTTCGAGTAAGTGCGGGTGCCGGGCAGGTTAATAATGTGATTAACATGAAGAGTAAGCCCATGACTACAGGTCCATAGCGTTTTTGCGTTGACAGGTTCCCTCTAAATCTATTAACGAGGCATCTTCAAATAGTAATATTGGAATAATTAGTCCAGAAATTATGAATAGAAGAACTAATGTGTCAGTAAAGTTGACATCTGCCATAATTATGAGCAGCCACATTGCTATCGAGTCATTGCCGTGTGTCAAATATTGGCTAACGTATCTCCCAACTAATCAGCTCTATTGCACTCTTCATATGACCATGGCATAGCACTGGGTATAGATACCAAGCAGTACATACATGATCTAGCCTTGGGAAATGGTAGCGTGCCATACTGTAACTCTGAGGGAAACTCTACAGTATTATGGGAACCCCTCACAGTCAGCCGTCATCTATGCAGCCATGTGAAGGATATTTTATGGACGCCTCCTGGAATAGAACACATTTACAAGCTCTGTCACTGGACACATGAATCATGGCCTCCCGGTTATGACTGTCCATTCACACAGAAGTAACAATCAGAAAGCAGTAAAATGTCCACGTATAGGAAGGATGAAAGCGGACCAGGAGGTTGTCTGCAGACTCTTAGTCATGGGAGCACAAAGCACAGCATTAACCGAGCCGGATCGTCTGGCATCGTTTTCCTGGTAACGGCCTTACTTGCATGACAGTGTACCAGTAAATATCGTCATATAGCTGAACGTATAGCAGAGGTTTACAAGCATGGAGATGCCACAACACTATCCATGACTAGGTCATATGGGAAATGAGAAAAACTAGTCCTTAGCCTTGTATCAATGCTGATTACAGCGAGCCTAGGAAATCTCCGGCCTTACCTGCTCTTAGTAATTACTTATATTTCCTTTAATATAAGATTTCTGGAGCATATTTTGGCATGTCCTGGAAATGCAGCAATAAACTGACAACAGGGTGTTACCACTCTCCTTATTAAGGAGGTGTGTCCGTACAAACTGTCCAATCAGTGCTCACTCCCCCTACTGACAAGAGAAATGGTGACAACTGATTGCAAATGTATTTAACCATTTACAGCAGTAAGTAAAGAGACACCCAGGGATGTAAGATACGACGCTCCAAAACAGCTTTCCATGGAGAATACAAGTAGTGACCTAAAGAGACATTTCAAGCAAGTGCACAGGTTGTGCTTAATACAGGTCCACAGTTTGTAGGGAGAGAAAGTCGAAAACAAACACAGAGAACATGAACCCTACATATCTACTATATAATTGTCTAAGGGTCACTTCCGTCTGTCTGTCTTTCTGTCTGTCTTTCTGTCACGGATATTCATTGGTCGCGGCTTCTGTCTGTCATGGAAATCCAAGTCGCTGATTGGTCGTGGCAAAACGCCCATGACCATTGCCACGACCAATCAGCAACGAGCGCAGTCCGGCGGCAACATGGCCGCTCCATCCTCCCCGCAGTCAGTGCCCGCTCCATACTCCCATCCAGTCACCGCTAACACAGGGTTAATGGCAGCGCTAATGGACCGCATTATGCCGCGGTGTAACGCACTCCATTAACGCTGCTATTAACCCTGTGTGACCAACTTTTTTACTATTGATGCTCCTTATGCAGCACCAATTCTAAAAAGATCTAATGTTAAAAATAATAAAAAAAAATTAAAAAAATCATCATATACTCACATTCCGGCGCCTTTCACGCTCCTCGCGACGCTCCGGTGACCGGTCCATGCATTGCGATCTCGCGAGATGATGATGTAGCGGTCACACGAGACCGCTACGTCATCATCTCGCGAGACCGCAATGCACTCTTGAGACCGGAGCGCGCGAGGGGCGTCGGTAAACGCTTCCTGGATCCAGGGGCCAACGGAAGTTGAGTATATAACTATTTTTTATTTTAATTATTTTTTTTTAAACAGGGATATGATACCCACATTGCTATATACTACGTGGGCTGGGCAATATACTACGCGGGCTGTGCAATATACTACGTGGGCTGGGCAATATACTTCGCGGGCTGTGCAATATATATTAGGTGACTGGACAATATACTACGTGACTGGGCAATATACTACATGGCTGGGCAATATACTATGTGGCTGGGCAATATACTATGTGGCTGGGCAATATAGTACGTGACTGGGCAATATAGTACGTGACTGGGCAATATACTATGTGGCTGGGCAATATAGTACGTGGCTGGGCAATATACTACGTGACTGGGCAATATACTACGTGGCTGGGCAATATACTACGTGACTGGGCAATATACTATGTGGCTTGGCAATATACTACGTGACTGGGCAATATACTACGTGACTGGGCAATATACTACGTGACTGGGCAATATACTACGTGGTTGGGCAATATACTACGTGGACATGCATATTCTAGAATACCTGATGCGTTAGAATCGCGCCACCATCTAGTGTAACATACTTTAGTTTATTAAACAGTTCCTAGATCTTATGGCCTTTACTTGCATTACATATGTAGTTAATTGCCACCTCGGCAATAAAAGAAGTGATGTACATGACTGACCACGCTATTAGGCTATAACAGGTTAGTAGCATAGGTTGTATATGGGGAATCCTGGCCAAGTACATGATTTCTGATATTGTGGGATAGGGGGATGGTTGTGCCTGAATTTCTTATATACATGCCTCAACATTAACAATCAACACAAAGAAGGAAAAGTCATGGATTTATGGAAATCACAGAATCGATAGACATGTTAATGATATTCAAACAACACATGTCAGTGCCACCCCTGCAAGTGACAAGTCTCTGCTTTTCCTGCATGCCAGGGAATCTTCTTACATTGCGCACTGACAGTGTGCTCTCTAGTCGGTATGTAACTTCTCATCAGAGTTGGCGAGCGAGTGCACTGTCACTGTGCATGCATTGGAATTACCAACCGACGCATGCTCAGTAGAGTATGGACTAGCCCAGCCTCCTAAATGGAGGTCACAGATGATGCTCTGTTTCAGGGAGGGATCAGAGGTTATGGCAGTGACCGCAGCCCCTGCCTCTGATGATGATTTGCATGACTATCCCAGCATGCTCTGGGATAAAATGGGGAATGTCATCAAAGAGAAAGAAGTAAAAAAAAAAATAGCCTAGTAAGGGAATGGTAGGGGCTTTTAAATTAAAGTATATTAGAAAATAGTTTAGATTATGATATTAAATAGATAGGCATTTAGGATGGAAATAAATTTTAGTTTCAGACCACCCCTTTAAATGTTACACTTCCTAGATTTAATAGTGTATCATGTTCAAATTTGACAACAATGAAATATAAAACATGTGGATACAAAGTAACCGGAAAACAGAACGTATCAGTCAGGAACATCATACAAACTGGTCAGTCGCGGCAATGGGAATACTTCCAAACAGTGGTCATCTACTTGACACAAACCGACCAGACATCAAAGAATCAAACACTCAACGGGTTAAGTTGCTTGTAAGTGTTAAGACCGTGTTGAGTGTTTTATTTCTTCCTCGGTGAAGCACTACAGAAGACGGTGCCAAGACACCTCGGAGTATATGACTCTAGCTTTCCTCTTAACATTACCCAAGCCATTGAATGGATTTAATAGCGGCTGGGGAATTTCTGGCCTAGCAGCAGAAACATTGGAAAACCATTAGGCGATCTCTGCTGCCTGTCTAACGCTTGAGCACGTCTTACAAATCTATTTACTGATAACTAACTACTTTGCTCTCCGGCGTGAATATGTACAGAAACTTAGCTCCCGAAACCTCCACCTGCCTGCTTAGAGCGGGTTCCCATGTTTTACTAATTATTACGAAATGCCTTGCCTCCCCTTAAGTCATGAGTGCAGTCGGGGTCCCTCACCTGAGACCTGGACCATATGTTTCATTTAGCAGCAATCTGGCACCAACCTATAGCCAAGCGTGCCGCTGCTCACCATTTACAACTCTGGCACAGAAATAGAGGCAGAGCGTTCAATTCCGAGGAGAGGCTCCCTCATTAACATATTGTACTGCAAAGGTTAAAGGGGTTGTCCAGGATAAGAGAAAAGGGTCTGCTCTCTTTCCAGAGCTTGTGCCAGTGCTCAGTGGGGATAAGCTTTTATACCAGACGCAGCCCATGGAGAAGAGTGACGCTATTATAGGAAGGAAAAAATTATTCCCATTAGAAAATGTCTTTAAGAGATGTTTACTGAAGGGCGGAAAATTATAATAAAAAGATTACGTGTGAATAATGAGAGGTGGCGGGGCTAGCAGTACGTTACACTGCTCAATGGTCATTAATAACACTGAACAGGTTAGAAGGGTTAATACAGTTAGTGAGAATCTATCAGGCTTTGCTACCCTGAAATAGGGACCGAGACTCGGATTCAAGCAATGTGTCACTTACTAGGCTGCTTGCTGTAGCTTTGATAAAATCACTGTATTATCTGCTGCAGATCTACCAGTTCTCTTAAGTCTGAGCTCTGTATAACCCCCACACCACTGTTTGGCAGATTTCTGCATACACTGTGCATAGGCAGAAAGCTGACAATCAATGGTAGTTATAAAGAGCTCATAAATGTGGAGGACTACATGGAAACAGGTTTACTTGTCCTCTAGTGATAATCTCCTCTTGATAAAAAGTCATTTTATCAACACTATAGCAAGTAGCTCAGTAAATGACATACTACTTGAATCAGGGTCTCAGCCCGTACATCGTGCTGATCTCATATTAGCTGGCAAACATCGTTTAACAGGTGATTATAAATGTGAAATGTTCCTGTGAGAAAAACGAACGCTCACGGTTATAATGCGCACCTTAGCTTTCCCAGTTTAACCCCATTGACCAATTATTGGCAACAGAAAGTAAATAGAACAAATCAGTGTGAAGACTTCACATTGCTACAGATTCACTATTGAGGCTACGGCTTCATTCTCGATATCCCCCCATCATAAGCTGAATGAATGGACAAACATGTCAGACATTAGACGGTCAGTTGGTTGAGCAGACGCGAGTGAGGCCTCCGTTCAGAAGTCCGTCATTTTACTGGTGCACAAAGAACGGTCTGATTTTAATCTGTGCTTTTGATTTGATCCTCAGTGTTTGGTCCGTGGGTCAGTTTTTACCATCAGTGTTTCGTTAGTGATTTTCTCATCTGAATAAATAAGATGCAAAGCTTCTCTTACCCATTACAGCAGTGGTCCCCAACTCCAGGCCTCGAGGGCCGCCAACAGTGCAAGTTTTCAGGATTTCCTTAGTATTGCACAGGGGTTGGAATCATCACCTGTGCAGATGATCACATTACCACCGATGCAATACTAAAGAAATCCTGAAAACCTGCACTGTTGGCGGCCCTCGAGGCCTGGAGTTGGGGACCCCTGCATTACAGTGTTATAATCAGGCAGCACACTGACTGAACACAGATGACAGGCTTGGATTGGCCCACGGGAGAACAGGAGAATCCTCCGGTGGGCCCCTGTGCAGGAGTGCGCCACCACCCTCTTATATGAGCAGTACTTGGCATTATACAGTACAGACCAAGAGTTTGGACACACCTTCTCATTTAAAGATTTTTCTGTATTTTTTTCATGACTATGAAAATTGTACATTCATACTGAATGCATCAAAACTATGAATTAACACATGTGGAATTATATACTTAACAAAAAAGTGTGAAACAACTGAAAATATGTCTTATATTCTAGGTTCTTCAACGTAGCCAGCTTTTGCTTTGATGACTGCTTTGCACACTCTTGGCATTCTCTTGATGAGCTTCAAGAGGTAGTCACCGGGAATGGCCTTCCAACAATCTTGAAGGAGTTCTCAGAGATGCAAACTTTTGGTCTGTACTGCATATGTGAATCACTATGTACAGACACAGGCAGCATCTTATTCATTTACCAATCTACCCAGTTCATTGCTATATAAATACGTGATTGATAATAATGCCACATTTGCCTGTAGCTGGAAAGTGGGGCCCTGGAGTTGGTTACTGGTGGCCCTTGGAACCCCAGTCCGACAACGGATTTTTAATGGACCCATACTCTTGTATGGGTAATTTTGATCCATGACTCTCATAAAGAAAATTAACATGTCTGCTTTTTGGGGAGGCATCATTTGATCCAACAAAAAACTCAAACATGACAACAGCAACAGACTATACTGGGTATTATTATTATTATTATTTATTTATATAGCACCATTGATTCCATGGTGCTGTACATGAGAAGGGGTTACATACAAGTTACAAATATCACATACAGTAAACAAACTAACAATGACGGACTGATACAGAGGGGCGAGGACCCTGCCCTTGCGGGCTTACATTCTACAGGATTATGGGGAAGGAGACAGTAGGTTGAGGGTTGCAGGAGCTCCGGTGTTGGTGAGGCGGTAGCTCCGGTGTTGGTGAGGCGGTAGCTCCGGTGTTGGTGAGGCGGTAGCTCCGGTGTTGGTGAGGCGGTAGCTTCGATAGTGATGAGGCAGCAGCCGTGTCAGTGCAGGCTGTAGGCTTTCCTGAAGAGATGAGTTTTCAGGTTCCGTCTGAAGGATCCGACTGTGGTTGATAGTCGGACGTGTTGGGGCAGAGAGTTCCAGAGGATGGGGGATATTCGGGAGAAGTCTTGGAGGCGATTGGATGAGGAGCGAATAAGTGTGGAGGAGAGAAGGAGGTCTTGGGAGGACCGGAGATCACGTGAGGGAAGATATCGAGAGATTAGTTCAGAGATATATGGAGGAGACAGGTTGTGGATGGCTTTGTAGGTCAGTATTAGCAATTTGAACTGGATACGCTGAGGGAATGGGAGCCAGTGAAGAGATTTGCAGAGGGGGGAAGCGGAGGAGTAGCGAGGAGAGAGATGGATTAGTCGGGCAGCAGAGTTAAGGATGGACTGGAGAGGTGCAAGGGTGTTAGCAGGGAGGCCACAGAAAAGGATGTTGCAGTAGTCAAGGCGGGAAATGATGAGGGCGTGCACAAGCATTTTAGTAGATTGGGGGTTGAGGAAAGGACGGATCCTGGAGATATTTTTGAGCTGGAGGCGACAGGAGGTGGAAAGAGCTTGGATGTGTGGTTTGAAGGACAGGGCAGAGTCGAAGGTTACTCCGAGGCAGCGGACTTCGGGTACAGGGGAAAGCATGATGTCTGTGCTATAACCATAAAAACCACTGATAAAACAAATACATGACATCTAAATAAGGATTAATATGCATTTCCACCTTTAGGCTGTGTGCACACGTTCAGGAAACTCGATAAAAACGCAATAAAAATGCGAAAAAAAGCATGCGGATTTCCTGCAGAAAATGTCCGGTTTTGCTCAGGAAAATTCTGGAGAAATCCTGAATGTGTAAACATAGCCTTAGGCTATGTGCACACGTCAGGATTTCTGGCAGAAATTTTCCTAACAAAAACCGGACATTTCTGCCAGAAATCCGCATGCATTTTAACCGCGATTTTACCGCGTTTTTCACGCTTTTTGGTGCGTTTTTTCCCCAAATGCATAGAATTGCGGTAAAAACGCAGAAAATCCGCAAAAATAATGAACATGCTCATTTTTTTACCGCGATGCGTTTTTTTCGCGGAAAAAAAACACATCCATGTGCACAAAACATGCAGAATGCATTCTAAATGATAGAACGCATAATGTATGCGTTTTTAATGAGTTTTTATAGCGTATTTAGCGCGAAAAAACGCAAAAATAATGCGAAAAAACCTGAACGTGTGCACATAGCCTTAGACTCCAGGTAATCCAATCTTTCCATACTAAAGCTATGTTCAGATGCAGCGGTTTTGATGCCCTTTTTCTACAGCAGAAACCTGCTCTTTTGGAAGTACAAACTCTGCAAAAAAGGTACAAAAACTCTGAAAAATGGGCCTTTTGAGCACAGATTACATGTACAGTTTGTTTACAGTACATGTTTAATAAAGTTTGTTTAATTCAACAAAAAATACAGTGCTTTTTTACTTTCTCATCGTTTTCTATGGGGGCAAAAACTCTGCCAAAAATGCTGAAAAAACTGACATTCCAGTTCAGTCAGAAAATAAAAAAACAAGTGTGTATGTGATTTCTGAAAACTCAGAGCTTTTCCTGGTACTGTAAAAGGCAGCTTTTAAATTGCATAAAGAAGGCTGAAAAAAAGCTGCAAAAATACAATGTGTGATCAATGTCACATTTTTCTACATCTGAATGTAATTGTGCAGACCTAGAAGCAGAGCCCTACTCATAAGTGTATAGCACATAGTGGAGCCCGGGGCACAGGCACATAGTGTGGCTCGGGGCACAGGCACATAGTGTGGCTCGGGGCACAGGCAGATAGTGGAGCCCGGGGCACAGGCACATAGTGTGGCTCGGGGCACAGGCACATAGTGTGGCTCGGGGCACAGGCAGATAGTGGAGCCCGGGGCACAGGCACATGGTAGAGCTCGGGGCACAGGCACATAGTGGAGCCCGGGGCACAGACACATAGTGGGGCACAGGCACATAGTGGAGCCCGGGGCACAGGCACATAGTGGAGCCCGGGGCACAGGCACATAGTGTGGCTCGGGGCACAGGCAGATAGTGGAGCCCGGGGCACAGGCACATGGTAGAGCTCGGGGCACAGACACATAGTGGAGCCCAGGGCACAGACACATAGTGGGGCACAGGCACATAGTGGAGCCCGGGGCACAGGCACATAGTGGAGCCCGGGGCACAGGCACATAGTGTGGCTCGGGGCACAGGCAGATAGAGGAGCCCGGGGCACAGGCACATGGTAGAGCTCGGGGCACAGGCACATAGTGGAGCCCGGGGCACAGACACATAGTGGAGCCCGGGGCACAGGCACATAGTGGAGCCCGGGGCACAGACACATAGTGGGGCACAGGCACATAGTGGAGCCCGGGGCACAGGCACATAGTGGAGCCCGGGGCACAGGCACATAGTGTGGCTCGGGGCACAGGCAGATAGTGGAGCCCGGGGCACAGGCACATAGTGGAGCCCGGGGCACAGGCACATAGTGGAGCCCGGGGCACAGGCACATAGTGTGGCTCGGGGCACAGGCAGATAGTGGAGCCCGGGGCACAGGCAGATAGTGGAGCCCGGGGCACAGGCACATGGTAGAGCTCGGGGCACAGGCACATAGTGGAGCCCAGGGCACAGACACATAGTGGGGCACAGGCACATAGTGGAGCCCGGGGCACAGGCACATAGTGGAGCCCGGGGCACAGGCACATAGTGTGGCTCGCGGCACAGGCAGATAGAGGAGCCCGGGGCACAGGCACATGGTAGAGCTCGGGGCACAGGCACATAGTGGAGCCCGGGGCACAGACACATAGTGGGGCACAGGCACATAGTGGAGCCCGGGGCACAGGCACATAGTGGAGCCCGGGGCACAGACACATAGTGGGGCACAGGCACATAGTGGAGCCCAGGGCACAGGCACATAGTGGAGCCCGGGGCACAGCCACATAGTGTGGCTCGGGGCACAGGCAGATAGTGGAGCCCGGGGCACAGGCACATAGTGGAGCCCGGGGCACAGGCACATAGTGTGGCTCGGGGCACAGGCAGATAGTGGAGCCCGGGGCACAGGCATATGGTAGAGCTCGGGGCACAGGCACATAGTGGAGCCCGGGGCACAGACACATAGTGGGGCACAGGCACATGGTGGAGCCCGGGGCACAGGCACATAGTGGAGCCCGGGGCACAGGCACATAGTGTGGCTCGGGGCACAGGCAGATAGAGGAGCCCGGGGCACAGGCACATGGTAGAGCTCGGGGCACAGGCACATAGTGGAGCCCGGGGCACAGGCACATAGTGGAGCCCGGGGCACAGACACATAGTGGGGCACAGGCACATAGTGGAGCCCGGGGCACAGGCACATAGTGGAGCCCGGGGCACAGGCACATAGTGTGGCTCGGGGCACAGGCAGATAGTGGAGCCCGGGGCACAGGCACATGGTAGAGCTTGGGGCACAGGCACATGGTAGAGCTTGGGGCACAGGCACATAGTGGAGCCCGGGGCACAGACACATAGTGGGGCACAGGCACATAGGCACATAGTGGAGCCCGGGGCACAGGCACATAGTGGGGCACAGGCACATAGGCACATAGTGGAGCCCGGGGCACAGGCACATGGTAGAGCTCGGAGCACAGGCACATAGTGGAGCCCGGGGCACAGGCATATGGTAGAGCTCGGGGCACAGGCACACGGTAGAGCCCGGGGCACAGGCACACGGTAGAGCCCGGGGCACAGGCACACGGTCGAGCCCGGGGCACAGGCACACGGTAAAGCCCGGGGCACAGGAACATGATGGTGCCCGATGTGAAGGCACATGGTGGGGCATGGGCACATGGTGGAGCCCGATGCACGCGCACATGGTGGAGCCCAGGGCAGGGGCAAATGGTGAAGCCCGAGGCAGGGGCACATGGTGGAGCCCGGGGCAGGGGCACATGGTGGAGCCCGGGGCAGGGGCACATGGTGGAGCCCGGGGCAGGGGCACATGGTGGAGCCCGGGGCAGGGGCACATGGTGGAGCCCGGGGCAGGGGCACATGGTGGAGCCCGGGGCAGGGGCACATGGTGGAGCCCGGGGCAGGGGCACATGGTGGAGCCCGGGGCAGGGGCACATGGTGGAGCCCGGGGCAGGGGCACATGGTGGAGCCCGGGGCAGGGACACATGGTGGAGCCCGCGGCAGGGGCACATGGTGGAGCCCGGGGCAGGAGCACATGGTGGAGCCCCGGGGAAAGAGCACATGGTGGAGCCCTGGGCATGGGCACATGGTGGAGCCCGGGGCACAGGCACATGGTGGAGCCCGGGGCACAGGCACATGTTGGAGCCCGGGGAACGGGCACATGATGGTGCCCATTCTGCAGACACATGGTGGAGCCCAATGAGAGGGCACATGCTGGAACATGGGGCGCGGGCACATGGTGGAGCCCGATGCAAATATGTTCTGCCATAGAAAGCAAATGTGCTGAGAAAAAAGTTGGCCTATAAATAAATGGATCATTTTTACAATAATTGCTTAAATATTGTACAGAGGAGAGTTATAACGTTGTTCAAAGAACAGCAATTCTGAGCCGAAAGAAAGAAAAGCCGCACTGTCCCCTGAGTGACCTCAATGTGCAGCATATTCCTCCCGTAAAGATGCCGCCTATGTATGTATTCAGCAGGCATATTGCTCATCTCAGGTCTTCCCTTTTACTGTCTGCCAAAGCCTATAAAAGTAGAGCAGCCGTGACATTTACAGCGATAACTGTAATGTTATCTGTAACTTCCCTCCCGTCATTGTTAACATTTGTTTACCATGTATTGTAAAATAAGGGGAAAAATTCTCCAAGAAACAATCAGGAAATTACATGGCTGAGCAAACAGTCTTTCTTCCATATGTTAAAGCCAGGCCTTGATTTTTTGTAGCCCCAAACATTTCAGTGCAGCAAGAGCATAAAATGATGCTTAGAAATGTGATACACATTTTCATTTCACACTTCATCAGCTTTTACAACCGAGCCTCAGTGAAATGTAAGACAGGCCCTGGAAGCTCGCCACATCTACCAAGGTAAAAGCTGACGATCACATCTTTGCTATGTCTTTTTATTAATTATTGGACTAAGGACATTATTGACTGCAGTTAAAAGGGGTGTGGAGGGCACAATTCATAAAACTCCCCGTATGAGATAATGCCTGCCCTCATCCTCGCTCACTGTGGAGTCGGCCAATGGAAAAACTTCTAAAATATGCTTTCCAAAAGTATCGTGGAGTGAAAACTATGTACAACTTCTACAAATATCTTTCACTGCAACTCACTGCATTGAAAACTTTGGTCTTATTCTTCAAGAATCCCTTACCATTCTGTGCCTCCATGGTAATAGATGACAAGCCATCACTGTGTACCTTAATCCTATAGCCATCCCGCCTTTTATCTGCCTTCTTCTTCTTGCTAATCTATAGAAGCTTTGTTAGGAAGACACATTTATAGCGATATGGCCACAGGATCAGACTACAAAGTGTTTGTTTTTAGTCTGTTACCATGGAGACACATTTAAAATGTATAGGAGGAGAACATACAAAAAGGTAGCAAAAATGTAATTAAAACTATTTGCAATATTAATTCATTTTTACATTTTAGATGTCTTGGAAAAGAAAAGATAAATAATTATTGGCTGGAAAGGTGTTCATTGCCTTTACATTCAAAATTCAAGGACAATCCCTGATTGGTATTGTGGCACATTGCAATGCAATGGCTGTCACAATTAATAAAAAAATATAATTAATATTAGAGTTCAGCAAAAAGATTTGCAGGACCCTTGTCCAGTGGCTACCAGATAAGAAACGCCTACTGGACTGGAATTTCACTGTAAGGTAACGGAATATCAAACCACTATTATGTTTCGGTTTCTTTTCTCTTTCACACCTATGCTACTCTATTTTTCCCTACCTCCTGTAATCCCCCCCACCTAGTAAGGAATTAGTAATTTCACCCTCCATCCTCCCCAGCCATCTCTCCTCCTCCTCCTCACAGCAGTTCTTCCACATACAATCCTCTTTCTCCAGACACACGGCCCCGTCATGTCCTATCCTGCTCCCACCTTCTAACGCTATGTCTGCTACTCCTCATCACTGGTGAGGTATCCCCAAATCCTGGCCCTCCTCAACACATCCCCACACTCATTTCTAACCCCCTGCCATGATCCTCTATACGTTTTCCCAACCATGATAACCTCATATCCATTCATCCAGCTCCCACTCCCCCTACCTGGAGCACTATGGAACGCACGCTCTATCTGCAACAAACTGCCATTTATCCATGATCTCTTCATTACTAACAAACTCTCCTTCCTCTGCATCACCGAAACCTGGCTCACCCCCTCTGACTCAGCCTCTCTAGCTGCACTTTCCTATGGCGGATCCACCTTTCTTACACCCCTCACCCCAGCAACAAATATGGTGGAGGAGTTGGCTTGCTCCTGTCCACCACCTGCTCCTTTACTCCAATCCCACTACCATCCTCTGCTACTCTTCCCTCGTTTGAGGTTTACTCCGTCCGCATTTATTCCCCCTCCAACCTCCAGCTGGCTGTCATCTACCGCCCCCAGAACTAGCCATCTCCACCTTTCTTGACCACTTCACCACCTGGCTACTTCATTTCCTCTCTGCTGACATCCCCATTATCATCATGGGTGACTTCAATATCCCCATTGACACTTCCACCTTAGCTGCCTCTAAACTTTTATTGCTTACTGCCTCCTCCGGCCTCACTCAATGGTCTTCTGGGGCCACTTACAAAGATGGTCACACACTAGACCTTATCTTTACCAGATTCTGTTCCCTTACTAATCTCTCTAACTTACCCCTCCCCCTGTCTGACCACAACCTACTGACATTCTCTTACCTCTCCTCTCCTACTGCACAACCCCCACTCCACAAACTCACCCTCACAGAAATCTCAAACACCTCAATTTCCAATCACTGTCTGAGTCCCTTCTCCCTCTTACAGACATAGCTTCCCTTCATTACACAGATGCTGCTGCCACTTTTTATAGCACCACAATAACAGCTACACTTGATTCGGCCACCCCCCCTCATGCATAGCAAAACTTGTACAATCAACAGACAGCCCTGGCTGACCTGTCTGATAAAAGAACTGAGATGGGCTTCCAGGGTTGCTGAGCGTAGATGGAAGAGATCCCACTCTGCCAAGCACTTCATCGCATACAAGCAGTCCCTCGCCAGCTTCAAGTCCACACTCACTAACGCAAAACAAACTTATTTCTCATCTCTCATATCCTCCCTGTCTCACAACTCTAAACAGCTTTTCAACACTTTCAATTCTCTACTCCGTCCCCCAGCACCTCCTCCCTCCCCCCTCATTTCTGAAGACTTTGCCTCTTTCTTTAAACAGAAGATCGATTAGATCAGAAAGATTTGGCCCGCAGCGCCCAATGCCCCCCTTAGCTGCTCAACCCTGTTCCTCCAAAACCAGCTTCTGCACCATGACAGAAGATCAGCTCTCCACCCTCCTGTCTAGATCACATCTCACCACTTGCACGCTTGATCCGCTCCTGTCCCACCTCATCCCTAACCTCACCACAGTCTTCATCCCAACCCTAACATACCTCTTCAACCTTTCACTCACAACTGGTGTCTTCCCTTCATCCTTCAAACATGCCAAGATCACACCCATCCTCAAAAAGCCCTCCCTCGACCTATCCTCTGTGTCTAGCTATCGCCCGATATCTCTTCTCCCTTATGCCTCAAAACTACTGGAACAGCATGTCCATCTTGAACTGTCCTCCCATCTCTCCTCCTGCTCCCTCTTTGATCGGTTACAATCTGGCTTCCGACCCCATCACTCAACTGAAACTGCCCTGACTAAAGTCACCAATGACCTACTAACCGTCAAGGGCAAGCGACACTACTCTGTCCTCCTTCTCCTGGACCTGTCTTCTGCCTTTCACACTGTGGACCATTCCCTCCTGCTACAGATTCTATCATCACTTGTCATCACAGACTTGGCCCTATCCTAGACCTTGTCATATCTAACAGACCGAACTTTCAGTGTCTCCCTCGCCCACACAACCTCCTCACCTCGCCCCTTGTCTGTCGGTGTCCCTGAAGGCTCAGTTCTGGGACCCCTACTCTTCTCCATCTACACCTTCGGCCTGGGACAGCTCATAGAATCCCACGGTTTTCCGTATCATCTCTACACCGATGACATGCAGATCTACCTATCCGGACCTGACCTCACCTCCTTACTCACCAAAATCCCACACTGACTGCCTGTCTGCTATCTCGGCCTTCTTTTCGGCTCGCTTTCTAAAACTGAACATGGACAAAACAGAATTCACCATCTTTCCCCCATCTCACTCTACCACTCCACTAGACCTATCCATCAATGTCAATTGCTGCTCACTTTCCCCAGTCCCGCATGCTCGGTGCCTCGGGGTGATCCTCGACTCTGCCCTCTCTTTTAAGCCACATATCCAAGCCCTTGCCTTCTCCTGCCGTGTCAAACTGATCCGTGCATTCCTTGACAACGAAACCACAAAAACACTATAGCATGACCTTATCATCTGCCGCCTTGACTACTGCAACCTCCTACTCTCTGGCCTCCCCTCTAGTACTCTGGCACCACTCCAATCCATCCTACACTCTGCTGCCCGATTAATCTACCGGTCTCCTCGCTATTCCCCAGCCTCTCCCCTATGCCAACTCCTTCACTGGCTTCCTATCTTCCAGAGCAGAGGTGTCAAACTGCAATCCTCGAGGGCTGCAAACAGGTCATGTTTTCAGGATTTCCTTAGTATTGCACAGGTGATGGAATCATTCTGTGCAGGTGATTAAATTATCACCTGTGCAATACAAGGAAATCCTGAAAACATGACCTGTTTGCAGCCCTCGAGGAATGCAGTTTGACACCTCTGGTCCAGAGGCTACAGTTCAAAACCCATACTATGACATACAAAGCCATCCACAACCAGTTTCCTCCATGCATCTGTGACATGGTCTCCGGGTACTTACCTACATGCAATGTTCGATCCTCACAAGATCTCCTTCTCTACTCCCCTCTTATCTCTTCTTCCCACAACCGCATCCAAGACTTCTACCGTGCTTCCCCCATACTCTGGAACTCTCTACCCCAACACATCAGACTCTCGCCTACCATAGAAACCTTCAAAAAGAACCTGAAGACTCACGTGTTCCGACAAGCCTACAGCCTGCAGTGATCCTCAACATACTGAACCACTGCACGACCAGCTCTACCCTCTCCTAGTGTATCCTCACCCATCGCCTGCAGACTGTGAGACCTCACGGGCAGGGTCCTCCCTCCTTCTGTACCTGTTAGTGCATTGTTTTTTGCTCATGCTTATTGTATTTGTCTATATTTGCCCTCTTTCACATGTAAAGTACCATGGAATAAACAGCGCTATAAAAATGTATAATAATAATATTCCCTGCCGGAATCAAGCACATCATCATGTATCAAGAGCTCATCAAGAGAATGCCAAGAGTGTGCAAAGCAGTCATCAAAGCAAAAGGTGGCTACTTTGAAGAACCTATAAGACATATTTTCAGTTGTTTTACACTTTTTTGTTAAGTATATAATTCCACAGAAAAATCTTTAAATGAGAAGGTGTGTCCAAACTTTTGCTCTGTACTATATATATATATATATATATATATATACATATATATATATATATATATATATATATATATATATATATATATATTATGTGATATAGCGCTCCCTGAGTGTGTTGGGGGACACTCGCTTGACAACAGGATTAAAGCACTCAGACACGATATCTGACAAAACAGTCTATTCCAGTTTAAACTCAAACTGTGTCACAAACAGTTCATTATATACATTAATGGAACACAATAACCACCGACAGTCTGTTCCAATGGTAGATACTTCTCTGCCTGTAACACCCTTTATATGGAGTTACCTTACAGGAGCTCCTGCTCCACATACTGACTCCTGTCAGTCCTGGTTCCCAAGGAAGCTGCCTAACTGGGATCACCGTCCTTGTGACCAGGGCACTTCAGATAGTCCAGACCCGCAGAAGGAATGGTAGCTTCCACAACACAGTGCCGTCACAGACTCTGAACATACGGCCTTTCCATGTGCTATTCAGGAATACCAGTCCCAGGAACTTCCAACACACAGGCCTTCAGTCCATGGCCTTACCATGTGCTTCCAGGAATACAGTCCACTGCAGTACATTCCAACACACAGGCCATCCAGGACCTCACACTCTGACCATTCAAGTCCATACACTCTGAACATGTGACCCAAACCCTGGTCACATTACATACCTGTAACCACCCCCATAGGTGGGAGTTGTGTGTGGTTAGTCAGTCCCTCCCAGCTCTCCAACTAACCCTGTGAGCCCCCCTTGTAACAAAACAAACACTTGTGGAACTACAAGTCCCAGAACAACAACATTTTGGGCTTACAGTGCAGAGGACAACCTCTGTCTCTGTGACACATACCGGCCATTCACAATGACACCAGTCACTGTATCACAATACCTATTTATTTATTTTCGCCAATATCTTTATTTTCAGAAACAGAAAGTTTTTCTTCCTCTTCACGTTTCGCCTCCTGAACAGTATTAATCAATTGTCAAGGTAAAACTTTACCCAAAATGCTTTGCATCCTGCTCTATGAATTATAAATTGCTATTTTTTTCCCATGCATTCTCTAGTTTCATTTATCCTACAGCAATCCAGATGATAGCAAAAAGTAAATATTACAAAAGCACATTGCTTGTCTTCAGACGCCAGTACTGAGTAGAGCGGCTTCAGGATGGGCACAAACTCATTTACACATTTATAGACATGGCAGCAAACATCTGAAGCATAACCCTTTCTACTCACCTTTGGAAATTTTAAATAAAAAGGAAATCTCAATGCTATTCACACTCTTGGTATAAAAAGTAGACCAGTATTCATAGTGTTTCCTCCAGGGAAAACATTAGAATTGTTAAAAGCAGAAAGTGCTTACAGTATATGTATAAGTCACTAGAAAGAAGCTGCTGTCTAGACTGTATATTGCCAAGAGTTTTATAAGCACCCTTGAAGAGATGCAAATTTAGTATGAAGCTCTGAATGTAAGCAGCCAGACATTCCAACCTGCAGCTGCAGATTACATGTTCTATCCATACAGAATGCAGGTACTGGAGCACATACATAAGTGAGTGCATAGAAAGGTCCTGTAAAATCTTGGCAAAAATGGTTATACGGCAAAGTACAAAAATAGCTACCGTACGTATAGAAATAACACTAGATCTCACTAGTATAATACTTGTATCCTGCATTATTTTTTAATTTATTTTACTCTTTGTATATCCAGTTGTTAGGTTTCACCAAAATGTACAGAGACTAGCTTCTATTCTCCAATAGACACAAAGAAGAAAAAAAACAAATCAGAGAGAGATTCTGCTCTCCTATCTATCTTATATCTTACTATCACATGTTCAGTATTTGGTCAGTATTTTACATCAGTATTTGTAGCCAAAACCAGGAGTGGGACAATCAGAGGAAAAGCAGAATAGAAACATGTGCACCACTTCTGTATTTATCATCCCCTCCTGGTTTTGGTTTACAAATTCTTATGTAAAATACTCACCAAACACTGAACATGTAAACGGTATGGAAAATATTTTTTTTATCAGTACTCCGTAGTATAGCTGTGAATCCAGCACTTGGCTTGGATATTAAACTTACTAAATCATCTGTGTGTGTCTAACTGCCTCTGCTGTTTTCATACACTTCTAAGGACAAGAACTGTATCATCAATTCTAAAAGATCTACTAGCTCCTCTTTACTGAACATGGATTTTAGCAACAAATTGAGAATAAGTACTCAAAGCAGGAGACAAATGGTTAGACAGTTTTTTATCCTGGACAATCCATAATAATAGATAACTCATTTTTCATGACTAGTGGTATACAATATTGTAATTGCAATTGTCATCACTTAATAGCTGTAAGTTATTTACTATTCCAAACTAAAGACTTAAAGGGAAGTTATTGAATTGCTTTAATTATTTAGGCACCATGAAAATAAGCAAGTTTGCAATTGACTTGCTTTTTCTGTCTGCTGTCATTCTCCCGCAATGAGAGATTTTCTTTTAGAGTATACATTGTGTTCCCATGGAGCATGGCCTCTAATGCCTGTCCAAGAGTGTGCAGTAGTTACATTCCAGAGAAGGGGTTAACTCTTAACATCCCAGACAGCTATCTCCAGACCATTAATTTATATACAACAGTTAACTGTTTACTCCCCCTCTCACTCTCTCTTATGTATAGATACAATATTAAATCACCAGCCCTGCAGATTTCACAGCTGCTCTCCTATTCACTCTCTGCAATCTGGAGCTGTGTGCTTGTTCAAATGCCTTATTATCTTTTTGTATAAATACAGTACAGACTCAGAACAAACAACAGATAGCTGAATGTGTTATAGCAGAACTTGTGATGTGCTTTATAGTTCTACTAATACTAGTTCTATTCACCAGAGCTGTCACTCAATGAGAGCCCACCTTGCTAGAAGCTAAAAAAATAACTGCTGAAAAGACGTGTGAATATGCTTTAAAGGGAGCTTGTCACCAGAAAAAAAAAACACTATTAACCTGCAGATATAAGGTTAATCTGCAGGTTAATAGCATTAATAGTGCCCGCACTTATCAGAATGCGGAGAGTATACAGTGTGATGGCTGTAACCATGCCCCCGCCGCTGACTGACACTGGCTGTGTAGTGGGGACGGCTGTTAGTCAGTGCTGGGGATGCAGTTACAAGCGACGCTCTGTATTCTCAGGTGACTGAACCTGCAGCGGCGCCGGCCCATGACTGAAATCCAAATCACTGTTATGGGTAATAAAATTAATCTTCTCCCTGCAGAGTTTGGGTAAGTGCGTGCGCCGGCCAGGTTAACCCCATATCTGCAGGTTAATAGGGTTTTCTGGAGACAGGTTCACTTTAAATCTTTCATGCTCTATACCATTCATCGGCTTATCAATCTATTCATATAAAATATGTCTTCTGTCAGTGCTTTTTTGAAACGTCATCCAGAAAAAAAAAATTTGAGAAAACCTGTGACAACATAGTAAAGTGATGGTTCGGACGGTCTCTGGAACATATAAAATCACACCAGCCCTGAGATGTTCCCCAATCACTGCCACAAATACTAATGTGGCAAAAACATCATGGTTCTTCAGTATTAAATGTCAAACCGCATTGTATACTGTACCATGCGACGCTAATTGCGAGTTAATTTCCTTATAATCTGTGCTGATATAATCACATTTTTCAATTCGTAAATAATAGTATCTGGTAAGCACACTCACCTCTGACAGACCAGAAACTTTTCCTTTCTTTAATGGCTTTGTGATGGATGGTGTGTAAACCTTGGACTCAAAAAATGGATTTCCTTTCATGTAATGCTTTCCTGCTTCAAAAATTTCTACTTCAACCATTTTCCCTATGAATGCTTGGTCTTTTGGGACAAGGACCTTGAGAAGATAAATAAAACATATAAGAAAAGAAGAAAAATTGAACCAGCATGATTAATTTCAGATTTTGTAGGTTTTAATATTCACTATTTTAAATGGGATGACTATTTTGAGAAAATAGAGTTTTAAAATTTAAATGCATGTACTTTGGTCTACAAATCATTTTTTTTCCAATGGGGGTTTCATTATGAAAAATTGGGTTTTATTATAAACTAGCTGAAGAGCCCGGCGTTGCCTGGGCATAGTAATTATCTGTGGTTAGTTATAGCACCTCACTTCTCTTATTTTCCCATCACACCTCTCATTTTCCCAATCACATCTTTCATTTTCCCCCTCACGTCTCTCATTTTTCTCCCTCACACCTCTCATTTTCTCCCTCACTCCTCTCATTCCCCCCTATCACTTGTCATTTCGACCTCACATCTGTCATTTTCCGATCACTCCACTATTTTCCCTCACTCCTCTCATTTTGCACTCACACCTTTTCATTTTCACCTCACACCTCTCATTTTCACCTCAGTATATACATGTTTCTCATCTCCCTTATATATAGTATACACCTGTATGTCATCTCCTGTATATAGTATATACCTGTATGTAATCTCCCCTGTATATAGTATATACCTGCTGTGTCATCTCCCCTGTATATAGTATATACCTGTATGTCATCTCCTTCTATATATAGTATATACCTGTATGTCATCTCCTCCTTTATATAGTATATACCTGTGTGTCATCTCCCCTGTATATAGTATATATCTGTGTGTAATCTCCTCCTGTATATAGTATATACCTGTAGGTCATCTGCTCCTGTATATAGTATGTACCTGTATGTCATCTCCTCCTCTATATAGTATATACTTGTGTGTCATCTCTCCTGTATATAGTATATACCTGTGTGTCATCTCCTCCTGTATTAGACCTCGTTCGCACGTTATTTGCTCAGTATTTTTACCTCAGTATTTGTAAGCTAATTTGGCAGCCTGATAAATCCCCAGCCAACAGGAAGCCCTCCCCCTGGCAGTATATATTAGCTCACACATACACATAATAGACAGGTCATGTGACTGACAGCTGCCGTATTTCCTATATGGTACATTTGTTGCTCTTGTAGTTTGTCTGCTTATTAATCAGATTTGTATTTTTGAAGGATAATACCAGACTTGTGTGTGTTTTAGGGCGGGTTTCGTTTGTCAAGTTGTGTGTGTTGAGTTGCGTGTGGCGACA
This sequence comes from Ranitomeya imitator, assembly GCF_032444005.1. Taxonomy (NCBI): domain Eukaryota; kingdom Metazoa; phylum Chordata; class Amphibia; order Anura; family Dendrobatidae; genus Ranitomeya; species Ranitomeya imitator. The sequence goes on along the minus strand of NC_091287.1, from coordinate 331,629,950 downwards.
TGCATGTAGCGACTTTTGTGAGATGAGTTTTGTGTGGCAACATGCGTGTAGCAACTTTTTGTGTGTCGAGTTGCATTTAACAGGTTAGTGTAGCAAGTTGTGTGCAGCAAGTTTTGCGCATGGCGAGTTTTGCGCGTGGCGAGTTTTATGTGTGGTGCCTTTTGAGTATGTGCAAGTTTTGTGTGAGGCAACTTTTGCATGTGTTGCAACTTTTGTACATGTGGCAATTTTTCCGCGTGTGCAAGTTTTGCATGTGGCAAGTTTTCCATGAGGTGAGTTTTGCACTTGTGGCGAGTTTTGCAAGAGCCTAGTTTTTGCATGTGGCGAGTTCTGCGCGTGGCGAGTTTTGAGCGGCGACTTTTGTGTTTCGACTTTTATGTGGCGAGGTTGGTGTATTTGTGGTGAAATGTGTGCTGAGGGTAATATGTGTTCAAGCACGTGGTAGTGTGTGGCGCATTTTGTGTGTGTTCATATCCCCGTGTGTGGTGAGTATCCCATGTCGGGGCCCCACCTTAGCAACTGTACGGTATATACTCTTTGGCGCCATCGCTCTCATTCTTTAAGTCCCCCTTGTTCACATCTGGCAGCTGTCAATTTGCCTCCAACACTTTTCCTTTCATTTTTTCCCATTATGTAGATAGGGGCAAAATTGTTTGGTGAATTGGAAAGCGCGGGGTTAAAATTTCACCTTACAACATAGCCTATGACGCTCTCGGGGTCCAGACGTGTGACTGTGCAAAATTTTGTGGCTGCAGCTGCGACGCCTCCAACACTTTTCCTTTCACTTTTTCCCCATTATGTAGATAGGGGCAAAATTGTTTGGTGAATTGGAAAGCACGGGGTTAAAATTTCACCTCACAACATAGCGTATGACGCTCTCAGGGTCCAGACGTGTGACTGTGCAAAATTTTGTGGCTGTAGCTACGACGCCTCCAACACTTTTCCTTTCACTTTTTTCCCCATTATGTAGATAGGGGCAAAATTGTTTGGTGAATTGGAACGCGCGGGGTTAAAATTTCGCCTCACAACATAGCCTATGACGCTCTCGGGGTCCAGACGTGTGACTGTGCAAAATTTTGTGGCTATAGATGCGACGGTTCAGATGCCAATCCCGGATATACACACATACATACACGCACACACACATTCAGCTTTATATATTAGATGTTGCACTTTTTTACAGGTTCTTTGTTTTGCTACATATTCAATTTTAATGAGGTTTGTGGCCATAAATTAGCTGAAGAGACAGATAAAAGTTTCAAAGTTTCCTATAAAAACGATCACAACGAGCACACTGATGGATTCAGAGGTAAAGAAGTTGGCCATTTTCTCTTGCTAGAACAGCTTTCTTCACACAGACCAGAACTTCTGTCCATACAATGGCTGCTGGTGGTGGAGCGTGTGAACACATCTGTCCATCAGACTCATCCAAATGTAAAACACCCCACATTTGAAATCTGCCTAATGAAGGAGGCTAATGGACAAGTCCGGTCACATTCTCCTCCACAACCAGACAGTGTTGGTCAGGTTATGAGGAAAGCTACACTAACAAGAGAAGTGGCTGACCTCCTTACCTGAGAATCTATCAGTTGTAAACGCAAAACAGTAAAACCAAAATATTCATTCCAAAAAACATGTGGCCAACCGCTTTAATAGTAAAAGTTGGGAATAAAAGGCTTAGTCTCATCTTGAAGTGAAGCTCTTTTTCCTGAATGTAACATCAGTAACACCTAACAAATGTCATTTAGAATAACAGCTTCTTATGAGGGGCTACTCAAGCACCAATTGCCAAGTCAGCATCCCTTACACCCAAGCTACTATTTAGATGCTTTTTTTTTTTAAACTGTTGTGACAACGTACTGGAGGGGAGATATATATCACTGAGGTTGTTAGCTTCAGTGATATGAACGTAGGAAAATGCTCTAGCACACTAGGTGCTGAGAGGGGCTAATTGGCCATGTTAAGGGCTAAGTTGAGTGAATAGCTGTATTGCGGGTGGGAGGCTGTTCACCATATCTCCCAGGCTGGAGTCCAGAGGATAAATACACAGCCTCCTGGCTCATTCAGGGTTTGGTGTGTCTGGAGGTGCAAGCTCCAGAGCTGTTTTCATGATAAGGAAAGCTGAAGCTTTTGTTAGGCTACGTTCACATTGGCGTTCCGCCAATGTGCGTCGCTGTTGCGCCGGCGACGCAGCGGCGACGCGCCCCTATGTTTAACATAGGGGACGCGTGCGTTGTTTTGGTGGCGTTTTTGCCACGTGCGTCGTTTCCGACGCTAGCGTCGGACGCAAGAAAACGCTACATTGTAGCATTTTCTGTGCGTCCGATTTTCGCCAAAAACGACGCACGCGTCGCAAAACGCGCGCGTTTTTGCGCGCGTTTTTACGTGCGTCGCGCGTTGCGTCGCCGACGCAGGGCGGCGCAACGCTAGTGTGAACCTAGCCTTATTTGTTCCTGAGTGGGCGGATCCCAGCGGAAACACAAACTATGCCATAGTTAAGCTTTGTTTTCCTGCTAGGCCAAAATGGCATTATTTATTTTGCCAACGTTGGCTGGAGTCCAGAGGATAAATACACAGCCTCCTGGCTCATTCAGGGTTTGGTGTGTCTGGAGGTGCAAGCTCCAGAGCTGTTTTCATGATAAGGAAAGCTGAAGCTTTTGTTAGGCTACGTTCACATTGGCGTTCCGCCAATGTGCGTCGCTGTTGCGCCGGCGACGCAGCGGCGACGCGCCCCTATGTTTAACATAGGGGACGCGTGCGTTGTTTTGGTGGCGTTTTTGCCACGTGCGTCGTTTCCGACGCTAGCGTCGGACGCAAGAAAACGCTACATTGTAGCATTTTCTGTGCGTCCGATTTTCGCCAAAAACGACGCACGCGTCGCAAAACGCGCGCGTTTTTGCGCGCGTTTGCGCGCGTTTTTACGTGCGTCGCGCGTTGCGTCGCCGACGCAGGGCGGCGCAACGCTAGTGTGAACCTAGCCTTATTTGTTCCTGAGTGGGCGGATCCCAGCGGAAACACAAACTATGCCATAGTTAAGCTTTGTTTTCCTGCTAGGCCAAAATGGCATTATTTATTTTGCCAACGTTGCACTGGTTTATGCAGTACCTTTAATAAATCAGTCAGAGATTTAAAGAGACAGCATTCCTGTGTCTACCTCTATGAGCAGCCGAGTGAGCCGATCTACCACACATGGTGGAGAATGCTGGCAACTTCACCAGGGAGTACGTGTGATGGCTGTGGATAATCTGCGGCGGTTAGCTACAAAGCAAAGTCAAATAGCATGGAGGAACACCTGGTGCAAGTCCAACGGGAGACAAGTAAGCTGCTCATACAACAGCTCCAGCACCAGCAGCAACAGCACCGACAACAGCAGCAGATTGATTTACTCAGAGGTGATTCATGGCAAGGAGGCCTCTCCAACTAAAAGTCTAGGTGATGTCTCATATGTCCGGAAGGCGGTAAGACGAGCCATGCAAAAGATGACCCCAGGTGATAATGTTGAGGCATTTTTGATACTGTTTGAAAGGGTGGAAGAGCGGAAAAAGCTGCCACCGGCACAGTGGGCACAATTGCTGTACCCCAATCTAAAGGGTGAGCCCCAAAAATGTTATTACGATCTGGTCTTACAGGATGCTCAGAAATATGCCAAATTAAAAATGGAGATACTGGCACGTTCAGGAGTGACTTAGTCTGTTAGAGCTCAAAGGGTCCACCACTAGGCTTATTGCGCTGAGAAACCCCCTCGCTCCCCCCAAATGTTCAAACTACTACATCTGGTACAGAAGTGGTTGCAGCCAGAGCCCTCTACCCCAGCCATGATGGTCAAGAGAGTTCTTATGGACAGATTAATTCACTTCCTTCCTAGACTGGTGCAGACCTGGGTTGCCCAGGAAGAGCCCAGGCATGCAGACGACCTAGTTGGCCTATTGGAAAGATACCAGATAGTCATTTCCTTAAAGGTACCTTCATACATAACGATATTGTTAACGATATCGTTGCTTTTTGTGACGTAGCAACGATATCGTTAATGAAATCGTTATGTGTGACAGCGACCAACGATCAGGCCCCTGCTGGGAGATCGTTGGTCGCTGAATAAAGTCCAGAACTTTATTTCGTCGCTGGACTCCTGCTGACATCGCTGGATCGGCGTGTGTGACACCGATCCAGCGATGTCTTCACTGGTAACCAGGGTAAACATCGGGTAACTAAGCGCAGGGCCGCGCTTAGTAACCCGATGTTTACCCTGGTTACCATCCTAAAAGAAAAAACAAACAAACAGTACATACTTACCTACCGCTGTCTGTCCCCGGCGCTGTGCTCTGCTCTCCTCCTGTACTGGCTGTGAGCGTCGGTCAGCCGGAAAGCAGAGCAGTGACGTCACCGCTCTGCTTTCCGGCCGCTGTGCTCACAGCCAGTGCAGGAGGAGTGCAGAGCACAGCGCTGGAGGACAGACGGCTGTAGGTAAGTATGTACTGTTTGTTTTTTTTTACTTTTAGGATGGTAACCAGGGTAAACATCGGGTTACTAAGCGCGGCCCTGCGCTTAGTAACCCGATGTTTACCCTGGTTACCGGCATCGTTGGTCGCTGGAGAGCAGTCTGTGTGACAGCTCTCCAGCGACCAAACAGCGACGCTGCAGCGATCCGGATCGTTGTCGGTATCGCTGCAGCGTCGCTTAATGTGAAGGGGCCTTAAGGAAACCAGGTGGTGTTGCATCCCTGTACTATATACCCAGAAGAAGCTGGACTCTCAAAAGAAGTGTAGTAGAGCCACAACTGGGGAAAGTCCAAGGTCCCAAGGGGTCGCAAAAGGTTTGCCATAGGCCGCTTCTAAGGATTTAATTTGTAGATGTCACGGTCACATCATAGAAAGTAGCCTCACCAAAACCTTGTCAAATGACAAATGCACTAGCAGGATGCAGCAGGCCCCCACTGATAAAGGCTGGAGCAGGACAGGTGCAAGCTACTAATGAGAACAACCACCCACTCACCTAAATAATGGAGGGGTTGGCTGCCTAGTAGTAAAAATGCACACAGTTAGGGCTTGCATAGGACGCTATTCACACAGGTAAGTGTGATGCAGTGTGTCTGGATAACAGCCTATTGATCACGCCCATAGTATTAGCAGGCGGGCTGTCCAGCACTATATATATGCACCACACATAAGCACCAAGCCAACATAAAGGGGCCTAGCTACATCCTGCTAAAAATGATAAAAAGTGCAATAAAAAGATGAAAACGTTAATGCATACAAAAAATACATTAAAATAGGTATTGGTTACTATTTTGGCCAAAATGGATAAGCTCGCAACCCACAGTCCAAGGTATATAGCAATCCGTTGTCCTATGTCTGCCAAACCAATGAATTGTAGCATAGCAAAGGACTACCCCGTTGCTAGAGTGTGTATAAAATCAAACTGTGGCACTATGTCCCATGAGTTTCGAGTAGTTAAAGACCTGCTACATCCAGTAATAATAGGGTGGGACTTTAGTTTGTTCTGGGACTTATGTTAAAAGGCGGTGGTGCCAAGTTAATCAGATAGGAGCCAGTTAAAACATGAATAATCCCCATCGCAGTTGGAAGCAGATGAGTTCCTACTGTGTGTCCTTGCTGGTGAAGAGGACAAGACAGTGACCCATGAGGCACATATTCCTTAGTTGGATGTTTCTGGGAGGAATTTTGTGCCTGCTAAAATAGAGGACCTCACTTTAAAAAGGGCATGGGGCAATGTTACTGTGATAACTGGTTACCCAAAAGCCGGTGGCCGACGCCAGGTTTCCATACTTCTCAGTAAATGAGGATATGTAAAATCGGGTCACTAAACTGAGAGGGGAAGTATTAGAGCAGCTGTTAGTAACGGGACCCTATAGCAGGGGTGTCAAACTGCATTCCTTGAGGGCCGCAAACCATGCGTGTTTTCAAGATTTCCTTAGCATTGCACAAGGTGCTGCAATCATTATGTGTGTAGGTGATTAAATTATCACCTGTGCATTACAAGGAAATCCTGAAAACATGACCTGGTTGCAGCCCTCAAGGAATGCAGTTTGACACCCCTGCCCTATAGGGGTAGGGTACTAGACCTGTCCTATTCTCATGTCTTGGGTGGGCATCTGTCCAAAACCCAGGAGAGGGTAAAAGGTTCAACTGGCCCAGGTGTCACCAAAAGATTAATTATTGTTGGTCCTTTCCTACCTGTCAGCTAACTGCTCCTGTCTCCCACTTTCGCAGTTTCCTAGTGCTGTTACCCATTAAAGAGGTCCCATTTGAAGTGATTGCCATGGACCTTGTCGGGCCACTATTTAAGTCTGCTAGAGGGCACTAATATATCCTGATAGTCATGGAGTATGCAACAAGGTATCCGCAGGCAGTAGCACTAAGAAACTCCGCCAGGAGAAGAGCCCGAGAGATAGTTCATATTTTCTCCGAGACGGGCCAGCCAAAGGAGATCCTGATGGACTAAGAAATGCCATGTATGTCAAAGGTAATGAGAGAGTTATGTAAGGATCGCCAAATTTCACAACTCAGGACGTCTGTGTACCAACCGCAGACTGATGGCCTGGTGGAGAGGTTCAATAAGACACTGAAGTCAATGCTTAAGAAGGTCATGAAAAAGGATGGCCAAGACTGGAATTGCCTACTCCCGTTTCTACTGTTCTCAATTAGGGAAATGCCACAAGCCTCTACAGGGTTCTCGCTGTTTGAGTTGTTAAAGGAAGGCACCATCGGGGACTTCTGGATATTGCGAAGGATACCTGGGAAGCAGAGGATACACTCCACCAAAGTATCATCCAGCATGGGGCCCAGATGCTGGACAGGATCGCAAGGATGAAGCCAATCGTGAAGGAGAGCCTCCTTCAAGCACCAGAAGACCAGGGAGAGCCTCCTTCAAGCACAAGAACAGTACTCATTGTCCTGATATTGTATTCAATTATAGGCGTATGCATCAAGGTGCGGCCGCTGCCTATATACCAAACCTATTGCCAAAACTAAACTGCCTGATGCTATTTAAAATATTGCCCTAAGCCTCCCCGACATGTTTCGCCAGCAAGACTGGCGTCATCAGGGGACTGAGGCTAGGCAGTACCTTTAATAAACCAATGAAAGATTTAAAGACACAGCATTCCTATGTCTATCTCTATGAGCAGTCAAGTGAGCAAATCTACCATAGTCCTTTTAAATGAAATTGCCTAGACTTTATAATGCTGAAGTATCTAATCATACAGTGAATCAGACAAAACAACGCATCTTTAAGAGGACCACTTTAGCATTTTGTTTCTTTATTGGCCTCTTTATCAGCAATCAGATATGTGTTTGTTGTGTGCATATTAAAATACTTACTAATCGCTGTCTTCTGCAGTTTTCAGCTCTGCTTCAGGCCTCTTCTACATCATGTGCCAGCAATTCTGGGTTTTTAGTTCCTTTTTTAATGTAAGCCTATGAAAGTCTAGTTCTGAATCTCATAGGCTTATATTGAAAAAATTACCTTAAAGGGAACCTGTCACCCCGTTTTTTGAGATTGAGCTATAAATACTGTTAAATAGGGCCTGCGCTGTGTGTTCCTATAGTGTATGTAGTGTACCCCGATTCCCCACCTATGCTGAGAAATAACTTACCAAAGTCGCCGTTTTCGCCTGTCAATCAGGCTGGTCAGGTCGGGAGGGCGTGGTGACATCGCTGGTTCTTCCTCAGCTTTACGTTGGTGGCGTAGTGGCGTAGTGGTGAACAAGCAGCGCGCGATCTGCGCTGTAATCCCTTGCATCGGTGGGGGCGGCCATCTTCCTGGGGCCGCGCGTGCGCAGATCGAGTGCTCTGTTGCACGGGGCTTCAGGAAAATGGCCGCGGGATGCCGCGCGTGCGCATTAGAGATCGCGGCGGCCATTTTCCCAAAGCCGAGTTTGCATCTCGGCTTTGGGAAAATGGCCGCCGCGATCTCTAATGCGCACGCGCGGCATCCCGCGGCCATTTTCCTGAAGCCCCGTGCAGCAGAGCACTCGATCTGCGCACGCGCGGCCCCAGGAAGATGGCCGCCCCCACCGATGCAAGGGATTACAGCGCAGATCGCGCGCTGCTTGTTCACCACTACGCCACTACGCCACCAACGTAAAGCTGAGGAAGAACCAGCGATGTCACCACGCCCTCCCGACCTGACCAGCCTGATTGACAGGCGAAAACGGCGACTTTGGTAAGTTATTTCTCAGCATAGGTGGGGAATCGGGGTTCACTACATACACTATAGGAACACACAGCGCAGGCCCTATTTAACAGTATTTATAGCTCAATCTCAAAAAACGGGGTGACAGGTTCCCTTTAAGTCCACAGGAGAAGCTGTTTAAACCAGTTGGTCCCCATTGTGGTCATGTAGTGCCAGGAGAGGACTGAAGTAGCGCTGCAAACAACAGACAGCAGCGACCGTTAACTATTTTAATGCACACAGTACACACATTACTGATTGGTAACAGAGGAGACCATAAAAAAGAGTGACTGCTCCTTTAAATATTATTCCATACAGCAGCTTTCAGAGGCAGTATTGCCTTTCTTAAATATATAGTGTTATCAGTAAACGATGCAAGGTTTCCAGGATTGTAATGTAATATAGCATTTAATAGATGTAATTAAAATTGTATTTCAAATTACCATTGTCTTATGATGAGCAGACGGTAAAAATTAGTGTAATTAGGGTTTCATTTAAAACTCCTTCTGCATACGCATGGTATAAACATGCAAACACGTAAAGTGTTGTTAACAAGGCGGCAACATGAAGCAAAATGTGTAATAAACTATAATAAAGGGAATAGAACCTTCCAGCACCGCATACATTATATTTTACAGTCACAGCCAACAGAGACACATGCAAATGTGGAGGGTAGTTACATATGTTAGATGAGTAGGATGCACAGGTACCATAAAAACAGTGAACAAGGCAGGAAGAATAAGCTTGAATAAATACAATATAAAACAACTCACATATAAACTAGGTTGCAATATTCACTTCCTTCTGAAATACATATACGATTCCAAATGCAAAACTGTATCAAATCTGATTTCCAAACACATTTTTTTCTAGGCAAATCAAGAACTTGACCTACAACAAAAAACGGAAGCAATGCCAAAGTAGAAAATTAAAACATAAGTTTATTACATATAAACATACAATACAAAAAATAATAATAATAAATAATAATAAGGGGAACAACACAAAAAGAGCCACAGAAACCACAGAGTATTGCACTCAAAATGTTAAAAATACATAAATAGTAAAAATTACGTATTTAATCCACTCCAACAATCACAATATTCTATTCCAAGGTAAGGGAATTTTTTATTTTAATTATTGTTAAATAATTCATCAATAAGAAAGTAATACATAATATATACCCAAACCAATAAAGTGCCAAGTAATAAAGAGTTTTCATGTATATAAAGGGGATTTGCTCTAAATATTAGCCAGAGCAACCAGCTGACTGATTAGTGCATAAGTGCAAAGTGCTAACTATACAGGAGAGATTAAAGGTAGAGGCAATACATAACCTGGCTGTGTGGCTCAGAACCCGAGGAACCCGACGCACGTTTCGCGTATAGCTTCTTCGTAGGGGAGAAGTACTCTTTATTACTTGGCACTTTATTGATTGCCTTTTTGCACAACTCTACGTTCCCATTATGGATTAATTGAGTGGCTACATAATGTAGTTTTCATTAGGACTCCCTATATAGTAGTAGAGCTTTATTGTCTATTAGCACGTTGCACTTATGCATTAACTATTTAGCTGCTTACATATGGGGCATTTTTTTGATTACCATTATCATGGATATATATTTGAAGTGCATTTATTATTTCTTATATGGAAACATTTTCCTTTGTCACTTGGCACTTTATTATTATTAGCCTTTTTGCGCAATAATTTTTACTTGTTGTCTATTAAGGACTAGCTAATTATATATTCATTTTGTGCGTATTTTTGTGCAGTTATTGGGTCATACTGTAGTGCAGCTTTATACTCTGTTCCTTGGTTTGGGTATATATTATGTATTACTTTCTTATTGATGAATTATTTAACAATAATTAAAATAAAAAATTCCCTAACCTTGGAATAGAATATTGTGATTGTTGGAGTGGATTAAATACGTAATTTTTACTATTTATGTATTTTTAACATTTTGAGTGCAATACTCTGTGGTTTCTGTGGCTCTTTTTGTGTTGTTCCCCTTATTATTATTTATTATTATTATTATTATTTTTTGTATTGTATGTTTATATGTAATAAACTTATGTTTTAATTTTCTACTTTGGCATTGCTTCCGTTTTTTGTTGTAGGTTTTGTTTGAATTGGAAGTGCCTCTATTAGGCCAGTATATTTTGGTTAAATCAAGAACTTGGTAGTTGTAAAAACAAAAGGCATCATCCACATCTGCAACCATTCACAGAGGCTGGCAGTAACCGTTAGAAAGCTTATTTAGACGGCATTGCTCTACTCTCTAAGTGCGGTGTTGTTTTATGCTGGTTCGCTCTTCACTGCCATTTAACATTATAGAGGCAAGACCAGCAATACTACGAGAGTCCACCAACATGGCTAATATGTCAACTTATATTGGGATTCCTGTAAAGACATCCACAGATCACTAAGTATACAGTAGGAAGAGTTTAGACTGGGGCACAAAACTGGAAAACTAGAGAAAAAGGATAACAAGTGGACAGACATCCTAAATATAAACTTGAGGTTCATTGGTAAATGTTGGATCTAACAAATCTCAAACTCTTTCACTTGACCTTCTTTCTCGGTTTCACTCTAAAGAAGCACTCCAAGCAAAAATGTTATTCTCTTAATATAGTGCAATCATCATATTATATAGCACTGTGTTCTTACACTTGCTTATTTGCCTTTCTACCCAGCTAATTCTTCTCTTTTCCATTAGACCTATGATATCAGGTGTTTATGTTTACAAACTGACTAGCTGAATCCTTCTAAGCTCTATGTAGAAACCGAAGGTCAGTTTTCCCTGCATGAGTCATGAGTCACTGCAAAAGTCCCTGCAGTGGGGAGAAGTAGCACCTTGGTCAGGAGTTGAAGAGGAGAATGACAAATGCAGGTACAAGAGAATTCCTGTTTCTACATAGAGCAGAGAAAAGAGAACAATTAGTTGGGTAGAAAGGTAAAATGAGCAATTGTAAGTATACACAGTGCTAAAATAACATGATGATATCAGTATATTAAGAGGATAAAAATTTTGATACCAGGAGTGCTTCTTTAATGTCAGGGATAGGCGATCGTGGTTTGGATTAAGATAAAACTACAATTCTTGATGTGTCAGTACGTTAGATGGATGGGTTGTGATAACAGTACATGTCTATTACATAGTAACATAGTAACATAGTTAGTAAGGCCGAAAAAAGACATTTGTCCATCCAGTTCAGCCTATATTCCATCATAATAAATCCCCAGATCTACGTCCTTCTACAGAACCTAATTGTATGATACAATATTGTTCTGCTCCAGGAAGACATCCAGGCCTCTCTTGAACCCCTCGACTGAGTTCGCCATCACCACCTCCTCAGGCAAGCAATTCCAGATTCTCACTGCCCTAACAGTAAAGAATCCTCTTCTAAGTTGGTGGAAAAACCTTCTCTCCTCCAGACGCAAAGAATGCCCCCTTGTGCCTGTCACCTTCCTTGGTATAAACAGATCCTCAGCGAGATATTTGTATTGTCCCCTTATATACTTGTACATGGTTATTAGATCGCCCCTCAGTCGTCTTTTTTCTAGACTAAATAATCCTAATTTCGCTAATCTATCTGGGTATTGTAGTTCTCCCATCCCCTTTATTAATTTTGTTGCCCTCCTTTGTACTCTCTCTAGTTCCATTATATCCTTCCTGAGCACCGGTGACCAAAACTGGACACAGTACTCCATGTGCGGTCTAACTAGGGATTTGTACAGAGGCAGTATAATGCTCTCATCATGTGTATCCAGACCTCTTTTAATGCACCCCATGATCCTGTTTGCCTTGGCAGCTGCTGCCTGGCACTGGCTGCTCCAGGTAAGTTTATCATTAACTAGGATCCCCAAGTCCTTCTCCCTGTCAGATTTACCCAGTGGTTTCCCATTCAGTGTGTAATGGTGATATTGATTCCCTCTTCCCATGTGTATAACCTTACATTTATCATTGTTAAACCTCATCTGCCACCTTTCAGCCCAAGTTTCCAACTTATCCAGATCCATCTGTAGCAGAATACTATCTTCTCTTGTATTAACTGCTTTACATAGTTTTGTATCATCTGCAAATATCGATATTTTACTGTGTAAACCTTCTACCAGATCATTAATGAATATGTTGAAGAGAACAGGTCCCAATACTGACCCCTGCGGTACCCCACTGGTCACAGCGACCCAGTTAGAGACTATACCATTTATAACCACCCTCTGCTTTCTATCACTAAGCCAGTTACTAACCCATTTACACACATTTTCCCCCAGACCAAGCATTCTCATTTTGTGTACCAACCTCTTGTGCGGCACGGTATCAAATGCTTTGGAAAAATCGAGATATACCACGTCCAAAGACTCACCGTGGTCCAGCCTATAGCTTACCTCTTCATAAAAACTGATTAGATTGGTTTGACAGGAGCGATTTCTCATAAACCCATGCTGATATGGAGTTAAACAGTTATTCTCATTGAGATAATCCAGAATAACATCCCTCAGAAACCCTTCAAATATTTTACCAACAATAGAGGTTAGACTTACTGGCCTATAATTTCCAGGTTCACTTTTAGAGCCCTTTTTGAATATTGGCACCACATTTGCTATGCGCCAATCCTGCGGAACAGACCCTGTCGCTATAGAGTCCCTAGAAATAAGAAATAATGGTTTATCTATTACATTACTTAGTTCTCTTAGTACTCGTGGGTGTATGCCATCCGGACCCGGAGATTTATCTATTTTAATCTTATTTAGCCGGTTTCGCACCTCTTCTTGGGTTAGATTGGTGACCCTTAATATAGGGTTTTCATTGTTTCTTGGGATTTCACCTAGCATTTCATTTTCCACCGTGAATACCGTGGAGAAGAAGGTGTTTAATATGTTAGCTTTTTCCTCGTCATCTACAACCATTCTTTCCTCACTATTTTTTAAGGGGCCTACATTTTCAGTTTTTATTCTTTTACTATTGATATAGTTGAAGAACAGTTTGGGATTAGTTTTACTCTCCTTAGCAATGTGCTTCTCTGTTTCCTTTTTGGCAGCTTTAATTAGTTTTTTAGATAAAGTATTTTTCTCCCTATAGTTTTTTAGAGCTTCAATGGTGCCATCCTGCTTTAGTAGTGCAAATGCTTTCTTTTTACTGTTAATTGCCTGTCTTACTTCTTTGTTTAGCCACATTGGGTTTTTTCTATTTCTAGTCCTTTTATTCCCACAAGGTATAAACCGCTTACACTGCCTATTTAGGATGTTCTTAAACATTTCCCATTTATTATCTGTATTCTTATTTCTGAGGATATTGTCCCAGTCTACCAGATTAAGGGCATCTCTAAGCTGGTCAAACTTTGCCTTCCTAAAGTTCAGTGTTTTTGTGACTCCCTGACAAGTCCCCCTAGTGAAAGACAGGTGAAACTGCACAATATTGTGGTCGCTATTTCCTAGATGCCCGACCACCTGCAGATTTGTTATTCTGTCAGGTCTATTAGATAGTATTAGGTCTAAAAGTGCTGCTCCTCTGGTTGGATTCTGCACCAATTGTGAAAGATAATTTTTCTTGGTTATTAGCAGAAACCTGTTGCCTTTATGGGTTTCACAGGTTTCTGTTTCCCAGTTAATATCCGGGTAGTTAAAGTCCCCCATAACCAGGACCTCATTATGGGTTGCAGCTTCATTCTATCTATATTTCATTACTTACCTGTTCATAATAACGATTATGAGCAACATAGTATTGAAGGTCAAATGATTCCTCTGTTACTAAAACTTGTTGCCTTTGACCAATCTGTAAAACAGCAACAAAAAAATTAAAGTATATCTTTCATTCAAGTGTTTTTTTTAATAATAATCTACATGTGTGTACTTTAGGAATAACAATTTCTGGCAATTATGAGACATGTACATTGACCTTTTTTTTCAAGTTTTCGCCTCTTCTATCTCTAATTCTCAGTTGTCTCCAAGCTCAGCTCCAAAATGGTTGAATAGCTGCTACTATGCTGCTTTGTACACTACAGAAGAAGTGCTCTCGCTCCACTTAAACTCAAAACAGCAGTTTATATAGGAGACCATTTATTTATTTATCAAAGGAGGGTGCCAATTTAGTTTTATTCAAAAGCAGCATCAGCATAATGAACATTATACAGGTGTAATAAGCGGTGTAGATGTGAAACCAGCACTAGTGTGATACAGAAGTATTAGAAGCTGCTTCCTCCTCCCATGGCTCCATAGACTTGTATGTCCAGCACCTGTAAACAGATCATTCACTGAGGGCATAATACGCCTTCACTGAAGCCAGATTTTAGCAGTGATTCCAGAATAAATGACCAGTACATGAGGCAACGGGAGGGAGAACAGTTGTCTGGAAAGTGAATAAAGAGGCATGCTCTTCTAAGATATATTACAAAAGTTTGTCATCACCTGGTATATTAGTGATTTGTGAAATTAAAAAAAATGATAAAAGGATGCTCTTTTATGAGAACAGAGTAATTGTTAAAGGGTACTTGTCTCATTGGACAAAGCTATTAGCCAGTAGATATATATATATAGGGTCAGTGTCAGACTGGAGCACCTTGGGCCCACCAGAGATAATCATTCTTGTGGCCCACTCTATAGCTACATAGAAATACATACAAGACCGCCGATTGTGCGGTAAAACACGCTAATAAAGGGTATAATATAAGGTAGTATACATCTTAATTATGTAGCAGGGGTTGGGGTAGCCTCCTCATAGAATATAATATAACCCTCTCCACCACCTCCATCATTGTTCTCCCCCTCCACCCACATCATTGCCCATTACACCACCTCAATCTTTGCCTTCTCCCCCACCACCTCCATTCATTGCCCTTTCCACCACCTCTATGATTGTTTTCTCCCTTACTACCCATATCACTGCCCATTCCACCACTTCAATTGTCCTTTCTACCACCACCATCATTGCCCTCTCCCCCACCACCCCATTATTGCCCTTTCCACTACCTCTATCATTGTTTCTCTCCCACCACGCCATCGTTCTTTCCATCACCAAAATCATTGCCCTCTCCACCACATACACACACATACACCTCTCTGCACGTTTCTCCTCAGACACACACAGCTCTCTGCACATTTCCCCCCACACACACCTCTCTATCCATTCCCCAGCTGCATCTTCCTCGCCGGCGGCTTCCTCGTCGGCACAGCCACGTGGCTCCGCTGCCATTTTCTCCTGTAAGCAGCGGAGCTGCAGGCATTGCTCCTTGTCTGATGCACACGAGAGGCCCCCCGGATCCTCAGGGCTGGATTAACAGGCCAGATTGCCCTCAGTGTTAGCCACCTGCAGGGGCCCCCCTCCACCTCTGGGCCCCTACAGGCTGCACATGAGGTATGTTAGCAACAGCCTGAAGCTAACACTGACAGCTATTACAGTGAAATTAATATTCACCCCTCTCCACGCCCATGGGGGCATGGGGAAAAGTAAATATTAATTTCTCTTTAGCAGCGGGGACAGGCTTCTGCCTCCTGTATCCCTCTGCTACTACTGGGCGGGCCCTCCTGACCCCATAGCAGCTGCATGGTGAGCCCATATTAGCGACACACCACTGGCTGGGGGTCCCTGGAGCAGTGGGGGCCCTAGGTAGCTGCCAGCCCTGAATGCCAGTAGTTGTCAGTGCCTGGGCCCACTGGAGAATCCACCGATTCTTCGGTGGGCCTGTCCGACCCTCTACAGGGTTAATCTGCAGATTAATAATATTAGAAAGGTGCTTAGCCCTCATTCTAAGAGAGACTATAGTAAATTTCCCCTAAACTTTTGCCTTTTCACAATGAAACATAAAAAAAGAAAGTAGATGAACACAAAATTAAATGAATACGGCACAAATTAAAAACAGGTGAAAAACTAGAAGAAGAAAAGACGCAAAAGAAAAATTAAATCGGGCCCAATGTGTTATGCTAACTGCTTATTAATCATGCTATAAAAAACGACCTCACTGAATATGTACTACACTGAAAGTGGATAATGTGCCATGCAAGCCATGCTGTGCACTGTGAAGTTGTGGCCTGTTAGGTGGCGGACTCAGGTACTGCTTTCTGTTACGCTTCCGGCTTGCTTTACTGCCAACTAGGTTTTAACCCGCTGGCCATAAATTTTATGCCTGTGTCCCAGCAATGACTATCACAATGTATTCTTCACTCAGCGATTGATTGCCATGCCTATAGAACATGATAGAGTTACGAAGCACTGCACCATCTTTCAGCAGTTTGAATGAAAATCCATCAAGTTTAATGATAGCTGAGCAATTATTTGTTAAAATGGACATGTAGGTGGAATTGACCCAATCAGCCCAAGATAAGTGGAGGCCAGTGGACAGGATCCAGTGGACAGGATGCAAATATTCACACTTGAGCCAAGCGCTCCGTGTGCTGATTATATATAAAGTGTCATAAATGTTCCTCTGTGGACAGCACATGTTCACATTCTGTACTATATGGAGACATAACACTGCGCGGAAGGGCTTAACAGCGCCCGTCGCTGCCAGGAATAACACCAATATTAAAATGTTTGGAAATAGCCTGACAAAATGTATTTCCTCTTGTGAAATGTATACCAACTAGTGCAGTTCAAACAATTCGGGATTACTGGCAGCTAGTGCTGGCCGAGATCAGACCATTGCAGATTAACTTTCTAGTTTTGCCCTCTCCCCGAGATCAAAAGCATTACAAATTGCATATATTATCCGAGCACGTACGAATGTATTCAATTAACGCATGCAATACCTTTTACAATGGTTGGAGGCTATAAAGTTTCATATGGAGGATTATCACACAGAGCGTGGGCCTTGACCTCAGAAATCAGAGCTAAGGAAATATTTTTATATACCGCGGAGGCGCTGTACATTACTGCCATCTATAGCTTTTATATGGATAGCTGCACATCAAATCCACCCAAAAATAAATGAAGCAAATGTTTTATACCATGCAGTAAAACAGAAAGCATGTTTGGCGATTCCGAAACAATGCTCCATTTATAAGGTGATGGCAATCACTTTATGATCGGTGGATCAGCGTTTCACCCCCTTCATTCTGGGGATTAGATTAGGGGTGCACAATTTGCGGCACGGGGGCTACATGCGGCCTGCAATGCCATTCATTGGGCAGAAAAATGTTTCACTGACAGATCAGCTATATGTGTTGGCAGCCACACAGAAGAGTAGTGGCAGGCAGCTGAGGAGCAGGGACTGGCAAGTACTAATGGTGCACTGTGTAGAAATCTCTGGTGCCTAAAACATCAGGAGAATGGGGTCTTCTCATCCACTCAGCACTCCAGAAAGAACTATGTGATTTAGACAAATGGCCTCCGTGTCCGTGACTACCTCCACTGTAGTTTATGGGAAGACAAACATTCAGCAGTAAGCAAAAAAAAAAAAACCATGATCAATTCTGAAGAGCCATGTGCATGCATGACCTCTCCTTCTTTAGAGCCTGTTCACACACCTTTTACAAGGCTTAAAAAGCCGATTTTACTGCAAATCCACATTAAACAATGCTTCAAATACTCTCTGAATAAACTTCCTATTGGTTTTACTACAAAATGTTAAACATAACCTGAAAAAAAAAACAGCATGTGTGCAGTATAGGAGTTTTCCCATTAACATCAGTCGATAACTTATTCAAAAAGTATTTGACATGGTTTGAACCCCCAACTGCTTCACAGAAATATATTATGTTGAGCCATGAAAATAAAAAATAAAAAATCTAATTTTTCCGACAAAAATGTTCTTTCAGCCCTAATTTTATTTAATTTTCACAAGGGTAAGGGTATGTTTCCACGTGCAGGAAACGCTGCGTGTCTGACGCTGCATAGAGCCGCAGCGTCAGACACGCAGCGTCCAGATGTTACGGCATAGTGGAGGGGATTTAATGAAATCCCGTCTCCACTATGCATGGTAACACGCACGCGGCGGCCCTGCGACTCCGGACATGCTGCGCGTCTTTTCAGATCGCAGCATGTCCGTATATCTTGCGGTGACGCTGCGTCGCCGCAAGATATAGCACAGGGCCCTATGGTGGGGAGCGATGATCCCGGATGTGTGCTATGAACACATCCGGCATCATTGCGTCACAGAAAGGGGGCGGGGCTTACCGCAGTGTGGGTTTGCCGCTCCGACGATACCGCCGGCCATCCTGAACGTGGACACGCAGCCTAACAGGAGAAAATGCACCATAAAGTTTTTGTACAATTTCTCCTGGGCAGATACCCAAAATATAGAGGAAAATTACTGTTTGTGCGCACAGCAGGGCTCAAAATGGAAGTACCACAATTTGAGTTTTTAAATGCAAAATTTGCTGGAATCATTAGTGGACGAGTTTGGAGAGCCCCTGGTGTGCCTGAATAGTGGAAACCCCAACAAGAGACCCTATTTTAGAAACTAGACCTCTCAAGGAACTTATCTAGATGTGTGGTGATTATCTTGAACCCCCAGGTGCTTCTTAGAAGTTTATAACGTTCAGAGGTGGGAACAAAATTCACATTTTAAAACACAAAAATACTTTTTAGACCCAAATATTTTATTTTCACAAGAGTAACAGGAAAAAATGGACCCCAAAATGTGTTGTGCAAACTCTTCTGAGTATGCAGATACCCCATATGTGGGAGAAAACTATCGTTGGGGCGCACAGCAGTACTCAGAAAGGATGGATTGACGTATTGGAACACAGACTTTGATGGAATGTTCTGCAGGTGTCATGTCGGGTTTGGAGAGCCCCTGATGTGCATAAACAGTGGAAACCCCCCAAAAGTGACACCTTTTTGGAAACTAGACCCCTCAAGGAATTTATCTAGCTGTGCGGCAAGCACCTTGAACCCCCAGATGCTTCAAAGATATTAATAACGTTGAGCCATGAAAAAAAATAAAAAAAAATTAAAAATCCACAAAAATGTTGTTTTAGCCTCCATTTTTTTTTCACAAGGTTAACAGCGAAAAATTGACCCCAAAATTTGTTGTCCTTTTACAAACTACACCTCTCAATGAATTAATCTACGGGTGCAGAGATCATACTGACATCACAAGTGTGTCACAGAATTTTATAACATTGGGCAATGAAGTCAAAAATTACATTTTTAACACCAAAATTTAGTTTTAGTCCCAGATTTTATATTTTCACACTGGGAAATGGCTAAAAATGGCACCAAAATGTGTTGGCTGTGGTGTGGTGCTGGCTGGGCAGTGTGGAGGTTAAACCTGAAATGTCTTTGTCTGGACCTGGTCAACCTTTATCTGCGCTTGCCTTTTCTGGCGCCATGGGAGTGATTCAGAAATGCTTCAGGTACAGTTTGCATTTAATGTGGTCTTGCTTTTAATACATTTAGGAGGCCTTTTTGGCACAACGAATATAAAAAACGTAGAGTAGGTCTGCCCCATTATGAGAATGCCGTGACGTGGCGGGGTGGCTCAAAGAATTGATCAATTGTTTGCTAAATGTCTCATTTTGAAATACAGTTAGAAATCAATGTGCATTTGCACTTTATGTATTGCATTCTGACCATAAGCAGCGCTGGCTTCTCACCTTTTTTTTTACCAAAATGTGTCCCACAATCTCATTATTGACAGCAGCATCACAGGGGCTAAACGCCCGTGATCGGTGCTAGCATTGATCGCAGCCAGCACTGCAGGGTGTCAGTTCTTGTGTAGAACTGACACCTGCACTCGATCGCAGCGGCGCCCAGCATGAGCCCGAATGATTATGGCACCGTATATATGCAGCAGTTTGCTGGAACGCAGTTCCTGTGGCGCCGTATATCTACAACGCATGTCGGGTAGGGGTTAAAGAAGCACTTCCATCAAAATGTTTATCCTCTTATTATATTGCAATCATCGTATTATATAGTACTATGTATTTACAATTGCTCATTTTGTCTTTCTTCCCAGCTAATTCTTCTCTTCTCTATGCAGAAACAGGAAATCTCTTCTCCCTGCATTTATCATTCCCCTTTCAACTCCTGAACCAGCTGCTCCCTCCTTCCCCCTGACTTTGACTTTTGCAGTGACTCATTATTCATACAGGGAACATTGACCTCCTTTTTCTACATAGAGCTTAGAAGGATTCAGCTTGTCAGTTTTTTAATCAAGTGAGGTAACAAAAAACTAATGGAAAACAGAAGAATTAGCTGGGAAGAAAGGCAAAATGAGCAATTGTAAGTACACAGTGCTAAATAATATGACAATTGCAATATGTTAAGCGGATAAAAACTTCGATGCGAGTGCTTCTTTAAGTACGAGATACCAAGAATGCAAAAAATGACTATCATAAAGAGACATTTATGATTCCTGGTCACAGCAGTGTTAGGCCTTTTTTAGGAATTTCATCAGTGTGCTACACAAGATTTTCACCAGCGTTTGGACAGTATGTCTGTCCTTACCTTTTTTTTGCATGCCCAAAAAATCCCACAAAGCTTCTACAACCCATTACCATATTACAAAAAGCACAGCACACGGATTGATTTTGAGGGACCCATAGACTTGCATGGGTGATTTGGAGCCGTAACTTGGATCAGAATCAGACATGTTTCTTCTGAACTTTTTTAAACCGGCATTTGACATGAGGTCTATATATGCCAGATTGCCCCTGTGAATAGTGCCAGAGGATCATCATTAATAACATTTCTTGCCACCACCTCCACACTACATTTGCTCAGCTACACACAGCCGTGTAAGCACTTATGCACACAACAGCCATGTTTACCTGTCACATTGTGATAAAAGCCTGAGATTTTTTTTTTAATCGTCAACCATTTTTGTCACAAAGACTAATTTCTATCACTGAAAATTATACTATCATTATTATCTTCTACTGATTATTGCAATTCTTGCCAACCACCTGTTATAGGATAATCAATGGAGTATCAAGGTAAAAGTGGACATTTTAATAATTGCAACTCATGAGCCTGAGCACCCACTTCATGCACACAAAAAAAATCTGGCTATTCCTGTTGCAGGAGCAGCAATTTCTTCATCTGCTGATAGACCTCCATTTTTTTGAGGACACACCTACACAGTTTTGGAGTACATCAGCCTTACATGATTTATAGTCTCCCAGATTTAATTAAAGGGAATCTCTAACTATGTTTTTACTACCCAATTTGAGAGCGGCACAATGTAGGGGCAGAGACCAAGATTCCAACGATGTGTCACTTATTGTGGTGCTTGCTGCAATTTTGACTGTTTTATCTGGTGCAGATCTACCAGTTCTCAGAATATAACCTGCCCACACCACTGATTGGCAGCTTTATGTGTACACTGTGCAGAGGCAGAAAGTTGCCAATCAGTGGTGGGAGTGGGGTTATTCAAACCTCATGGGTATAGGAGACGACATGGCAGCAGATTTACTAGTCCTCCAGTGATCATCTCCTGCTGATATAACAGTGATTTTAGAAAATCAAGAGGCCCAGTAAGTGACACATCATTGGATTCAGGGTCTCCGTCTCTTCTTTAGGCTGCCCTCAAATTATGAGGCAAAAGCCTGATGACAGACTCCCTTTAAGGCTCCATTTTAATGCTAATCTAACAGTAGCAACACATATAGCTGCAATCCAAAAGTCACCCTGATAATTGTCTTCTTATTATCGATGAACTGTGCTAGAAACGGGCCAGCGTTAAAGACATGACTTCTTAACAAGTCCTTCATTAATTCTACATGCAACATGTAAAGGAATAATGCCCCAGACTATGTGCTTGCTAATGTCACCATGTCAAGCTGACAGCCCAGCATACTACAACATATTTTTATTGCATGTTACATAGGACTTAATATCTATTCCAAGGCTCCTTCAGCACTTTCTGCTTGGCTGTGTTCCCAGAAATCAGACACCAAAACTACATTAGCACAGGATCTCAAATGTGACAATGTCAAGAAGATCCAGAAATTGGTGTGATAAGACAGATTTATCGCATGTTAAACTGTTATTGTACATCATACAAAGCAATGATATTATATGATAAGACGAAGAAAGATATCACCGGAGGCAGCTCCGCTGCCACCAGTGGCGTCTCCTTCAAGACGTTCTCGCTGTCTTTATGTTACATGGAGATGACACCCAGACAAAGAACCATGCTTATTCAACAAGAGCTTACACTACGGGAGTCGTCATAATGTTACAACTTGCACATGTAAAACACAAGAAATAGGTGTTCATTACATATTCCCAATGCTCCAAGAAAGGTTGTCCTCACGAATTTGCAAATATAACTCATTTTTGGTGAAAGAATACTGGAAATAAGGCCAGCGTCAGACATTAACTGTCCAAGAACGGACTGCAATGTCTAGACCTAAATTCAACACCCACATATATGACTTTGAGCCGCGGCGACTCGAGCATTTTTTCGAGCATGCCGGAAAACTTGACTAGGACATCAGTGTGCTTGGATAAACCCTTATCCAAACATTCTCGCTCAACACTGTATAACGTGACATACCTGATAAAATATAGTACACCGCACACTCTATGTGTATATTTGCAAGGTGATGGAAAGTTTATTAACAAGTATAATTATAGTACAAGGAAAGCGACCAGAAGTAACTATGACGTTTCGGCCCAACCAGGGCCTTAATCATATAATCGCTAAAGAAAAATAAAACAAAAAAACAAAATAAACATAAGATATATACAATAAATCATATTGCAAAACAAAACAAAAAAACCAATAATGTTCCCAGCCTGGAAAAAAGAGACATTGGAATGCATAAATAGGAGAATGGGTAAACTCCAAATGGAGAAAATTACAATAGCAGTGACATAGCATGTTACATGCATATATAGAAACACCACATATGTTCCCCAAACAGAAAGGGGAAGAGAAAGCTTTTTCACAAGGCTAGACTAAGGTATCAGGAAACCAGACCTTATGACAATCAATATCGAGGGTACAGAGTAAAAAAAATTACCTTTACTATGTTTATAGTAGGGGAGGAGAAGGTCCTTGTGGACGAAGCTACACACTGCAGGAAAAAGGATATAGACACATGAGATAGGGGAGGTACATAGAGGATAAGGTGTGTGAGAGGATATGAGATGTACCTGGAATGCCAGATAGTGGTGCGTGTAATAACGCAATATCAGCCCTTGGGTGGATGCTATGGAGACACAGGAGATGGGCATGTGTAAGGGACATAAATCTATTATAGTTGAAGTAATATAGCAGTGCCGGTTGGCAATGTATAGGGGTGTAGGTTACCTGGTGTATAGTGGTATTAAGCGGCGCTCCCGCGCCCTGCTGCCGGTATGTAGCGTGGCCGGCGCTGTAATGATTTATAAGCGCAAACCGGAAGTAGGACCTGCGGCACTTCCGGTGCCGCAGGTCCTACTTCCGGTTTGCGCTTATAAATCATTACAGCGCCGGCCACGCTACATACCGGCAGCAGGGCGCGGGAGTGCCGCTTAATACCACTATACACCAGGTAACCTACACCCCTATACATTGCCAACCGGCACTGCTATATTACTTCAACTATAATAGATTTATGTCCCTTACACATGCCCATCTCCTGTGTCTCCATAGCATCCACCCAAGGGCTGATATTGCGTTATTACACGCACCACTATCTGGCATTCCAGGTACATCTCATATCCTCTCACACACCTTATCCTCTATGTACCTCCCCTATCTCATGTGTCTATATCCTTTTTCCTGCAGTGTGTAGCTTCGTCCACAAGGACCTTCTCCTCCCCTACTATAAACATAGTAAAGGTAATGTTTTTTTACTCTGTACCCTCGATATTGATTGTCATAAGGTCTGGTTTCCTGATACCTTAGTCTAGCCTTGTGAAAAAGCTTTCTCTTCCCCTTTCTGTTTGGGGAACATATGTGGTGTTTCTATATATGCATGTAACATGCTATGTCACTGCTATTGTAATTTTCTCCATTTGGAGTTTACCCATTCTCCTATTTATGCATTCCAATGTCTCTTTTTTCCAGGCTGGGAACATTATTGGTTTTTTTGTTTTGTTTTGCAATATGATTTATTGTATATATCTTATGTTTATTTTGTTTTTTTGTTTTATTTTTCTTTAGCGATTATATGATTAAGGCCCTGGTTGGGCCGAAACGTCATAGTTACTTCTGGTCGCTTTCCTTGTACTATAATTATACTTGTTAATAAACTTTCCATCACCTTGCAAATATACACATAGAGTGTGCGGTGTACTATATTTTATCATATACGTAGGGCTTGCACAGCCCACTATACCAGCACCTCGCTCCCCCATTAAACCGAGTGCGCGCCAATTTTTGTTTATACTCTAACGTGACATACCAACAAGAGACAAAAAAGCGCAGTGTCAAAAACAAGCTAAAGAGACAAAAAAGCGCCGTGTCAAAAACAAGCTAAAAACATAAAAAAGCCCACTCAAAAACACAACGAAAAAAATTGCAAGTAACCTAATCTACATAATAGGTTCAGAAAATCTGCATCATCAAAACGTCACTGAAAGCCAGCACGGTGGCCCAGTGGTTAGCACTGCAGACTTGCACTGCTGGGGTCCTGGGTTTACATCCCACCAAAGACAACAAGCAACAACTGCAAGGAGTTTGTATGTTCTCTCCGTGTTTGCGTGGGTTTCCTCCGGGTTCTCCGGTTTCCTCCCACACTACAAAGACATACTGATAGGGATTCTAGATTGTAAGCCCCATCGGGGACAGTGATGATAATGTCTGTGAAGCACTGTCGAATTAATGGCGCTATATAAATGAGTAAAATTAATTTAAAAAAAACCATAGTGGGAACGTGGCCTTACACCTGAAATCACAACCATCAATGAACCACCAGAAATCAGGGCAATGAATGTATTGACGAACATCAAGGACTGGAACCACGATTAGTAATCACTTCTAAGGGGAACCAAATGTAACACAAATAGTGATATAGATGTGAGAGAGACGTACTAATATGAGCGATAATCCAGACAAGAAACTGAGCATGCATGCCATGACAATATACATATGGACACCGGCCCCCTGAGATTGGCGGATACGCTGGTGAGAAGTTGTCTGACGGTAATGATAGATTCAGTATGAGGGAAATAAATTCTGTTTTAGAGCTTAATAAATAACCCGCTTAAGACAAGTTTTGCCTCCATCAGCGGAATAGTTGGAAATGAATTGCTTTCCGTGATTCACTTTACACATAAATAAGACATTCGCGGGCTGTTTAGGGGAAATGAAGAAAGACACTAAGCAACAGCCTCATATCTCTGCTGCAAGATGGTCTTTCCAAGCTCATTCGGATGAAATCTTCATTCTCCCCAGGCCTCAGTACACATGCATGATGCAGGAATTAATGTTCGCGCTACGCAACAGATGTAGCCCATGCAGGCAGTCGCCCTTTTGCCATTTGCTGCTCTGGTTTTTGGGCTGAGTGAGCAGGACGGATTAAGTCCAGTACTATAAAAGTTACAGACGGGCAGGCTCTAATGGTGCCAAATTAGCATAAGAAAAGAAAGCGCCTCAGTCTTTGAGCAGTGGGCAATGCATCTCATTAAAGGCAACTGAATAACCATTATTTGGTCCCCTTCTGAATACTTCTGGCACATATACAAGAGAGTGTGTGTGCGCTTGCTTTCTTGGCCCAGGCTTTCCAGCTTCAGGGTAAATAGCTCTCTTCTATGGCTGTGCACCTGCAACTCGCCGCTTCATTCGGGTTTGGCCTCCTGCTGTGAAAATGTAGCTTCTTCAAGCATACACAAGCCTTGCCATGCAGCTCATAAGGAAATTATATTCGAGGATGGCAGTTGTGACCTAAAAATGACAAGTGCTCCTCAAACTATATACTATAACGAATCGGACCACTCATCGGTGTCTTGGATTCATGATCACACATTAAGATAAATTAGCCACATGGGCAAATGAAGAGAAGCCCTAATCAGATGACATATAAGTATAATACTAGCACCAAGGGAAGAGAATCGGCAGTAGCCACAGGCACGAATCGCATTCAGCGAAACACCCCATTAAAGGGACAGGTAGGGATCCTTACATCTGGATGGCTTAGGAACACCCGGTGGTGCTCAGTGATACAAATCCACAAGATAAGCCAATTTCAGAGAATATATTCCACAGCGCTCACCAAATGTCCATTCAGTTTCCGTTATTCATGGATAGCAGGTGCATGGAAGTACTGTATAGTCACTAAAAGCAAGGGCTTGAGAAAGCCAATTCACAGGCAAAACGGCCATCGGTAAGTTCGGGATACTATGCTTCCATGTGCTGCAATCCATAAATAAAAGAATCGGAATGGACATTTGGTGAGGGCCATGGATTATATTCTCTGTAATTGGATTGGATACAGTGTTGGCACCCTTGAAATTATTCTAGAAATGAAGTATTCCTCCCAGAAAATTATTATAATTACACATATTTTCTTATACACATGCCTTTCCTTTGTGTGTATTGGAAAAAAAAAGCAAATTGGACGTCATTTCACACAAAATCTTAAAAATGGGCTTGGACAAAATTGCTGGCATCTTTGCAAAATTGTGAGTAAAAAACTTTGTTTCAAGCATGTGATGCTCGTTCAGACTCAACTGTGGCAAGTAACAGGTATGGGCAGTATGCAAATCACTCCTTAAACCAGATAAAAAAGGGAGAAGTTGACTCAATCTTTGCATTGTGTGTGTGCCACATTAAGAATAGAGAACAGAAAGTGAAGAGAATTGTCTGAGGATTTGAGAACAAAATTTGTTTAAAAATATCAACAATTTCAAGGTTACAAGTCCATCTCCAGAAATCTTGATGTTCCTTTGTCCACTGTGCGCAACATAATCAAGAAGTTTACAACCCATGGCACTGTAGCTAATCTCCCTGGACGGCAAAGAAAAACTGATGAAAGTTTGCAATGCAGGATAGTCCGGATGGTGGATAAGCAAGTTCAAATAAGCATCTGACAAGTAGCGTGAACCACACTAGAAATCTTACTCCAGTCCTAGACTGGAGTGAGATATCTGCTGTAGAGAAAACCACAACTTGCCATGAATTGGATGAGCTGTAGCATCATGGCCCCACCGCACACCATCCCACCCATTATGGCAGAGCTGGGAGAAACAGGCAAGAAAACACCAGAAGTTGCTAAATTTTTGCACAAATATGAGTTTAGCAAACACTTTGTAATTTTTCAAAGCAATTTACACCAGGATTCTGGTGAAATTACTTTAATGAATCAGGTTGTAATTTCCTTATACGAACCAATACAAATCTTGTTAACGGTCTCCCCAACTACGATGGTGCCTTTAATAATACTGATGCCTCCAGACAGCAGAGCCTGGATGTGAACACTATTTATGCGCCTCCTATAGCTATCCTGCTTATATTATACAACCCTTCTGCAAATCCTCATAAGAACTACTATACAATTTACACATGAAAAAGAAGAATGATAGAACTTTTTTTTGTTGTTGCTTTTTTTATTTTTTTTAAATAGAGATCCAGATTCTAATATACAAGGTGAATGTATGTTATACAATACTAATACAAAAATCACACTCTAGGGATCTGGTTGTTTACCTGGCACCTACTGATAGGTAGAAGGTTCTTGCTCTGGTGCCAAGTTCTGTTATCACATCCCTGGTGCCGGTGGTGCTGCCAACAGCTGAGGAGCCACATGCCAAGGGCTTAGATTATGATAGATTATAACCACTGATGATTACTATTAGAAGAACTACACATTTTCATTAAAGAAAAATGTCTGACATTTGCCTTCAGGTTTTTGGTTCCTGCATGGCGTCTCCATGTTCTTCTACTTGCGTGGGTTTCCTTTAAAAGGTTGTGAAGATGGGTATAAAATATTCAGAATACTACTCCCTCATAATGACTGTTCTTACTCTGCAGTCCTATATAAACTTATTCAGGTTGGGAATCACTAAGTAATTATGATCATGCCAACGTACTCAATATTAACCTTGCTGGAAGCTACAGAAACCCGGATGATTTATGGAACTTTTCTATACATGATCGGACACATTGGCAAACCACCATTTAATTAACAACAAAGCAAAATTATACAGTACTTAGAAAAAAGTGGCTTCAGTCCCAGAGGAGACAATGTTACTGTATTGTCCAAGTCATTTGCATCTCCGGACAATAATTTACCCTTTCAGCCAGCACAATGTTGAACTAGGCGATGTAGGTAGGGACGGGCATTCTGCTGCTAAGCACACAGAAAATAAAAGCTGAAAAAGAATATATACAGCAGCAGCGAGTGTTTGCTGGACAGAATACAAAAAGCTTCTTTTTCTTCTTGGTGAAAAGGCTGATCACCATGGACAGCAGATGGGGTTTACGTGACTCACTAATGCATTAGCTGCCACTCGTTCATCTGCATGTCCCAGAGCAACACATACAAAATGGTTGCACAGATGAGATCTGCCACATCACTCAAAGACAGCAAACGAAGATCCTGGAATTCTCTCCACAAAGCTCACTGCCTGCGCCCCCCGAATTGTCGCCCCGCTTTTAGAGAGACGCACAGCGTCTTAAACCACTATTGTTTACACTGAAAGGTCGGCAGATGGGAAGCTGATGGAAATGGCCTAGAAGCAGAAAATATGGAAAAGAGGGCTGAAAATGATAAAATGACTATAAAGCAAAAAATACATATACTGCATATGAGTGCCCGAAATAAAAAAGGTCTCGGCCCATATTTTGCCTCTTTCACGCTCATTTCATATGCAAAATCTGTACTCAGGGAATACAGATCTTCCTATTACTGAGATACTATATGGATGTTGTTGCTTCGAAAGGGGTTGTCCGGTCACTCGGTGAGACTGTAGTCTTATGAATCCCCCAGAGCGTGCACTGTCACTGCGGGGATTCTCTGGTTTCAGACCAGGAAACAGAAGGAATATATCCGCTATACATACCCCCGGCCAGTGGGCGCAGAGTCACTCTCCATACACTTGTACAGAGAGAGGCCACGCCCTCAGGCCATCATCATCACTGGTCGGGCCACGGCCTCCGTTCCACACAAGTGTATGGAGCGAGGCAGCACTGACTGGATGCAGGTATGTATATTTCATACATACCTTCCGTTCCCCAGTATGAAAGCTGCAAATCCACACAACGCACAGTGCATGCACTGGGGGAATTCATAAGTCTGCAGTCACACAGAGTGGCTGCAGATCTATCGGTTTTGAAAGGACAACCCCTTTAACATGCCATGAAGAAGGGACGAGAGAGAAACTAGAGGCAGACACAGATATTCTCCTGCAAGTTGTACTGATACAACAGCTACAGTTTTCCATACATCGTTATAAGCACAAACTGCCATCTCCAATTTTAGTAAATTGTATTCAAAGACAGATTTTACTTGTGGATTGAAATTAAGATATATTATGAAGTTATATTTATTTATGAAAACATACATTAAAATAACAGCTACTCATTAAAAAATATATATTGTAGCAACCCCCTGTAAGGCCTAGACCAAGTTTCATAGTACCTGAAACGTTTATTTAGAAAAAAAAAAAAAAAAAATTAAAAAATAAATAAATGCAGCAACACTGTACCTAAGTCATGTAAAAATAAGCCTATAGAACAGTGTCTCTACTTGGACAAAAAGTTCAGGTCTTCACAACTGTAGTTTACTGTATGACAACCTGACACATTAAGGCTGCGCGCACACATTGCGGTTTCTAGTTGCCCTTTCCTCAGTTTGTAATGTAATTAAGAAATGGCAGTTAACAGGAATAGTAGAGGTCAATATAAGGTCTGGAAGACAAAGCAAAACTTCAGTGAGAGCTGCTCTTAGGATTGCTAGAGAGGCAATTCAGAACCCTCACCTGACTACAAAAAGATATAGCAGACTTTGGAGTTGTGGTACAGTACATCTTCTCCAGGGTCCTAATCATAAAATTTAGCATCAGAACTATGCAAAAGAACATCTAAACAAGCCTGATGAATACTGGAAACAAGTCCTTTTGACAGATGAGGTTAAAATAGAACTCTTTTCTCGACATATTCCTTTGATCATTGTGGCCAAAAAGGGCACAGAATTTCAGGAAAAGAACATCTCGCCAATTATTAAGCATAGGGGTGGATCAATCAGGCTTTGGGATTTTGTTGCAGCTATTGGCACACGGAAGGGAAGAATAGATTCAATGATTTTTCATCAAGTTCTTGATGCAAACATAATACCATCTGTAAAAAACCTGAAGTTGAAAAGAGGATGGCTTCTACAAATGGATAAGGATCTTAAACACAAGTCAAAATCCACAATAGACTACCTCAAACAGTGCAAGCTGAAAGTTTTACAATAGCCCTCACAGTTCCGATCATCATTGAAAATCTGTGGCTAGACCTCAAAAGAGAAGTGCATGCGAGACGACCCAGGAATCTCACAGAACTGCAATTTTCCAAGGAAGAATGGACGAAAATCCCACAAACAAGAATTGAAAGACTCTTGGCTGGCTGCAAATGGCGTTTACAAGCTGTGATACTTTCAAGAGGTGGTGCTACTAGGTACTAACCATGCAGGGGGCCCTAAGTTTTGCATTGGCCCATTTTCCTTTCTGGAAATTTTAAAATGTAAACGATGAACATATACATATATTTGCCTAAAATACAAAGGAAATGTGTCATCTTTAACTTTAGCAATTTTAGAGATACGGTAATTTCATCTTCAACTTGCTTAACTGTTCACAATAACAATCATTTTGACCAGGGGTGCCCAAACTTTTACATGCCACTGTAGATATAGAAATACATTTTTAGAAGGATTTAATGTAAACTTATTTCCCCCTTTATTCTTCTGTATCTGAGACTGATAAGTACCAGTTTATATGTGGACACAGCCTGATATAAAGCATATGATCTATCTAACAGGTATATGTCACTTGTACGTTCAATTTTTGGCCAGCACACAAAATCAAAAGTAATAGATACTGCAAAATCTCACTGCTTTCTCTATACATATGTTTTATATGTGATCCCTTCCAATTTCTTGCAGAAAAGCAGTGTCAAATATCTGATGTATTCCCAATCTTTCCCGCATGTGGCACGATTGGTAAAACCTCACCAGACTGTTCTATGGTAATGGAACATGAATTAAAAGAAGAGTAAATAAAAGAGCTGAGATCTCGCCATGCTCCATAAATTGATGTTATCAGGCTGAACAGACACCAATTTACATAAGTAGTGAACGAGTTCCACATGATTTGCATTAAAACAGATTTCGGTTGCTCAGATAACAGGATGCGACATGCAAATCTTTGAATAGTGATTGGAGGGTCGTACTCCGTTGCTATATAATCTGACGTTCCTCGGTGGGTATCACTAACCCAAGCCGCGCATTTGTTTCTGAGGTAACGACTTACATTGTTAGAATGTTATTTAATTCCAGCACCCTGTGCCGACAGAAAGCCCGCTGACCTCAATGCAAACTGGAGTTAAGCTTCTGTGTTTAACTGCTTGAATCCAATCGAGTGCAGATAAAGCGACTGTCTGAATCACTGCTGACACCTCCATGGAATCCCATTACGACCCGTTCACTGCCAGGCAGTGTGATTTACAGGACGGCATCACATATCCCGAATAATGGACCCTGCGCCAAAATATTAACAATGCATAAAACTAATGATAATACATACTAATAACAGTTAGCACAAGTCGCCAGTTATTCATTGTGAAGGATGACACCGGAGAGATCATGTAGAGTCCCATCGCTGCCACCATACAGTATGTGACCAACCGGCACCCCGCCTGAAGTCACTATTACGTTGGAGGGGTCACATGGTACGGTCTCCTCACTTGCACCAACGTGAAGGTCCGCTTCCCCTGGGGACACGTAAGGTCAGCTTGGTACAGATTTACACAGATAACCACTGTTCAGACGGGCCCAGGGAGGCACGAGGAGTGAGAGAAGGTGGGCCACGCAGCCGCTGATGTGACACCATGCTCGCTCATAACCCTGACAACATGAAAAGACCCTCAGATATTGGGCTGCACTGGGCTCAGATATTGGGCTGCACTGGGCTCGGATATTGGGCTGCACTGGGCTCGGATATTGGGCTGCACTGGGCTCAGATATTGGGCTGCACTGGACTCAGATATTGGGCTGCACTGGGCTCAGATATCGGGCTGCACTGGGCTCAGATATTGGGCTGCACAGGGCTCAGATATTGGGCTGCACTGGGCTCAGATATTGAGCTGCACAGGGCTCAGATTTGGGGCTGCACAGGGCTCAGATTTGGGGCTGCACAGGGCTCAGATATTGGGCTGCACAGGGCTCAGATATTGGGCTGCACTGGGCTCAGATATTGGGCTGCACAGCGCTCAGATTTTGGGCTGCACAGCGCTCAGATTTTGGGCTGCACAGGGCTCAGATTTTGGACTGCACAGGGCTCAGATGCTGGTCTTGCACAGGGGGTCTCTTCTGTCTGTGTCCACCAGTGTAGACACATAATATACATACACTGCCTGCGTTCTGCGAATACCCAGAGTCTCAGTTAGGACAAGATCTATATACCACACATATTTTCTGTAATAAACTTTACTTTTAAAAACATACAATACAAGGTTGTCTTTTACATGGACAGGGCTCAGTACTGGAGGACACAAGCTGGAAAAAATGCCCTTGTAAGTTTAAGTAGCATGAATGCATTTATGAATAGAGAACGTGTAGTTATTTGTCAGTGGAGGACACACTACTGTCGCAATGTTGAACAACCTATATATAGCAGATAAATAGACAAGGGGAGCTGAGCAGAAAATGTAGGCCCCATGCTGCACAGCACATCAATACTTCAGGGCCAGTAGGGAAATTTAGCATCTGTGCCAATCAAATCGGTAACCTCTGTGAAGCCACCAACAACTGGGCTGACAATTGTGATGTTTCTTTTTCTTAATGATGAGGACACCTGTCTTACTGGGACCAGCAAATCATTTCTGAAGTCAACAATGAATTGCTGTGGCTGTAAACATCATAAAGGATTGATGGAATCCAATTCTATAGTTTTCTCCATCACCTCTATTATTCTAGTTAGTACAGGGCTGATGGTCCCCCAGTGGTTTACGCTCTATAGAGAAGAACTGCTATTCTACCCTTAGCTTTATAAAAAAAACACACTTTCTTTATAATATTAATTCTCACTCTACACTAGCGGCCATCTACAGGTAAGGTTCTCGCTAATCCAACTTTTAGATGTTATACTAGCAATCAAAGTTAATTCCTTAAAAGAAGGATCATCCCCATATCAAAGTTGGGGAATTACACTATACAGACACAGTAACTCTTTAACATTATATAACTGGTGTTCAACAGGACCATTCACCAAATAGAGCATTGTTAATCTGGCTGCATCATAGAACAGCACCTGCAGGGCTAAATAAAAAATACGTTAGTTTTAATTTTTTTAATTTCTTATCTCCGTTGCAGAGATATTAGCTTAGATTAGTATCTGGGGGCATGCACCGAGCATGCTTTCCTGCAGACTTCCTCTAAAAGCACTGCCTGCTCTACTCCCCTGCCTCTACTCTGACAGTGCTGTAAGGCTACTTTCACACATCAGGTTTTTTCATTCCGGCTGATTCCAGCTCTTTTGTGAAAAACCGGAACCGGCGAAAATAAAAACCGGAACCGGTTTTCCCCATTGACTTGTATTAGTGCTAGATTGCACCGCATGGCCCAGCGTTCCTTCCGTTTTTTTCCGGATCCAGCAAAAATTTTGATTCTGGCGTCTGGAAAAAACGTCTACAGTAACGTTTTTTGTCTGCGGCGAAAAAGCCGGAAGGGCTGATCCGGCTCTTCCAGCTTTTCGCTACAATGCATGCCTATGGACGCCGGAATGCGCTGGATCTGGAAAAAAGCGGATCCGGCGGCCTGATTTTTTAATCAGAACCTTTTGGCCTGCCCCCAGGACACACATAGAAAACAATGCCATTGAGGCCCTCACTCATTTCCAGCCATACTGCAAGAGAGCCAACACCCTGCCTTCCAGCAAGAGCCTGCCAGCCAGCTAGAGCCTGCCTGCCAGCTATAGCCTGCCTGCCAGTAAGAGTCTAGCCTGCCTTCTAGCAAGAGCCTGCCTGCCTTCCAGTAAGAGCCTGCCTGTCTTTCAGCAAGAGCCTAGCCTGCCTTCAAGCAAGAGCCTGCCTGCCTTCCAGCAAGAGCCTGCCAGCTAGAGCCTAGCCTGCCTGCCAGCAAGAACCTGCCTGCTAGAGCCTGCCTGCCAGCAAGAGCCTGCCTGCCAGCAAGAGCCTGCCTGCCAGCTAGAGCCTGCCTGCAAGAGTCTAGCCTGCCTTTCAGCAAGAGACTGCCTGCCTTCCAGCAAGAGCCTGCCTGCCTTCCAGCAAGAGCCTAGCCTGCCTTCCAGCAAGATTCTGCCTACCTGCCAGAGCGAGCCTGCCTGCCATCAGCCATGTCTTCTTCTGGGAGCCCTCCCTCTCGTCAGCAGCGCACTGAGGTAAATATGTTTTTTATATAATTTTTCTCTCTCGCGCTCTAGCTCTCTCTCTGTCTAGCTCTCTCTCTCTGCCTATATATATTAATGTATTTCACCATCTTTCATTTTTGTAGGAAGCTGCTGCTGCAGCAGAAGAGGTGCTTCCAGAAGAAGACTGAAGGGGTGGAGAAAGACCTGGAGCGGGATCACAATTGGTATGTTTCTTTCATGCATCGTGGAACCACAAACCACACACTACACTCAACACATAAAAACAAAAGATCCTTACAGAAAGATCAATGCACACAACACATAGAAACAGATCATTGGACACATCACACAACATAAACAGAATGATCATTATAGATACCAAAAAGTACACAACACATAAAAAGGCTAACTACAAGCACATAATTTTTATGTTATTTTTCTTTTAGAGTTCAGATTCTGGTGCTCGATCCAGAGGTCCTCCGAGTGGCTCCCAGGGTTGTCGGCGTGAGAGTCGTGGCGGCCGTCATCGTGTAAGCAGCTTTTTTTTTGGTATTTTTTTTATGTTGTTTTGAATCTAATTTTATTTTTTTGTCCTTTTTTTTTTATAACAGGCTTTACAGCGTGCTCCTGATTCGGACTGTGAGGAGGTCGGCCTCAATACTGACCTCCTGATCAATCTGATCCGAGACGGAGCCGCTGTGGAACATGGGTGACCGCCGCCATGCTGATGTCATAGTGACCCGTCGACTCTGGGAGCAAGTATGCCAACAGCTAGTAGAGAACTGGGAGGACCTTGATGTTCGGGCCCAGAATCAAGAACATAAGTATACAAAGTTCAGTTATGTTGATGCATTCTAAGTATTGTATCTTAACCAATTTGTGTTTCTCCTTTTTTTACAGGTGAGAGGATTGTGAAGCGGTGGCGGTCTATCAGGGATCACTTTAAGAAGGAGTTCAACAAAGAGATGCGGGCCCCGAGTGGTTCTGGAGGACGCAGGAACAGATACAAATATGCCCAAGCCCTGTCGTTCCTCAGGTCAACGATGGTGACCTGAAGGTAAATATTACCCACCACATGTTATAACCAATGTTTTACATATCTAACCCTCTTTTGCTGTTTCAGCAAGGACCAGGCAATATCAGTATATTAATTATATTTTTTTACTCTTTGTTCCACAGCACTGTCGGGAGTACTCGGGAGCCTGCAGCTGAGTTGAACCCTTCTGGGGCGATCCCTCTGACAGTCCCGGCCCCTCTGCACCTTCCCACCCATCTGATCCCTCGGTCCCATCCAGCAGCGCTGGAGCATCCTAGCCGGTTCCATTGCATCAATCTGCTGGTGAGGATATAGCTTTTCCTGTACCCCACCTCTCTGCTTCTGCCACCTCTAGTACACCTGTGGCTTCGGGGCGCCAGCGGCAGAGGGGTCAGGTACAGAGTTATGCGCCCGAGTTTTTGCACCTGAACGCATCCTTCCAGAACTGTCTCAAAGTTTTGTCCGAGCAAATGGCTGCAGGTTTCAATTTAATAAATAAAAGCATACTCGAGTTGCCTACACTTCTGCTAATGATGCGTTCAGAGGCAAGTCAGTCACCGAACCACACTATTTTCCAGTCGGTACTCGAGCAAATAGAGAAGCTATCTACTGATCAGCAGATGCAAGTAATGGAAGCCTGCCAGTCTACTCTACCGCTCATTGCCTCCAAAGCCACCACACTTGCCACCCCTCCTGCACCTGCCCCCCTTCAGCCACTGTCCCTCACTACAGCCACTACCATCCTCCTGACCCATACCAGCAACCTGCCCGTGCCCCATCCCACCAACCTCACCATTACCCAGATCGTG
Source organism: Ranitomeya imitator (assembly GCF_032444005.1). Taxonomy (NCBI): domain Eukaryota; kingdom Metazoa; phylum Chordata; class Amphibia; order Anura; family Dendrobatidae; genus Ranitomeya; species Ranitomeya imitator. Next base: position 331,593,528 of record NC_091287.1, on the reverse strand, counting down.
CTCGTGCCCCATCCAGACCACTACCAGCATCCTGCCCATGCCCCGTCCCACCATCCAGACCAGAATGAACATCCCTCCCCATACCAGTTCCCAACACCTTCTGTGCCTCCTCTCCCTGCCCACTACCACCAGCCTCCTTCACCCATCATGTCCCAACCCTCTTCTCCACCCATCACCGCTTCTGCCTCCCAAACCATCAGCTACACCCCTCCATCATACCAAATTCCTAACCCAACTACCAGTTTCCTGTCCACCCGTTCACTTGCTTTCTCCACCCCTTCACCACTACCTATTGATCCTTCCCCACAACCACCACCACACTCCTCTCTCCACACTCCCATTGTCGAAGTGTCCCTATCTGACAGACCCTCCAGCACTATCTCCACCCAGACTTATTCAATCCTCTAAGTTTTTGGTGCAGCCAAAGTTTATTTTTGTTTTGTTAAAAAAATAGTAATAAAACTGTGTTTTTAAAGCAAATTTCTATTTTCTTTATAAGGTATAGTTAACACTTGGGTTAACCCCTTCATGACCCAGCCTATTTTGACCTTAAAGACCTTGCCGTTTTTTGCAATTCTGACCAGTGTCCCTTTATGAGGTAATAACTCAGGAACGCTTCAACGGATCCTAGCGGTTCTGAGATTGTTTTTTCGTGACATATTGGGCTTCATGTTAGTGGTAAATTTAGGTCAATAAAATCTGCGTTTATTTGTGATAAAAACGGAAATTTGGCAAAAATTTTGAAAATTTCGCAATTTTCACATTTTGAATTGTTATTCTGTTAAACCAGAGAGATATGTGACACAAAATAGTTAATAAATAACATTTCCCACATGTTTACTTTACATCAGCACAATTTTGGAAACAAAATTTTTTTTTGTTAGGAAGTTATAAGGGTTAAAATTTGACCAGCGATTTGTCATTTTTACAACGAAATTTACAAAACCATTTTTTTTAGGGACCACCTCACATTTGAAGTCAGTTTGAGGGGTCTATATGGCTGAAAATACCCAAAAGTGACACCATTCTAAAAACTGCACCCCTCAAGGTACTCAAAACCACATTCAAGAAGTTTATTAACCCTTCAGGTGCTTCACAGCAGCAGAAGCAACAAGGAAGGAAAAAATGAACATTTCACTTTTTAGTCACAAAAATTATCTTTTAGCAACAATTTTTTTATTTTCCCAATGGTAAAAGGAGAAACTGAACCACGAAAGTTGTTGTCCAATTTGTCCTGAGTACGCTGATACCTCATATGTGGGGGTAAACCACTGTTTGGGCGCACGGCAGGGCTTGGAAGGGAAGGAGCGCCATTTGACTTTTTGAATCAAAAATTGGCTCCACTCTTTAGCGGACACCATGTCACGTTTGGAGAGCCCCCGTGTGCCTAAAAATTCGAGCTCCCCCACAAGTGACCCCATTTTGGAAACTAGACGCCCCAAGGAACTTATCTAGATGCATAGTGAGCACTTTGAACCCCCAGGTGCTTCACAAATTAATCTGTAAAAATGAAAAAGTACTTTTTTTCACAAAAAAATTCTTTTAGCCTCAATTTTTTCATTTTCACATGGGCAACAGGATAAAATGGATCCTAAAATGTGTTGGGCAATTTCTCCTGAGTACACCAATACCTCACATGTGGGGGTAAACCACTGTTTGGGCACATGGTAAGGCTCGGAAGGGAAGGAGCGCCATTTGACTTTTTGAATGAAAAATTATTTCCATCGTTAGCGGACACCATGTCGCGTTTGGAGAGCTCCTGTGTGCATAAACATTGGCGCTCCCCCACAAGTGACCCCATTTTGGAAACTAGACCCCCCAAGGAACTTATTTAGATGCCTAGTGAGCACTTTAAACCCTCAGGTGCTTCACAAATTGATCTGTAAAAATGAAAAAGTACTTTTTTTTCACAAAAAAATTCTTTTCGCCTCAATTTTTTCATTTTCACATGGGCAGTAGGGTAAAATGGATCATAAAATTTGTTGGGCAATTTCTCCCGAGTACGTCGATACCTCATATGTGGGGGTAAACCACTGTTTGGGCACTCGGCAGGGCTCGGAAGGGAAGGCGCGCCATTTGACTTTTTGAATGGAAAATTAGCTCCAATTGTTAGCGGACACCATGTCGCGTTTGGAGAGCCCCTGTGTGCCTAAACATTGGAGCTCCCCCACAAGTGACCCCATTTTGGAAACTAGACCCCCCCAAGGAACTTATCTAGATGCATATTGAGCACTTTAAACCCCCAGGTGCTTCACAGAAGTTTATAACGCAGAGCCATGAAAATAAAAAATAATTTTTCTTTCCTCAAAAATGATTTTTTAGCCTGGAATTTCCTATTTTGCCAAGGATAATAGGAGAAATTGGACCCCAAATATTGTTGTCCTGTTTGTCCTGAGTACGCAGATACCCCATATGTGGGGGTAAACCACTGTTTGGGCGCACGGCAGGGCTCGGAAGGGATGGCACGCCATTTGGCTTTTTAAATGGAAAATTAGCTTCAATCATTAGCGGACACCATGTCACGTTTGGAGAGCCCCTGTGTGCCTAAACATTGGAGATCCCCCAGAAATGACACCATTTTGGAAACTAGACCCCCAAAGGAACTAATCTAGATGTGTGGTGAGGACTTTGAACCCCCAAGTGCTTCACAGAAGTTTATAACGCAGAGCCATGAAAAAAAAAAAAAAAATTATTTTCTCAAAAATGATCTTTTAGCCTGCAATTTTTTATTTTCCCAAGGGTAACAGGAGAAATTTGACCCCAAAAGTTGTTGTCCAGTTTCTCCTGAGTACGATGATACCCCATATGTGGGGGTAAATCACTGTTTGGGCACATGCCGGGGCTCGGAAGTGAAGTAGTGACGTTTTGAAATGCAGACTTTGATGGAATGCTCTGCGGGCGTCACGTTGCGTTTGCAGAGCCCCTGATGTGCCTAAACAGTAGAAACCCCCCACAAGTGACCCCATTTTGGAAACTAGACCCCGAAAGGAACTTATCTAGATGTGTGGTGAGCACTTTGAACCCCCAAGTGCTTCATAGAAGTTTATAATGCAGAGCCGTGAAAATAATACGTTTTCTTTCCTCAAAAATAATTATTTAGCCCAGAATTTTTTATTTTCCCAAGGGTTACAGGAGAAATTGGACCCCAAAAGTTGTTGTCCAGTTTCTCCTGAGTACGCTGATACCCCATGAGTGGGGGTAAACCACTGTTTGGGCACATGTCGGGGCTCAGAAGGGAAGTAGTGACTTTTGAAATGCAGACTTTGATGGAATGGTCTGCGGGTGTCACGTTGCGTTTGCAGAGCCCCTGGTGTGCCTAAACAGTAGAAACCCCCACAAGTGACCCCATTTTAGAAATTAGACCCCCCAAGGAACTTATCTAGATATGTGGTGAGCACTTTGAACCCCCAAGTGCTTCACAGACGTTTACAACGCAGAGCCGTGAAAATAAAAAATCATTTTTCTTTCCTCAAAAATTATGTTTTAGCAAGCATTTTTTTTGATTCACAAGGGTAACAGGAGAAATTGGACCCCAGTAATTGTTGCGCAGTTTGTCCTGAGTATGCTGGTACCCCATATGTGGGGGTAAACCACTGTTTGGGCACACGTCAGGGCTCGGAAGTGAGGGAGCACCATTTGACTTTTTGAATACGAGATTGGCTGGACTCAATGGTGGCGCCATGTTGCGTTTGGAGACCCCTGATGTGCCTAAACAGTGGTAACCCCTCAATTCTACCTCCAACACTAACCCCAACACACCCCTAACCCTAATCCCAACTGTAGCCATAACCCTAAACACAACCCTAACCGCAACACACCCCTAACCATAACCACAACCCTAATTCCAACCCTAACCCTAAGGCTATGTGCCCACGTTGCGGATTCGTGTGAGATATTTTCGCACCATTTTTGAAAAATCCGCGGGTAAAAGGCACTGCGTTTTACCTGCGGATTTTCCGCGGATTTCCAGTGTTTTTTGTGCGGATTTCACCTGCGGATTCCTATTGAGGAACAGGTGTAATTCGCTGCGGAATCCGCACAAAGAATTGACATGCTGCGGAAAATACAACGCAGCGTTTCCGCGCGGTATTTTCCGCACCATGGGCACAGCGGATTTGGTTTTTCATATGTTTACATGGTACTGTAAACCTGATTGAACACTGCTGCGAATCCGCAGCGGCCAATCCGCACCGTGTGCACATAGCCTAATTCTAAAGGTATGTGCACACGCTGCGGAAAACGCTGCGGATCCGCAGCAGTTTCCCATGAGGTTACAGTTCAATGTAAACCTACGGGAAACAAAAATCGCTGTACACATGCTGCGGAAAAACTGCACGGAAACGCGGCGGTTTACATTCCGCAGCATGTCACTTCTTTGTGTGGATTCCGCAGCGGTTTTACAACTGCTCAAATAGAAAATCGAAGTTGTAAAACCGCAGTGAAATGCGCAGAAAAACCGCGGTAAATCCGCCATAAATCCGCAGCGGTTTAGCACTGCGGATTTATCAAATCCACAGCGGAAAAATCCGCAGAGGACCAGAATACGTGTGCACATACCGAAACCCTAACCCTAGCCCTAACCCTAACCCTACCCCTAACCCTACCCCTAACCCTATTCTAACATTAGTGGAAAAAAAAAATTTCTTTATTTTTTTATTGTCCCTACCTATGGGGGTGACAAAGGGGGGGGGGGGTCATTTATTATTTTTTTTATTTTGATCACTGAGATATAATCTATTTCAGTGATCAAAATGCACTTTGGAACGAATCTGCCGGCCGGCAGATTCGGCGGGCGCACTGCGCATGCGCCCGCCATTTTGGAAGATGGCGGCGCCCAGGGAGAAGACGGACGGGACCCCGGCTGGATCGGTAAGTATGATGGGGTGGGGGGGGAGCACGGGGGGGGGGGGATCGCAGCACGGGGGGGGAATCGGAGTGCGGGAGGGGTGGAACGGAGCACGGGGGGCGTGGAACGGAGCACCGGGGGGCTGGAATGGACCACGGGGGGGTGGAACGGAGCACCGGGGGGGGGGTGGATCGGAGTGCAGGGGGGGTGATTGGAGCACGGGGGGGTGATTGGAGCACGGGGGGAGCGGACAAGAGCACGGGGGGGAGCGGAGCACTGGACGGAGGGGAACCGGAGCAGTGTACCGGCCAGATCGGAGGGCTGGGGGGGCGATCGGTGGGGTGGGGTGGGGGCACACTAGTATTTCCAGCCATGGCCGATGATATTTCAGCATCGGCCATGGCTGGATTGTAATATTTCACCCGTTATAATAGGTGAAATATTACAAATCGCTCTGATTGGCAGTTTCACTTTCAACAGCCAATCAGAGCGATCGTAGCCACGAGGGGGTGAAGCCACCCCCCCTGGGCTAAACTACCACTCCCCCTGTCCCTGCAGATCGGGTGAAATGGGAGTTAACCCTTTCACCCGATCTGCAGGGACGCGATCTTTCCATGACGCCGCATAGGCGTCATGGGTCGGAATGGCACCGACTTTCATGATGCCTACGTGGCGTCATGGGTCGGGAAGGGGTTAAACAAGGTTTATTGGTTAGAGGTAAAATACTTTGGGTAGAACCCAAACAGGTACACAACTTGGGTAAAAGAAGGTAATATACTTTGGGTAGAACCCAAACAGGTACACAACTTGGGTAAAAGAAGGTAATATACTTTGGGTAGAACCCAAACAGTTACACAACTTGGGTAAAAGAAGGTAATATACTTTGGGTAGAACCCAAACAGTTACACAACTTGGGTAAGAGAAGGAAATATACTTTGGGTAAAACCCAAACAGGTACACAACTTGGGTAAAATACGGTTACAAGGTCAAAGACAAATTGTTCAAACACTCTCATCCTGCCAGTCTATTCTTCCTTCCGGTGAAATAAAGTATTCTGCCAATTGGTCCCTAATTTGAGAAACTGTAACAGAACTTCTATACGTAATGTTGTTATAATAAGCCAAGGTGGTTTCTTCAGAGTGGTCCTCAATGGAAATCTGTTCCTTGGATATCACATAATTGGGCAGGACAACACAAGTTTTCACCACCTCGACAACAGTGTTTGTCTTCAAGTTTAAAGATGTCAGTAGAACTCTCCATTCGGCGGTCAAAATCCCAAAAGCGCACGCCACTATTCTCCGTGCACGTGCGAGGCGGTAGTTAAAAATTCTTTTAGATTGGGTTAATCCACAGCTGGAGTAGGGTTTCAGCAGATGTTCTGACAGCTGGAAGGCTTCATCCCCAACACAAACAAAAGGCATTGGTGGCCCAGAGGTTTGAGGCAGTGGTCTTGGGGGGGGGGGGGGGGGGAGGAATTAAAAGGTTTTTCCATACAAATTATGCCCCATTGCAGACAGTTTGAAAACTTGGGAATCATTTCAGCGGCCATACGCCCAAATATCCACCGCTACAAATTTGTACTCCGCATCGGCGATGGCCATCAGCACAATGGAAAAGTACTTTTTATAGTTAACCCCTTCTGACCTCGGATGGGATAGTACGTCCGAGATCAGAACCCCCGCTTTGATGCGGGCACCGGCGGTGAGCCCGCATCAAAGCCGGGACATGTCAGCCGTTTTGAACAGCTGACATGTGCCCGCAATAGCTGCGGGTGAAATCGTGATTCACCCGCTGCTATTAACTAGTTAAATGCCGCTCTCAAACGCTGACAGTGGCATTTAACCGGCGCTTCCGGCCGGAAATGAGCGCATCGCTGACCCCCGTCACATGATTGGGGGTCAGCGATGCTTATGTATAGTAACCATAGAGGTCCTTGAGACCTCTGTGGTTACTGATCCCCGGTAGCTGTGAGCGCCACCCTGTGGTCGACGCTCATAGCACATCTGCATTTCTGCTGCATAGCAGCGATCTAATGATCACTGCTATGTAGCAGAGCCGATCGCATTGTGTCAGCTTCTAGCCTCCTATGGAGGCTATTGAAGCATGGCAAAAGTAAAAAAAAAAAAGTTAAAAAAATAAAAAAAAATATAAAAGTTTAAATCACTCCCCTTTTGCCCCATTCAAAATAAATCAATAATAAAAATCAAACCTACACATATTTGGTATCGCCGCGTTTAGAATTGCCCGATCTATCAATAAAAAAAAGCATTAACCTGATCGCTAAACAGTGTAGTGACAAAAAAATTAAAAACGCCAGAATTACGCTTTTTTGGTCGCCGCGACATTGCATTAAAATGCAATAACGGGCGATCGAAAGAACTTATCTGCACCGAAATGGTATCATTAAAAACGCCAGCTTGGCACGCAAAAAATAAGCCCTCAACAGACCCCAGATCATGAAAAATGGAAACGCTACGGGTATCGGAAAATGGCGCAATTGTTTTTTTCAGCAAAGTTTGGAATTTTTTTTCACCATTTAGATAAAAAATAACCTAGTTATGTTAGGTGTCTATGAACTCGTAATAAAGGCACGGATGATTGACCTCGTGGAGACAAAAACATCCAACACCGCGGAGACACCATCACGTGTTTCTCAACGCAGTGATCCAGAACACTGCCCCCAAATATGCAAATGCAAGTAGAGGAGCTGCGGAGACACCATCACGTGTTTCTCAACGCAGGCAGTGAATAGCCAGGCCTTTCCCCGGGAAGGAACAACCAAGGGAAGGGCAGCATCCAATAAAGGAAAACATCCAATAAAGGAAAACCACCTATGCCAAGCATGGTATCCATCCACAGACAGCTGTTTCGGGGTTTTTGCCCCTCATCAGTGTGGAGTAGGAAACTGGCTATCAGGAGCAGTGCCTAGTAGAAAGTTTTGGTCTCCACGAGGTCAATCATCCGTGCCTTTATAGACTTTCTATCTATCTGTGGATGGATACCATGCTTGGCATAGGTGGTTTTCCTTTATTGGATGTTTTCCTTTATTGGATGCTGCCCTTCCCTTGGTTGTTCCTTCCCGGGGAAAGGCCTGGCTATTCACTGCCTGCGTTGAGAAACACGTGATGGTGTCTCCGCAGCTCCTCTACTTGCATTTGCATATTTGGGGGCAGTGTTCTGGATCACTGCGTTGAGAAACACGTGATGGTGTCTCCGCGGTGTTGGATGTTTTGGTCTCCACGAGGTCAATCATCCGTGCCTTAACAGACTTTCTACTAGGCACTGCTCCTGATAGCCAGTTTCCTACTCCACACTGATGAGGGGCAAAAACCCCGAAACAGCTGTCGTGGATGGATACCATGCTTGGCATAGGTGGTTTTCCTTTATTGGATGTTTTCCTTTATTGGATGCTGCCCTTCCCTTGGTTGTTCCTTCCCGGGGAAAGGCCTGGCTATTCACTGCCTGCGTTGAGAAACACGTGATGGTGTCTCCGCAGCTCCTCTACTTGCATATGAACTCGTAATGACCTGGAGAATCATAATGTCAGGTCAGTTTTGGCATTTAGTGAACCTAACAAAAAAGCCAAACAAAAAACAAGTGTGGGATTACACTTTTTTTGCAATTTCACCGCACTTGGATTTTTTTTCCTGTTTTCTAGTACACGACATGCTAAAACCAATTATGTTGTTCAAAAGTACAACTTGTTTCGCAAAAAATAAGCCCTCACATGGCCATATTGATGGAAAAATTAAAAAAGTTATGGCTCTGGGAAGGAGGGGAGCGAAAAACGAACACGGAAAAACGGAAAATCCCAAGGTCATGAAGGGGTTAAAATATTCTGATCCCGAACCAGCCGGTTTCACAATACGGATATGTTTCCCGTCCACCGCGCCCAAGCAATTGGGAAACTGACACACTTGCTGGAATTTCTCGGCTACTTCCAACCAACTCTTTGTGGGATGTGGTATAAATTCATCGTGCAAAGAGTCCCACAGTGCACGGCAAGTGTGCTTTACAATTCCGGAGATGGTGGAAATTCCCAATCTGAACTGGAAATGTAGTGATGAAAGGGATTCTCCAGTAGCAAGGAATCTGTGAGCAAAAGCAAGGCAGAAATTATTACAAAATCAAATTACAATCAATTAAAGTGTACTACAGGAGTACATACAATAAAAATGGCTTACCAAAGAGTGACCATCAGACGCTCAGCCGGTGAAATAGAGAATCGGCAATACATATCACTCCTTCGGATGAGATGTTCAATTCGGTCCAACAATAGATCAAAGTTCTCCGCTTTCATCCGCACATACTGTATGAGAAAAATTTCTCTGGGTGTCCTCGTAGCTCCATGTGCACTGTAGAAAACACCCCACGTGTCATTCTCTGAGCGGTGATGGCATGGATCCACAAACGGCGTCAGCACAGACGCATGATGTGTTGTCTCTCTTTCTCCTTCTCCAGAACAATTGCTTTCAAGCGATTCGCCTCCACAATGAAATCCACGTTGTTCTGCAGAATCTTCGCAATAACGACATCCATCTTTCTCTCCAAACACTTGCTCCTCTCCAACCTGTCACTGATGGGCTGTAGGAAGACTGTATATATAGTTTTGAGGGGGCCAATCACATTTTGGAGCCTCCCAGGGGTGTTCTTAAAAACCGGATCCATCAAAAACCGGATGGAAAAACGGACGAAACGTTTGCCAACCGGATGGATCTGGACATCGGATCCGTCAGAAAACCGGATACGTCCCATCAGGATTTCACAAATTACGCCGGATCCGGCACTGCGGCGCGACGCTGGAATCGGCATGGCACGAAAAAACTGATGTGTGAAACTAGCCTAAGAGGAGAGCTGCAAGAGGTGAGTGTAATAACACACACCTCTGCTGGACTCCTCTCGGTCAGTTGTAACCACAGTATGTGCTGGTAGGGAGATCAGCGAGGGGAACAGATCAGTGTGTCATTATATGCCTCAAACAGAAAAAGCCGACTTTCTCTGTTGGGGTTGTGTTTTTCCCCTTCCTGCTTATGGCTGGTCAAGATCATGCAGGGGAATAAAAATAATTAACCCTTGAGACTAATTTCTGATAACACCCCCTTGGCCTTAGTGGAAATTAGAATCTACAATTTACACTTTATAGCTGTGCAACAGAGATTAGAAATTAAAGAACAAAAACAATTATTCAGCTTTGCGGCTATTGCATGATGTCGTGAGTTTAAAGGGAACCTGTCACCATCAAAATGCAATCCAATCTGCTGGTATTATGATACAAAGCAGGGGGAGCAGAGTTGATTGATATATAGTTTTGTTAGAAAAGATTCAATATAACCTGTGCTTGATGTATTTACTTCTCTGCACTTTCTTGGATTTTTGTTCTAGTGGGCGGTGCTATCTGTGACTGACAGCTTTCTTTATGTAATTGTGCATAGAGAGCTGTCAATCACTGATAGGACTGCCCACTGCACTGAAATTCCTAGAAGGAATAGAGATATAAACGTTAAAAACACATGTTATACCAAATCTTTTCTCTCAAAACTATATATCAATCTGCTCTACCTGCTCTATAACATGGTGTCTGCCTTTTCTTGGTGGCAAACTCCCTTTAAAATGCTCAAATTGGCGAAAAGTCCTCTTTAATGGATATGTATTCTTTATTGCACAAATACAACTTCATCTGTAGTCAGAGTGGGCAATATCATATTTTAATATGCCCAATCTTTTATTCTGCCAGGAGATCTGCTGCAGCTTGCAGTTGTCTCTTTTACGGAATGCACCCAAACATTCAGCCAACAGCTATGGCTACCCCTTATCTGTCCCACTACTGTATGCAGTCTCGTACTGGCCCACAGGAGAATCCTCCGGTGGGCCCCTATACAGGAGTGGGCCACCCCCTCTTATAGGAGTAGTACTTGGCACAATACACTTAATTCACCATGTGCAGAAATTTGAGAATGAGGATAAAGTCATATTTCCATGTAGCTGAAAAGTGGCACCCTGGTGCTGGTTACTGGTGGGCCCTTGGCACTCCAGCCCGACACTGACTGTATATCTGTATAATCAACCACTTATTGATCCCTATAATATCATTGTGTAATACTATCAAATTTATAATCCAATGACGTCACCGATTCCGGACTGTGGACCGCAAGCACCCAGGCGCTCACTGATGAGCGCTGTGCGTGCCAGCTAAGTCCTAAACGCCGGAATCAGTGAAGTCTGGGCGCAGACAGATCACACGGCAGCGCGCATTCCCAGACCAGGCTACTTCATGACAAAAATTGTTGTAGTAACAACCCCATTATTAAACAAATGATTAATTAACTTAGCCCCCTCATTGTACCACCTGAAGTTCACTTAGCTTCCATTTTGTGGATTGGCTGTTTTTTTCAGCTATATGTAGGTTCCTGCTTATTATGCAGTTGATTATGTGTGGGCAATTTGGGTATCTATTTGTCATATAGGTTTTTTCTGATGTTATGTGAACAAATCCGCTCCATTACATTTGGAGGATTTTCTCTTGGATATTATGTACCGTTGTTAATTCTGTTTGTGAATTATTAATAAAATGCATTGAATTTAATATTATAGGACATTGTGTTTTTAGTCCGATTGTGTTGTATGGCAATTTAGGACTTTGTTTTTTGGATTATAAATATGACTGTATATCTGATAGCAAGAATCCAGAGCAGATTCAAGTGAGCAATCTACGACTGCACGATGAGACTACAACACATACGATAGCTTCTTTGTAGTCTGTAACCATAAAGACACATACAGTGGGTTTACTTATGACCTGTATATATATTATTGTAGATGACATTTAAACATTGTGAAAATTCTGTATATTCACCAGCCGAACAGTCTGAATTAGATCATTTTCCAGCAGCAATGCTTTGTATACATAATCCGCTGCTTACTCATAGTCTTATCATCTCTCAGAATTCACAATCACATCCTCCTTGTGATTAAGGCTACATCTATGACCTGGACGATAACATGGTGCCTGTAGCTTTCAGCAGTCATGTGAACCTCTGCTTCTCACAAGTCCTCTGAACTTGTTAAGGTGTGTTAATGTTTAATCAGTCAAAAATCAAAAGAACCTTCATTTTGCATGAGTAATTTTCAGTTTGCCAACACAAATATGTGGGCGAGATCTGGGTACGCTGTTGTGAGAAAGTTACAATGTGATATTTCAAGCACTGACGGCCAGATCAGAAACTAAACCAAGACCATGGCTTTCAGTAATGCCATCTAAAAAACTGAAGCAGCCATTCCCAGCACTGAGAGGCTGGCTATATGCCACAAAAATCCAATGCCCATCTCACATCTCTATCTAAAAGTAATTAGCCATAAACGAGTAGCCCAATACTCAGACAACCCCTTCTCAATCTGAATGTCCCCCCCGTAATATAACAACAGTTATTAGATTACGCACTGAAATCTATAAGAAAAATCTCTGGATAAAAAGAAAATGTATCAAGTGATGCAAAAACTGCAAATTGCTACATAAGTGACAGCTGAGGCCCCAGCAGAAAGAACCACTGGAGTTTATTCCACTCATATTCATAGAAGCAAATAACCTGGGGATATTTACCAGCCATTATCATCTCCCATACGCAGGCCTCCTCTTTCCGGCATGTGGAGGCGGCGGGAGCGCCACGTTTGCTTTCTGCTGTCACACGAGCGCTGGATTTCTCACATGACGCAAACACAGGAAGACAAGGAGAGTGTTGTGAAGTTCCACAAAACAGAATATCACTTGTGCCCAGAAAGGTTTGTTATGTGCATGTGTCGTGAATGTCCTTCATGACATGAATCTGCCTGCAGGACATCTGTGCTCATCACACATCAGGCCTCTCTGGGCTCCATCTCACAGGCAATAAGGAGTGACTGCTAAGGAAGCTGAGCGCTGCCGGGAAACCACAATATCTACAGTGACATTTTATGTTTCATCAAGGTGTTATTTCATATGATTGCGGATCCCTAGGAGAAGAAAGTGTAGCTCCAAGGTCTCCGATTCTTAAAAAGCTCTCCCACCAAACCTGTGTATATGTAGTGTAGAGTAAGTGCATTAATATACTTACTGATCACTGCCTTCCTTGGTTTCCAACGCCCGATCCTGTTCTCAAAAACTTGATGGCTGTTCCGAGTTGCCGGATCCCACTTGGGTTTCCTACTTGTGAGCCAGAAGTCACTGTTACAATACAAGTCTATGAAGCGTGAAAATGAGGCATCATTGGATTACATTGTAATAAAAGACTTCCGGCTCACAACTAGACCCCTGTGTGATCCGGCAAGACTCTGCAACCCAGAAGAGGACCAGAGCGGCGCTGGAAACCGGGGAAGATGGTGATCATTGAGTATATTAATGCAATACTCTAGACTAAGTATACATATACACAGGTTTATGCAATAAAAAGTTTGGTCAGAGGGCTTCTTTAGTAACATTGCAAGGCCTCTTTCCAACATCCATGATTCACTTAGTTGTTCTGCCCATGTTTTCCATGAGAAGAACATGTACCCACTATAGTCTATAAGGCTGTTCTAGTCTGTCTTTTGCCGACCAAGGAGGGGAGTGAAAGGAGTCAGATTTTGATTTGACTCACAAATCAAAATCGCACATTCAAGTAAATGGGTTTATGAAAGAAGAACTGACAGCACATATTGCATGTGTATCTTGGCTCTGTTTTAGAAAACAAATGTTTAGCAATGGTTAATTTATATCGTTCCCATGTAACATTACTAGTTCGTTGTTCAACATTTATTCTTGATTGGAAAGTGCTGTGGAATTTGTAGGCGCTATATAAATAAATTCCTATTTTGTATTTGCATTATTTCTTGCCGAGTTATCTTTAATTTGACTAAAATTACATAGTCTTAATAAATGAAAAATCACTCCAAAGTGTAGGCTAGTGGGTGACTCCTTATTGCATAACTTGATGTCCAGTGCATCTAGCAGCAGAGATGTTGAGATGACTTTGTATCTGTCCTCCTGCCCAGATCTGTCAATCTGCAGACTATAGCCTTATCAAGGAGGAGAGCTTTTTAAAATTCAGGGCAGGCAAGCCATTGGGCAGTGGCAGATACAACCAGGGCTCTGGAGTTGGAGTCCATTTTGGTGGAGTTGAAGTCGGTATAAAAATGGACCAACTCCGACTCCTAAAGTATATAATGAATTGGGTACAGTAGTACAATGCATGATGTGCTATAATAATAAATAATAATAATAATAATAATAATGTGCGAAATATTTTTCATAAAAATTTGGGAAAGTTATGAAATGTCCTATAAATTTCTTTTCTATTCCTGATCTAAGGATTTCGGCTTTCAGTTGAGATGAATCTGTGCAGCACTATATGTACTTGCTCAGTACTGAAACTCCTCCTCTACAGATCAGAGCAAAAATGCAGGATGTGTGGAATATTTTTCATAAGAATTTGGAAAAGTTATGAAATGTCCTATAAATGTCTGTTCTATTCCTGATCTAAGTATCTCAACTTTCAGTTGAGATGAATCTGTGCTGCACTATATGTACATGCTCAGTACTGAAACTCCTCCTCTACAGATCAGAGCAAAAAGGCACTGATAAGGCATGCTACAGCCCTGCACTCATCTCAAGAACTGTTAGCTTGTACAGGAAACAGGGCTAAAGGGAACCTGTCACCCCCAAAATAGATGAGCTAAGTCCACCGGCATCAGGGGCTTATCTACAGCATTCTGTATTGCTGTAGATAAGACCCCGATGTATCCTGAAAGATGAGAAAAAGAGGTTATATTATACTCACCCAGGGGCGGTCCAGTCCGATGGGCGTCGCGGTCCGGTCCAGGGCCTCCTATCTTCTAACGATGACGTCTTCTTCTTGTCCTCACGCTGTGACTCCGGCGCAGGCGTACTTTGTCTGCCCTGTTGAGGGAAGAGCAAAGTACTGCAGTGCGCAGGCGCTGGTAAAGGTCAGAGAGGCCCGGCGCCTGCGCACTGCAGTACTTTGCCCTGCCCTCAACAGGGCAGACATGTTTTAGTTTTCTTTCCTCTGGGCTCATGTTTGGAGAGGTTAGTTGTTCTGATGCTCTTCATGTTATTAGCTCTGCTAGCAGTTTCAGTTTCTTTATAAGGTATGATTCAGCAAAAAATTCCTCCTGCTCCCCTCCCCTCTTGATAGACTGTGAAGCATCATTATGTGATATATTTACTGAGATGTACCCTGAGAAATGCCTGAGATTGAAAGTTTAGAGTAAAGCTATCTAATAACATAGTACAAAAGTAATAAATGTCATCATCTGTACTATTGATTTATGGCATTTGTTTTATTTCTATCCAGAATTATACATGATTCCCTATTCTTGAAGGAATTACAATATATCTTATTTGTTATAGGACACAATTATTTTGAGAGCGAATTTATAGGATTACAAAATTCCAAAGAAGCTTCCTATGAAGTCGGCTGCATTTGAGCAATAAGATAAAAAAATATTTTGTGTGTCAGTGCATGACAGATGAAAACAAATGCTGAGAGCTCAAAATCAGTGCATATTCAGGCAGTGATAAAAATGCTCCTACAACAGCTTTCAATCTAAAAAGACATTTTCAACGTTTACACTCAGAAGTTTTCAAAGCTGTGACTGAGAAAGATCACATCGACACCAAGAAACCAGTGTCCAGCAATTCCAGCCATGCAGTGGAGGAGGAAAGAGGTCTCAAACATCAGTTACAAGATATTTTGTAAGTGACAAAGTTACTGTAACAATCACAGCTGATATGTTTAACCCCTTTACCCCCAAGGGTGGTTTGCACATTAATGACCGGGCCAATTTTTACAATTCTGACCACTGTCCATTTATGAGGTTATAACTCTGGAACGCTTCAACGGATACCAGTGATTCTGACATTGTTTTCTCGTGACATATTGTACATCATGATTAGTGGTAAAATTTCTTTGATATTACCTGCATATATTTGTGAAAAAAAATGGAAACTAGGCAAAAATTTTGAAAATTTTGGAATTTTCCAACTTTGAATTTGTATGCAATTAAATCACAGAGATATGTCACACAAAATACTTAATAAGTAACATTTCCCACATGTCTACTTTACATCAGCACAATTTTGGAACCAAAATGTTTTTTTGTTAGGGAGTTATAAGGGTTAAAAGTTGACCAGCAATTTCTCATTTTAACAACACCATTTTTTTAAGGGACCACATCTCATTTGAAGTCATTTTGAGGGGTCTATATGATAGAAAATACCCAAGTGTGACACCATTCTAAAAACTGTACTGCATTCTAAAAACTAATAACCCTTCAGGTGTTTCACAGGAATTTTTGGAATGTTTAAATGAAAATGAACATTTAACTTTTTTTCACAAACAATTTACTTGAGCTCCAATTTGTTTTATTTTACCAAGGGTAACAGGAGAAAATGGATCCCAAAAGATGTTGCACAACTTGTCCTGAGTACGCCGATACCCCATATGTGGGGGTAAACCACTTTGGGCGCATGGCAGAGCTCGGAAGCGAAGGAGCGCCATTTGACTTTTCAATGCAAAATTGACTGGAATTGAGATGGGACGCCATGTTGCGTTTGGAGAGCCCCTGATGTGCCTAAACATTAAAACTCCCCACAAGTGACACCATTTTGGAAAGTAGACCCCCTAAGGAACTTATCTAGATGTGTGGTGAGCACTTTGACCCATTAAGTGATTCACAGAAGTTTATAATGCAGAGCCGTAAAACTAAAAAATCATATTTTCACAAAAATGATCTTTTCGCCCCCAATTTTTTATTTTCCCAAGGGTACGAGAAGAAATTGGACCCCAAAAGTTGTTGTACAATTTGTCCTGAGTACGCTGATACCCCATATGTGGGGGTAAACCCCTGTTTGAGCGCATGGCAGAGCTCGGAAAGGAAGGAGCGCCATTTGACTTTTCAATGCAAAATTGACTGGAATTGAGATGGGACGCCATGTTGCGTTTAGAGAGCCACTGATGTGCCTAAACATTGAAACCCCCACAAGTGACACCATTTTGGAAAGTAGACCCACTAAGGAACTCATCTAGATGTGTTGTGAGAGCTTTGAACCCCCAAGTGTTTCACTACAGTTTATAACGCAGAGCCGTGAAAATAAAAAATCTTTTTTTCTACAAAAATTATATTTTAGCCCCCAGTTTTGTATTTTTCCAAGGGTAACAGGAGAAACTGGACCCCAAAAGTTGTTGTCCAATTTGCCCTGAGTACGCTGATACCCCATATGTTGGGGTAAACCCCTGTTTAGGCGCATGGGAGAGCTCGGAAGGGGAGGAGCACTGTTCTACTTTTTCAACGCAGAATTGGCTGGAATTGAGATCGGTCGCCATGCCGCGTTTGGGGAGCCCCTGATGTGCCTAAACAGTGGAAACCCCCCAATTATAACTGAAACCTTAATCCAAACACATCCCTAACCCTAATCCCAACGGTAATCCTAACCACACCCCTAACCTTGACACAACCCTAACCCTAATCCCAACCCTATTCCCAACAGTAAATGTAATCCAAACCCTAACCCTAACTTTAGCCCCAACCCTAACCCTAACTTTAGCCCCAAACCTAACTGTAGCCTTAACCCTAGCCCAAAAATGGAAATAAATACATTTTTTAAATTTTTAAATTTTTCCCTAACTAAGGGGGTGATGAAGGGGGATTTGATTTACTTTTATAGCGGGTTTTTTAGCGGATTTTTATGATTGGCAGCCGTCACACACTAAAAGACGCTTTTTATTGCAAAAAATATTTTTTGCGTTACCACATTTTGAGAGCTATAATTTTTCCATATTTTGGTCCACAGAGTAATGTGAGGTCTTGTTTTTTGCAGGACGAGTTGACGTTTTTATTGGTAACATTTTCAGGCACGTGACATTTTTTGATCGCTTTTTATTCCGATTTTGTGAGGCAGAATTACCAAAAACCAGCTATTCATGAATTTCTTTTGGGAGAGGCGTTCTGCGTTTGGTAAAATGGATAAAGCAGTTTTATTCTTCGGGTCAGTATGATTACAGCGATACCTCATTTATATCATTTTTTTATGTTTTGGCGCTTTTATACGATAAAAACTATTTTATAGAAAAAATAATTATTTTTGCATCGCTTTATTCTGAGGACTATAACTTTTTTATTTTTTTGCTGATGATGCTGTATGGCAGCTCGTTTTTTGCAGGACAAGATGACGTTTTCAGCGGTACCATGGTTAATTATATCCGTCTTTTTGATCGCATGTTATTCCACTTTTTGTTTGGCAGTATGATAATAAAGCATTGTTTTTTGCCTCGTTTTTTTTTTTACGGTGTTCACTGAAGGGGTTAACTAGTGGGACAGTTTTATAGGTCGGGTCGTTACGGACGCGGCGATACTAAATATGTGTACTTTTATTGTTTTTTTTTTATTTAGAAAAAAATGTATTTATAGGAACAATATATACATTTATTTTTTTTTAGGAATATTTTTAACATTTTTTTTACACATGTAACATAGTAACATAGTAACATAGTTAGTAAGGCCGAAAAAAGACATTTGTCCATCCAGTTCAGCCTATATTCCATCATAATAAATCCCCAGATCTACGTCCTTCTACAGAACCTAATTGTATGATACAATATTGCTCTGCTCCAGGAAGACATCCAGGCCTCTCTTGAACCCCTCGACTGAGTTCGCCATCACCACCTCCTCAGGCAAGCAATTCCAGATTCTCACTGCCCTAACAGTAAAGAATCCTCTTCTATGTTGGTGGAAAAACCTTCTCTCCTCCAGACGCAAAGAATGCCCCCTTGTGCCCGTCACCTTCCTTGGTATAAACAGATCCTCAGCGAGATATTTGTATTGTCCCCTTATATACTTATACATGGTTATTAGATCGCCCCTCAGTCGTCTTTTTTCTAGACTAAATAATCCTAATTTCGCTAATCTATCTGGGTATTGTAGTTCTCCCATCCCCTTTATTAATTTTGTTGCCCTCCTTTGTACTCTCTCTAGTTCCATTATATCCTTCCTGAGCACCGGTGCCCAAAACTGGACACAGTACTCCATGTGCGGTCTAACTAGGGATTTGTACAGAGGCAGTATAATGCTCTCATCATGTGTATCCAGACCTCTTTTAATGCACCCCATGATCCTGTTTGCCTTGGCAGCTGCTGCCTGGCACTGGCTGCTCCAGGTAAGTTTATCATTAACTAGGATCCCCAAGTCCTTCTCCCTGTCAGATTTACCCAGTGGTTTCCCGTTCAGTGTGTAATGGTGATATTGATTCCTTCTTCCCATGTGTATAACCTTACATTTATCATTGTTAAACCTCATCTGCCACCTTTCAGCCCAAGTTTCCAACTTATCCAGATCCATCTGTAGCAGAATACTATCTTCTCTTGTATTAACTGCTTTACATAGTTTTGTATCATCTGCAAATATCGATATTTTACTGTGTAAACCTTCTACCAGATCATTAATGAATATGTTGAAGAGAACAGGTCCCAATACTGACCCCTGCGGTACCCCACTGGTCACAGCGACCCAGTTAGAGACTATACCATTTATAACCACCCTCTGCTTTCTATCACTAAGCCATTTACTAACCCATTTACACACATTTTCCCCCAGACCAAGCATTCTCATTTTGTGTACCAACCTCTTGTGCGGCACGGTATCAAACGCTTTGGAAAAATCGAGATATACCACGTCCAATGACTCACCGTGGTCCAGCCTATAGCTTACCTCTTCATAAAAACTGATTAGATTGGTTTGACAGGAGCGATTTCTCATAAACCCATGCTGATATGGAGTTAAACAGTTATTCTCATTGAGATAATCCAGAATAACATCCCTCAGAAACCCTTCAAATATTTTACCAACAATAGAGGTTAGACTTACTGGCCTATAATTTCCAGGGTCACTTTTAGAGCCCTTTTTGAATATTGGCACCACATTTGCTATGCGCCAATCCTGCGGAACAGACCCTGTCGCTATAGAGTCCCTAAAAATAAGAAATAATGGTTTATCTATTACATTACTTAGTTCTCTTAGTACTCGTGGGTGTATGCCATCCGGACCCGGAGATTTATCTATTTTAATCTTATTTAGCCGGTTTCGCACCTCTTCTTGGGTTAGATTGGTGACCCTTAATATAGGGTTTTCATTGATTCTTGGGATTTCACCTAGCATTTCATTTTCCACCGTGAATACCGTGGAGAAGAAGGTGTTTAATATGTTAGCTTTTTCCTCGTCATCTACAACCATTCTTTCCTCGCTATTTTTTAAGGGGCCTACATTTTCAGTTTTTATTCTTTTACTATTGATATAGTTGAAGAACAGTTTGGGATTAGTTTTACTCTCCTTAGCAATGTGCTTCTCTGTTTCCTTTTTGGCAGCTTTAATTAGTTTTTTAGATAAAGTATTTTTCTCCCTATAGTTTTTTAGAGCTTCAATGGTGCCATCCTGCTTTAGTAGTGCAAATGCTTTCTTTTTACTGTTAATTGCCTGTCTTACTTCTTTGTTTAGCCACATTGGGTTTTTCCTATTTCTAGTCCTTTTATTCCCACAAGGTATAAACCGCTTACACTGCCTATTTAGGATGTTCTTAAACATTTCCCATTTATTATCTGTATTCTTATTTCTGAGGATATTGTCCCAGTCTACCAGATTAAGGGCATCTCTAAGCTGGTCAAACTTTGCCTTCCTAAAGTTCAGTGTTTTTGTGACTCTCTGACAAATCCCCCTAGTGAAAGACAGGTGAAACTGTACAATATTGTGGTCGCTATTTCCTAGATGCCCGACCACCTGCAGATTTGTTATTCTGTCAGGTCTATTAGATAGTATTAGGTCTAAAAGTGCTGCTCCTCTGGTTGGATTCTGCACCAATTGTGAAAGATAATTTTTCTTGGTTATTAGCAGAAACCTGTTGCCTTTATGGGTTTCACAGGTTTCTGTTTCCCAGTTAATATCCGGGTAGTTAAAGTCCCCCATAACCAGGACCTCATTATGGGTTGCAGCTTCATCTATCTGCTTTAGAAGTAGACTTTCCATGGTTTCTGTTATATTTGGGGGTTTGTAACAGACCCCAATGAGAATTTTGTTACCATTTTTCCCTCCATTAATTTCGACCCATATGGACTCGACATCCTCATTTCCTTTGCTAATATCCTCCCTTAAAGTGGACTTTAGACAAGACTTTACATAGAGACAAACCCCTCCTCCTCTCCGATTTTTACGATCCTTTCTAAACAGACTGTAACCCTGTAAGTTAACTGCCCAGTCATAGCTTTCATCTAACCATGTCTCGGTTATTCCCACTATGTCAAAGTTACCTGTAGATATTTCTGCTTCTAGTTCTTCCATCTTGTTTGTCAGGCTTCTGGCGTTTGCGAGCATGCAGTTTAGAGGATTTTGTTTTGTTCCAATCTCCTCGCTGTGGATTGTTTTAGAAATGTTCTTACCTCCCTTCTGAGTATGTTTTCCTGGGTCTTCTTTGTTCGCGTCTAATGTTTTTCTTCCCGTCCCCATGTGAATATTTTTTTTTACACTATAACATTGCCCCAGGGGGGGCATCATGTTATAGAGTAAGATCGCTGATCTGACACTTTGCTGTGCACTGTGTCAGATCAGCGATCTGACGTGCACTCCTGGAGACTTCCCGGCGCCTGCTCTGAGCAGGCACTGTGAAGCCACCTCCATGCAGGACCCGGATGCCGTGGCTATTTTGGATCCGGGCCTGCTGCAGGGAGGAAGGAGGTAGGAGACCCTCGGTGCAACGCGATCACATCGCGTTGCTCCGGGGATCTCAGGGAAGCCGCAGGGAGCCCCCTCCCTGCGCGATGCTTCCCTATACTGCCGGAACACTGCGATCATGCTTGATCGCAGTGTGCCGGGGGGTTAATGTTCCGGGGGCGGTCCATGACATAGTGCCGGATGTCAGCTGCGATAGTCAGCTGACACCCGGCCGCGATCCCCCCGTGAGCGTGGCTGATCGCATATGACGTACTATCCCGCCGGTGGTCATACGGGCCCACCCCACCTCAACGGGATAGTAAGTCTAATGTCAGAAAGGGGTTAAAAGACAGCTCATAGAGTTTGTTGTAAAAAAAAAACTGTGTACCATTATCATTATTTACATGACCAGCTTTTACAGCTCTTAAAGAAATGGCCCGCCAACTTGGTGTTTCTCTGGAAAAGAAAGTATTAGACAATTAGGGATTGAAAAAGCACTTAATAAAAAGGAGGATCTTAAGAAGATTCTCAAGAGATGCATTATATTTTTTAAAATGGATGCCTGTAAACTTCACAGAGTGAACTATTTTGCTATAAATGTTCGATTTGTTTGTGACAAGAAAATTGCTACCAAGACACTGGCAGTAAAAGAGAGTAATGTTCATCACACCAGGCAGTTTCTCCAGGCCTTAATGGAAAAAGTTCTGCAAGATTATGAACTGATCAGATTTCAGATAATCTATGAAGGAGGATCTGATGGAGGCGATACTATTTCTCAGATCAAATTCATAGATAAATGCACAAATGTTATTCAGTACATTTTGCTGAAAACTGTTTTTTTCCCCCACTTACTGCATAGGGTATTGCATATTTACAATTTATTAAAGTTCTTTGTGTTCTAACGTATTCCAAAAAATATATTTTATATTCTATTTACATAGCTTGATTATTGTATCATAATGGTGATTAAAAGCCTGATTACAATTTTAATACAGTAAATGTATCACTTAAACATAAGCCATGTATGATGGAGTTGGAGGTTTAGCTTACTGAACACAGCCCTGGATACAACATAAACTGGGAACTGGGGAAAAGAGAATTCTGGAGCCTAAATGACTTCTTTTTTTTAAATTAAATCTCCAAGACCATGCTTTTATACAGATTGAGTGAAAGAACAAGTACAATTTAATATACTGATCCATGTGGGAAAAAAAACAGTTGACAGGAACATTCTATTTATCATGTTATTATGTGTCTAGTGACAGATGTAGAACACGTGTGTCTGTATCTACTGTATAAATGTTCCATGTAATATCATGCCGTGAGACTGTAATACTCCAAATAAAGCGCCCTTATGCGAGATCCTCATTGTGCCTTAATGTATAGTCTTAGCCACTAGGGCAAAGTGTATAATGTACTGAGATGCAAATCAGCAGCCAGCTAGGAATTAATAGTCTGTGCTTCGTGGCTATCCTCATCTGTATGCCACAATCCTCCTTTGACATCAGACTCTGACATTAGACCTTCTGCAGTCGTCTATTCTTTACCCGTACACTTGAGTGTGCATATTGTTAAGCAGCAAACAAGAGCGTCGGGGAAGGACACAGCAGCAAACGCTCAACATAAAGGAAAGGAGTCAACTGATTCATGGCTCCACGTCCCCTGCTCTGTCACCTACAGTACATGCACTGAATTCAAATGACCTCTTTTATTGTACTCCTCCAGGCTTCTGGGGTAGACATTGTAATATCAGCAGAAATCTGTCTTTCTAAAGGCCGCTCAAGCTTTCGAGATAAATTCCCTTTCTACAAAAAGAAAATGCATCTAGCGGGAGAGGCGCACCTTCATTTTTATTATTTTAGCATCCCCCCCCCCCCCCGTTCCCCAATCTATAAGGGTAAAGAGCTCCCACCAGATGTGTTGATAGAACGCCACAGTATAAATCAAGCATACAATAAAGCGATCTCCCCCTGCAGGACAGTAAGAAAACACTCCTGATGCTTTTCACTCACGCCTTGAAAAACCTGCACGCTGCCAATAAAATAAAGTACTATAGCAGAATGGGCGAACAAAGCTAAAGGGGCTCATTATAGCGCAGAACAACACGGTCTCATGGGTGATGTGGAATGATTAAGCATCCACTGAAGAATTACAGAAGCAGGTTCTCCTGAGATCAGTTAGAGAAGCTTACTGGGTTCAATGAATGCAACAAAAGTAGAACAGTCGCTTTTTCCACAAGTCATTTCCAAATTACTGAAGATTTTACATGAGCATTGGCTTTCCACACAAGCGTCATTGTTTTTTGGGTTATCCGTTCCATTTGTTAGCTAGCCCTGTAATTCATTACACTGCACGTGACTTCAGGCCTTTCTGGCAGAGAAGTTGCGGCTTTCCCACTGAGAATTCTCTCCTCAATGACATTTTAATAAGCCTCGCATGCTCCTTCTGTTACCTGCAGAATTGACTAAATTTGTGCATTGGCTAAAAAGAAGTGGAGGAAGCAGGCGTACAGTTCATCATGTAAATGAGAGGTAACGACTCTACAGGAAAGCGCAAGGGGCTTGTAAGGGGGTCCTCAGGGAAGTGCATAACAAAAGATTTCACACTAGAAAATGGGAAAACATTTTAAGAAAATAAACTCCAGAATTTCATAAGAATCAAGTACTTAATGCTCCGGGCTTTTGGAATTGTGACTTGTCAAAAGGAGTTTAAAAGAAAATCTCATAGTCATTTCAAGTAGGTGTTTATTACTATGGGGCAGGCGGTAAAGCAAGCGAGCAACATGGAAAGGTTATGTACAGACACCAATAGAATGCAAATTTAATACACAAATGGCAGTGCAATTCCTAAGGCATAAAATCAGAACAAAGAAACTTTATATTGGTACCTATCAAAAAGGAATGGTAAAGACAAATCTGATACATCGGGCTATAACTTGTGCATGACATGAGAGGAGATGTAGGACTTGGAAATTCAAACACAGTGTCTATGTGTCTTGCCCCACCCGCCAGGCCTTACACTGGGTATAGCGCGGTATCACAACCTACCTAGACAATTCCTGTAACTCCGTAAACATAACACAAGAGCCCACAGGGTTCTCTCCGCCATGAACCAGAATACAGTTTTTGCATATTTATTTTTCTTACAAATCATTTTAGAAATATACCGCATATATATTCCCCACATTGTGTGAGGGTTATCTGGTTTATAAAATGTACCCTGAATTTCATCAGGATATTTTCAAAGTGATATTAAAGGTTCTGATATAATATACATAATTTAGCAGCTTTGACTACAGACAGTTCACTGGCCTAGTCCGAGACCTCAAATATGCTACTGAGCAGCACGGTACCTGATCAGTCAAAGTCCTTACCCCAGGCCTGCGGGCTGAATGTGGTGGCCAAAGGATGTGTGACCCACGGAACTGTCTGGGATGTATCGGCTTGCTTCTCATAGTCAAATATATTTGAGTCTTTCAGATGCAAATACATTTGAACAGTTGAGTGCCGGGAATGGGGTAGGAGAGAGCGCGTCCGCCCCAGACCCTACGTGCAGTAGCATGATGAGGTCAGCACGCTGCTGACTGACGCTATCACACTGCTGCTGTTGCCGAGACCGCAAAGGTAGAGGAGACGTCAAGCACTGGTAAGTGCTCCATGGAGGAGCTGAAGATTAAATGTCATGCTATTTTAGATGACGGAAGGGGAGGCTTGAGTTACTATGAGCCCACATAATGTGGCTATTTGGGACATTATGGGGCATTATGTACTGACCATGGTTCTGACGGTGTTTCTGGTGAAACATTCATGTATTGACAGTGTTTCTGGTGATGAACTCAAACTGATGGTGTTTTGGTGCAGCGTTAATGTACTGACTGTTTCTGGTGCTGCATTCATGTACTGATGGTGGTTCTGGAGCAGCAATCATGTACTGATGTGAGGTCTGGTGCTGCAAAAGTGTCAAAATTAAAAGATTTGAGATGAGAAGGATTTCGATAGTTTCTGCTCAAAAAAACTCCATTTACATTAGCGAGTGTTCTCATTGATTTTCTTGGAGAAGAAATCATTCTCAAATACTCAAAATTTGGTTCCAGTGATGTATGAATGTACTGATGGCGATTTTGAGGATGTATTCATGTAACTATCCATTTAAAAAAACATTTGTGGCCCTTGAGATTAGATTAGTATGGCAAAGTGGCCCAAAAAATTTTGTGCACCCCTGCCTTGCATCTTTACTGCAGAACGTTCCCTACCAACACCACCCATTCACTTTAGATTACTCTCAGCTAATTTGGCTGGCAACTCGCTCTTCTGACTCCTCCACTCATAGTAGTGCTCTGCTGGCCAAGTGCTCCTGAGTTCTCTATGAGACAGCCGATGTCATACATACATCTTTAATGGCGGCTTATGTCTTAGAGAACAAAGGAACCAGCATTCCAAAATCGGACATTTAGGATCCTTCTGTCCCCCGACTTCAGCTATTAGGGGAAGTTATGAGGCTTCCATACACATAGACTGTTGGCCCAATCCATCAACATTGTCAGGTTCAGCAAATGCAAGTCTAATGGGGGCCTTAAACATGTGGTCCAAAACCAATATTGATTTTAATACTAAAGATCTATTTATCGATTTATTGTAATAATAATCTCTTTTCTAATATAATGAAAAAGTCACTACTGTTCCCTATCTAACTGTTTTATTTCATTTCTTTATGTAACTGTTCTGACTTTTTGTTTGAGGATTCCCAGCATATGCTAGGATACTCAAACAGGACGTCATCAGGGGATAGAGGCTGCAGTCACAGGCTCAGCCTCTGTACCCACCCAGAAATGAAGAGTCATTAATGATGGCCATTTCAGAGGCTTGGCTAGTTTGTACTCTACTGAGCATGCATCGGTTCTCAATTCTGACATATGCTCAGTGCGATCTCCCTTGTCACTGTGCAGTATTCCTTTCAGTGCAAAGTGACAGCGTGCTCCCCCACCGGCACTAATGAGAAGTGATGAACAGGCAATAGAGTGCACATTCAGTGCACATTGTAAGTAGAGAGAATGCAGCAAGCAAGGAGACCAGTGCCACCCCCAAAATAGATGTCATTTTAAGGGGTGGTGCTGATCCCTGCACACTGCATTTGTTCTTTATAATGTGCGCATGTTACGCACCAGTTCCGGGTATCCTGGGCTCTGCTGTTAGGTTTTGCTGGTTACCCGGTGTGGATCAATGACATTGTCTGCCTAGGCCCACAGACACAAACCTCTGTTTCAGGATTAATACTTTGTGTTCAGTGTGTTTTGTGTGCTCCACCTTCAGCTCCTGTTGCATTCACCTTGCTAGACCTTTGTGACCTTGCATCACCTCTGCCAACCACCTCCTACATTAATTAATTGGTTGCAGTGGACTATTGTGCTGTTGTTGGACTCTCTTCATTCCTGCGCTGCATCAGTAATTGCTCTGCCTCTTTTGATTGCTGCTTCTGTCTTTTCTGAGACCTCTCTGTACCTGTCCTCCTGTGGTCCTAGCATGCTAAGTCCTTATTCCACACGTCTTCCTGCCTCCTCCACAATGCTCATGTTCCGCGTGCCCACCTAACCTAAGTCTTAGTGGATCTCCATCACAAGATAAGCCTAACAGCACCAAATACAGGCAGACTTGTGGCACTGTGATGGGCACGGGATTTAGCCATTTGCTGCTTTGAGGTCGAATGACCCAGATACCCCCCATAGGGCAAGTTTTTTTGTGTTTCAAGGCACTGTAACATATTTAAAACTACCTTTCCGTACATATTATTAATTGAAGTCTCTTACTTAATAAAGGAGCCTGCAAGCCCAGAGACTTGGCACAATAAACATTTATCTCTAAATTTCATGGAAGTGCCATCATTATCTGTTCTACTGATAGAGGATATATTCACCACTCTCATATCATCTTATACATGGCTGTGTGTAGTGCTACATTTCTTTGGTACCCACACAGCAGGAAAAATATGAGATTGGCTTTGGCTTACAGCGACAAAGTTTCACCTTGCCGGACCTACTAAGTTAAGCTTATTACCACTGACACATTTAAAAAAAAGAGGTGATAAAACCTTAATAATCACAGAAAATAGACTAATGAGGGTGATCATTCATGGGTAAAGAATACTATAGACTTGTACTTGTAGGGCATCTCACAGGTTCCCTAACACAAGTGGTCTGCTCAGGACCCAATTATTTATATTCAATAGCGGAGATATATGGTAGTGTCTCCTACACTGGGGTCCAGATTGGCATACCACTGTTAATAATAATAATAATAATAATAATAATAATCATCTTTATTTTTATATAGCGCTAACATATTCCGCAGCGCTTTACATTTTTTGCACACATTATCATCGCTGTCCCAGATGGGGCTCACAATCTAAATTCCCTATTAGTATGTCTTTGGAATGTGGGAGGAAACCGGAGTGCCCGGAGGAAACCCACGCAAACACGGAGAGAACAATCTTCCCCATTGTGTCACAGCATATTTAATTGCCACTTTTGTACTTCAGATGACAAGACATTCCTAGATCATACAAATAATATTAGGCAACACTGAAAGAGATTTTTCGAAATGCAAACTCTTATCATAGAGATTACTGTGGAACCAGGTTATAAAAAAACAGCAACATTGCAGTGTATCAAGCTTCCACGGTATTTACAGTGTATTTCAATGAGTCTGTATATAATCTAGAACTGCTGTAACTTTTAAGCCATACAGCAGTCTTAAGGTGACCTCACAGCCAGTTCTTGTCATACTCGTTTACTGGTAGCAAGCATGCTAGAAGGTATATAAGCCAAAACCTATTTCTCCAGCGTTGTCACAGTGGCTTGGGGAGCCATTAGGCGATGGAACCTTTGAAGAGTCAGAGCTTTATCCCCTGGATGAACACATATCCAGAGACATGGAAAAATATAGGAAAAAAAAATGCTTAAATTGTTATGGCCCCCCCAGTGAGAAGCCAGCTCTGATCTGTAAAGTCAATTTAAGGGATTGTGACAGCTCTGTCCCAGATATTAGCTGACCCAATCATATTAAATCTCCTGCTTCAGTGCTCATCCGACTTCATGTTAAACAAGCCACAAACAAGCAGATAAAAGAGATGAAAGAACATGCAGCACCAAAAGGGATAGAAAAAGACAAGACTAAATATATATGCTTTGCAAATGCATTTCTTGCCCCAAACAAGTGCCAAACACCTAACTGGCTTCAGTAAACTGGCTACAATACTGGCAGCAATGCCACCCACTTGTGTCTTTCAGCAAATACTTCCGGAGAGAATCCTCATCTTAGAGTAGGGTGGCAAAAAGTCAAGAGAGAAAACAACAGTCTCCGAGCACAACACAATAATCATTCTCCATCTAATGCCAAAGTCAGATGCTGAGTCCTCGGTAAGAAGATTACATTGGCATTGGCAAGACAAGCATCTAAACTCATTAAATTAATCTTACAATCCTCGCATAATTGGAGAAGCTAGGGGTAGAAATTCTGCCTGCGAAAAATATTAAACACAGCAGGACTAAATTCTGCCCATAAGATGCCTGGAACAGTAGTAAGTTGGCCTGCCGGGTACAAGAAAGTAAAAGGGTTGGGGCAGTTCAGACTGCCAAGGCGAGGGACAATACTTAAATACTCAGCACAGTTATATGTCTAACACAATAATGGAACCTGCCACAATGGTACACAGCTTTGTTCGTTTTGCTCTGGCAAAAATTAGGAGACCACTTCAAAATGTTCAGTGTGTCTGATTTTTCTATTCATAGGTATGTTTTTCAGTGAAATGTAAATTGTTCTTTTATTCTATAAACTTCTGACAACATGTCTCCGAATTTCCAAGCAATAAATTTTGTTGAAAAATGGTCAAAATTAAAAAGGAAACCCAGTGCTTTCAGACATCAAATAATGCAAAGAAAACTAGTTCATAATCATTTAGAAACAGCAATACTAATGTTTTAACTGAGGAAGAGTTCAGAAATCAATATTTTGTGGAATAACCATGATTTTTCATCACAGCTTTCATGTGTCTTGTCATGCTTTCCACCAGCCTTTCACACTGCTTCTGGTGCAAAAATGTAAGCAGTTCTTCTTTGTTTGATGGCTTGTGACTATCCATCATCCTCTTGATTACATTACGGAGGTTTTCAATGGGGTTCAGGTCTGGGGCTGGCCATGACCGCGTTTAGATGTGGTGGTCTCTTAATTTTTGCCAGAGCTGTAGGTCCTGATTCATTAAAGTTTTTATACCAGAATTGTGGAGTAAAAAGCTTTAAAAAGTCACAAAATTGTGGTGCAATGCAAGGCACAATGCATGTGCTGGATTCAACGAATCGAGAGCATCTGCCTTTAATGTGCCCCCTCATCAAGACAATCACCAGATATTGATTAATTGGGCCTTAGGTATAATTAAAAAGGAACAAACTTTTGGCACTACATGAGGCCGGTTTCACACGTCAGTGGCTCTGGTACGTGAGGTGACAGTTTCCTCACGTACCGGAGACACTGACACACATAGACACATTGAAATCAATGTGTCTCTGCACATGTCAGCGTGTTTTCACGGACCGTGTGCAAAACATGGAGACATGTCAGTGCTCGTGGGAGCGCACGGATTACACGGACCCATTTAAGTCAATGGGTCCATGTAAAACACGTACCGCACAAGGACGCTGTCCGTGTGCAGTGCAGGAGACCGCGCTACAGTAAGCACTGTCCCCCCCACGTGGTGCTGAAGCCGCTGTTAATAAAATACTCACCCGGCTCCCTCGCAGCGTCCTCTCCTGGCCGCAGCTTCTCCAGTATGAGCGGTCACGTGGTGCCGCCCATTACAGTGATGAATATGCTGCTCCACCTCCCATAGGGGTGGAGCTGCATATTCATCACTGTAATGGGCGGCACCACGTGACCGCTCATATTAGAGAAGCTGCGGCCAGGAGAGGACGCTGCGAGGGAGCCGGGTGAGTATTTTATTAACAGCGGGCGGGTGCACAGGGGGTGGGAGGGAGGTGGGGACAGGGATCTTTATTTAAAACACGGGAAAAAAAGAAAAAAAGGATTTTTCATATCTTCTTTCCAGCGAACGCTGCTGGAGAGAAGATATGAATGGCGGCTTCAGCACCAGATGCAAGGGACAGCACTTATCTCTAGCACTGTCTCCTGCATGCTCCGTGTGGTACCCAGTCGGCACACGTGTGCCGCACGTGTGCCATACGGATGGCCTAAGTGAGCTCACGGACACACGGATAGCTCCGTTACCGATTTTTTCGGTACCGGAATTATCTGGACGTGTGAGACTGGCCTGAGGCTGTGCTGAAATTCCGTCACTTTTAGCGCTTTCACAGGATGTTGGCCAAGCTGTGACAAAGTGGGTGGGTCTGTAGTGGGGTGGGGTTGTGGCGACCCCTGCTTATTAAAATTTAAGACAAGCAGCGGTGTTGTTTATGCCACAAATCTTACTCCAGTCCACAACTAGAGTAAGATTTGTAGTGAGATGCTTGCCACTTTTCAGATGTACCAGATTCATTAAGAGCCATGTGCCATTTAATGACTCAGTGCCTGGCTCCAGCAAAATGCCTCATCAAGACTGGAGAGAAAACTGTCAGTCTTCATGAATTGGGGCCATAGTCTGAAAAACAAACTTCTCTGCATTCTTGTAATTTCCTGAAAGAACTCCTTGCCGCAAGCAATACAAATGAACTCTGTCTTTATTTCTAGATAACAATGGAATTTAACAGGTAAAACTGCTAAGGCTGTGAGAGGCGCCTGAGTGGATAAAGCTTCCATTATACAACCTCCCTGAACCTTCTCTGGCCAGGAGATGCACATGAGTTAACAGAGGGATGTAAATCCTTGTTTTAATTAATGCAATTAATTGTAGTGGAAGCGCTGTCAACTCTTGTCACTACATCGGCCAAGTAAATTCTAAATGAAAGAATGAGGATTTTGATCATTGTTTTACCGAGGAAGGCAATGTAATTAGAATGCCTGATGTAACTAGGATCTATAATGGACAAGCAGGAAATGAAGTCACATTACTTATTTATAAAGAGCAAAGCTTCCAGGTAGTCTGAACACATTACTAAAAACGATGGCATCCGACTGACTTTTAGCCAAATGTGCACCTGCTTTATTAAACTTTCTTACAATGCTCTGTATATTGTGGAGTCACTCACCATCATTTTGTACCACCACAAATCCACATGTAACAGAATCTGTGCAGGGAGTTTTTGACATGGATTTTACAAACCAGAATATTGCAAAGGCTATTAGGCAGGTCTCGTGCAAGCAGGTCGAGCACAAGAAGCCAATCAGATTTGCAATTTGCAAGTGACTGGCCCAATTTCTTCAACGGCAGTCTGAACTTGGCTTTAAACTTATCAAAGAGTTGTTTTATCATGACAATCCCTTCGAGAAATGAAGCCAACCCGGAATTCAGCTGATCACTGGAAACGCTAACACTGCCAGCTATCAGGCTCAGCGAGCATGGCAGTTGTTAATTTTTTTTCCTTGTGCCGTGTCCACTTTTCATGTTTGTACCCACAACCCTTTACAAACCAAGTACTTTTTTGAAGGGGAGACAATCCTTAGACATGTGAGGTCTGGAGGACATTTGGCCATACAGTTAGGCTGCCTTTAAAGATCAGACAAATCACACTCTGAATTTTGAAAACAGAGCAGAGGCTCCCTTAGGGCAGGGCATGCAATAAACTGCAGCCTCGCACACTTCTGGCCCCGATCCATCATTGCTGATGCTCTAGTTTTCTGGAATAATTTGCTCTTTTCAGTAACTTTAGTACTTGCACCTTACACGGTTTTAACCACTTTTTATACTGTTTTTCTTTTTCATTTTTGCTCATTGAGATGTGTTACACAGATTCATGAGATGCGACTTTTACCAAATGTCTTACTTTTTCAGCACATCTCACTCCAGTTCCTACCTGGAGCAAGGTTTCAGGGGGAGTTTTCAATTAGTCGCTTTTTTAACAGATACAGTTTATTGAGATATTACAGCAGAAAGAAATAAACATCACGGCACATGCAGGAGAAAATCCTATAAAGTGTATTACTTGGGTAGACCGGTTTACAAAGAAGATGACACGAAAAATGAATACATGTATGAAATACAGTATACGGATGTTTTGTATGAGTACGTATTAAGCAAATCTGAATACAAACTAATGCAACACATAAAAAAAAAACAATCAACTGCTTCTACTGTGTGCCCGATTCCAACGAGCGTCAGGGGAACAAAAGAAATGGGCTTGAGGTGACAGAGGCAATTCAAAAGAAAGGCCGACTAGGCAGTCAGGGGGACTCAACCCATCTACCCCAGTTTTTAGTATACTTAGCAAGACAGCCCTGGCATATATCTGAACACTCTTCAAAGAAAAATTAACTGACGATTTCCATTGCGAATTGATGGGTGTTCTATGACACAACTAATAAGTAGCCACACATTCCCAAGCAATAAACAAGGGCTGAATTAGAAACCGCCTGTCTGATGCTCCCAAGAACTATTAAAGATCAATAAACATAAATAAAAGGGTACCAAGGTCCAATTATAGACAAAACTATAGAACATTTTTGACTTTGTGATAAATTAGCTTGAAGAATTTGGTACAAAAACATCAGGGAATACAACATGAAAAAAAAAAGTAAAGTGGCTTCAAGAAAACACAAAGAATGAATCAGGCTCTTTGTTTGCAACTGAATTAAGCATTTTTATATTAAAAATGTGCAAAAATTACGAAATTGATTCTATTTTTGAGAACATTAAGTAGACACCACTTTGGTTGTCAATATTGAATTTTGCAAGAGTCTCAAAAAAACTCCATTTACTATTACTGTACATTAGATTTATAAAAACTATTAAGGCAACTTTTTAGAACAGGCTTTCGGGTCGCATGGAGGAGTGGATTCGAAAGGAATGGAAAATATAGAGGGACTACTATTTAATGCTGCATCTCTTTTGGCTTTGGCTCAAAACACACATCAAAGTCTCCACCGTATTAGATCATTAGAACGTGTCCTGGCAGGCAGCTCTCGATACAACACTATCAGTGCCACCCACCTCCTGGTGTGAAAGGGGCACCTAAAAGATCCTTTAAAATGTTTTCCAGCTATAAGATTTGGACTGAGATGCATAGTGCACAATTGACGCACAGAAGCATGTTTCCGGCCAATTAAAGACGTAAGGCTCAAAGCAGCCCAGTGGAATATATTTACTGTACTGGCTTTGCCCTGCAACCCAATCATTATGGAAACACGTCGCTAATCTGTTCAATGTTTTGTAGAAATGATTTGCTCGAATAGCAATCGGGATAAGATTGCTTTCCATTAAACAAATTAAAATGTTTTTAGAAGCCACAAAAATTATTTGTCCACGATATTCACAATAACTAAATATTTGTATTACTTTTTTCCTTCAACCAATCAAATATTAAATCATAGAATGTTAAATAAAATGAAAAAAAAATTCATCTATTGCGACCGAATATTCTTGGTAACAATTTCTTTAAACACTTCTAATCTGAAATAGCTCAGAGGGTTCTAATATGATTTCATCATCACACAGCCAGACTGCGTCACTAGACCCGAAGCCACAAGAAGGATTTACAGTGGAAAGTAGGGCAACGTTTAATTAAGTAAATGTTGTGAAGACGCATTTTCCCAGTTGTGATCATTTCCTCTAACCAACACAAACAGCATTCTACATGAAGAGAAATCTAAAAGTACCCAGAAGATAGTCTGGAAAATGGTCCCAAGCACAGACTGGAGGTTATCATTACATACAATTACACACAAGGATCTTGTAAATAGACGGTTCACCGTTAGACTCAACACTGGGATAAAGGATATGGGTTGATTAAAAAACATTGAGAAAAAAAGTAGAAAAAAATATCTGGATCAAAATTTGAAATCTGAGCATATTTCATAACACGAAAAAAGTGATCTCCTAGGGTCCAATAACATCAGGCTCGGACTGGCCCATAGGGTTAAGGGAAATCCCCCGGTGGGCCCCAGTGCAGATCTGGGTCCCCAATCCCACTGTATGGGCAGGACTTGGCATAATCCACTTGATTCACTCTGTACAGAAAAAAGCAGCATCTCATCATTCATTAACCAAACTACCCAATTTATTATTATACAGAGATATATATAGAGATATAGGTACATTTGTGAACAAGGGCAGTGTAATATTTGTATGCACGTGAAAAGTGGGCCCCCCAGAGTCAATATTACTGGTGGATCGTTAGCACCCCAGTCCGACACGGAGTAACATACTAGGTCAATTTAGTCCCTCGCTCTAATCCATCACACACAAGTTACCAAGGTGTGCTGTACCCCAACCCCCCAAAAATAACAAAATGGCTGCACGTTACTGTGCTAAAAGACAAAGATGCTAAATCCATGCCCCCTGACATCACTTTCTTGTTGAAGCTTTACTTTATATTGCTCTGTCCTCACCCTGCATACAATTTTTCACATGATACTGATCTCCCAGCATTTGAACCAGCAAAAAAGTAGGAAAAACAGATCTCCATATTAGCAGTATGATGTGCAGAATGAAAACAGGGGGCCGCCAGAACAGGAAGTCAGTGTGGTATAGCTGCAGCCAATCCTTGCAGCGCATTCAGTGATTGCTGAGAAGTAGGCTTTATTTTGGTATGTAGTAACGTGGTAACTGTGGCATTAAAGACACTTTCCACTACATTTCCACTACTAATTACCATCTTTAGTTCCGACACCTGGCATCCCCATTAATCAGCAGTTTCCAGCTCTGGCGGTGGCCAGGTGTAAACAGTATACAGAGCGGAGCATCATCGATCCATCACGCTTCTTAGCGGCTGATCCTAGGTACTACAGATCCCTATTCAAATGAAGCCGTCAATCAGGTAAGGGGCCTGATACCTAAACTGTGGCACATCGTTGTTATAAACACTATATGAAATCTGTATATAAAGTATTCAAATACGTACAACTCGTACTAAATACAGAAAATGGCATCATGGTATTAAACAATCTGATCCTGCTATGTACTTGAACCATCCAGCCACAAGTGACTATTCCAATAAGTTTGACATATGAATGAGAATATTGTGATATGAAATATTTTACAATACGCATGAATGTTCATTGCATTCATGTAGTGTAGACTTGTCCTGATTAATGCACTTTTACTGTGCATATAAATCCAATTTACAACATTTTGGAACATTAGAGAGAGGAGATTCGGATTGGTTAAACGTAATAAATCAACCTACGTGGAACCGATCTTTTTTTTCCTTCTCCGAACAGCCATTCATGGGGAACAGAACACACATATATCTACAAGTTAACTTGACAATATTCATGACTGTAATCTAAATTTAGCTCTCTATAAAGTCTTGCAATTGTGGAACAAAAATTAATCAGGATCCTATTCAGTTTCTGAAGAGCACTCGTAAAAGTCTGTGATTTGAAATTAATTTATGCAAAAGAGAAAGTCTCTTGTATTATAGAAGTATACTTGTGAGACATAAATCTAGACGAAAGCTATAAACCACTAATGACCGACTCCACATAGAGTCTTAAAGGATATAATTGGAAGAGAAATCCTCAATTTCATCTAAACGCACACAACAAAAGGCCCCATATACCAGGCACAAAAACACAGATGCCCCAAGTTAACTGCCACCGAATCTTCAATGTGCTGGGTATGAATATGAATGGATGGTATTCCTTAAATATTTATGCCTTCAGCACCCAAGCTGTGCACTTTACATTGTTCATCACATAGTACACTGCTCAGGGAGCGCGTTACACAGGAGGGCAAATAGCAAAAATCCCAGTGCCAAGGGAGAATCTCAAATTAAAAAAATAAAATGAAAGGTCAAACATACCAAAGATACAAATATTTACCAAAAGCAACAAGACTCACAATGGTATTCAACTTTAATATGAACAATGTATCAAACAATCATTACAATCTGTAATAATATCTTAACACATTAGGTCTTTATTCAGAAGTCCATTATTTTCACCGCAAAAAAAATTGTACAAGAGTCAACAGTGTTTGGTGAGTGTGTCATTAATGTATACGTAGTACTTGGTTAGTGTGTGTGATCAATGTTTGGGGTGAGTGTGATCAGTGTTTGGTGTGAGTGAGCGTGTGTCATCAGTGTTTGGGGTGAGTGTGTGCGATCAGTGTTTGCGGTGAGTGAGTGTGATCAGTGTTTGGGGTGAGTGTGTGTCATCAGCGCTTGGGGTGAGTGTGAGTTAAGTGTTTGGCCAGTGTGGCATCCGTGTTTGGCCAGTGTGGCATCCGTGATTGGCCAGTGTGGCATCCGTGATTGGCCAGTGTGGCATCCGTGATTGACCAGTGTGGCATCCGTAGCTGGCCAATACGGCAGCATCCGTGATCGGCCAATGCAGCATCC
This sequence comes from Ranitomeya imitator, assembly GCF_032444005.1. Classification (NCBI taxonomy): domain Eukaryota; kingdom Metazoa; phylum Chordata; class Amphibia; order Anura; family Dendrobatidae; genus Ranitomeya; species Ranitomeya imitator. Next base: position 331,556,524 of record NC_091287.1, on the reverse strand, counting down.
ATGTTTGGCCAGTGCGGCATCCGTGTTTGGCCAGTGCGGCATCCATGTTTGGCCAGTGTGCCATCAGTGTTTGGCTAGTTTGTCATTAGTGCTTGGCCAGTGTGGCACCAGTGTTTTTCAGTCTACCACCCTACCTGTGCAGGGCCCTCACTCCTCTTGGTATCTGTTTTGAACAGTGATTATTGTTATGCTGTAATGTCTATTGTCTGTACAAATCCCCTCTATAATTTGTAAAGTGCTGCGGAATATATTGGCGCTATATAAATAAAATTATTATTATTATATATGCAAAAAATAGTACTGATGATTGAGTCAGTGTTTGGTGAGTGTGTCATCAGTGTTTCATTGGTGCTTTTCAGGTATGGATAAATAAATTACAAAGCTTCTCCAATCCTTTGCAATGTTAATCACAAAAAGCACATGGATGCTGTCCGTTTGCTGTCTGTGATTTTTATAAACCCATAGACTTGTAAGACATTAAATACAGCGGGGCCTCATTCGGTAGAAACATAATTGATTCATGAGATATAACGGATCCCCTCAAAGCCAGCAGTGTCTGCATTTATAGAAGAGTCATTATGAATGAACTGGCAGGACGTGGGATGCCGGCCAAAGTTTGCATACACTCCTGTGTCTCCATGTGGCTAAACAGCTTCTTCTCTGGATAGAGAATAGATTTTTACATTACCAAACATAATTCCAAGGTTTAAGACAAATTCAGCCTGAGCAGCATGCTCAGGAAAGTGGTTAAACAGGAGAAAGTCTTCCATGACACTGTCTGCTCTAAATTCCAGGTAGCAAGGATGCTAATCAAGAGGCAAGGGTCAGATAGATGGGACTAGCATTGTGGAATGAGACTACGCCGGGTTTATTTGTAGTTGTCGTAATGGAGACCGAACTGAAAAGCACACAGTACAAAGTGACTGCTGACAGCTGCTAATTTGTAAAGTTGCTTTATTTCTACTGTAGATAAACTGGGGCATTTAAAAAAATGTTTGCTTGCACTAATGATTTAAGACACTTGGGACACTCCTAAAATTATCAAGGGCTGACCCAGCCGCTCATCTACAGTAAGTTCCTGACTTTTCAGAAATCACGACATCTACCATCTTCTTTATTTTAACATTTAATTATGATATATAGTAGTCATTTGTTCTCATTTTTTTTATCCACATGAAGATTTCACTTGTGATAGATGAGTGTTTAATAGGTATTTAGTCCAGTGCACTGTGAAAAATTATTTTTTTGTTGTTGTTAGTAAGAGTATATACAGTGTTACATTTGCATTAATTGGTTATGTTAGTAGATAATTGGTAACTTTCGGTATTTTGGAAAAAAAATAGCATAATTTGTATCACTATCCTCCAAAGGACCTGTAAGGCTTTACTGATATTTGTTTGATATTGGGCTTTCCACAGCAGTGATGGATTCATTATAAATGGCTTCAACAGCAACCTGCATAAGTGCTTTCAGGTTCCAAAAAAAAACTATAATTCAATGTACATGCTTCACATACTCACAGCTTGTTTGTGTGAAGGATTATGGCAAAGGCATCAACTCTTCTGAAAGATACATATTCTCATTCTTAGCTTAGTATCTGCCAAGTGAGAATTAAAACCACTTCTAACACAGATCTCCTATGTGCTAAACAACTCACGCTCGCACAAGTCCCAGACTTTTCATATCATGTCTGCAAAAAGAACATGAATGGGGCTGCACTGCAATATCAGTTGCAGCTGGGAGGGAGAAAAAGCATAATGGAAAACCCTTTTAAAAAGGATCTTTCACAAAATTTTTCATGTTGAACTGAACACACGATATAAGAGTGCTGGCAGTGCTGAATACGTGTTTTTGTTTTTTTTTTCACCTCTCCATTGCAGAGATATTGACAATCAGAGCATTAGGCACCTAATGAGTTAACTTTTGTGCAGTCCAAGTGGGTGTTATCAGAGAGCTTTCACTGGGGGCCAGTACTTGCTCCTCTTGTATGATGTTGCTCAATCACTGCCAGCTCGGACATTTATCTATAATCACACCTAATTGTGCTCAACTTGTACTCGCTCTGCAGTGAGAGCAGTCTCTTTACAGCTTCAATAGCAGTATCCCAGAACAGACTGCTCCTGTATGAGATGTAATGATCTTACTGCAGAGAGAGGACAAGTTGCCCAAACTGAGAAACCTGCTCTAAGCTATGGTGGGGGTGTGTTCTTTAATTTCAGCGTTGCTGCCTGCTTATGATTGGGCAGCACCATACAGGAGGAAGCAGTCCACGCCCACAGTGAAATCTATCTGTAACACCCACATGGACTTAATAAAAGTTAACTCATTAGGTGCCAAATACTTTAATTCCTATGAAACAACATTTGTCCACTTCAACATAAAAAGTTTGGTGAAAGGTCCTCTATGAGTTTGCCTAGTACATTAGATAAGTTAGCAGTCATAAAGGATATGAAAAGGAGGAGGAGATGGAGAGATTATTCTGCTATGTCTGCTACTGAACTTTCTGTAAATATGGTATCAAGCATCTTCTTTCCCTCAGTTATAGTGATTGTATTTTTTGGTATAGTGCTGGTGAAGAAAGATCAAAAGGATCCAACAGGACTATCATATGATTTTAAATTATGGTCAACTTCAGTTGACTTTTTTTCCTTTACTTCTTTAATTCCCAACCTTTTTCCTATAAAACCCACATTAGGAGGCATATACAATATTTACTGCTCACAGAGTACATGCTATCTGAATGATGTCAGAAGTAACTAGAACACACTGTTGTCCATGTGCACTACACAAAGACATAAATTTACCCAGCAGAAGTACAAGATAAGCTGGAGAGACAAATCAGGACTTCACTTACAGGACTGATATTTTACCTGTGACCTTGGTGAAGTCATTATCTACTTTGGTGTCACATTAATGAATTCTACTTTTCCTTCCTTTAACCTGCTGCAGACTGCCCTGTAGACGAGACTGTCACATATCACAGGAAAGCGGTGACATCTAGCCAGGCAAGCTGTGTGGGGTGGATAAGGGCTGTTAAGAGCTCATTGAAAGGGATAGATGGCAGCACATTTACACGTCGCTGCGTGGCGGCCATGACGGCGTAAAGCAACAACACCATTACTATTGTACAAGTAATAAAGAGCACATGGTTACATGTAACAATGAGGTGTATATATAGTGCATGGTTTTACTACTCATCTCCTTTGTCACCACTGCTTTTGCCTAGATCTTAAATCACTCAGTGTAATTGTTCTGAATTTACTACTGGAAAAGGTCGAAAAAGAACAGCTAGTAAAAGGGACCTGATTATTTATTGCTACAGGGAAGATTAGTGAGAAGAAGTGTGAAGACACATGTACTCCAGGGAAAATTAAACTACATGTATTCCTCCAATATCAATTATACAAGTGGTGTGTGGACAGACATGTTATTGAATATGGGAACATACTCCGTTAATAATTGACATATTGAAATGACTTGATTAGAAAATATATAAAAAAAACATTTTTCCGTTAACAAAGCTAGATATACGGTAGATGCAATATTAGTAAGAAGGTGCACTGAACTGCTCGTACACTCCAAGGGTGGACCAAGGTCCTATGCAAACTCCCTTTAAAATAAGTGGGTATGGAATCCCGGAATATGCTAATCAAAATGTATACCAAAAGAAAATATGTCTGCTGCGCCCTACCATACTATCATGCCTGTGCACACCTTGCGATGGCTAGATGACTGAGTGACAGCATTTCTGAAAAGGCAGATCTTGTTGGATGTTCCTGCAAGGGCTGTGGAGTTGGTAAGTCAAACTTCCGAATCCTCAGTTTCCCTGACTTACAACTCCACAGCACTGCCTCACTACTGAGCATGTGCATAAAGTGCAGCACAGATTCATCTCAACTATGATTCCATAGCACTGCCTCACTACTGAGCATGTGCATAAAGTGCAGCACAAATTCATCTCAACTACGACTCCACAGCACTGCCTCACTACTGAGCATGCGCATAAAGTGCAGCACAGATTCATCTCAACTAAAAGCCGAGATCCTTAGATCAGGAACAGAACAGACATTTATAGGACATTTCATAACTTTCCCAAGTTATTATGAAAACATTTACGTCACATCCTGGATTGTACTACTGTACCCAATTTATTATAAATTTAACAGTCGGTACATTTTATACCGACTCCTTCTCCACCAAAACGGACTCTGACTCCACAGCCTTGGTTCCTGCTATGCAATGGATAGCATTTGGCAAGGGTAGTCAAAGGAAGTGCAACTGATGAACTTGCTATTGACTCATTCATGTCTGTGAGGAGTGAAGGCTAGCAACTGTGGTTTGATCCCACAGAAAACCTATTGTGGCATAACATTAATGGCTGTGATAAAGTGCCAGAACACAGTGCATTACATCAAGCAGCATATTGTATTGTACATCAGCAGAATGCAATAGAGCTCATGCTGACCCCTGTCCACCTGTAGCAAATCAAGTGTTTTGGGGCCATGCTACTATCCAATGGCACCTTTTACTCTTCAAAAATTGTCCAAGAATGGTTGGAAAAAAACAAAATAATGGGCAGGACCAGAGTGTGTGACTGGCTACCTGCCAGCCAACTCTGTCCATTGCGATAGCCCATCGCCACACAATTTTTTTTCACAATTATGAAGCCACTGGCTCTGTCTTGGGTGGACAGAGCTTCAGCCGCGGCACGGCCTCTGACCATACCCAAAAACTTTAAATTGTTGACTTTGCCTCTAAATTTCCCAGATCTTCCTTAATAATATATGTGGAATGTGTTGGAAAAATAAGTCAAAACGCACTCCATCTTACAGGACTTCAGTAATCTGCTGCAAAATTTTTGGTGCCAGATACCACGGAAGATCTTCAAAACCTTCTGGAGTATGTCATAAAGTCTTCATACATTACATACATTAGACTGCACTCTCACAAAAAAAACAAGCTATTGGGAGAGAGCTGTCACCTGACAGACATCTAATGTGTATGAGGGGCTTAAGTTTCAGATTGCAAACTTTATGCCTTCATTCAGCCAATAAGCAGTTTGCAACCTCCTCCTTGTTCCAGATTTTTTCCAGTGTGTTTTCTGAACCTATATAATAGATGCAAGTTTTGTGAATCTAGAAAGTGTTTTAACACTTGCTGAATGGTAAAATATATTTTTTTTGTTAATGGCTTACCTCCGTGTTGAGCCACAAATTGCTGAAGCTTTGCAATGTGGTGTTTAGCTGCATGACTTCTACAGATGAACGAATGTACCATTGAGTCTGGGTGAGAGCACCTTCACTAGCTATCACAGAGAAGCACAGCTTCTTTCCTGTGCAGATTTTCCTTTTTTTACTGTCCATGTGGAATCTTCTCATACTTTCTTCTGAAAAGCACTGAAGCTGAAGAGTGCCTGGTTCCCCTATCCACCATGGGAGAGTTTGTCCTAGGTGCTCTTCTGGTTTCTTTCACAGACACAGGATTTCCCAGCTTGTAAGCTGTCTTGTACATGCTCTCCTACTATATAGCCTCTGTTATCTGAAGTCCCTGAAAATTTGTGTACTTTCTCACCTTTCCACACTCAGTCTACCCTCCTTCTCAGTTGTTGGAGGTCAAAGCTGTGGTTTCTTTAAATGGAGATCACCAAAGAGGAAGGCATACGTAGCTTCACACACACTACACAGACGCGGAACATGTCCTCTGGTGAACCTGCACTATAATCTTCCTATGCATCTATACATACACATTTGCTACATGGGAGCTGGTGGAAAAAGCAAGATACATTTTACGCTATAACAGCAGCAACCAAGCAAGAAGTATCTGAAAGGAGGAAGCATATCAATTACTAGACATGCGGATGTCGTCTAATTATGTCATTAAAGTGCTGCCTCAATTGCAATCACTTGATGGTTGTACCACGTGGAATTCTCTGTTGGTGTGTCTTACTGGAAGCTGAAGTCAGCTGGAAAACAGGCTCAGTTTCCCATCTACAAAAGCGTATGACAGAACAACATGCCCTGCGAAAGTAAAAGCGGGAAGAAAAAAAAAAAACTTTCACAAGGGTAATTTGATGCACTGAGGTTCTTAAACTTTCCCAGATGTTGGAGAGCGCTTGACATTCAGGATTAGCATGAAGAGAGGTTATTTTCCTCTCTGAATATAGCAGGATCACTCAAGTCCAAGGCCTAAAAAAAATTCCACATGCAAATATCGCAAATAATTTCCTGGCTCGCTTTGTACTTGTACATTAGTGACCACCTGCAACAAGACACTTACACTTTCCTGGAGTTTAAATAAGGATACGGACACCTAATACAATGCAAGCAACGTAAAGAACACCGGTACAGGGTGCATAAATATTCACACATGGCAAAAGACATTAGTTTGATTGCTGGGCAAATGGATTTATGCATCTGGAACAATATGGATTAGTTCAGTATGGAGAACATTGGCATTAAAGTGGTTGCTTTAGGGACCACCCCTTCACATGACACCGATATACAGGGAAACGTAGCATTGGCCTCATGTGCATGAACTGCTCTAATCCATAGCAGAAGCCGCTTTTACAAAGTGGGGCCAGAGCACCCCCTATTACATCCATATGTCCTAACGGGCAGTGTCTACATGAAAAAACACCCTCGAGAGGAAAATCCTTAATATTTTTCTTAAAGGGGTTTTCCACTGTTAGAAAAGTAGACCTCAAATGTTGTATATCACGAAACATGTCAAAATCAATTAGTACCCATATCATGTTACCGCTGCAGCTAATTACTAATCTCAGTGGCTAAGCTGAGACAGACGGCGTTAGACACTGAGCTCAGTGATTGGCTGCAGCAATGATGTCAATGCTGCATCCAAAACACTGAGACTAGAGTCAGTGCTGGAATCGGGGAGGGCGAGTACTGTCTTGATTTTGCAATTTTATATTACAGGACCATTTTTCTAAAGGGGAAAACCCCTTAAATAACTATTTTGGCATTTTCTAGACGTCATTTAGATTAGTCATTAACAAAATTTGTGGAAAAGTAAGGTTGAACACCTGTTGGTATCTCATAATTAACACTCACTGGTGACCTGCTAATGGAGTAGTATTTGGCAGTAATGACATCAGGCTTGGGCAGCCCCTATAGTCACCTCCTATTGCAGTCCACTCCAATGACTGGCTGGTCACATAACAGATGGTTGACCAGTTATCCACAGTAGCATCTCTCCCCTCGGCCTTATAGAGGAGGGTTGCAAGCAAGGGACCTTACTCAATGCCCATACCAACAAAGCAAATATACAGCAGGGTTCTCCTGATGGGTGCAATTTGGAAGGAAGGTCATGTAAAGTTCTTCCCTTCAGCTTTTAGAACCAAGAATCCAGAGTAACATAGTAACATAGTTAGTAAGGCCGAAAAAAGACATTTGTCCATCCAGTTCAGCCTACATTCCATCATAATAAATCCCCAGATCTACGTCCTTCTACAGAACCTAATAATTGTATGATACAATATTGTTCTGCTCCAGGAAGACATCCAGGCCTCTCTTGAACCCCTCGACTGAGTTCGCCATCACCACCTCCTCAGGCAAGCAATTCCAGATTCTCACTGCCCTAACAGTAAAGAATCCTCTTCTATGTTGGTGGAAAAACCTTCTCTCCTCCAGATGCAAAGAATGCCCCCTTGTGCCCGTCACCTTCCTTGGTATAAACAGATCCTCAGCGAGATATTTGTATTGTCCCCTTATATACTTATACATGGTTATTAGATCGCCCCTCAGTCGTCTTTTTTCTAGACTAAATAATCCTAATTTCGCTAATCTATCTGGGTATTGTAGTTCTCCCATCCCCTTTATTAATTTTGTTGCCCTCCTTTGTACTCTCTCTAGTTCCATTATATCCTTCCTGAGCACCGGTGCCCAAAACTGGACACAGTACTCCATGTGCGGTCTAACTAGGGATTTGTACAGAGGCAGTATAATGCTCTCATCATGTGTATCCAGACCTCTTTTAATGCACCCCATGATCCTGTTTGCCTTGGCAGCTGCTGCCTGGCACTGGCTGCTCCAGGTAAGTTTATCATTAACTAGGATCCCCAAGTCCTTCTCCCTGTCAGATTTACCCAGTGGTTTCCCGTTCAGTGTGTAATGGTGATATTGATTCCCTCTTCCCATGTGTATAACCTTACATTTATCATTGTTAAACCTCATCTGCCACCTTTCAGCCCAAGTTTCCAACTTATCCAGATCCATCTGTAGCAGAATACTATCTTCTCTTGTATTAACTGCTTTACATAGTTTTGTATCATCTGCAAATATCGATATTTTACTGTGTAAACCTTCTACCAGATCATTAATGAATATGTTGAAGAGAACAGGTCCCAATACTGACCCCTGCGGTACCCCACTGGTCACAGCGACCCAGTTAGAGACTATACCATTTATAACCACCCTCTGCTTTCTATCACTAAGCCAGTTACTAACCCATTTACACACATTTTCCCCCAGACCAAGCATTCTCATTTTGTGTACCAACCTCTTGTGCGGCACGGTATCAAACGCTTTGGAAAAATCGAGATATACCACGTCCAATGACTCACCGTGGTCCAGTCTATAGCTTACCTCTTCATAAAAACTGATTAGATTGGTTTGACAGGAGCGATTTCTCATAAACCCATGCTGATATGGAGTTAAACAGTTATTCTCATTGAGATAATCCAGAATAACATCCCTCAGAAACCCTTCAAATATTTTACCAACAATAGAGGTTAGACTTACTGGCCTATAATTTCCAGGTTCACTTTTAGAGCCCTTTTTGAATATTGGCACCACATTTGCTATGCGCCAGTCCTGCGGAACAGACCCTGTCGCTATAGAGTCCCTAAAAATAAGAAATAATGGTTTATCTATTACATTACTTAGTTCTCTTAGTACTCGTGGGTGTATGCCATCCGGACCCGGAGATTTATCTATTTTAATCTTATTTAGCCGGTTTCGCACCTCTTCTTGGGTTAGATTGGTGACCCTTAATATAGGGTTTTCATTGTTTCTTGGGATTTCACCTAGCATTTCATTTTCCACCGTGAATACCATGGAGAAGAAGGTGTTTAATATGTTAGCTTTTTCCTCGTCATCTACAACCATTCTTTCCTCACTATTTTTTAACGGGCCTACATTTTCAGTTTTTATTCTTTTACTATTGATATAGTTGAAGAACAGTTTGGGATTAGTTTTACTCTCCTTAGCAATGTGCTTCTCTGTTTCCTTTTTGGCAGCTTTAATTAGTTTTTTAGATAAAGTATTTTTCTCCCTATAGTTTTTTAGAGCTTCAATGGTGCCATCCTGCTTTAGTAGTGCAAATGCTTTCTTTTTACTGTTAATTGCCTGTCTTACTTCTTCGTTTAGCCACATTGGGTTTTTCCTATTTCTAGTCCTTTTATTCCCACAAGGTATAAACCGCTTACACTGCCTATTTAGGATGTTCTTAAACATTTCCCATTTATTATCTGTATTCTCATTTCTGAGGATATTGTCCCAGTCTACCAGATTAAGGGCATCTCTAAGCTGTTCAAACTTTGCCTTCCTAAAGTTCAATGTTTTTGTGACTCCCTGACAAGTCCCCCTAGTGAAAGACAGGTGAAACTGCACAATATTGTGGTCGCTATTTCCTAAATGCCCAACCACCTGCAGATTTGTTATTCTGTCAGGTCTATTAGATAGTATTAGGTCTAAAAGTGCTGCTCCTCTGGTTGGATTCTGCACCAATTGTGAAAGATAATTTTTCTTGGTTATTAGCAGAAACCTGTTGCCTTTATGGGTTTCACAGGTTTCTGTTTCCCAGTTAATATCCGGGTAGTTAAAGTCCCCCATAACCAGGACCTCATTATGGGTTGCAGCTTCATCTATCTGCTTTAGAAGTAGACTTTCCATGCTTTCTGTTATATTTGGGGGTTTGTAACAGACCCCAATGAGAATTTTGTTACCATTTTTCCCTCCATGAATTTCAACCCATATGGACTCAACATCCTCATTCCCTTCGCTAATATCCTCCCTTAAAGTGGACTTTAGACAAGACTTTACATAGAGACAAACCCCTCCTCCTCTCCGATTTTTACGATCCTTTCTAAACAGACTGTAACCCTGTAAGTTAACTGCCCAGTCATAGCTTTCATCTAACCATGTCTCGGTTATTCCCACTATGTCAAAGTTACCTGTAGATATTTCTGCTTCTAGTTCTTCCATCTTGTTTGTCAGGCTTCTGGCGTTTGCGAGCATGCAGTTTAGAGGATTTTTTTTTGTTCCAATCTCCTCACTGTGGATTGTTTTAGAAATGTTCTTACCTCCCTTCTGAGTATGTTTTCCTGGGTTGTCTTTGTTCAAGTCTAATGTTTTTCTTCCCGTCCCCTCTTCTTCTAGTTTAACGCCCTCCTGATGAGTGTAGCGAGTCTTCTGGCGAATGTGTGTTTCCCAGGTTTGTTGAGGTGTAGTCCGTCTCTGGCGAGGAGTCCATCATACCAGTAATTCACACCGTGGTCCAGGAATCCAAATCCTTGTTGTCTGCACCATTGTCTTAGCCAGTTGTTTGCATCAAGGATCCTGTTCCATCTCCTGGTGCCATGCCCATCTACTGGAAGGATAGAAGAAAAAACTACCTGTGCATCCAGTTCCTTTACTTTCTTCCCCAACTCTTCAAAGTCCTTGTAGATTGTCGGTAGGTCCTTCCTTGCCGTGTCATTGGTGCCAACATGTATCAGAAGAAATGGGTGGACGTCCTTGGAGCTGAAGAGCTTTGGTATCCTATCGGTCACATCCTTGATCATCGCACCTGGAAGGCAGCATACTTCTCTTGCAGTTATGTCCGGTCTGCAGATGGCTGCTTCTGTGCCTCTCAGTAGTGAGTCTCCCACCACCACCACTCTTCGTTGCTTCTTGGCTGTACTTTTTGCTGTCACTTGTTGCTGTGTGCCCTTTTCTTTTTTGCTTGCTGGTATTGCTTCATTCTTAGGTGTGCCATCTTCATCCTCTACAAAGATTTGATATCGGTTCTTCAGTTGTGTGGTTGGTGATTTCTCCACGGTCTTCTTGCTTCTTTTGGTCACATGCTTCCACTCATCTGCTTTTGGAGGTTCTCTGACACTTTTTGCACCTTCTGTGACCAGTAGAGATGCTTCTGTTCTGTCTAGAAAGTCTTCATTCTCTTTGATGAGTTTCAAAGTTGCTATTCTTTCTTCCAGACCCCGCACCTTTTCTTCTAAAAGGGCCACTAGTCTACACTTCTGACAGGTGAAATTGGATTCTTCTTCTGGTCGATCTGTGAACATGTAGCACATGCTGCAGCTCACCATGTAGGTTGTCACATCTGCCATGTTGCTCCTAGATCCTGCTGACTTGCTGTGTGTTTTCCTTCTTGTGTAATCTACTCAGCCAAGCTCTCTTGCAATAATGTCCTACAGGCAAAAGTTTGGTGATGCTTTCGAAGCAGCTGGTCCCGGCTGTACCCAACGATCTTCTAGCTTAGGGAGACTTCGCTTCTCCCAGAAGGCACCTGGAATATGCAAATTAGCCTCCTGAAGCTTGAATCCCTGGTTTGGTGATGCTTTCGAAGCAGCTGGTCCCGGCTGTACCCAACGATCTTCTAGCTTAGGGAGACTTCGCTTCTCCCAGAAGGCACCTGGAATATGCAAATTAGCCTCCTGAAGCTTGAATCCCTGGTTTGTGTAAGACAAAGAGTCTTATTGATCCTTTTACTTTTGCAGCTTCTTCTCCCCCCCCCCCCCCCCCCCATGTACTTTTGAGAGTAATTAGATGGGCCTGCCTAGCTCAGTTTACATTGGATGTTGCAAAAAAGATTATTGATAAACCTTCAGTTACAAAACAAACATATATCATGGTATTAAATTCTGTCACATGCTTTAGCAGGCAGCAAACCAATTTTGTATTAGTTGCAGTAAATAGATGCACACAATGATTTATCATGCTGGATATGCCACTTTCTAGGAAAGCCATGAGAAAACTGCTATTTTTTTTTTCTTTACAGCCACAGATTCTCTATGTACGTTTTTCCTTATGTTATAACGGTCTGGCTGGAAAATATTGTATATCACCTTCTTTCAAGTTCTCTTTCAGTGTAGGATCACGCACACTGACCTTTCCAGGAGTACACCAAGTCTCTAGCAAATCTTACTTCGCAGAACAGGGACTTGTGCCAACACAAGAATCAGGACTACGCAACTCATCCGACGCTCCTGATTCTTGAAGAGACGTACGCCACTTCATTAATCAGGTGTCTAACTCCAGCCCATTTCCTCCTCTCCTTGATGAAACGGGCCCATAGTATCTGGCTCCTAACTCAATAAACATTTTCAACATATTTTTTTAAATATTTTCTGCTTCTACAACAAGTTTGTCTTTGAGTTTTTTTGTATCCTTGGTCGAAAAGTAGTAGTTAGCACAAAATTTTCGCAGCACGGTGACGAGACGCAAAATGAAAGGACGTTCCAATTCAATTATTAGACCAATTCTTAAACAAAACTAGAGGTTTCTGTGACATCTTCGCCTGTCAGGAAGCAAACTTAGCATGAGAGCTGCTGAATGCCAGCTCCCACTGCGGCCCTATAAAAAATGACACTAATTAGGCAGCACGGCATCAGACGCTACTATGTAACTTAATTACAAGGCTCTTCAAAGTTTCCTACGCTTCTCCTTGGCTCTCCGCGGCATTACAATGGGTGCCTGCTGCAGCCTCTATACGCTGCCAAATCATAAACAAAACATCTATTAGCGCTTTGTATCAATACCCTATTCCCCCCGTAGCAGTAATTACTGCCGCGTTCTACCCGAGACGAGTCACTTTAAGGCCTTAACGCTGACAAGCTGTTCTGTTCCAATCCTCCTCCTGCTCAGATGTCAAGCCCCCTTGATTTTCATTTTTCCTTTTATTTTCACTCATTCTAATATGCAGAAATCAATGTATAAATCTAAGTAATGAAAACAGTCAGACCTCTTGGAAAATGTCATATTCCTCCTAGAGAGCGGTGTGCATATCATTTCGACTCCAGCCGCTCTGTCAATCAGCGGTTCACTGCTCTGGTGACACATGAAAATAGCGGACATGATTAAGCCTCTTACTCGGAGCAGGGATGGGAGCACAATACATTATGTTGCGGTTTTCATTCTATCACTGCGGCAAGGAATAGGTTAAAGGGAGAGGGGTAAGAGGGGGGGGGGGGGGAGGAAGGCCAACTGTCATGTATGAAGCGACTGCTCCAGCATTACAATTCCCTGATTTGTCCCTTTAATCTCGTTCTGCAGAATGACACCACATGGTGCTATATGATAAATAATTCATGAGCAGGTGAAATAAAGGGGAGAAGGGTAAGGAATGAAGAGAGGTGCCTGCTCAGGATATACCACTTCTGCACACACGTAATTAACTACATCTCCCAGATATCATTGACGTACCCTGTGTGCAACTAGATTTTTGTTAGCTGGTTGGATGGTTTGATGGAGGAAAATAACAATCTTAAAATAATCACATATACAAAGAGCAAAAGATGTGACATTTAGAGGGAAATGTCACTGCATATCTTCAGATGTGAATGCACGCTGTCAAGTGTTTGGCTCCAGACGATGTCATGAAGACTTTGATGGGGAAAAAGGAGGGGGAACATATGACAGACCAAGGTTTCCAGCAGCTTAGCTCACCTGTTTATCCATGTGCTCATTTCTGCGCCAAGATAGGTGCCATTTTAGTGCTGGAAACGTTGGGTCACAAGATAAACTGCTGAGCTGTCTTGGTGATTTGTTAGCCATGCATATACATCTTGTAGAAGTAACTTATCAGTTAGTGGTGGTCTAGAGCACCAGTGAGTTTGATTAAACGTCTGGCATCGGAGAAGCATCCACCGCTTCATCCACTTTCTGTACCTACATTTTGTGTCACACATTAGGCATTATCCCCTTTCTACTAAACCATGCTACGTTCTGAAAAGCCACTTCCCTTTCACAGACTAGGCTCAAGAATTGAAAAGGGTTTTTCCGAATATTCCTGTCTACCCCATGTGCTATATCTCCCTTGTCTGCTGTCTCTCTCCTTCCTGTGGTGTGTTCTCCCCTCATGTGCTGTCCCGTTTGAGCTGTCTCCCCCCTGTGCTCTGTCTCTCTCACCCCTGTCCGCTCTCTCTCCCCCATCTGCTGTCTTCTCCCCTCATGTCATCTCTTCTTTGACCTGTGTACCCCATGTGCTCTCCCCCTTGTCTGCTCTCTCTCAACAAAAGACAATACTGACATTACAGCAGGAGATCGCAGAAGATACATTTTCTGAGGTAAAATATTATTTAAAAAGTCAATGAAATATTTTACCTGACAAAATGAATCCTTCTGTGATCCCCTACTGTAATGTCAGCATTGTCTTTTGCTTCCTCCCCTGCCCAGGAGATGTGGTATGCTCCGTACATGGTCAGACACAATTTTTAAAATGAACATTCGTTCGTGGGAAAACCCCTTTAATGTGACCGGCTTCCTCTGCATGTAGACACATCGCGCATCTGCCGCCTGGACCAGCCAAATGATTCACTGCGCCTGCGCGGAATTCGCACAGGTGCTGTAAATCAGACCGCTGCCATCTTTGTGCAGACAGATAGCGGCAGTCACATTAAAACTGCGCAAAGAAGGCGGCGGTCAGTGAATCATTCGGCTGATCCTGGCGGCGGCGTGTTCGCAATGGTGTTCCATTGGTGGTACCATGCAAGAGGCTGTACAGTGTGTGTGTTTGGTGCGTATAGTGTGCGTGGTGCGTACGGCATATACAGTGTGTGTGTGGTGCGTACGGCGTGTACAATGTGTGTGGTGCGTGTGTGTGTTGCGACGGTGTTCCGCTGGTGGTGCCACGCAAGAGGCTGGTACCACCAGCAGTTTCCATATTGAGACACCCATCACTTGGGTGTCCCAATATGGCGGTCGGTGAACTTCCGCCGCTTGGAATTCTGGGATCCGGACACATCTGGACGGAACAGGATGTGAAGACATTACAAGGTAAGTATATATTAAGATAGTAACCATTCCACTGTTCTATAGTGATTACCGCCCACGACAAAATTACTCAGATTTGATAATTAAAGGTACTAAACGGGTTGTCTGGTCTAAAATGAAAAGTCTGCAGTCACTCTGTTTGACTGCAGCCTTTTGAATCCCACCAGAGCAAGCACTATGTTTTGATCTCACTCAATACACTCGTACGGAGGCAGTGCCCGCTAGATGGCTTCTGCCCTGGAGTATGCATATCACATACATCCACCTCCGTTCCCAGTTCACATATATATTTGACGTATTCCATTCAGAGGGCAGCAATCACCAAAAGAAATCCGTGTTAAAGTTGTTCTCAAGGAATAACAAAAATAAAATACAGATAAGAAATTTCTGTGTGAATAAATTCCTTACAAGTGTTGTCCAGTCTGAAATGAAAACTCTGCAGACACTCTACGTCACTGCTGACTTTTGAATCTCCCCAGCACTGTGCGCTGCGAGGATTTGATGGTTTCTGAGCTGGAAACGGAGGTGATGTATGTGATATGCATACTCCTGGGGAGAGCCCAACACACAGGCTGGTCATGCATGTGCTGTGACCGTGACACAGCCGCGGCACATGCAGCTGCGGCGCTGATCAGCCGACGCGCTCCATGTTTTCGGGTCCTCGCTGCAGCTTATTTGGTAAGCGCTATAGCTTGCCGAATAAGCTGGGACCCAAAGAAGTTCGCTAAACTTTACTCTTAAGCACCTAAAATAATAAACCATTCGGACACTTACCTTCGCTGTGGCCGGATCCCCTGCGCATCACCTCTCAAACCAATCGCTGAGCTCAGTGGCTACCTTGGGTGAGCTGCTGAGCTCAGTAATTGTCTGCAGCGGTGACCCCGACACCCAGAGCAGCGATGGGGAGCCATGGCACGTGAGCATTGCTCGGTCTGTTGTTTTAGGTATATGTCACGGGTGTCCCTGAACCAGGGGCTCCTTCTCTGTCTCTAGCTCGCCCTGCTCCCCAGGTTACTATATTTTATCATAGGAGTATGGCAATGACTGATGCCCAAAAATGGCATCCTTTGGAGTAATATTTTTTACGTTTTAAGAGTACACTTCAGATTTAGAGAAAAGTTGGTAACATGTTTGGGGTTCACATATGAGAGCGTTTCTGCCATCCACTAATTTCAATGGTACCTGCAAGTAGATCTGGGCCTGTCCAAACTTGAGAACCCTCACAATTATTTTGTATTCCTTTTCTTGTCTGCCCGTACTCTCTGAATAATGGTTCA
The DNA here is from genome assembly GCF_032444005.1 of Ranitomeya imitator. NCBI lineage: Eukaryota > Metazoa > Chordata > Amphibia > Anura > Dendrobatidae > Ranitomeya > Ranitomeya imitator. The sequence goes on along the minus strand of NC_091287.1, from coordinate 331,540,239 downwards.
GTACGGATAGTTTGCTCGGATTTCTAATAGACGTGTGCGATGTACTGTGGGGGTTAGAGATCATCAAATTTTTCTGTAATGCACTTTGATGTAATTTTTTTATCAGAAAATGTGAGGCTTAAATGTGCATTCTCCATCTGTACTCCCTGTGACTTCTTCGGCTTACCTAGTTGATTATCTCCTAATTTCCTCGGGCTGGAGAATGACTCTGGTAAATGAAACTTGCGGTCTGTGTTGCTGGCCCCAGAGTTGTTAGCTTGTCTAAAGTAATTCACTTGGACAATATACTTTTTTTTCTTTATTTCCTCTTGTCTGGGGAGTGTTGAATCAGAATTACAGTGTCTATTACCAGACCTAGGAAACTTTCTTTAAGGTCTAATGAGAGGAGAGAACACAATTACTTTAAAGAATTGTAATGGTCAGTTACTTACATCTTTCAAACTATCTCCTGAATTCTCACAATGTGATATCTTTCCATTATTCCATAATTCGTAAAGGTTACCTGTCACCAGGTTTGTGTTATCTTATCTGAGAGCAGCACCATGTAGGAACAAGGACCCCAATTCCAGTGATGTGTCACTTACTGGGCTGCTTGCTGTAGTTTTGATAAAATCACTGCCATTAGAATACAAGTACATCTGTTGCCATGTAGGCCTCCATATTCATAAGATTTGTATTACCCACTCCCACCACTGATTGGCAGCTTTCTGTGAACACTATGCATAGGCAGAAAGCTGACAATCAGTGGTGTGGGGAGGGTTATGGAGAGCTCAGCATTCAGTGAACTGGTAAATTGGCAGGAGAAAATGCAATGATTTTATCAAATTTATGAAAAGCAGCCAAGTAAGTGACCCAGAATTGGAATCCATGTCTCAATCACTGCATTATGCTGCTCTCGGATTACACAGCAAAAGCCTGGTAACAGATTTCAATTAAAGAGGTATTGTGAGCTACATAAATTGTCACCTATCAGGGAATGAAAGGGTTTGTCTGCGACTTTTATACCGATGGTCCATTCTTAGGATAGGTAATCAATTTCTGATCTGTGGGAGTGCGACACCTGGCACCCCCACAGAGCAGCTGTTCCTGGTGCTGGCCAGGTGTGATCAGTTGCAGGGCTGCACAGTACAGCTCCATCAACTGTGTAGTGGCCACAGCTGGGTACTGCACATTCGCCCCTTATTCATATAAGTCGCAGATGTGCAGTAACCGGAGCTGTGTAGTTCTGCTCCACAACTGACCACATCCAGGTTATGGCAGTACAGTGAACATTGGGGGTGCCGAATGTAACACCACCGCTAGTCAGATATTGATAGCCTATCCTAAGGATAGGCCATTGATATAAAAGTCCCAGTCATGCTGCAAAGGGACATAGCAATATACCTTTACTGTATGTGCTAGAAAAGCTCCCACTGTGTAAGTTAAAAAGATCCACAGAACCTCCCACAGACCAATCAGAGGCCAAAATATATTATTGACCAGCCAAACAAAGAAATGTGATTTACAGATGTTAGCGGAAACAAATTATTGATTTTAACCACTGTTGATTGCAGATGTCAGAACACTGAAAACAGACAACCCTTTAATGGAGCTTTTGACTTTAAAGGGCAGGGTCCTCGCCCCTCTGTATCAGTCCGTCATTGTTAGTTTGTTTACTGTATGTGATATTTGTAACTTGTATGTAACCCCTTCTCATGTACAGCACCATGGAATCAATGGTGCTATATAAATAAATAATAATAATAATAATAAAGAAAGTGGACCCCCAAATATTCATGTATACTGTCACGGGTTTACCACAACAGACAGGAGCCAGAAGACCGCAGCATCTGATTTCTCCTACTCCTGCACTGGTTAGAAGAACTGCACCTTCTTATTAAATGATGTAAATTTCTTTTTACAGTGCAGGGGTTAATCTGCTCTGTTGAGAGCTCCTGTAGCTAAGGCTCTCAGCTGTGCACTGTTAGCCACTCACATATCCTATATAATCTGGGCCCTGGCTAGCACACATTATCAGAGTAATGCTACATGGCTGGAGGTTGTTGTTGGTGGTTGTTAGAGTGGAGGGTTGGTGGATTTATCTGTGACGTTTTGAGTATGTGATAATCCCAATTCTTTTCCTACTCTGATTTAACCCCATCTTCCACTCCCCGATGCATCCCCTCTGTTATTTGTGTGTGTATGTTTGTATGTTTGGTATTATTCGTTACCCCTGTTTGTATTAACTTGTTAGTCTGGTTGGTGTTTTGCGGCACACTACTACTCCCCTCTTACCTGGGAGGAGGAAGGGTATAGACTAAGGGCAGATTCAGGAGCTAAAGCAAGGTATGTGGCCCCGGCGTCTTCACCATCAGAAGTAACCTGGGGAACAGGGCGAGCTAGAGACAGAGGAGACCCGGGTTCAGGGACAGCCGACAGAGTCGTGACATATACTTAAAACAACAGACCAAGCAATGCTCACCACTACAAAAAATTACTGAGCTCAGCAGCTTACCCAAGGTAGCCGCTGAGCTCAGTGATTGGTTTGAGAGGTGATGCGCAGGGGCTCAGGCCACAGAGAAGGTTAAGTGTCCGAATGGTTTATTATTTTAGGTGATTAAGAGTAGAGTTGAGCGAATTTATTTGGGTAATTAATCGCTTACCGAATAAGCTGTAGAGGGAACCCGGATACATGGAGCGTGCCGGCTGATCAGTGTCACAGCTGCATGTGTCGCGGCTGTGTCACGGTCACAGCACATGCATGGAGAGCTTGTGTGTTGGGCTCTCCATGCATGTGCTGTGACACATGCAGCTGCGGCGCTGTTCAGCTGCATCGCTGATTGCTCCATGTATCCTGATTCCTTTTGCAGCTTATTCGGCAAGCACTATAGCTTGCCGAATAAGCGAGGACCAGAAGAAATTCACTCATCTCTACTTAAGAGCATATAGGGACTGCTAGAATTCAATTAATTTAAAGGTCAGGAAGCGTTTTTCCATATGTACACATACATCCGTATATTCAGAAAAGTCACATGAAAATGCAGATACACTCGCAGGAAGCAAGATGCCTGAAACATTCCCCATAGACCTCAATGCTCGTTAGCGGCAATAATGTAAATTTGATTGCAATGTCTCACACATTTGTATAATATGCAATTACTTACAGAAAGACTATTTTCCTTGTTTTTTGTGTACTGGGAAAAAAAATTAACTGAAGCTTCCGACTGTGACAGAAATTACAGTTATCTTAGAGGTACAGATGGTGTAGAAAAAAAAACTAAGAAAAGGTGATTAAACGGAAAACAAGGTGGCCTTACTGGCCTTTAATGTAGCTGTACAGGGGATCTCTAAGCTATTTACCACCGATCTTCATTGAACGCTATTTTAAAGCGAAGATGCTCGTAAAAATAAAGTAATTGCACTTGCGATACCTTTCCACTAAATGAAAGCTATATGTGATCCCTTTCACGCTTCTCTCCAGCTCTATTAAAACTATAGAATTCTAACGGAATTACTCAGGCTATAATCTCCTACATTATATAATTGATGTTTGGCTGAAAGTGACATTTTATCTCATTTGGAGGCCAAACCATTACAGCTCGAGCTTCCTCCGAGGTCACGGATCTCATCTGGGATTGGGATATCTTTCTGGTTATGGCAGATATATATAACTACTATTATCGCCAATGTTCTTCTTTGTGGATTGGATAATGTTCTGATGATTCTGTGGTTTCTGAACAAATGTTTCTATTAACAGATATCAGATGTCACATATAGAAATATAAATCTAGTGAATACTTCTGTACAATGTCAGTTTGATGGCAATTGTGAATATTAAATACACGAAAGAGACTGGGCATCCAAAGATTTTAAGAGTAAAAACAGAACCGTTGGCAGCACACAACAAAAATGCAATAATGGAAAAATGTCTTGCATATAAATTTGTCGAATAAAACCTTTCAATGTCAGAGGTCATATACAGCCACACGTGCTTTTCATAAAATGGCTTAAGCTAAATAAGCAAATTTTAGTAGCACTTTTCTAAACCTTTCAGAAAATGCTCCAGATTGCATAATTGTATCCTCAATGTACTAAAATACATTTCCCGAGCTGTAACATAACTTAGCCTTAGATTGTATGCAACGGAAGTAAATTGGCAAATTGAGTCGCACTCTTAAGGTACCGTCACATTAAGCGGCGCTGCAGCGATATAGACAATGATGCCGATCGCTGCAGCGTCGCTGTTTAATCGTTGTGTGGTCGCTGGAGAGCTGTCAAACAGACAGCTCTCCAGCGACCAACGATGCCGAAGTCCCCGGGTAACCAGGGTAAACATCGGATTACTAAGCGCAGGGCCGCGCTTAGTAACCCGATGTTTACCCTGGTTACCATTGTAAATGTAAAAAAAAAAAAAACACTACATACTTACATTCCGGTGTCTGTCGCGTCCCCCCGCGTCAGCTTCCCTGCACTGTGTCAGCGCCGGCCATAAAGCAGAGCGGTGACGTCACCGCTGTGCTATGCTTTACGGCCGGCCGGCGCTGACACAGTGCAGGGAAGCTGGTGCCGGGGGACGCGACAGACACCGGAATGTAAGTATGTAGTGGTTTTTTTTTTTTACATTTACAATGGTAACCAGGGTAAATATCGGGTTACTAAGCGCGGCCCTGCGCTTAGTAACCCGATGTTTACCCTGGTTACAAGTGAACACATCGCTGGATCGGCGTCACACACGCCAATTCAGCGATGTCAGCGGGTGATCCAGTGACGAAATAAAGTTCTGGCCTTCTAGCTCCGACCAGTGATGTCACAGCAGGATCCTGATCGCTGCTGCGTGTCAAACACAACGATATCGCTATCCAGGACGCTGCAACGTCAAGGATCGCTATCGTTGTAAAGTTACCTTTAGGCCGGGGTCACACTTACGAGTGCAATGCGAGAAACTCGCCTCAATACCCGACACTGCCGCCGGCATTCGGGACCAGAGTCTGGACTGCATGTCTTTCTATGCAGCTGAACGCTCCGGTCCTGAGTGCCGGCGGCAGTGCCAGGTATTGAGGCGAGTTTCTCGCATTGCACTCGCAAGTTTGACCCTGGCCTTACGCAGGGTTCATGTGTTGCCAAATTTTACAAATTGTGCCAGGAACCACACTACAGTTTGCAATGTGTGAACACAGTCTTATTGTTACCCCACATGCCTTAATTTGGGTCGTCCAATTTCAGACACTTATGGCACATCCACACTACATGTCTGATACAGTGGGGCAAAAAAGTATTTAGTCAGTCAGCAATAGTGCAAGTTCCACCACTTAAAAAGATGAGAGGCGTCTGTAATTTACATCATAGGTAGACCTCAACTATGGGAGACAAACTGAGAAAAAAAAATCCAGAAAATCACATTGTCTGTTTTTTTAACATTTTATTTGCATATTATGGTGGAAAATAAGTATTTGGTCAGAAACAAAATTTCATCTCAATACTTTGTAATATATCCTTTGTTGGCAATGACAGAGGTCAAACGTTTTCTGTCTTCACAAGGTTGCCACACACTGTTGTTGGTATGTTGGCCCATTCCTCCATGCAGATCTCCTCTAGAGCAGTGATGTTTTTGGCTTTTCGCTTGGCAACACGGACTTTCAACTCCCTCCAAAGGTTTTCTATAAGGGTTGAGATCTGGAGACTGGCTAGGCCACTCCAGGACCTTGAAATGCTTCTTACGAAGCCACTCCTTCGTTGCCCTGGCGGTGTGCTTTGGATCATTGTCATGTTGAAAGACCCAGCCACATTTCATCTTCAATGCCCTTGCTGATGGAAGGAGGTTTGCACTCAAAATCTCACGATACATGGCCCCATTCATTCTTTCATATACCCGGATCAGTCGTCCTGGCCCCTTTGCAGAGAAACAGCCCCAAAGCATGATGTTTCCACCACCATGCTTTACAGTAGGTATGGTGTTTGATGGATGCAACTCAGTATTCTTTTTCCTCCAAACACGACAAGTTGTGTTTCTACCAAACAGTTCCAGTTTGGTTTCATCAGACCATAGGACATTCTCCCAAAACTCCTCTGGATCATCCAAATGCTCTCTAGCAAACTTCAGATGGGCCCGGACATGTACTGGCTTAAGCAGTGGGACACGTCTGGCACTGCAGGATCTGAGTCCATGGTGGCATAGTGTGTTACTTATGGTAGGCCATGTTACATTGGTCCCAGCTCTCTGCAGTTCATTCACTAGGTCCCCCCGCGTGGTTCTGGGATTTTTGCTCACCGTTCTTGTGATCATTCTGACCCCACGGGGTGGGATTTTGCGTGGAGCCCCAGATCGAGGGAGATTATCAGTGGTCTTGTATGTCTTCCATTTTCTAATTATTGCTCCCACTGTTGATTTCTTCACTCCAAGCTGGTTGGCTATTGCAGATTCAGTCTTCCCAGCCTGGTGCAGGGCTACAATTTTGTTTCTGGTGTCCTTTGACAGCTCTTTGGTCTTCACCATAGTGGAGTTTGGAGTCAGACTGTTTGAGGGTGTGCACAGGTGTCTTTTTATACTGATAACAAGTTTAAACAGGTGCCATTACTACAGGTAATGAGTGGAGGAAAAAAGAGACTCTTAAAGAAGAAGTTACAGGTCTGTGGGAGCCAGAAATCTTGATTGTTTGTTTCTGACCAAATACTTATTTTCCACCATAATATGCAAAAAAAATGATAAAAAAACAGACAATGTGATTTTCTGGATTTTTTTTTCTCAGTTTGTCTCCCATAGTTGAGGTCTACCTATGATGTAAATTACAGACGCCTCTCATCTTTTTAAGTGGTCGAACTTGCACTATTGCTGACTGACTAAATACTTTTTTGCTCCACTGTATATGCAGGTCTCCCACTGGGACCCACATCTACCTGGATAATATGGAGATAGACGGCGATTGCAGCTGCGGAATTAGCATCTGTCGAACATTCATTACATATCCGGTAGACATGGCTTAAATGTTTAAAAATGGCAAAAAAAAAGTTTAAGTTGAATGTGTCTTGAATTAGAAAAGCATGACTATTTCCCTCCAGAAGCAGCGCGTTATTCCTCTATTGGTTATGTCTGGCATAGCTTCTCAGCTCTACTGAAATAATGGCAGCTGAGCTGCAATACCACATAAAGCCTGGGAATGGATGTATCACTCTTCTTGTGTTATACGTTCTTCTTACATGAGATATTACTACTGTGTGAACTGGAGTAAAGTTAAACCTTGAACTCAGCGTAGACCCATATGTGCAAAATGTGTGTGCGTAGGTGAAATTAAGAAACTAAAAGCAGCCGGTTCCCATATGGTATAGTGATGCCTTGTCCTTTATAATAAGGTGTTTTAGCTGCTTATTTAGGTTGCAAGTTTTTAAAAATGTACTATTCTTTAGCTACTGAGGCAAAACTACTCCAGAGGGGTGTCTCTTCCCCCAGTATAGTTCTAGCTTGTGTCCTCTAACCACACGTTGCAGGGTATGATTGATGCTCTGGGAGACATGATTACAAAATCCAAGGGAGGACTAGTCTAGTGGAAGAGACGCGCAAGGCTAGTCCTGACTCATTAGCATATAGGACATCGTGAAATAAAAGGGCATTTTTTAAAAGCCTGCAACCCAAGTAAGCACATAGAGAACATTATTAGAATACTAGATGGTGGCCCGATTCTAACGCATCGGGTATTTTAGAATATGCATGTCCACGTAGTATATTGCACAGCCCACGTAGTATATTGCACAGCCCACGTAGTATATTGCACAGCCCACGTAGTATCTTGCCCAGCCACGTAGTATATTGCACAGCCCACGTAGTATCTTGCCCAGCCACGTAGTATATTGCCCAGTCATGTAGTATATTGCCCAGTCACGTAGTATATTGCCCAGTCACGTAGTATATTGCCCAGTCACGTAGTATATTGCCCAGTCACGTAGTATATTGCCCAGCCACGTAGTATATTGCCCAGCCACATAGTATATTGCCCACCCACGTAGTATATTGCCCAGCCACGTAGTAAATTGCCCAGCTACGTAGTATACTGCCCAGCCACTTAGTATATTGCCCAGCTATGTAGTATATTGCCCAGCTACGTAGTATATTGCCCAGTCACGTAGTATATTGCCCAGTCACGTAGTATATTGCCCAGCGACGTAGTATACAGCACAGAGCCACGTATTGCCTAGTCACGTAGTATATTGCCTAGCGACGTAGTATACAGCACAGAGCCAGGTAGTATACAGCACAGATCCACGTAGTATATTGTCCAGTCATGTAGTATATTGTCCAGTCACGTAGTATATTGTCCAGTCACGTAGTATATAACACTGCCCACACAGTATATAACAGTGGCCACATAATATCTAGCACAGCCCACGGGGTATATCACATAGCCCCCGCAGCATATCACACTGCCCATGTAGTATATAGCAGCCACGCAGTATCTAACACAGCCCACGTAGTATACAGCAGTGTGGGCACTGCATTGCGAAATTACCTAGATGACTTAGCGGTCTCGCAAGACCGCTAAGTCTTCTGGGTAATTTCGCAATGCATCGCTGAGAACGGAAGATGGCGGCAGGTGCGAGCGGCTCGGCGGACTACGGAGGGTGAGTATAGCAGGTTTTTTGTTTTTTTTATTATTTTTAACATTACATTTTTTTACTATTGATGCCGCATGGGCAGCATCAATAGTAAAAGTTGGGGACACACAGGGTTAATAGCGGCGGTAACGGAGTGCGTTACCTGCGCCACAACGCGGTCCGCTACCGCCGGCATTAACCCTGTGTGAGCGGTGACCAGAGGGGAGTATGTGGGCGCCGGGCACTGACTGCAGGGAGTAAGGAGCGGCCATTTTCTTCCGGACTGTGCCTGTCGCTGATTGGTCGTGGCTGTTTTGCTGTGACCAATCAGCGACTTGGATTTCCATGACAGACAGAGGCCGCGACCAATGAATATCTGTGACAGACAGACAGAAGGACAGAATGACGGAAGTGACCCTTAGACAATTATATAGTAGATAAGAATATGCATGTTATAGCAGTTGTTGGGAATAGTCAAAATCAGGGGACCTGAAAGACTTCCTTCACAGCACCACTCAATTTCAGCACTGGAGGGGTGCCACTAGTTAAGTTCCCCAACCCTACTATTATACTCACCAGCCGCAATATTCAGCTCTTCCCAGTGCGACTCCGGTTCCCAATCTGCCATCTTGTGACCACAACTTTTGACTAACCAGAAGTCAGAGGTAATGGTCAGAAGCTCTTAATGAAAGTCTATTTGAGCCGCGTTCTGGCCTCCTTCTGGCTCTCAAACTTACACTGAGAAGTGACTTCTAGGTCTCCCCGAAAACACTGTAGAGATCGGGCAGGTCACGACCTGCAGAAGACAGACTGGAGGGGTGCCGATAACAGAAGGGCTGGCAAGTATGATACTAGGAGTAAGGAACTTAGATTAGAGGCCACACTCCAGAGGTAAAATAAGAGAAAAAACACTGAAGTGTTGCTTTAAAATTGTGAGCTCCACACGGACTGCTGAAAATAGTGAAAATCTATGCAATGCATTGAGGAATGTTGGTGTTATATGAGTAATAAAAATCAATTAAACATGTTCAACAATAGAGCATTTTTCTTACACTAATAGGAATATATTTCTAGAAGTGTATCTAACCTAAGAGCTCCATGTAGCACGAACGTGCCCTCCCAGTACATCATAAAGCACCCACCTGGCACCAACAAGATCTAATGCTCAGTTCTCGGAGGTCCTACGAGCGAAGGCCGGGCAAGGCCAATTTTCTCAATTATCGCCATAATTATTCCTCGAAGATGAGCCAAACCATCTCATGATTTAGAAGAAAATACAACTCAGAATTAATGGGAAATTTAAACAGCTTGAGAAATAAGAAAGGATTAAAAGCAAAGGCAGAGAAACCTGACCTCGCACTGCTGAGGTGATAGGAGTGAAGAGTGAAGACTGTGGACGGGTCCCTGACCTTTGGGTTAATTGGGAATTCCAAACCAGAAGAGGGGCTCACACAAGTCTGCAACACCTGTGTGTGGATGAACAGAGGAATGGTGGGGTCTGGAATTGGAAAATTATTTCTTCTTTCCTATTTCTTAAGAAAATTCATTAAAAATAGACAGAAATTTCTTTTCCATTAAATTAGCTCTTGCTTAAAGTAATTTCTTTATTCCTTGTGTACAGTTTTATTTCAGACACTAGTAATTACATTGCTTGAACCCTTCATGAAAAACAGGTCCAATGTCTGTCATGATAAAAAAAGAAAGTTGTGTCTTAGGGTACCGTCACATTGAAACGATGTCGATCGCTGCAGCGTCGCTGTGTGGTCGCTGGAGAGCAGTCACACAGACCGCTCTCCAGCGACCAACGATCCCGAAGTCCCCTGGTAACCAGGGTAAACATTGGGTTACTAAGCGCAGGGCCGCGCTTAGTAACCCGATGTTTACCCTGGTTACCAGCGTAAACGTAAAAAAAAAAATATTACATACTTAAATTCCGTGTCTGTCCTCCGGCGCTCTGCTTTCCTCTGCACTGTCAGCGCCAGTCAGCCGGAAAGCAGAGCGGTGACGTCAACGCTGTGCTTTCTGGCTGGCCGGCGCTGACACAGGATGCAGGAGGAGTGCAGAGAAGCAGAGCGCCGGGGACAGACAGCTGAAGGTAAGTATGTAGTGTTTGTTTTTTTTACGTTTACGCTGGTAACCAGGGTAAACATCGGCTTACTAAGCGCGGCCCTGCGCTTAGTAACCCAATGTTTACCCTGGTTACCAGTGAAGAGATCGCTGAATCGGCGTCACACACGCCGATTCAGCGATGTCAGCAGGAGATCCAGCGATGAAATAAAGTTTCAGACGATCTGCTACGACGTACGATTCTCAGCGGGGTCACTGATCGCAGTAGCGTGTCAGACACAGCGAGATCGTAACAATATCGCTGGAACGTCACGGATCGTGCCGTCCTAGCGATCAAAGTGCCACTGTGTGACGGTACCCTTATAGTTAGTCATTTACAATGCAAACGTCTTGTCCAGATCTGCAAGGACACAGCACTGATTAACCCTGCAGATGCTAAAACCAAAACACAGACAATCAAGTTGGGTATACATTTTTTTATATTTATTTCCGGTTTCTTATTTATTTTGCTTGTTTATACAGCAGCAGCATATTCCGCAGCGCTTTACTGGCATTGACATCACTTGCTGATCCCACTGGGGCTCACAATCTAGATTCCCTATCAGTATGTCTTTTAGAGTGTGAAAAGAAATCGGAGAACCCGGAGGAAACCCACACAAACACGGGGAGAACATACAAACTCAATACTGATGTAGTCCTAATTCAAACCCAGGGCAATCGCGCTAACCACTGAGCCACCCCACTAGCCAAACATAAGCAAATCATACACAAATAGTAGTCGCCAGCATAATCAGAACACAAATCTCCATCTCTAAGGATGTGTGCCCACGAGCCGCAAGTGGCAGCATTTTGGTCACAGTGCATGTTCGCTGCGTCCAAAGCGCTGCCGTCTATTGAATGGAAGTGAATCCGCATGTGTTCACTGAACCGAGCAGATTCACCGCGCCCAATACATTGTATGGGTGAAATTGACATGCTGCGATGTGGAAAGACGCTCCGCATATCAGTCTCCACGGGTGAGCCTCGGGCATCTCTGGACGCATAGTGGGCATAGGATTTCTTGAAATCCCACCCACTATGCTGTAACATCTGGACGCTGCGGGTTGGACACAGCACAAGTATGCAGCGTTTACTGATCGTGGGCACATACCCCTATAGTGTAATGTGTAGCAAAAGAAAACACAAGAAATCCTGTATGCAAAAACCACAACATCGTTTTCTACAAAAGTTGTTTTTGAAACATTACCAAAAGTGATGAGCGAACGTGCTCGGATTACCAAAATTTTTTTTTTAAAAAGGGGTCACCAATGAAAATAAAAAGATGAGAGCATTCTTCCGGTTGCTATGCTGCCCCATTTTATAGTCTAATTTACGGCCGCAACATTTGGAAACACCATACTTCAACCAAACCAAATTTAGGTTACCATGAGGCACATTAGGATACTGGGTTCATTAAATCCAAAGCCGACCAGAACATCAGCTACCACCAACGGAAGTCTACAACCTGCTGATCGGCAATGAGAACAGCCCAAAACTTGACTTTCCATTGGAAGTTGTGATTTTGAGAACGCCTGTATATACTGGGAAACTGCTGTTTATGCAATTCCTAAATATATAAATGAAGGTTCACAGAAGGTGACCGAGCTCTGAAAGCAGCTAAATCAATGTTATTGGCAGGGAGTGTTAAAGTAATTTCGGTGTCACCCAGGTTCAAGCCCTTGGACTGGAATCAGACTCCAAGCTTCTCTTAAGATGAGAACAAATGCAATTAGAGGTTCTGATGGATCCTATAAATAACCAGATAATCTGGGCTGCTCTTTTCCAGACGGTAACGCGTGTTGTTCCCAGACACCGACAAGAATACAGAAAGGGAAGAGAGAAAATCAGCAGCTGATGACTAAAGATTGTATTCATGTTCAGAAAACATTCTTGTCCTTGTTTGATCCTTGTGTTATGGAACAAACAATGTCTGCACTGAGAAGGAAATCTGCACACTTACGACTGAGCGGAACTCTGTGTATTCATTACAGAGCGGCCATGTGACTGCAGGGAAAGCACTGAGTCACTGCGCGGCCAGGGATCATGCAGAACAATGTCAACTATTAAAGCCCCACTCACAACAACCAGCGACATCTTCCACATGAGAATATTTTGTGAAAAGACAAAGTGATTCATGGTGCGTCATGTGGCTGAATGTGCAGTATCAGAGCGCCATCTCCTACCAGCACAATGCACAGACCTTAGGGGGGTATTCCCATCTCCAAGATCCTCTCCCAATATGTAGGAGGTGTAATAAGAAAAATATTAGCAAATACCTCCAATTAGAAATGTAGAATAGTTCTTCTGATTCACGGTCACTTCCCCCATATGTTCGTGATCAACTTTTATGGCATTTATTGAAATCACAGGTCGAAAAAGAAATATGAATCAACATGAAAAGCGCTGAGATGCATTGGCTTTAGCCATCACATTGTGGAGAGTCTTCTCTGCTTGTAGGCATTATATAGTAAGAGGGACAGATTTTCTCAAGCTTTATTTTTGTTATTATTATTATTATTATTGACTAGGGCTGAGCGACACAATCTGTGGACAGCAGTGGCATTTTTATAGAGGTTTTCCTAATTTAACAGGTAAATTGCCACAAGGGTTGCGATTCAGCCTTGGTTACAGTTCAATTCTGCAGTGCCTCTCCCTGCGCCTCGCCAATTTTTACTAACAGGACTACAGCAATGATGTCACATCTACAGTATGTTACTGCTGCAGTCAATCAATGGTTCAGGGGTTGGGCCGAATTAAAAAGTAGAGCAAGGTGATTGGCTGCAGCGGTTAGGCAATTTAGACTGGACATGACTGCTGTAAAATTGTCAGCAAAGGTGGCCATGGAGCAGGGGAGAGGCGGGAACGTCGATTTTCTTATTGTCAAGCAGTCAAATTCTGTAAAACTGGGAAACCTAATGATAAAGAGCAGAACATTAGTAATTTAGTAGTTCCAGGAAAACTCATTTAAATACTTGCCTAAGTATAATGAAAGTGTATGAATTTTTTTTCTTCAGAAAAAATAAACACAAATCGTAATAATCCAGAGATAAACCAAAATGATATGATAGAGATACAGAGAAGGTATGTTTGATGCATGAAACTTCAACTACAGCTCTGGGAATCGATTCCCAGTGCAGGCTTTGGGATTTGCCCTCTGCCCCTAGAAAGCCCCGGCAATGTCACAGCTGCAGTATATATCCTAAAGGGAAACTAAAGCTATGCAGTCCTCTGAAACACCAGAACTATGTTCAACCATCTGATGTGACTGAATCAAGAGACAACGCAGAAGAAATTATAGATTGCAGAATGCTCTGAAGATTTATTCTACAAAGACAACTGGCTTTAAGGTGATGTTCAAGGAAATCTGATTGAAAGCTTATCCTTAGACTGGAGCATTACTGTATGATCACGGTAATGCCTGACACAGCAATATAACTGCAGATGGACCTGGTACCACAGCTTATCCACGAGGGGCACCATTTACTAGTATGGGCCGATTTTCTGTTTTGCAGATTAGGCTACTTTCACACTAGCGTCGGTACGGGGCCGTCGCCATGCGTCGGCCCGACGGACGTTGTGAAATAAATGAACAACGGGAGCAGCGGATGCAGTTTTTCAACGCATCCGCTGCCCCATTGTAAGGTCCAGGGAAGAGGGAGCGGAGTTCCGGCCGCGCATGCGCGGTCGGAAATGGCGGACACGTCGCACAAAAAAACGTTACATGGAACGTTTTTTTTGTGCCGACGGTCCGCCAAAACACGACGCATCCGTCGCACGACGGATGCGACGTGTGGCCATACGTCGCTAATGCAAGTCTAAGGAGAAAAAACGCATCCTGAGGGCAACTTTGCAGGATGCGCTTTTTCTCCAAAACGACGCATTGCGACGTAGGCACTTTGACGGAAGTATGAAAGTTGCCTTAGTTGGTTGGAATCCTAGAGTGGGACCCCCAGAGATCAGATATTGCTGAAAAAGCCAACAATGTTCTCCTGGAAAACCCCTTTAAAGGGACAGTATCAGCACAGAATGACCGTTCATACCAAGCACAGGTGCTCAGTGCTCAATGGTGGGGCCAAACAACTAAACACACCTTCAACCTTGCTTGTTTTCTATCTATCTTCAGCCTTCCCTGGCCCTATGAAGCCAGAACTGTCAATCAAAGAAGATGGGGGTAGAGAGAGAAGGGAAACAATCAAGTGGGCAGGTGTATTTAAATGATTAGCATTGATGCGGGTCGCGAGCTGGCGTATTTTGGCCAAAATATTAACTAATACCTCACATATTTTTATATGCGTTTTTGCACTTTATTATTCAGGGTGCAGTTGGGCCCATTCTGTCTTGTAAACTGTGGTGTCTGTTCACATGGGATGCATCTGGATAGCGCTGGGCAGCCCGCCTGATCTAATAGTATGGGCGTAACTAATAGGCTGTTAACCTGGATGCTGTGCATTTCCACAGTGTGAACAGAGCCAGGTAAAAGTCTTCTTTGTGCAATTACATACAAAGCAACCACCCCCCTATTGGGATTGGCAGGCTGTGAGCGGTTGCCTCGTTGGTATTTTTGCACCTATGTTGCTGCCATCTTAACTACATGGTTCCATGTGAGGCCTGGGCAGGTAATTACGCATCTCTGCCTTTTGCTAGTGTTTTTTTTTATTTTTTATGATTAGCCCCATCATAAAGCAGCAATACGTAGTATGAACAGTCATCTCTTTAAAGGGTCTCTGTCAGCACAGAATGACTGTTCAAATGAGGTACAGGCACTTGGGGCATCAGGGCCGGTTTTAGACAAAGTGAGGATCTGGGCTAAAGCTTAAAGTGGGGCCCCAAATGCTCACATATTGCACCCATCACACAGAAACATTTCTGTTGTATTTACATGCGCTGAGTTCAGGCCGTTAAACGAGAGTGATCGACAATATTGAGCCTTGCTTCCCAGACTTCCCAGGACTAGAAATAGGAAAAACCCAATGTGGCTAAACAAAGAAGTAAGACAGGCAATTAACAGTAAAAAGAAAGCATTTGCACTACTAAAGCAGGATGGCACCATTGAAGCTCTAAAAAACTATAGGGAGAAAAATACTTTATCTAAAAAACTAATTAAAGCTGCCAAAAAGGAAACAGAGAAGCACATTGCTAAGGAAAGTAAAACTAATCCCAAACTGTTCTTCAACTATATCAATAGTAAAAGAATAAAAACTGAAAATGTAGGCCCCTTAAAAAATAGTGAGGAAAGAATGGTTGTAGATGACGAGGAAAAAGCTAACATATTAAACACCTTCTTCTCCACGGTATTCACGGTGGAAAATGAAATGCTAGGTGAAATCCCAAGAAACAATGAAAACCCTATATTAAGGGTCACCAATCTAACCCAAGAAGAGGTGCGAAACCGGCTAAATAAGATTAAAATAGATAAATCTCCGGGTCCGGATGGCATACACCCACGAGTACTAAGAGAACTAAGTAATGTAATAGATAAACCATTATTTCTTATTTTTAGGGACTCTATAGCGACAGGGTCTGTTCCGCAGGATTGGCGCATAGCAAATGTGGTGCCAATATTCAAAAAGGGCTCTAAAAGTGAACCTGGAAATTATAGGCCAGTAAGTCTAACCTCTATTGTTGGTAAAATATTTGAAGGGTTTCTGAGGGATGTTATTCTGGATTATCTCAATGAGAATAACTTTTTAACTCCAGTTCAGCATGGGTTTATGAGAAATCGCTCCTGTCAAACCAATCTAATCAGTTTTTATGAGGAGGTGAGGAGGTAAGCTATAGGCTGGACCACGGTGAGTCATTGGACGTGGTATATCTCGATTTTTCCAAAGCGTTTGATACCGTGCCGCACAAGAGGTTGGTACACAAAATGAGAATGCTTGGTCTGGGGGAAATTGTGTGTAAATGGGTTAGTAACTGGCTTAGTGATAGAAAGCAGAGGGTGGTTATAAATGGTATAGTCTCTAACTGGGTCGCTGTGACCAGTGGGGTACCACAGGGGTCAGTATTGGGACCTGTTCTCTTCAACATATTCATTAATGATCTGGTAGAAGGTTTAGACAGTAAAATATCGATATTTGCAGATGATACAAAACTATGTAAAGCAGTTAATACAAGAGAAGATAGTATTCTGCTACAGATGGATCTGGATAAGTTGGAAACTTGGGCTGAAAGGTGGCAGATGAGGTTTAACAATGACAAATGTAAGGTTATACACATGGGAAGAAGGAATCAATGTCACCATTACACACTGAATGGGAAACCACTGGGTAAATCTGACAGGGAGAAGGACTTGGGGATCCTAGTTAATGATAAACTTACCTGGAGCAGCCAGTGCCAGGCAGCAGCTGCCAAGGCAAACAGGATCATGGGGTGCATTAAAAGAGGTCTGGATACACATGATGAGAGCATTATACTGCCTCTGTACAAATCCCTAGTTAGACCGCACATGGAGTACTGTGTCCAGTTTTGGGCACCGGTGCTCAGGAAGGATATAATGGAACTAGAGAGAGTACAAAGGAGGGCAACAAAATTAATAAAGGGGATGGGAGAACTGCAATACCCAGATAGATTAGCGAAATTAGGATTATTTAGTCTAGAAAAAAGACGACTGAGGGGCGATCTAATAACCATGTATAAGTATATAAGGGGACAATACAAATATCTCGCTGAGGATCTGTTTATACCAAGGAAGGTGACGGGCACAAGGGGGCATTCTTTGCGTCTGGAGGAGAGAAGGTTTTTCCACCAACATAGAAGAGGATTCTTTACTGTTAGGGCAGTGAGAATCTGGAATTGCTTGCCTGAGGAGGTGGTGATGGCGAACTCAGTCAAGGGGTTCAAGAGAGGCCTGGATGTCTTCCTGGAGCAGAACAATATTGTATCATACAATTAGGTTCTGTAGAAGGACGTAGATCTGGGGATTTATTATGATGGAATATAGGCTGAACTGGATGGACAAATGTCTTTTTTCGGCCTTACTAACTATGTTACTATGTTACTATGTTACTCTCTACACCGGCTGAGGAAGAATGATGGGCACATAACGATCACTAGTAGATCAATCTGTCCCCATACGGTATCATGTTATCAGTAGCATATCTACAGTTTTCACTGTGCGAAGTGCTGCTGAGAACAATGATTTCTGTTCCGGCATAAACAATCCAATCACTCGATGAATAGGCAGCATTTTGCTTCTTTAGTATAATGCACCCCTCCATAGTGCACCATACAGCACAATGCACTCCACAGTGCTTCATACAGCACAATGCACCCCAGTGCTTCATACAGTACGATGCACCCCACAGTGCTTCATACAGTACAATGCACCCCATAGTGCTTCATACAGCACAATGCACCCCATAGTGCTTCATACAGCACAATGCACCCCACAGTGCTTCATACAGTACGATGCACCCCATAGTGCTTCATACAGTACAATGCACCCCACAGTGCTTCACACAGAACAATGCTCCCCATAGTGCTTCATACAGCACAATGCACCCCATAGTGCTTCATATAGTACAATGCACCCCATAGTGCTTCATACAGTACAATGCACCCCATAGTGCTTCATACAGTACAATGCACCCCATAGTGCTTCATACAGTACAATGCACCCCATAGTGCTTCATACAGTACAATGCTCCCCATAGTGCTTCATACAGTACAATGCACCCCATAGTGCTTCATACAGTACAATGCACCTCATAGTGCTTCATACAGTACAATGCACCCCATAGTGCTTCATACAGTACAATGCATCCCATGGTGATTCATATAGTACAATGCATCCCATAGTGCTTCATATAGTACAATGTATACCATGTAGTCCTCCATACAGTACAATGCAGCCCCCACAGGAGTACAATGCAGTCCCACAGGAGTATAATGCAACCCTATAAAATATAATGCAGCACCTTAGAAATATAATGCAGCCCCACAGAATTATAAAGCAACCCCATAGAATACAATGCAGCCCCAAAGAGTAGTTCAAACAGTACAATGCACACCATAGTCTGCCATACAATACAATGCAGCCCCACCGGCGTACAATGCAGCCCCAAAGGAGTATAATGTAGCCCCAAAGGAGTATAATGTAGCCCCAAAGGAGTATACTGCAGTCCCAAAGGAGTATAATGCAGCCCCATAGGAGTATAATGCAGACCCATAAAATATAATGCAGCCCCCTAGAATTATAATGCAGTCCCACAGAATTATAAAGAAGCCCTACAGAATATAATACATTCCCATAGAATACAATGCAGCCCCATAGAGCATAATGCAGCCTTAAAGAATATAATGCAGCCCCATAGAAATATCATGCATGATTTTCTTATTGTCAAGCAGTCAAATCCTGTAAAACTGGGAAACCTAATGATAAAGAGCAGAACATTAGTAATTTAGTAGTTCCAGGAAAACTCATTTAAATACTTGCCTAAGTATAATGAAAGTGTATGAATTTTTTTTCCAAAAAGGTTTTTTTCCAAAGGTTCTGACTGATGTTTTGTACCATGAGGCTGAGAACAGAGGTAAAACCAGATGTAGTTTACAATGAATTACTGAAGTTCAGTATAAAGTAAAGGTATAGTACACAGACACCATGTGCGTTACTTGTTCTGCCACAGAACGAAGGCAATTTACAGTAATTCACATGTGGTTTTGCTGCTTGGTTCCAGGCTATGTGGCAGAATATCGGCTGAATGTTGTGATCAAAACCTCAGAAACTTGCACGGTGGCGCAGTGGTTAGCACTGCAGCCTTGCAGCGCTGGGGTCCTGGGTTCTAATCCCACCCAAGACAACATCTGCAAAGAGTTTGTATGTTCTCTCCGTGTTTGCGTGGGTTTCCTCCGGGCACGCCGGTTTCCTCCCACATTCTAAAGACATACTGATAGGGATTCTAGATTGTGAGCCCCATCGGGGACAGTGATGATAATGTGTTCAAAATTGTAAAGCGCTGCGGAATATGTTAGCGCTATATAAAAATAAAGATTATTATTATTATTATTAAACTTCTCTTCCTTCTCTACTACCAAACAGAAGATTGTATTTTGCCAACTTGATCCATTTGACCACCAAAATTACAGACATGATCAATAGAGTACCATCGAGTCTAAAGCGATCCTGCATCGATCTCCAATGGTTACTGGATAACGTTATCATTCAGGAAAGCTGGCATTACAGAACAGCACGGCCACTTCTGTCAGGACTTCAGGAAAAGGAATCGGATTGTGTAACATTGGAGTGCTTGTGCCCTCGTAGACACCTTGTTAAAACCTGCAGGCACTGGACCCAGTATCAGCAGATCTGGTAGATGCACTCATTACATTCTAATATCTTAGTTACACAGAGATGACAGATATACATTTTACTCTCATAGACCACTTTATTAATGATCGTGTGTGACAAGCACATTCATCACGCACCTCTTATTATTCAAAACCTTGCTTCTGCAGGCCCATCACGCACATGTATGATTAAAATGCACTTCCCTATTAAAACAGGGGGGAAATAATAAGAAAGCATGCAGTAAACAAAGCATACATCATGTTGGTAATTGCAGGTTAACCAACGTATCCCTTTTAAAATATGAGCAACATTGTTACTCCTAACGCTGCTGTTCCATCTTGCCGTAATTAGAAAATCTTTATTTGGTTAGAGAGAACATAAAGGTGGCTAACGTAATGCGATCTATTCAGTGCAAACCGCTTTATCACAGACTGACATCCAAAAACTAAATAGAATCCGGGAAATTGGACATTAACATGTGGCACAAAACTCCACAAGGTGGAGAATGCAAAAAAAGATTGCTTACATAGGCAAGAAAATGCTCTACGAGAGGAGTGATCTCTCTAAACCATATGCCAAATTACCATTTTTGTTGTGCATTTCCTCGCTGGAGAACAATACTTTGAATTTTGATATTTTTTTTTTTTACGGTTTTCCCTTTAGAGGCAAAATCTACTTTTTCAGAAGGCAGAGAAGATTAAGGAAAAGAAAAACAAATGAGGGTCCACAGCAAATCCCGTGCCTGTCTACAGATAATTCTGCCTGAGGCATGAAGTCAATGGAACAGACTGCTCTCTACAGAAATAACTCACAAGCGCTGTAATACACTGGTGTGTCAACTGCTATTAAAGACAAATGGCTCTCTCCGCAATAACAATATCCTGTTTTCAGAATTGAATAATTACATTGCTCCGACTACCAAGTGAGGAATAATTATGAGCAGCCAGTAATGAAGTTTTCCTCCCATTATGTATTTCCATGCATTTGCTTCACAACAGCACAAAATGCTACACAGAGGAGAAGTGCCGAGAGCTGGATCCAAAATGCATCTTCTTTTCTATATATCCGCTATAGCATGAGAGAGGCTTTTATATATTCCTTCTGCCACACAAAGGCGGAAGCGTGCTGCAAATTGCATTGTCAATTAGGTGATTATTGAAGGACGCTGTATGACATGTCCGGTGATTTGCACACACAATACAATATTTTCAACTCAAAGAATCCTTTATTTGGGCACAGAATTTCTATCCATCAGACATGTAAAATTGGCTGGACAGAAGGAACACACCATGGGAGACGGTCATTTTTCCAAATGGACAAATATTCATAGAGAAAGTCTAGCTATAAGAAACGTTCCCCAAGCCTGGACTGAAATTACATTTCGGAACTACACCTCATTTTTAAATTTTGAGCAACGTCACTTTATGTGTTAACTTTGGAATGATTCCACGTATTCCAGTGATTAAGAGACTCCTTTTTCGTGATACATTGTTCTCTATGTTAGGGGTAAATGTAGGTCGATATTTTCATAAAAAACTCTTGAAACGTATCTCAAATTTGAGAAAAATGTTAAAAAATTAGCCATTTTCCACCTTTGAATTGTTATATTGTTAAACCTCATCGTCAACTCACTCAAAAAAAGTGAAATACACTTTTACCAGATATCTACTTGACATCATCATCACTTTTCAAATGTTCGATTTTGTTGCAAAGTTAGAATGGATCAAAGTTTAGAAGCAATTTGTGAATTAACCCATTCAGTTTTGGAGTACCTCTGGGGGCTTACATTTTTGAAAACTCACAAACTTACATTTTAAATACTGCACTTCTAAACACTGCTGTTGGAAGCTTTCTAACCTTTCAGGTGCTTCACAGGAATGAATTTTTCCACTAAAATACTGCTTTTCTTAGCTTCAGGTTGCCATGTCAACCATCAGTACTCCATCACCAGTCGCCTGGTACCGATGGGATTAAAAAGGAAGCCCCTCTCCATCCGTTACCCAACTAATAGGGATGATCGAATAGCTTTGTATAAGCGCTTAACCGTATAGCTGTATAGGTAACCCGGATACCTGGAGTGCTCCCGATAAGCAGTTGTTTAGCGCCGCAGCTGCATGTGTCGCGCTGTGTGACAATCACAACACATGCATGGGTAGCCTGTTTTTTTGGCTCCCCATACATGTGTTGTGACTGTCACACAGCGCGACACATGCAGCTGCGGCGCTGAACAGCTGATGATCGGGAGTGCTCCAGGTATCCGGGTTACCTATGCAGCTATTCGGGAAGCGCTATAGCTATACGGATAAGCTCTTATACAAAGCTATTTGATCATTCCTACCAACTAGATGTTGCTGTCACTATTGACAGCGGCTTTTAGGGGGTTAAATGGCCGTGATCAAAGCTAACACCAATGAATATAGTATTCGACAACACCTGTCACAGCTTACTTTGGAAGTATATATGCAGATGATTTTCTATATTTAGACTGATGAGCAAAAGGATAACAATGTTTTGAACTTTTGACTTACAGGCTCGAAAGTGAGATTATCATCATTTTATAGACAATCATCTTGGATAACATGCATAAATTTGACTAGCAACTATGTAGCATGTCATTAGTTATGCAGAGTCTTGTCATGACACAGCATTGTTACTGTTTTGCTCCTGATGGTGGAAACATTTATTTCCTCCAGTATACTGCAAATTACAACCTGCTCTCGCATTCTCTAATAGGTCAGTGTGTTATTAGGTTGATTCCCAAGCATGAGGTCACTGGTTCAAATTGAAGAGCATCCACGAAAAAGATTTACCAAGAAAAGGGAAACGGCATCATCCAGCTAATCGATAGCAGTCTCTCAGTCAAGAAAATTGCCAGACTGCATCATGTGAGTGCCATGACAGTTGGAATAATGCGAAATGAAGTCAGTCCATCCATTCAGAAGCCAAGAAGCGGACATCCAGGCAAAATATCATAGTCAGCAAGTCAGCTCAAGTTATCACAAGGTCTGTCAGATCTGGTGCAGCAAACACGCAGTGGAGGTGGCTCATATACTTCATAATAGTGAGACCACAGATGTCTATGCAAATATCGTGTGACCCATGTTACACAAGTTTGAAATGGTGGTGTGAAAAAAGGTGAAGAAGTCAAGAGACTAGGCTCTGATGGATGAAATTAGGTTTGGAAAAAAGTGGCTAGGTATCAAGAAATTGAATGAACTGTCTAGCTCAGTGAGGAAGCCTGATGAAATGGGGTTGTTTCACAGCCAAAGGCGTTGGATACTCGACCAGTATCGATGGTGGTCTCAATGCTAATCTATATGTACCCTACAAGACAAGTTACCTCACACACTCGAGTACTAGGGTATGAAAAAGACGACATAGTGTTCCAGCAAGACAAAGACCAGAAGCATACATGGAAATTGTCAAAGAAATGGTTCAGTGAAAATTAAGTAGAGATGCTGGATTGGCCCCCACAATCCCCAGACCTCAACCCAATCGAACACTTGTGGGTAGAATTGAAGAAAAGGCTGTATACATACCAAAGTGAGTCGACCAGTATGAACCAACTTTGGTAAGGTGTAGAAGAGACCTGAGATCAGATTTCAGTCATAACATGTTTGAATCTGATCAAGAGCATGCCCAGAAGGATTCAGGTAGTGTTGAAAGGCAAAGGTAGATTTAAAAAAATACCAAAATAAAAAATTAGATTTTTAGGAACAAAACACTAACAATGCAGTAACAATGCAGTGACATGACAAGAATCTGCATAACTAATAATATGCAAAATAGTTGCAAGTCAAATTTATGTATGAGATAGCCAAGATGATTGCCTATAAAATGATGGTAGTCTCAAGTTCGTTGCAGCAGTGGATGGTGGGATATGGAGCCTGAAAGTCAAAAGTTCAAAACATGGTTACCCTTTCACTCATCAATGTAACTTGCATCAGTATGACCAATCAGATGAGTAAGCAGGGTTAAGATGTTGCTCCAATTCACTCATACCTGGACAATTCAGTATCCATGGGAATTACAGGCTTCCATCAATCCCTATCAATTTTCTAACTCTCTCCATGCCTTTTGTGAGACGCCACCCTATGCGGGTTAACTTGTGTCTAGTACTAGTAAAACACAAATGTCTGAATGATTCCATCTATATATATATAATTGTCTAAGGTCCACTTCCGTCTGCTCGACTGTAACGGAAATCCCACTTCGCTGATTGGTCGCAGCCGGTTGGGCGCGACCAATCAGCGACAGGAACAGTCCGGACGCAAAATGCCCCCTCCCTACTCCCGTCCAGTCAGTGCCCCGTCCATACTCCCCTCCAGTCAGCGCCCACGTAGCGTTTCATAAGTCCATTAAACAGACTGTGTTACACCGCGGCATAATGCGGTGCAACGCAGTCCATTAACGATGACATTAACCCTGTAAGTGTGATCGTTTTACTATTGATGCTGCCTATGCAGCATCAATAGTAAAAACAAATAATGTTAAAAATAATAATTAAAAAAAATTCATTATATTCTCACCTTCCAGCTCCTCGTGACGCTCCGGTCCCAAGAATGCATTGCGGCAATGACCGTGATGACGTAGCGGTTTCGCGAGACCGCTACATGATCATGGGTTATTGCCGCAAGGCTTACTGGGAACGGAGCGTCGTAACGAGCATCGCTAAAGGCCTGGGCTGGTTCCGGGGGCCGCCGGAAGGTGAGTATATAACTAATTTTTATTTTAATTATTTTTTAACAGGGACATGGGGCTCACATTGCTATATAGTACGTGAGCTGTGTTATATACTACGTTGGCTGTGTTATATCCTGAGTGGGCTGTGTTATATACTGCGTGGGCTGTGTTATATACTACCTCGCTGTGCTATATCCTACGTGGCCATGCAATATACTACGTCGGCTATGCAATATACCCCGTGGCTGTGTAATATACTACGTGGGCTGTGTTATATACTGCATGAGCAGTGCTATATACTACGTGGACTGTGCTCTATACTATGTGGGCTGTGTAATATACTGACTGGGGTGTGTTATATACTGCGTGGGCAGTGCTATATACGTGGGCTGTGCTATAAACTACGTGGCTGTGCTATATACTACGTGGCTGTGCTATATACTACGTGGCTGTGCTATATACTACGTAGCTGTGCAATATAGTACGTGGCCGGCCGCGAACAATCAGGCGCAGTCCGGCCACGAATTGCTGTGGGATTTGAACCACGCTTCGCTAATTGGTCGTGCCCGGCCGGCCGAATCCTGTGTATTCATTGGATTATTCTGAAATCTTCATAAATAAACTACATACATATTCTAGAATACCCGATGCGTTAGAATCGGGCCACCATCTAGTAATTAATAATTATCAAAAAAATTGTTTTTGCTACATTTCTATATATTTTATGCACTAGTGATGAGAGATCCGACTAAATAACACTTCCAGACAGTTTATGAATAATTTATGTTACGACATAACAACATTATTAAAACACAACTTTAATTACACTAGACAAATTAAGACCCTAAAATAGAGAAGAATCTTCCAGTCCATAAACTTATGACACTCGCATCTTAAAATTAGCACGTGTCAACATATGTTAAGTTTGGTCACAGCCCGAATCCTGAGAGCTTGGCTTGAAGTTTTCTGTTTATTTTTACTGTGGTTATGAAGAGAAAAAGGTGCAGTGTTTCTATCCAATTTCACAGGCTCAAAAGCTCAAAGGTGTGATTCTCTTATAAAGCAATTAGCTATCTGAATGTCACAAACCATCTGCAATGTACATGATTCATCTACATGTATAGCAAACACAAACAACGCCATGTAAAAGATTCAGAAAACATACATACCTGGTGACAAAGGCAAATACAGAACTGGCAATCAGACAAATACAAAATATTCATAATGAAAAGGTTATGGGAATGGGTGACCTGCACTAGCAAGTCAAGTTATCAAACTGGTGTTTGTTCAGTTTGGAAAACAAAGGCTTAAAGGGATATTTCCATCTCCAAGATCCTATCCCAATATGTAGAAAGGGTAATAATAATAGTAATATTAGCAAATACCTACATTTAGAAATGTAGTATAGTTGTTCTGATTAGCTAGGTCTCTTTCCTCATGTACAGGCACTGCAGGACTTTAGATATCCATGGTTACGACCACTAGCAACTAGCTAACTGTCACTATACCAGTGGTCGTACTGTAATCAAAAACATGTAAAATACATGTTTCGCCGGTAAATAACAAGGTACCTATTACATGCGCTAAAAAATTCTTAAAGGGATGTCCCTTTCAACAGACTTTTGGTCATAGACCAAGTGATATGTAAAAAAAAAACCAACAAACAAAGCTTCACTTAATCTGTTTTCAAACTGTCTGTGGCATCCGTTAGACGGACTACGTTACACTGCGGCAAAACGCGGTGTAACGCAGTCCGTTAACGCCGCAATTATGTCCTATGGGCGTGCGCTAGCAATGTGCTGTCATTGAGTGACGGACCCTGGGACGCGTGCTGCAGCGTTTCCGAATCCGTCACCGCTAGCGCAGATAGAGCATCTGCTAGCTCTATCTGTGCTAGCGTGATGACACATCGGCACTTGCGTTAACAGCCCGTTAACGTATGTATTGAACGGGCTGCTGTTAACGCAATGTGAACCCGGCCTTACCCTCCCTGGGTCCATTGCTTTGTCCTACACTGGTTTTTTTGATCAGCTGCAGTTGTGATATCACAAAGACAGGGCTGCAGACAATCACTGAGCTCAGTGGCGATTTAGGTGACATGAACCACTAAGCTCAGTGAGTGTTTGCAATACTGTCAACATTACATCACCACTGCAGCTAATCCATCAAGACTGAGGCAGCGGTGAAGACAGATGCACTAGATACCTGGGAAGGTAAGAAAAGTGCAGTTTGTTCTTTTACATATCACCGAGAGTATGGGAAAAAGTTGATTGAAAGGGAATACCCTTTAAGGCTAAGTTCACACCAAGCACGTTTGCTGTGTTTTTATGCTAATTTTCAGCTGATTTTCACAGTACCAGCAAAGTCTATGAGATTTCAGAAATCTCATGCACACACGTTTTTTTTTGTCATCAGTATCTGTAATTTGCATGGTTTTTGGACACAGAGCATGTCACTTCTTTCGATTTTTTTCATCCATTGAAAGCAATGGGTGATGAAAAAAATGCTGACAAAATGCAAAAAAAAAAAAAAAAGAGAGAAGTACAGCCGTATATGAAATCCATTCATTTTGGTAATTTTTCCAGGTTTACCATCTTGTCTTGGTCACCTGAAAAGGCAGTTTGGATTAGTACAGTTTCAATAATTTAGTGATGCATAAAAGGTAAACATTGGCCAATGAAGATGTGAAATTGAACAATGACTGTAGCTGACCGAGGCGTGAGATTCCACAATGCCTGAGCAACTCAATGGCTGACCAAGGTGTGAAAGTTAAACAGTGTCCTACAAACTGAATGCACTCCCAGTGTCTTATGGTACCTTCACACTCAGCGACGCTGCAGCAATACCGACAACGATGTCGATCGCTGCAGCGTCGCTGTTTGGTCGCTGGAGAGCTGTCACACAGACAGCTCTCCAGCGACCAACGATGCTGGTAACCAGGGTAAACATCGGGTTACTAAGCGCAGGGCCGCGCTTAGTAACCGGATGTTTACCCTGGTTACCAGCGTAAAAGTAAAAAAAAACAAACACTACATACTTACCTTCCGCTGTCTGTCCCCGGCGCTGTGCTTTTCTGCACTCACTGTGAGCACAGCGGCCGGAAAGCAGAGCGGTGACGTCACCGCTGTGCTTTCCGGCTGGCCGGCGCTCACAGCCAGTGCAGAGAAGCACAGCGCCGGGGACAGACAGCGGAAGGTAAGTATGTAGTGTTTTTTTTTTTTACTTTTACGATGGTAACCAGGGTAAACATCGGGTTACTAAGTGCGGCCCTGCGCTTAGTAACCCGATGTTTACCCTGGTTACCAGTGAAGACATCGCTGAATCGGCGTCACACGCGACGAAATAAAGTGCTGGACTTTCTGCAGCGACCAACGATGGCACAGCAGGATCCTGATCGCTGCTGCCTGTCAAACTGAACGATATCGCTAGCCAGGACGCTGCATCGTCACGGATCGCTAGCGATATCGTTCAGTGTGACGGTACCTTTAGATAAATTATTCCACACACATTCACCTCCCTTAGCTGTAATATTTGTATGTGTACTTTTTCATGAACATATATCTTGTATTGGTGACCTGTGTACAAGCTTCTGTGGTGGAAGCAATTCTGACTTTTGGGATACTGAAAAACACACCAAAAACGCTGCTTCTTTTCTGCCAAAAGTGCAAATTTTGATGCTGAAATAAAACGCAACAAAAACACCTAGTGTGACCTGAGCCTAAAAGAATAAAAAAAAACATTCAAACTACTTCTGATGTTAGTGAAAAGGGTTTTCCAATGGTAGTAAGTGGCGGCATATTGACTGGTAGATTGTAATTGACCGACGGCAACTCTATGATTGCTAGAATGAAGGTGTTACGGAGGGGTAGTACTGTGCAAAGAAAGTGCCAAGGGGCCTCCGCTGCTTCATTCCTGTGATTACCGTACTTATGAGCAGATGTGTGAGAGGAAAGAGTCTTGTAAGCTTGGGGCATGAGTATATTGCTCCAAGTTTCCTGTACACAAACTGAAAAAAAAAAATCATAAAGACATGCAAAATCTAGATTGATCTTTGTCTTTTATCTTCTATTTATTGGTGTACTTTCACGTATATAACCAGGATTAAGTTTTACGTACAGCCTAAAAGCATGACCTCCACCCTCGGCTACTAACTGCCTATGACTATGGGTATGATGAATCAAGCTCATTTTCTTTACGGGTTGTTACTCTACTTTCCACCTGAAAGAACAAATATGGCGACATGATCTGTAGAATCTGTAAGCCTACATTACTGCTTCTGTATTATCCGCAGCCGTCATTTATCAGTGGTAATAATGCATGCAGATTACATTCAGACACATACACAATGGGACATTAAACATGAAACGGTGCGCACATTAAGTCTGATAAAACTCATTTCTGAGTTTTCTTTCATCATAATTTCCATTCATTCACTGGGTTAAATGAATATATGGAGGCTCATAAGCAAACAATGGGGCAGATTTACTATAGCGGTCTAATTTTTAGGCTGTGCTCACATGCACCATATGGGGGGGAGTGGGGGGCTGGATTATGTTCTATAGGGGGAGGGTGGGGAAATGTATTATATTCTATGCGGGGGGTTGCATTATATTCTATGGGGGGAGGGTGGGGGGCTTCATTATATCTTATGGGGGAGTGGGTGGGGAGCTGTATCATATTCTATGAGGGAACTACATTACACTATATGAGTCAGTTACATTATATTCTGTGGGAGGCTGCATTGTACTATATGAAGGGACTACATTATATTCTATGGGGGGTCTTCATTATACTATATGAGGGGGCTACATTATATTTTATAGGTGGCTGCATTATACTATATGAGGGGGCTACATTATTTTTTTATGGGGGGATGCTTTATACCAGATGAGGGGGCTGCATTAAACTATATCAGTGGGGCGGGGGGGCGCCTGACCACCCACATCTTTATTCCTTACCTTTTGATGTAATTGTGGCTCCTGAGCAGAGGTAATATAATTATACTAGATGTGTAATATTGCTATAACTGTGGACTACCATGCAGGGTTTATTGGGATTTATGATAATTATCCAAAGATGCTATAGGCACTAATTTACTATATTAACTCTTTGTACCCTGTTTGGCTATTTATAGCTTCAATCAAGCCTTACTAAATTGTTGCTAATATTAATGTGCACTAGGTTCTTACAAATTCTGTTTTGCAGGGAGTTGTTATGTATTCATTTGTTGATATTTATTTTAGGGTTGTTCTAATTGGTCCCCTCTCTGAGTATTTTCTGTGTAATAACGAACTACGTCTTTTATCATTTTAAATATTTATTAATAAATTAATATTTTAATCCTTATGTTGATTCTCTTCATTTGGTCTGCTGTTTAATTTCAACCTAGACCTTTTGGGTTATTATAGTGATTTGAAGTGCCAAGAATTGCTGCTTACTATAGGACAGTTCCTTTGTGTAATTATATATGAGAGGGCTGCATTATACTCTATGACAGGGGCTTCATTATATTCTATGAGGGGCTGCATTATACCCTATGAGGAGGCTACATTACATTCTATGGGGAGCTCCATTATACTCTGTGAGGGGGCTATATTTTATTCTACGGGGAGCTGTGTTATACTCTATGAGGGGGCTATACTGTATTCTATGGGGGCTACATTATACTCTATGAGGAGGCTACATTATATTCTGTGGGGTGGCTGTTTTATGCTTTATGTGGTGGCTGCATTATACTGTATGGGGGCTGGATTATAGTGTATCAAGGACTATTGGGAATACATTATACTATATGAAGAACTATGGGATGCTTTATAATATGGGAAGTGAATTGTAGTACATGGAGGACCATAGAGGGTGCATTATACTATATGAAGGACCGTGAGGAGTGTATTATACTATATGGAGGACTGAGGAGTGTATTATACTACATGGAGGACTGAAGAGTGTATTATACTATATGGAGGACTGAAGAGTGTATTTTAATATATGGAGGACTATGGGGAGTGTATTATATGATATGGAGGACTATGGGAGTGTATTATACTATATGGAAGACCATGGGGAGTGTATTATACTATATGGAGGACTATGGGGAGGGTATTATACTGTATGGCATACTATGGGGTGTGTATTATACTATATGGAGGACTATGGGGAGTGTATTACAGTATATGGAGGACTATGGAAAGTGTACTATACTGTATGGAGGACTATAGAGAGTGTATTATACTATATAGACTACTATGGGGCACATTATATTATATGGATGATTATGGGGAGTGTATTATACTATATGGAGGACTATGGGAAGTGTATTATACTGTATGGAGGACTATGGGGTGTATTATACTATATAGAGTACTATGGGGTACATTATACAGGGTGGGCCATATATGGATACACCTAAATAAAATGAGAATGGTTGATGATATCAACCTCCTGTTTGTGGCACATTAGTATAAGGGAGGGGGAAAACATTTCAAGATGGGTGGCAACCATGCCGACCATTTTGTAGTTGGCCATTTTGGATGTATCTTTATAAATGGCCCACCCAGGTGTATCCATATAAATGGCCCACCCTGCATTATATGGAGGATTATGGGGCATGCCGTATACAATATAGAGGACTGTGGTCCACATTATCCTATATAGAGGACTGTGGGGTGCATTATAATATGTGGAGGTCTATGGGGGTGTATTATACTAAACAATCAAAATGCTGCCCACTCATTGAGTGATTGGCTTGTTTATGCTGGAACAAAAATCATTATTCTCAGCAGCACATCTACTAGTAAAAACTGGAGATATGCTGCTGATAACATGATACTGTATGGGGACAGATTTATCTATTAGTGAACTTTCTGTTCCCCAGCATTATTCCTCAGCCGGTGCAAAAAGGTCAGGAAACAAGCATCGAATAACTTCAATATTGTCAATCACAGTTGTTTAGTGGCCTGAACTCAATGCATGTAAATACAACCAAAATGCTTCTGTGTGATGTGCAATATGTTAGCATTTGGGGCCCCACTTTGACTAAAACTGGACCTGCGTTGAGCTACTAGATGTAGAATCACTTTTTTTTGTAAATCAGATAGCCGATTCTCTACAAAATAAAGCGATTCTTGGACGAGAAGTTCAAGGAATGTAGCAGCTTATTCCCACTGCAGTTTTTGGCTGCATGTGTGACTACTGCATGTAAATACAGCATAAAACAAATTTGGTATAGTCATGTCGCATTATAAATACATGCCCCTCTTATTTGAAGCAACAGCTTTTGCAACCAAGTTATAATCCTTACCAAACACATAAAACACGTAATAAAAGTAGTACAATTCATGTAAGCAAGTTTTTGGCACATGCTGCACTACATTTTCGGGTCATTTTGTTTAGTAAATCTCTGGCAAAAGCACATTAACTTGAGCCTCCAAGAATAATTACTATGTGATAAGGATTTAAAGGGAACCTGTCAAGATTAAAATGATATCTGATCTGCAGATAATATGTTAAGGAACAGGAAGAGATGGTCAGATTCCATTTTCAGATAACATGCATTTTATTTATTGAAATCACTGGTTTTTGAATGTATTCGAGTCCAGTGGGTTGTCCTATTCAGTGATTGACAGGCTTGCCGGTATTACTGTGCATGCTGAGATAGCTGTTGATCAGAGTAGGACCACCCACTGGACATATACGCATACAAACATCAAGAATGTCAATAAATAAAATACAAGTTATACTATATCTTTTCCAACAAACCTATATATCATTCTACTCAGCTTCTTCTCTTCATCATATTGTCCAGAGATCATACTGCATGTACAATGTGACAGGCTCCCTTTAAAGAAAATATTATTGTAAAGATAAATTTCCATAATCATGGCAATGGCCTTATTATCCTGAATGATGCAACATTTTTAAGACTGAGAGGAGAAGTAGACTAAGAAACCAAAAAAAAAAAAAATAAAAAAAAATAAACTACAGGCTACCCAACAGTTCGAACACTTTGATATGAAACCTTGGGAAAAAGGGGATTCATTTTTGGTATCTTGGTAATGAAGACCTGGGAAAAGAATGGAATCTAGTATGATTCACAGGCTGACAATGCTCTGCTCATGTAAGCATGATGTACTAGACTACAGCCTTGGTGATCGTGGTTTTAGCCTTCAGCATGAATCAATACAGCTGATCTTGACCAACCATGTTCTTAGCCTGTGTGTCACGCAATGTTAAAGAATAAGATATACAAAATCCTACTTGTCAAAAGACCACACATTTTTTACTGGCAACGTCATCTTTAAGGAATATCAGTGTCTGGACTGAAGATCTCTCATACATGGTAAAATCAAAGCTGGGGCTGACTAATAGTGTCAAGTCAATAGTAGAGTCTGACAGCAGTTAAAGCTCTGGTACAAGAAAGGAGAATGCGCCAGCACCCTTCAGTCTACTTGTTTCAACATTTTCACAGCTGTAACACTTCAAGAACATTTGTTTTTCATCTCTTGAGCCCGCGTCGCGGCTTACGAGGTGCACATCAGGGGAGAAGGTTTAAACAGTATAAATATTTAAATCTAAGAGGAGGTACATTGAAACGTAGCTCGGAAACCCACCATGTAAGCACATTTCCTACTAATTCAGGACAAGGCTTTCTATTTATTTGCTCAGCAACAAGAAGGAAGATTATGAAAGAAGATTTTGGCAAGAGTGTACATTCTTCACTCTGGTAGAGCGCAGTGTGGAGCAGATGGCTTTTTATTCTCTGCCAGGGTAACATTAAACATTTCATACAAGCAGATGAAATAGGGGGACAAAACCAAAAAAACATACACATGATTAACAGCAAAAACATCTGCACTCATTCGGTGTATTTCACAGGATCATGCTTCGTAATGGGTGAACCTGCCCAAGGTGAATCTCAGGAAGTGACACAGACGGTAGCAAGGGTTTATGTCACTGCTGTCAAACCATCTCGAGAGTATTGCTCATGCTGTGTTCCAGATGTACTATTTCCTCTTACAAAACAGTCCTGATCGACATTTTACTCATACCTAGTCTGCATTACTGCAATAGCTTTAGTCAACAGCCTAATAAACTCATTTATTTCCCAAAAATGAAATGGAAAATTACCTTCTCAATTGGCAAAAAAAACCTGTGGCTAAAAATTCTACAATATGTCTTGTGATCGAGAAATGGAAAAACCTGCTTAGCTAAGTAAGTCCTGTGAAACCATGATATTCAGTGGCTTGCAAAACTACTACCCCCCATGGCATTTGGTTTTCTTTTTATTGTGAAGCAAACAACAAATAGGACAAAATAACTGAAAACTTCAGTGTGCATAACTATTCACTCCCCTAAAATCAGTACATTTTAGAGCCTCCTTTTGCGGCAATGGCAGCTGCAAGTTGCTTTGGATAAATCTCTGAGATTTCCACATTTTGCCACTGCTATTTTTGTCCAATCCTCAAGGCAAAACTGCTCCAGCTCCTTCAAGCTACATGGTTTCCTCTGGTGAACAGCAATCTTCAAGTCTGACCACAGATTCTTAATTAGACTAAGGTCTGTGCTTGGACTAGGCTAAAAACATTTACACGTTTCGCCATAATCCACTCGAGTGTTGCTTTAGCAGTATGCTTTAGGTTATTGTCAGTCCCAGTCTTAACCCCGTCACGCAGCAGCCCTTTTTCATTTTTCACTCAACTCCTTCCCAGAGCCATAATTTTTTTGATTGGTCAATATGGCCATGTGAGGGCTTGTTTTTTTGCGGGACGAGTTGTACTTTTGACAGACACTATTGGTTTTACCATGTCTTTTACTAGAAAACGGGGAAAAAATTCCAAGTACGGTGAAATTGCAAAATAAAGTGCAATCACACACTGGTTTTTTGCTTGGCTTTTTTGCCAGGTTTACTAAATGCTAAAACTGACCTGTCATTAGGATTCTCCAGGTCATTACGAGTTCATAGACACTAAACATGTCTAGGCTAGTTTTAATCTAAGTGGTGAAAAAAAAATTCCAAATTTTGCTAAAAAGAAAATAAAATTAAAAAAATTGTGCAATTTTCTGATACCCATAGCGTTTCCATTTTTCGGGATCTCGGGTTGAGTGAGGGCTTAGTTTTTGCCCGCCGAGCAGACATTTTTAATGATACCATTTTGGTGCAAATACGTTATTTTGATCGTCTGTTATTGCATTTTAATGCAATGACGCAGCGACAAAAAAAACGTAATTCTGGCGTTTTGAATTTTTTTTCTCACTATGCGATCAGCTAAATCTTTTTTTAATTGATAGATTGGGCGATTCTGAACACGGCGATACCAAATATGTGTAGGTTTTATTTCTTTATTGACATGTGAGACACATGTCGTGAAGGGGTTAAATCACTGACAAACAGGTTTTGCTCTAGAATATCCCTATATTTCGCATCATCCATCTTCCCCTTGACTTGGACCATTTTCCTTGTCCCCGCTAATGAAAAATATCCCCACAGCATGGTGCTGCCACCATCCTGTTTCACTGTGGGGATGGTGTTCTTGGTGTAATGAGCTGTAATGGTTTGGCACCAGGCATTTACCTTGGTGGCCAAAATGTTCAATTTTGGACTCATTTGACAACAGCACCTTCCTCCAGACATTTGGGGAGTGTCCCACATATATTTTGGCAAACTCAAAATGAGCCTTACAATTTTTGAGAATAAGTAAAGGCTCTTTTTCTGCCCACTCATGCATAAAGGCCACTTTTATGGAGAGTATGGGCTTATGGTGGTCGTATGGACATATACTCCAGTCTCTGCTTGGGAACTCTGCAGCTCTATGTGCAAGTCTGGGGAGGAGCAGGCTATCATAACATGTGTGTAGATATATCTTCAGTGTAGCTCTATTTTACTACTTTCTAGACCTTTCTTTTAAAAGAAGAGTAGCAGCATTCAGGCCCCGGTTCGTCAGTTTTCTCCAAAATTCTGGAGTTGAAATGTCAAGGAATGTTTGCCCAACTTGCAGTTGCTCAACAATTTGGTAGTGCCGTTTGCCAATTTTACACCTGTTCTGGTCAGTTCTGCCAACTTTTTAAAAACTAGGTAAAGCTTATCCAGGAGGGGGTGATACTGAGTGCAGCCAAAAAAATCACCATAATTTATGGCACAGAAGAGGTTTAAATTATAACAAAAATTTACTCCAGTCCCTGACTGCAATAGATTCCTTGCAGTAGCACGCAGGAGCTGAAAGACGGGCCAAATTCAATAACGGACATATCCCTCTTCATGGACTTGACTCATTTTGCTCTTAGGCCTAAATCTCAAGAGACAATTATCAGTAACTTCTAAAGACATAATGGTAAATGTGCAAAGTATGTGAAATTTTTAAAAATAATGTGTAAGCAACGTGATAAATGTAATGAAAACCACTAAGTATGTTAGACATGTTTCATTATGACATCTAATTGGTAGGTGTGCTTTAACAGCAATATTATCATCTTAAATAAATTTGGCACGTTTTATGATCTAAATTAAGTCTCCCTAGGGTAGGCAACAAGATTGCGGTAAAGTACCACATTGCAATCTGCACAGAATTGGCATCCATGTTGCTTTGTAAATCTCCTTGACTTTTTTCTGCAGTTTTGATGAACGACTTTCTAGATTTTGGCACAAATCTTTGCAATGAAGGGTGGAGAGAGCGGGCTTGGGTAAAAGATAATGGCTGTGCTGATGCACAAAGGAGACAAAATCTGTCCAAGGGCTTGTTCACATGTCCGTACTTTTGGTTCAAGTGCTGTAAAAAAAACTAGATCAAATAATGTTATTCAATGGGGAAAAGCAGATGAGCAATTTTCTCCATTGACTCAATCTACGTGTGAATCAAATTGCAGCATGCACTAGTTTCTTCCGTAAATCGGATGAGACTCGCCCATTCAAGTCTATGGGTGCGCCCCAAAACTCAGATGCCATACAAATCTACACTACAGCGTCTGTTTTTACGGATACGCTGCAATTCTTTAAGATAGGAAACTGTAAATATACGTACTTGTGAATAATTAATAGCTGCTATAAAAAGCAGATTGCATACGGACAGCACACAAGTTGAAAATAATCATTTTCTGGATGAAACTGAAGATTTTTTAATACACTTGGGTGAACCTATCTTAAAAGTAACAAAAATGAAAACACATTTACATTTCTTATTGTTGAACAGCGTTTTTTCATCACGTGTAGTTTATATATATATATTGCACAAAGAACATAAATGAGGTAAAAAAAAATGCACAAACAAAAACAAAGCAAAAACAAAAAAACACACAAAACAAACATAACATTAAAAACCAGACAGAACATGTAACAAATCCTATGCACTCACAAGACAGCAGTAAGTAAAAAGCGTTTCATCTGGCTGTGGGGTATGAACACCGAGAGGTGGGCATTTTATAGGTAAAGAAAAAAAAACTCCCAGTAAATGGTCCAATTATCAAGGATGACTATTTGCTTAGAAGAAATATGCACCGAATCCCGCTCTAGCTGGCTTCATGACTAAGCTCTGCTGTGACACTAAATAAGAATACATATTAAACAGTCATGCCTAGATGTTCCTAGTCCGAGATATGATTAATGCAGCCTATCAGGAGCCAGATGGTGCAGAACCAGCAGCATCAATCAAAATGAAAAGACCACTCAGTGCT
Organism: Ranitomeya imitator; assembly: GCF_032444005.1. Classification (NCBI taxonomy): domain Eukaryota; kingdom Metazoa; phylum Chordata; class Amphibia; order Anura; family Dendrobatidae; genus Ranitomeya; species Ranitomeya imitator. The sequence goes on along the minus strand of NC_091287.1, from coordinate 331,502,939 downwards.
ATCTATAATGATGTGCTCGCAGATGGAAATTTGGTTCATACAGCCTAGCCTATAATGCGGAGACACAGACACGCAAACATAGCTGCCACATCCCAGAGGACCTGGATCCAGTGCTCAGCACTCGCTTTGTTAAGCACAAAAACTGCAGACTTTTTTAATTTAGGGGGAAAAAATACAAAATCTACATGAGATTAACATGAAACACTGAAAGAAAAGTTACAAAGGACAAAATGCTTATATGCAAATTGATCTTGGCATTTGTCACAAGCTCCATGAAGCAGTGTACATGTAACGGGGTAAGCACATCTACTAGTCTGAGTAGTCATAAACTCGCTTGCAGCAGCTTTTTACAACTACACTAATTAATTGTAATCATAGAACCTTGCCTTCTGTACACTGACCGATGTGCTCTCATTTATTACTATGGACTGAACAGCTCTGCGAGTTACTTACAAAATACTATAGAGCTACATTCACAGGTATGACTGGCCTTGGCTATGTGCCACCTGCGCAGCTACAGAGGGCCTCAGCCTGCGGTGGAGCCACAGTGGTCAGAAACTTGGACTAATGTCCTGCTCTTCCAATCAGCATAAGTTCACTAGTGAAAAGAGGATGGCGATAGTAAATTGTTCTCGTCACCCAGGAGTGGACGTACCACCTACACAACCGGTTCAGTCTTCCAGGAGACCAGTGAGACAGCTGTGTTGGGGAGCACTGCTGTTCTTTGCTCCAGTTCAGGTCAAGACTGAAGAGTAGCTTCTTACAATAGGCATGAACGTGTTCACCTACTCATTCAGGACAGGACTTTGGGAGAAGGGTTTCTGTCACGTGACTGCTCTTTGTGGATGTCTCTTTAGATTTAATTAAATGTGCAAATTGTCTTCTAATAGAGAGGAAGAAGACTCGAACTCTAGTACCATTTACTTCTCATCACACTGGCATGCCAGACCTGGCATGTCACTCTCCACAAGGACAAAACTTACCCATCAGATCCAATCTTAGCCTCTCACCCAGCCAAATCAGATCTCACACTTTGCACTGATGAGGGCCAATACCCTGAAACACTGTGTCTGCAAATTGAGATTCTGATTTTGCTTTTATCCCAAGTCATATAACAAGGCTTGTGAAAGGGTCTATATTAACTTGTAGGATTGCTACTTCCAATAGGTGGCACTAGAGTTTAAATCCTCTTCTCTCTGAAGAGACAATTTACATATTTAATTTCCCACAGGAGCATGCAAGGCGTTTATGTCTCCTCAGTGACATGCCAGGTCTGGCATGCAAGTATATGTCATGCATGCATGTCACATGTTTCTATGATTTTATTTAGCGAATCCTGCTTTGAGAAGAGGGGGTTGGACCAGATGACTCAGGAGGTCCCTTCCAACTCTACCATTCTATCATTCAATGATTCTATTCACTCTCCACAAGGAGAAAACGTACTCCGTAGATCTCTAGATTTAAATAATTCTAATCTTCTTCTTGTAACATGCAACTGCTGGGATCCAAGCTCAGGACCTGTGATATGGTAGGCAGACACTATATAGTCACAAGTTGTGCACAAAGGCATTGCTTTTCTTGCCTCCAATACTTTTTCATTTTTCATCACCACAAAAAAGTAAAAGTGCATGAATTTCATGATTTTTTTTATAAGCCCCCAAAAATGTGTGAAAGACAAGTTAGGCCCCCTCCATATGTCCGTGTTTGCAGTACATGCGGCATACTTTTTTAGGTGATGACACACGTACCCGTTCTAACCGATCGTGATCTTCACATGTCCGTGTAAAACACATGGAGACATGTCCTTTTTTTTCTGGCCACACAGATGACAAAGGCCAATACAATAGGGGCGAGGGGGAATCACCGGACCACTCATCTCTGTTACGACCATCTGTATTCAGGTATATAACTCCATTACTTTGACACACACCTGGGGAGACCTTCTATGTGGGGCCACCTATTATTGGGATTAAGGGTCTTCTATTTTGTTTGGACATTGTTCGGACCTTTATTGATCTATCCACCCATTATTCTCATTGGTTGTGTCCCTTTTCATTTATGAGAAAATGCCTTATGGTGTGTACATATTAATTACATCTATTTAATTATCTATATGTCTGAATAACTACTTTACTCCTGAATTCTGGTCTGCCTATGGCTTGTCTATATGTCTGGATACTCCCTACTGGGTATTTCTGTGTTAAATTGTCTTGTATCAGTATTTTAGTGATTATTAATAAAATGTTTATCTTTTTATTGAATCCTATGGTTCTCTTCGTTTATGTCCACTGTTAAATTACAGTTGGACATTTGTTGTGTTTGTTGCTAGGAAGTGCCATTATTTAAATATATGTTCAGGACAAATTATTGATAAAGGCCAATACAAGTCTATGGGTCTGTGAAAAACACGTAAAGTACATGCATCTGTGTGCCATCCATGCGTTGTCTGTGTGCTGTAGGTATTTAACATTGCAAAGTATAGGAAACACTTTGTAATTTAATTCTTTCTTAATCCATACCGGAAAAACACGGATGGCACACTATTTCAAAACTTTGATGACACCGATAGCGGTTTTATACGAACGTGTAGAGGAAGCCTAAAAGGAATGGGGTTGGAGCATCAAAAGGCAATTTTGCATAGGGCTCCATTCCACCTTAAGCCAGCCCTGTTCACAGGTTAAGGATCTCAGGATGACCCTCTTATTTTTGCTGTAGATATCCAGCAGACATGACAGAGAATCCAAGTACTAAACTGGACACAATTTAATTGGCAAGTAAATTACCCACTGAGGTTTTAGGATAAAAAAATCTTCAGATCCGGCATGTGATAAACATACTTGTGAGCTCTCCCTGAATGTAAAAAGGGGGAACCTCCCAGACTGAATTCAAAGTTGTAATTCTTCCTGGGTGCTTGAATAGGAGAGCCGCATGGTGAAAATCTTCAGTGAGCTTAGCCTACCGATAGAGTCTATCAGAAGTTTGCAAGTAGTGTAATAACTTTTACTTTGTGTGTGTATTTAGTTCACAAAAAACCTGTACCTACAGTGGCATGTAAAAGTTTGGGCAGCCCTGGTCAAAATTACTGTTATTGTGAACAGTTAAGCAAGCTGAAAATAAAATGATCTTTGAAAGGTCTAAAGTTAAAGACTACACATTTTCTTTGTACTTTAGACAAAAAAAAATTTTCCTTTTTTATATTTTAAAAATTACAAAAAAGAAAATGGGTCGATGCATAACCTTTGACACCGTTGGAGATGTGTGTGCTCAGATAACTTTGACCAAGGTTTCAGAGCTTAATTAGCCTGATAGGAAAGGCCAGGTTATGCAAATTTCCCATCTTCATAAAAATTCAGCCTCTTCTAACCAAATGCCATGGTTTCTTCTAAGCAGCTGCCCAGCACTCTGAAAATGACGGAGACCCACAAAGCAGGAGAAGGCTATAAGAAAATAGCAAAGCGTTTTCAAGTTGCCCTTTCCTCAGTAAATAAGAAATGGCAGTTAAGAGGAACAGTGTAGATAAATATATGATCTGGAAGACCAAGCAAAATTTCAGTGAGAGCTGCTCGTAGGATTGCTAGAGAGGCAAATCAAAACCCTCGCTTGACTGCAAAAGACCTTCAGGAATAATTTAGAGACTCCAGAGTTCTGGTACATTGTTCTACTGCTCAGAGACACCTCCCCAAATATGGCCTTCATGGAAGAGTCATCAGAAGAAAATCCCTCCTGCGTTTTTCAACAAATTCTTGATGCAAACATAACATCTGTAAAAAAGCTGAAGTTGAAAAGAGGATGGCTTCTACAAATGGATAAGGATCCTAAGCATACGTTAAAATCAACAATAGAGTACCTCAAAAGGCATAAGCTGAAGGTTTTACAATGGCCATAACAGTCCCCTGATCTGAACATCATTGAAAATGTGTGGCTAGTCCTCAAAACAGCAGTGCATGCAAGACGACCCAGGAATCTCACAGAACTGGAAGAATTTTCCAAGGAACAATGGATGAAAATCCCTCAAAAAAGAATTGAAAGACTCTTGGCTGCTCCAAAAAGCGCTTACAAGCTGTGATACTTTCGAAAGGTGGTGCTACTTCCCATGCAAGGTGCTCAAACTTTTGCATTGACATACTTTCCTTCTAGTAATTTTTAAAATATGAAGATATACATTTTTTTGCATTAAGTGCAAAGAAAATGTGTCATCTTTAACTTTAGGCCTTTTAGAGATCATTTCATCTTCAACTTGCTTAACTGTTAGCAATATAGGTAATTTTGACTAGGGGTGCCCAAATTTTAAATCAGTTTTTTCATCAGTGTTACTAGGCAATGATAAAATTACACTCTCCTTTTTGTCTTCTACTCCTAAGTATTATCTTTTATAAATTTGGCAAAATATACATAATACAAGGAACGTACAAGCCTAGGGTGGTTATTATACCACCCATCATGCATAAGAGTGCAGACTAGCTGGAGAGCCATATTGCTTCAGAGTGTTCTTTGACATGAAATTTGTGACTGATCTTTTTTCAGTTAGAACGGAAAACCCACATGCGGCCTGAAAATTGAAATCCGTGAAACTCGGACGCGTGAAGCCGGCTTAAGACTCACTATGCAGTCAATTGTAAAAACTAGACCTGAACCCTGCAGAAACACTAAGTGATGGAAAATGAACTTTATCACAATAGATGTCTCAAAGAGAGGAAAAAAAAAACATGGGACAGTGAGAAAAGGAAGAGAGGACAAGCACATGTCATATGTGAACAGGGAGGCAGCTAATCAGGAGCAGCTTGTGTGCTTGACTTGACATTTCAGGAAAAGCCATGGAAGACATTAGTCTAGGAAAGCTCCTTAGGATGTGGTCTGCTCTATTTTGGATCAATACGGGAAACGTGAAGTGAAATTATTGCCATGATTTTATTGCTTTATTGGCAGTCGCTCCAGCAGGAGAAGTATATATGAGAGATCAAAGCACTTACATGCCATAAAGAGCATGGCCACTGCGGGTGTAAAACTTAGTAACAATTTATGTGTCAACGCTTGAAGAGGAAATAAAGTGGCGTTTAAGTGACTCACTTAGGATCATTAAGCCCTCTTGCTAAGCAATGCACTGCAGGATCTACCACCATCAGGTGAAACTAAGTTTCCTTTTGAATTGTCCAGAATGTAAATTACTTGTCATGATAATTAAATCTAAACTGTATGAGCCACTTAAAAAGACTATAATATATACTATCCAGCGATATACATAATCTGTATACATAGATATATTTACACATATACACTATATATGTTTACACACACTATATATATTTTCACATAAAGTTCCAGATGTAATATATATATAGAGAGAGAGAGAGAGAGATATGGGTGTGTTTGTCAGCATGTATGCATGCGTATATATACAGTGCTTTAGTTCCCTTTAAGAAATAACATTTTATATAGAATGCTAAACTACAAAATACTCCCACAAATGTTGGCCATTGATTGCACACAATATTTACCCCCAAAAAACTAAATTTCCTAACAAATTAATTCAAGACTATGTTGCAAAAATGAGTACACCCCAATGAAAGTCTAAGAGCAAAGCTAATGTTTAGACTACAACATTCTAATTACCAATAATTCAACCACAGGTCAATCTAATTCATTAAATAGGTGTCCAATAGTTGACTATAAAACGAAGGCCTGAGAAAGAAAATAATTTCTTAACACAAGAAAGGCAAAGGCTACAAGAAGATCTGCAAAGCTTATCAGTCAGAATACTGTAGCAAAAGTGATATACAAGTTTAACAAAGATGGAACTGCAACTATCTCACAGAGATATCAAGACCAACTACGGAAGTTAATACTTAAATAGGAGCATCTTCTGATAAAGGTTGAAGAAAATTGACATACTGAGTACGTCAAACTGGGGTGTTTTCCATGACACAATATGGCATACACTGCAGAGGAATGACATGTATGGATGTAAGCCATGAAGGAAGCCTCTCCTAAAGCCCACACACATAAAAGTCTGCCTAAAATTTGCAGAGGTCTATGCTGAAAAATTTGAAGAAAACTGATGTGTGAAAGCAACCTTAGGGTATGTGTCCACGTTCAGTAAACGCTGCGTGTTTGACGCTGCATAGGGACGCAGCGTCAGACACGCAGCGTCCAGATGTTACAGCATAGTGGAGGGGATTTAATGAAATCCCGGCTCCACTATGCGTGGTAACACGCACGCGGCGGCCCTGCGACTCCGGACATGCTGCGCGTCTTTTCAGATCGCAGCATGTCCGTATATCTTGCGGCGACGCTCCGTCGCCGCAAGATACAGCACAGGGCCCTATGGTGGGGAGCGATGATCCCGGATGTGTGCTGTGAACACATCCGGCATCATCGCGTCCCAGAAAGGGGGCGGGGCTTACCGCAGAGCGGCTAAGCCGCTCCGACGATACCGCCGGCCATCCTGAACGTGGACACGCAGCCTTAGAGTCCAGCTTCTTAGTCCATTAGCAAAGCCACACAACCCAGGAGTTACTTATACACACCTCCACACACAGAACCATGTGTCAGATGAACAGGTAGCATCTCAAATGTCAACACACCCAGGGGTGGAGATATGCTGAGCAGCCGTCCAGCCCTAAGGCCGGGGTCACACTTGCAAGTGCAATGCGAGAAACTCGCATGATTCTCTCGCATCAAAACTCGCCACTGCTGCCGGCACTCGGACGGGAGCGTGCGGCTGCATGTATTTCTAGTACTAATACTAAAGTCATACATTTTCCCCGAAACAGTTTTGCTTGGTAAATGCATACAAACATGAGTCTCAATAGTGCTCAGTCTAGCTACTTTACAGTCTAAAATCTAGAACATAAAGTTTGCTCTGTTTCCTCTGCAAGAAAATGCTATTGTACCTAGGGAAACTTTTGATACTCACTTGCATTTTACAGAAAGTTAATGAAACAGACCACTTACAACTCCACTAAGTTCTAAAAAAAATTATCAAACAGACTTAAAAAGCAAACAAACAAAAAATCCAACTTATATTTTATAGTTATTATAAAAGTTCTAATTATGACATCCATCATGGAAACACCGACTTTTCCAGAAAATCATTATAATTACGTTAGTTTCTTTCACTAATTTGCTTTCCCTCTATTCATCCAGAGCAGCTGGGGACAGGAGTGGACACACTGCTATTTGTCAATTATCAGCCGCACATAAATTCTGGACAATACAGCTGACATCTTTAACAACCAAAGGGTCTGACAATAGTGACAGAATGAACACACCGTCCAACGGAATAAAGAAAAGGTTACAACCTATGTAAATGAAGGTCTCCCCAACAGCCCGTGAAAGAGAGCCCCAGTTGTATGCCAAGACAGCTGTTCTGCAGACATATGGGTCTCTAGATGCCGTTTGCGGTCTACGCTGCCCTCTAACATCATTATAACCTTTCTATTAGAACAGAAAAGCCCAGCTTGTTGCCAGCACCTCATTCCATCTTCAGCCCATAAACGATAAGGCCGCAGGAGATATCATTAAGTAATCTAATCTATAGGGGGCAAGACGTTCAAGAAGTCTTGCTACATAGACACTACAGCTGAAGCAGCTCGCAAGAAATGATTATATGCATATTATCTGTAACTTTAATTTCAGACTTTTGACATCACAATAAGATTAATGAGTTTTCAAACAAACCGCTGTCGGCGCTACTGAAATGTAGCATTCAATAGTCAGGCATGACGGAGCAAAGGTAATTTAAATTGAAAAAGAATGAGCACAAAAAGCTTATGCGAGGAAGGCTGTATGTATGGGCTGTAACAAGGTGTCAGTAGTAGGAGAAGGATCTTAGCAATGTACCTCCTTAAGCCATATGGAACTGAAAAATTCTGCAGAGGAAAAAGGACTGGAAAATGCTAGTGTGTGTATATATATATATATATATATATATATATATATATATATATATATATACATATATATATATATATATACATATATATATATACATATATATATACATATATATATATATATATATACATATATATAAACATATATATATACATATATATATATATATATATATATATATATATATACATACACACACTGTTAAAAAAAATGAGGGGAACACTTAAACAACACAATGTAACTCCAAGTCAATCACACTTCTGTGAAATCAACCTGACCAGTTATGAAGAAAGACAAATTGTGAACCAATTTCTTCCGAGGTTGTCCAACTGGAACAGGTAAAAATCATAGGCAATTAGCAACACAACCCCTACAAAGAAATGGTTCTGCAGGGGGTGACCACAGACAGTTTCTCTGTTCTCATAATTTTTGGCTATTGTTTTGGTCTTTTTTCATTTTATCATTGTTCTCACCCCTAGAAGTACAGTGCAGTAGCATGAGGCGGTGTCTACAACCCACAGAGTCTGCTCTGGTAGTGCAGCTCATCAAGGATGGCACATTAATGCAAGCAATGGCAAGAAGGATAGGTGTGTCTGTCAGCACAGTGTCCAGAGCATGGAGCAGATACCAGGAGACTGACTAATACACCAGGATACGTGGAGGGGGCCGTAGGAGGGCAACAATCCAACAGCAGGACCGCTAGCTCCTGTATATATGTGTGTGTGTATATATATATATATGTATATATATATATATAAATATATATAAATATATATATATGTATATATATATATATATATATATATATACACATATATACACTGCTCAAAAAAATAAAGGGAAAACTTAACAGAATATATCTCCAAGTAATTCAATCTTCTGTGAAATCAAACTGTCCACTTAGGAAGCAACACTGTTTGACAATCAATTTCACATGCTGTTGTGCAAATGGAATAGACAACAGATGGAAATTATTGGTGATTATCAAGACACACTCAAAGGAGTTGTTCTGCAGGTAAGGACCACAGACCACATGTCAGTACTAATGCTTTCTGGCTGATGTTTTGGTCACTTTTGAATGTTGGTTGTGCTTTCACACTTGTGGTAGCATGAGGCGGACTCTACAACCCACACCAGTGTATCAGGTAGTGCAGATCATCCAGGATGGCACATTAACGTGAGCTGTGGCAAGAAGGTTTGCTGTGTCTGTCAGCATAGTGTCCAGAGGCTGGAGGCACTACCAGGAGACAGGCCAGTACACCAGGAGACGTGGAGGGGGCCGTAGGAGGGCAACAACCCAGCTGCAGGACCGCTACCTCAGCCTTTGTGCAAGGAGGAACAGAAGGAGCAGTGCCAGAGCCCTAAAAAATGACGTCCAGCAGGCCACAAATGTGCATGTGTCTGCTCAAACAGTCAGAAACAGACTCCATGAGGGTGATAGAAGGGCCGACATCCACAAGTCGGGGTGCAGGGTGATTGGCAATTGCCAGAGAATGCGAAGACAATAATAATTTTATTTCTATGACGCCAACATATTCTGCAGCCCTTTACATTTTAGAGGGAATTTGTACAGACAATAGACATTACAGCATAACAATAATCACATAGATCAAAACAGATAACAAGAGGAATGAGGGCCCTGCTCGCAAGCTTACAATCTATGAGGAAAAAGGTGGATGGTAACAATTGCTTTCATTGATCGGACCAGCCATAATGTAAGAAATCGGGTGTTCATGTAATGCTGCATGAACCGGTTATCAGTCTAGGTATGTTACAGCACAGAGGGCTATTAAATGCATAAAGCATGTGAGAACATGATATGAGGACGCTGCTTATGGTAAAAATTCTTTATAGGCAACACAGAGATAGTTAGATTAATGTATTGAGGAGGTAGGCCAGTCTAAAGAAATGCGTTTTTAGGGCATGCTTAAAATTGTGGGTATTGGGGATTATTCAAATTAACCAGGGTAGTGCATTCCAAAAATTGGAGCAGCATGTGAAAAATTTGGGAGATGGGAGTGGAAGGTTCTGATTATTGAGGATGTTAACCTCAGGTCAATAGCAGAAAGGAGGGCACGGGTAGGGTGGTAGACTGAGACGAAGGAGGAGATGTAGGGTGGTGCTGAGCCATGGAGTGCTGTTATGAAAGGCAATTCAGTACCACAATGGACATAGCGGTCAGAGCACATACAGTGATCTGACAATAACCCAAAATCATAGAACGAGCTCTGAGACGTGGGAACTCTGCAGACCGCAATCCCTAATCCTCTTCAAACAACACTAGAGGCAGCCGTGGATTGCGCCTAACTCTGCCTATGCAACTCGGCACAGCCTGAGAAACTAACTAGCCTGAAGATAGAAAATAAGCCTACCTTGCCTCAGAGAAATACCCCAAAGGAAAAGGCAGCCCCCCACATATAATGACTGTGAGTTAAGATGAAAAGACAAACGTAGAGATGAAATAGATTCAGCAAAGTGAGGCCCGACTTTCTTAACAGAGCGAGGATAGAAAAGGTAACTTTGCGGTCTACACAAAACCCTAAAGAAAACCACGCAAGGGAGGCAAAAAGACCCTCCGTACCGAACTAACGGCACGGAGGTACACCCTTTGCGTCCCAGAGCTTCCAGCAACAAATTAGACAAGCTGGACAGAAAAAATAGCAAACAAATAGCAAAGAAGAACTTAGCTATGCAGAGCAGTAGGCCACAGGAATGATCCAGGGAAAAGCAAGTCCAACACTGGAACATTGACAGGAAGCCAGGATCAAAGCATTAGGTGGAGTTAAGTAGAGAAGCACCTAACGACCTCACCAGATCACCTGAGGGAGGAAACTCAGAAGCCGCAGTACCACTTCCCTCCACCAACAAAAGCTCACAGAGAGAATCAGCCGAAGTACCACTTGTGACCACAGGAGGGAGCTCTGCCACAGAATTCACAACAGTACTCCCCCCTTGAGGAGGGGTCACCGAACCTTCACCAGAGCCCCCAGGCTGACCAGGATGAGCCACATGAAAGGCACGAACAAGATCGGGAGCATGGACATCAGAGGCAAAAACCCAGGAATTATCTTCCTGAGCATAACCCTTCCATTTAACCAGATACTGGAGTTTCCGTCTAGAAACACGAGAATCCAAAATCTTCTCCACAATATACTCCAATTCCCCCTCCACCAAAACCGGGGCAGGAGGATCAACAGATGGAACCATAGGTGCCACGTATCTCCGCAACAATGACCTATGGAATACGTTATGTATGGAAAAAGAATCTGGAAGGGTCAGACGAAAAGACACAGGATTAAGAACCTCAGAAATCCTATACAGACCAATGAAACGAGGTTTAAACTTAGGAGAGGAAACCTTCATAGGAATATGACAAGAAGATAACCAAACCAGATCCCCAACACGAAGTCGGGGACCCACACGGCGTCTGCGATTAGCGAAACGTTGAGCCTTCTCCTGGGACAAGGTCAAATTGTCCACTACATGAGTCCAAATCTGCTGCAACCTGTCCACCACAGTATCCACACCAGGACAGTCCGAAGACTCAACCTGTCCTGAAGAGAAACGAGGATGGAACCCAGAATTGCAGAAAAATGGCGAAACCAAGGTAGCCGAGCTGGCCCGATTATTAAGGGCGAACTCAGTCAAAAGCAAAAAGGACACCCAGTCATCCTGATCGGCAGAAACAAAGCATCTCAGATATGTTTCCAAGGTCTGATTGGTTCATTCGGTCTGGCCATTAGTCTGAGGATGGAAAGCCGAGGAAAAAGACAAGTCAATGCCCATCCTACCACAAAAGGCTCGCCAAAACCTTGAAACAAACTGGGAACCTCTGTCAGAAACGATATTCTCTGGAATGCCATGTAAACGAACCACATGCTGGAAGAACAATGGCACCAAATCAGAGGAGGAAGGCAATTTAGACAAGGGTACCAGATGGACCATCTTAGAAAAGCGATCACAGACCACCCAAATGACTGACATCTTTTGAGAAACGGGAAGATCAGAAATAAAATCCATAGAGATATGTATCCAAGGCCTCTTCGGGACCGGCAAGGGCAAAAGCAACCCAATGGCACGAGAACAGCAGGGCTTAGCCCGAGCAGAAATCCCACAGGACTGCACAAAAGCACGCACATCCCGCGATAGAGACGGCCACCAAAAGGATCTAGCCACCAACTCTCTGGTACCAAAGATTCCAGGATGACCAGCCAACACCGAACAATGAACCTCAGAGATAACTTTATTGGTCCACCTATCAGGGACAAACAGTCTCTCCGCTGGACAACGATCAGGTTTATTAGCCTGAAATTTTTGCAGCACCCGCCGCAAATCAGGGGAGATGGCAGACACAATTACTCCTTCCTTGAGGATACCCGCCGGCTCAGACAAACCCGGAGAGTCGGGCACAAAACTCCTGGACAGAGCATCCGCCTTCACATTTTTAGAGCCCGGAAGGTACGAAATCACAAAGTCAAAACGGGCAAAAAACAGCGACCAACGAGCCTGTCTAGGATTCAACCGCTTGGCAGACTCAAGAAAAGTCAAGTTCTTATGATCAGTCAATACCACCACGCGATGCTTAGCTCCTTCAAGCCAATGACGCCACTCCTCGAATGCCCACTTCATGGCCAGCAACTCTCGGTTGCCCACATCATAATTTCGCTCAGCAGGCGAAAACTTCCTGGAAAAAAAAAGCGCATGGTTTCATCACTGAGCAATCAGAACCTCTCTGCGACAAAACAGCCCCTGCTCCAATCTCAGAAGCATCAACCTCGACCTGGAACGGAAGAGAAACATCTGGTTGACACAACACAGGGGCAGAAGAAAAACGACGCTTCAACTCCTGAAAAGCTTCCACAGCAGCAGAAGACCAATTGACCAAATCAGCACCCTTCTTGGTCAAATCGGTCAATGGTTTGGCAATACTAGAAAAATCGCAGATGAAGCGACGATAAAAATTAGCAAAGCCCAGGAACTTTTGCATACTTTTCAGAGATGTCGGCTGAGTCCAATCATGGATGGCTTGGACCTTAACAGGATCCATCTCGATAGTAGAAGGGGAAAAGATGAACCCCGAAAATGAAACCTTCTGCACACCAAAGAGACACTTTGATCCCTTCACAAACAAAGAATTAGCACGCAGGACCTGAAAAACTGTTCTGACCTGCTTCACATGAGACTCCCAATCATCCGAGAAGATCAAAATGTCATCCAAGTACACAATCAGGAATTTATCCAGGTACTCTCGGAAGATGTCATGCATAAAGGACTGAAACACTGATGGAGCATTGGCAAGTCCGAATGGCATCACTAGATACTCAAAATGACCCTCGGGCGTATTAAATGCAGTTTTCCATTCATCTCGTCGCCTGATTCGCACCAGATTATATGCACCACGAAGATCTATCTTGGTGAACCAACTAGCCCCCTTAATCCGAGCAAACAAATCAGATAACAATGGCAAGGGGTACTGAAATTTAACCGTGATCTTATATAGAAGGCGGTAATCTATACAAGGTCTCAGCGAACCATCCTTCTTGGCTACAAAAAAGAACCCTGCTCCTAATGGTGACGATGAGGGGCGAATATGCCCTTTCTCCAGGGATTCCTTCACATAACTGCGCATAGCGGCGTGCTCAGGCACGGATAAATTAAACAGTCGACCTTTTGGGAATTTACTACCAGGAATCAAATTGATAGCACAATCACAATCCCTATGCGGAGGTAGGGCATCGGACTTGGGCTCATCAAATACATCCCGGTAATCAGACAAGAACTCTGGAACCTCAGAAGGGGTGGATGACGAAATTGACAGAAATGGAACATCACCATGTACCCCCTGACAACCCCAGCTGGACACCGACATGGATTTCCAATCTAATACTGGATTATGGGCTTGTAGCCATGGCAACCCCAACACGACCACATCATGCAGATTATGCAACACCAGAAAGCGAATAACCTCCTGATGTGCAGGAGCCATGCACATGGTCAGCTGGGTCCAGTATTGAGGCTTATTCTTGGCCAAAGGCGTGGCATCAATTCCTCTCAATGGAATAGGACACTGCAAGGGCTCTAAGAGAAACCCACAACGCTTAGCATACTCCAAGTCCATCAAATTCAGGGCAGCGCCTGAATCCACAAATGCCATGACAGAATACGATGACAAAGAACAGATCAAGGTAACGGACAGAAGAAATTTTGACTGTACCGTACCAATGGTGGCAGACCTAGCGAACCGCTTAGTGCGCTTAGGACAATCAGAGATAGCATGAGTGGAATCACCACAGTAGAAACACAGCCCATTCAGACGTCTGTGTTCTTGCCGTTCAACTCTGGTCAAAGTCCTATCGCACTGCATAGGCTCAGGTTTAAGCTCAGGTAATACCGCCAAATGGTGCACAGATTTACGCTCATGCAAGCGTCGACCGATCTGAATGGCCAAAGACATAGACTCATTCAAACCAGCAGGCATAGGAAATCCCACCATGACATCCTTAAGGGCTTCAGAGAGACCCTTTCTGAACATAGCTGCCAGCGCAGATTCATTCCTTTCTAAATTTCTGACAATATACCTCTATCTCATCCTGACCCTGACAAAGAGCCAGCAAATTTTTCTCTGCCTGATCCACTGAATTAGGTTCATCGTACAGCAATCCGAGCGCCAGGAAAAACGCATCGATATTACTCAATGCAGGATCTCCCGGCGCAAGAGAAAATGCCCAGTCCTGAGCGTCGCCGCGCAAAAAAGAAATAACAATCAAAACCTGTTGAACTGGATCACCAGAGGAGCGAGGTTTCAAGGCCAGAAATAATTTACAATTATTTTTGAAACTCAGAAACTTAGTTCTATCTCCAAAAAACAAATCAGGAATAGGAATTCTTGGTTCTAACATAGATTTCTGATCAATAGTGTCTTGAATCTTTTGTACTCTTGCCGAGAGCTGATCTACAAATGAAGAAAGACTTCTAATGTCCATCGCTACACCTGTGTACTGAACCACCCAAATGTCTAGGGGAAAAAAAAGGCAAAACACAGTGCAAAGAAAAAAAAATGTTCTCAGAACTTCTTTTTTCCCTCTATTGAGAATCATTAGTACTTTTGGCTTCCTGTACTGTTATGAACGGCAATTCAGTACCACAATGGACATAGCGGTCAGAGCACATACAGTGATCTGACAATAACCCAAAATCATAGAACGAGCTCTGAGACGTGGGAACTCTGCAGACCGCAATCCCTAATCCTCTCCAAACAACACTAGAGGCAGCCGTGGATTGCACCTAACTCTGCCTATGCAACTCGGCACAGCCTGAGAAACTAACTAGCCTGAAGATAGAAAATAAGCCTACCTTGCCTCAGAGAAATACCCCAAAGGAAAAGGCAGCCCCCCCACATATAATGACTGTGAGTTAAGATGAAAAGACAAACGTAGAGATGAAATAGATTCAGCAAAGTGAGGCCCGACTTTCTTAACAGAGCGAGGATAGAAAAGGTAACTTTGAGGTGCTTTTCACGGATGAGAGCAGGTTCACACTGAGAACATGTGACAAACATGACAGAGTCTGGAGACGCTATGGAGAACGTTCTGCTTCCAGGAAAATCCTCCAGCATCACCGGTTTGGTAGTTGGTCAGTAATGATGTGGGGAGGCATTTCTGGAGTGCTAAACAGCCCTCCATGTACTAGTCAGGGGTTCTCTGACTGCCATTAGGTATCGGGATGAGATCATCAGACCCATTGTGAGACAATATGCAAGTGCAGTGGGCCCTGGGTTCCTTCTGATGCATGACAATGCTAGGCTTCATGTGGCTGAAGTGTGTCAGCAGTTCCTGCATGATAAAGGCATTGATGCCAAGGAATGGCTTGCCCGTTCCCCAGATCTGAATACTATCGATGACATCATGCCTCGTTCCATGCACCAACATCATGTTGCACCACAGACTGTCCAGGAGTTGACTGATGCTTTAATCCAGCTCTGGGAGGAAATCCCTCAGGAGAACATCTGCCACCTCATCAGGAGCATGCCCAGGCATTGTAAGGAGGTTATTAGTGATGAGCGAACATACTTGTTACTCGAGATTTCCCGAGCACGCTCGGGTGTCCTCCGAGTATTTTTTAGTGCTCGGAGATTTAGTTTTTATTGCCGCAGCTGAATGTTTTACATCTTTCAGCCAGCATAAGTACATGTGGGGATTGCCTGGTTGCTAGGGAATCCCCACATGTACTTATGCTGGCTAACAGATGTAAAACATTCAGCTGCGGCAATAAAAACTAAATCTCTGAGCACTAATAAATACTCGGAGGACACCCGAGCATGCTCGGGAAATCTCGAGTAACGAGTATATTCGCTCATCTCTAGAGATTTACAAGCATGTGAAGGCCACACACACTACTGTGCACCATTTCCTTGTCATGAGGCATTTCGACTGAAGTTTGATCAGCCTGTAATTTGATTTTACACTCAAATTTTGACTATCATTCCAAATCCAGACATTCATGGGATATCAGTTTTGATTTACATTGATAATTTTTATGTTTTATTGTTCTCAACGGTTTCCACTAGGTACCGTATTTTTCAGACTGTAAGACACACTGGACCATAAGACGCACACCAAATTTTCAGAAGGAAAATACGTTAAAAAATGCAGTTCATCAAATGGGGGTCCGCATTACAGTCTGAATTTAGCTTTCCGGGGGAGATCGGCAGCGCTGGTGGAGCAGGGTCACAGAGGGTTTTCGGTGCTCCAGCGATGACTCCCATCCCAGACTGGTGCGGCAGTATTCAGCGGTGCTCGGTAGTGCAAGGGCTTCACCAAAATTTTATGAAAGCTCAGAGCCCACGCACGTCCATTCCTGAAATGCGGTGACCACCGGAGGCGGCACAAGAACGTGGAAAAAAAAAAACCTAGGTTTTTTCGACATATTGCCAAAAAAAGCGTAATGAAATGCAATTAAAAGACAAATGTAAATGAAAATGGTATCGCTGGAAACTTTATCTTATCCTGCAAAAAAACAAGCCACCAAACAGCTCCGTCTATGAAGAAATATAAATATTACAGCTCTCAGAATATAGCATATAAAAGCGTCAAAACATGAAAAAAATTATAGAAATATAGTATCACTGTAATCATACTGACTGGAAGAATAAAGCACTTTTACAATATGGTATGTGGCAAAAAAAAAACCTCCAAAAAAAATCCCGAATTGCTGTTTTTTGTTCATTCTGCCTCCCAAAAATCAGAGAAAAAAAGCAATCAAAAAATGTTATGTGACCAAAAATGGTACTAATAAAAGTCAACTTGTCCTACAAAAAACAAGCCCTCACATGGCATGATGTCAGCAGAAATATAAAAAATTATAGTTCTCAAAATGTAGTGTGTTATAGTAGCCAAAGTTTGGCAGCAATGTAATCGCATCGACTCAAAGAATAAAAACAACCTCATCACTTATACCGCATGAGGAATGGAGTAAAAAAAAAAAAAAAAAAAAAACAGACTCAGGACTGAAGGAGTTAATATGCTATGCTGGTTCCGTCCGTTCTGGGAATTAAGTTGCTGGGACTTTTACTACTAGGACGAACTGTCTTTCATGTCTTCAACTAGTGAATGAGTTCTCTAAGTGTAGAATGATGGACTCCACAAATTATTTGGACTTGGCTTTATAACCATTTCCTTATCACTGGGCAGGAACAGTTCCATCTCAAAGATTATCACTGATGTCTCCCTTCCTTGGAGTTGGATTAACACATACTTGAATGCTCTAAAGCAGCAAACCGTCAAAACTTGTTTTTATAGAGGTGGTCACAGTCTATGACAAACAATTAATCAAGAACCTCTTAGCAGTACTTGGCTGCTACTTGGCCTCTAATCCCTACTCAAGAGAAAGTTTATCTAATTTATCACACATTGTTTCTCCATTTTGGTTAAATTTGTGTTAATTACATGGTGTGATTTCTCATGTGTTGTTGTTCATCTGAAGTTGTATTTACTTTCTAAGGTCCAGTTGTTTTTTCTCCTTATAACATAAATATCATAGAATTAGTTTTTAATCATGATATGACCTTCGCACTCTCACCTACAAAACTCTCCACAGTTCTGCAACACCATATATCTCCTCCCTTATCTCTGTACATATGGCCCTATCCATTCGCTCCATTCTGCAACTCATCTAAGGCCAATATCCTCCATATTCTGCATCTCCCACTTACATCTCCAAGACTTCTCTTGTGCTGCGTCAGTCTTCTGGAATGCACTACTCCGGAAAATCCGATTAATACCTAGCCCCCACATTTTTAAGCGTGTTTTAAAAAAATATCTCTTTCGACACGTTCAGGGAAATCTGACGCGTCCCTTTCTCTTTAATTTTTCATCAGAGTCTGGTCTCTCCTATTAATCTGTCTCCACATCCTTCATGCACCCAATAGCCCTTGGTAACTGTACTTAGACAGATACTGACTGATGAGTGTCTCATGGCATTTTATTTGAAAACCTCTATTTAGTAAATTAATGATGGCTGGACCATAACAAGCACTTTCCTACCACCCATTGTGTCCCCTCACCTCCTTATAGATGGTAGCTTGTGAGCAGGGCCCTCTTTCCTGTAACTGGTGGACTATGTGTTGCTTTGTAATATCTTTATTGTCTGTACATGTCCACTTAATTGTAAAGTGCTGCAAAATATGTTGACACTATATAAACCAAATTATTACTGTTTTTATATATACACACACAGTATACTCCTTATACACGCAGTATACTCTATATACACTGTAGGGTTTCAGTTCTCTGGTAGCCACTTGGATACGCACATGCTCAGGATTTTAATATCAAAACAGCATAATGTTTATTGTCAATCATAAATCTTATAACATCCTTCCTTCAGTACAAATGCATAAAATAAATACCGTAGTCATTTCATGGATATACGTAGAGTAAAGCTATGTTCACACGCTGCGGATTTTGCTGTGGATCCGCAGCAGCTTTCCATGTGTTTACAGTACAATGTAAATCTATGGGAAACGCAATCCGCCGTGCCCATGCTGCGGAAAAAAACGTGCGGAAATGCAGCAGTTTATATTCCGCAGCATGTCAATTCTTTGTGCGGATTCCGCTGCGGTTTACACCTGTTCCACAACAGGAATTCGCAGGTGTAAAACCACAATGGAATCCGCACTAATTCCACAATAAATCTGCAGTAATTCCGCAGGTAAAACGCAGTGCCTTTTACCTGCGGATTTCACAAATTCGCTGCGGAAAAATCCACAGAGCTCCAAAATACGTGTGCACATACCCTAAGTGTGTTTCTGTTGTAAGATAGCAGAAGGTAAGGTCCTGGGTGATAGTTATGTGTACCCGAGGTGGTTGGCCTCAGTATTGCAAAGTCTGCACCAGTAACACTATGTTACTGAGAGAGCTATAATTTAACTGGTTTTTGGGTCCAGGATTTAGGAGCTACCAAGAGAGTCTGGGATGGCAAGGTCATTCCCATAATCCAGCTCAGAGATTACAGACCGAATAACCAGCAGCTGGTTTAGTTTAGCAGTGTGGTGTTCTCCTGGAACTGAATAGAAATGTTTGGTGAACACGTTTAATGCAATACAGATGGACTTTAAACTAGGTAGCACAATATTTTCCATTCTTGCACAACCAAAAGAAAAGTAACAATCTAGTAACTTAATTTCTACCTCTGATACATTTTATGAGTATGCTGTTTAACAATAATATTTTGAAATTGTGTGAATTTTCTTTTTACGTAAGTAAAGCATTTTAACCTTTAACTGCAAAACTGAAAGTCAACATTTTAAGTAAAATGTTTGCATAAATTAGCTTGTAATATTCCCATGGAAGCATTACCATTTGCCAGTTTTCCCATAAAGGAGCATTTTGCGGACATCTATGGATCTTAAAAATAACTGCCCCAGTGTCTAGAAGGTTTACTGAGAAAGCTGTTTTACAGTAGCTGTTCTCCACAAGGGATCAGGAACAACGCCATTGTATGGATTTTACTGAAGGGAACTGTAATAGTCACAGTCCACAGGACATTGGTGTTCCTCAAACACATCTCAAGAGATTTTTTCAGATAATACTGCAGATAATACTTAATACAGAGTGAGATATCTTCAACAATTCAACAGGATATCATAATTGGATATTGTGTTACTGAGGTCTACTCATACTTTTAAGGAGGTAAAATCAGTTCCCTCTGCCTTTATGAACAGCCAGGTCAAATAGCAGTAACTGATCTAGATTGTTCCCACAGGCACAACATTGAAAATAATAGGCACAGCACCCCTGCCAGATCCACGGCATCTGTTCTTGCCATAAACTGTGCAAATGCTTCACTGTATTTAAGGGAGCACTTTGCAGAACAATTTTTGTATAGGCCATTTATAGATTAGTAGCAGCTAAACATGCTCCTTTAAACATTTCATGAGATTTAACAATTTAGTTCTGTAAATCTTTCAGGTCTCAATTTTTATGTTGTGATTCATTACATTTTTAGATCCAATTAAACATTTTTGTGAAATGGTGCCCACAAATGTACTGAATATATGAGATGATCGAGCTCTCGTGTTAGTATCTCTCCTGACTTGAGTAGCCATATACATGCGTGATCCACTTGGACAAGTGTGCATGTGTAAGTGGGAAGAAAAACAAAAGCCAATGACAGACTCCACTGGCAGTGCCTCATCTCCATGAGTACAGCCCAGCTCTTGCTGAACACGTGCCACCGGGGGTTGAGTCAAGAGGTCCTTAGACATTATAAAACCCAACAGCATGTAGCTGTCAGTGAACACACACTTCCACCGGTGAGAATTTCCAAAGAAGAATGTACGTTTTTGCATTTTATGCTTATATGAACTGTGAGTGGTGATAAGATCCTTCTCTGATGGTAACATTCACAATGTCCCATTGAGTATAAGGGGTGCTGAATCACTATATATATATATATATATATATATATATATATATATATATATATATATATATACACACAGTGGGGCAAAAAAGTATTTAGTCAGTCAGCAATAGTGCAGGTTCCACCACTTAAAAAGATGAGAGGCGTCTGTAATTTACATCATAAGTAGACTTCAACTATGGGAGACAAACTGAGAAAAAAAAATCCAGAAAATCACATTGTCTGTTTTTTTTAACATTTTATTTGCATATTATGGTGGAAAATAAGTATTTGGTCAGAAACAAACAATCAAGATTTCAGGCTCTCACAGACCTGTAACTTCTTCTTTAAGAGTCTCCTCTTTCCTCCACTCATTACCTGTAGTAATGGCACCTGTTTAAACTTGTTATCAGTATGAAAAGACACCTGTGCACACCCTCAAACAGTCTGACTCCAAACTCCACTATGGTGAAGACCAAAGAGCTGTCAAAGGACACCAGAAACAAAATTGTAGCCCTGCACCAGGCTGGGAAGACTGAATCTGCAATAGCCAACCAGCTTGGAGTGAAGAAATCAACAGTGGGAGCAATAATTAGAAAATGGAAGACATACAAGACCACTGATAATCTCCCTCGATCTGGGGCTCCACGCAAAATCCCACCCCGTGGGGTCAGAATGATCACAAGAACGGTGAGCAAGAATCCCAGAACCACGCGGGGGGACCTAGTGAATGAACTGCAGAGAGCTGGGACCAATGTAACAAGGCCTACCATAAGTAACACACTACGCCACCATGGACTCAGATCCTGCAGTGCCAGACATGTCCCACTGCTTAAGCCAGTACATGTCCGGGCCCGTCTGAAGTTTGCTAGAGAGCATTTGGATGATCCAGATGAGTTTTGGGAGAATGTCCTATGGTCTGATGAAACCAAACTGGAACTGTTTGGTAGAAACACAACTTGTCGTCTTTGGAGGAAAAAGAATACTGAGTTGCATCCATCAAACACCATACCTACTGTAAAGCATGGTGGTGGAAACATCATGCTTTGGGGCTGTTTCTCTGCAAAGGGGCCAGGACGACTGATCCGGGTACATGAAAGAATGAATGGGGCCATGTATCGTGAGATTTTGAGTGCAAACCTCCTTCCATCAGCAAGGGCATTGAAGATGAAACGTGGCTGGGTCTTTCAACATGACAATGATCCAAAGCACACCGCCAGGGCAACGAAGGAGTGGCTTCGTAAGAAGCATTTCCAGGTCCTGGAGTGGCCTAGCCAGTCTCCAGATCTCAACCCAATAGAAAACCTTTGGAGGGAGTTGAAAGTCCGTGTTGCCAAGCGAAAAGCCAAAAACATCACTGCTCTAGAGGAGATCTGCATGGAGGAATGGGCCAACATACCAACAACAGTGTGTGGCAACCTTGTGAAGACTTACAGAAAACGTTTGACCTCTGTCATTGCCAACAAAGGATATATTACAAAGTATTGAGATGAAATTTTGTTTCTGACCAAATACTTATTTTCCACCATAATATGCAAATAAAATGTTAAAAAAACAGACAATGTGATTTTCTGGATTTTTTTTTCTCAGTTTGTCTCCCATAGTTGAGGTCTACCTATGATGTAAATTACAGACGCCTCTCATCTTTTTAAGTGGTGGAACTTGCACTATTGCTGACTGACTAAATACTTTTTTGCCCCACTGTGTATATATATATATATATATATATATATATATATATATATATATGTACATACATACAGTATATACACTAAAGGGTCTATAAAAAAGTAAAGTTAAAAAAAATAAATATTCCTATACTGAATTAGGGCCATTCTGTTGCACTCATTGCCTGTGTCCCTCACCAGTCTCCAGGCTTATTCTTCTGGCAGAACTTCAACAGTGGCCATTGGTCAGCTGAGGTCTTCTCCTGTTCAGACAGAATGTAGAGGTTGTTTCTTCTAGGTCAAACTGTATGTGAAGGCTGCAACCAATCAGAGCTGTTGCAATGATCAAATGATTACTATTTGCCAGAAGCGGCAGAGGAAAATGATGGTGGGCAAGGTAAATGGTCCAGCGGAACCACTCTGGTCTAGTAAGTGAATACATGTATTGTGCATTATTTCTTAGTACATGTTTATATTTGTACTAGATGGTGGCCCGATTCTAAAGCATCGGGTATTCTAGAATATATGTAGTTTATTTATGAAGATTTAAGAATAATGCAATGAATACACAGTATTCGGCCGGCCTGTTGTAACCAATTAGTTGTAACTGCGTCTGTTGCTAATTGTTCGCGGCCGGCCGGGCGCGACCAATCAGTGAAGCCAGGTTGAGCTCCAGGTTTTTGGGGGCCCCGGGCGAAATAGTCTCACAGCCCTCGTAGCATATAACACAGCCATGTATATAGCAGCCACGTAGTATATAACACAGCCACGTAGTATTGATGCTGCATAGGCAGCATGAATAGTAAAAAGTTGTTCACACTTAAAGGGTTAATGGCAGCGTTAACGGACTGTGTTACACCGCGTTATGCCACGGTGTAACGCAGTCCGTTTAACGGACTGCTAAAGTGCTATGTGGGTGCTGAGTGATGACTGAAGGGGAGTATGGAGGGGGCATTGACTGGAGGGGAGTAGGGAGGGGCCAATTCGAGGCCGGACTGTGCCTGTCGCTGATTGGTCACACCCAGCCGGCTGCGACCAATCAACGACGCAGGATTTCTGTGACAGACAAACAGACGGAAGTGGACCTTAGACAATTATATATATAGATATTTTTTAATTTTGTCACATTGGGTAACCCACTATTACATGTGTTTTCTTTTTGTAACGCATTCATATTTTCAGGATCTATGGGTATATATACATATTTTTTTATTTTTTTTAATAAAAAAACAGAAATGTACCCCAACAGTAAAACACTGTCAATACAATAAAATAGTAGCTAAAGTGCCATTACATAACCAGTTTATCTTATCTAAAAATATATCAAATGTTCCTTTGCAGCAATGGTGCAGTAAAGAACTTTGCCTGAAGATATTGGTAGTTCTTATACCCCAGATCAAAACCTGAGCAGAGTTATAGCACACAATGGCGCAGAGTTCAGATTAAGAAATAAAGGCAAAGATCTTTCCCCAGAATAAAATACTTCTTGGGCTCATGGCCTACAGAAAATAATTTTGGTACAAAGCACGAGGATCTAAAGACGATAAATGTTGACTTATGAAATTTCCATTCAGTTCCATGCAAGGTTCTTCTGAAGTAAATGTCCTTCACAGCTGATATGGTTTTCTGCTGTGTTGTCCATATGTTTCCATTTCAATTTCTAATGCGCATCATCAAAATTCCTTAGGGAATGACATGCTAAGGATCAGCAGAAGAGTATATGTTGAGAGACTTGATAAGCATGGTCCAAGAACACGTCTGCTAATGTGTGAATAACGGAAAGCTACAGGAGCCTCAAGTTACACCTTTTTTCTGTGTTTTCTGCCAATTAAAACTTGAAGCATGGAATATTATTAAAATCCAAGAATAAACTTCTTCACTTAGTCTTGAGAAGCATTTACATGCCTATTTCAGGCAAAAGAATAACCACACTCAGTTGTGATAATTGAACATTTTTATTTCCATTATTTGCTACAAAAATGAGTCTGGAAAAGGCATTTTCAATTCTTTGGCAAATCAAGTCAGCTGCAAGTTAACAACTACAGAAAAAGGAAGTCCAGCATTTGGCCGAGATCAGAATATCAAATACTTCAATATAAATGGTCCTTCTCTACCAAAAATACAACACTACACAAAATGTGTTCATAGCAAAGATTTCAGTGTGCAAAACTAGTGCAATTTATGCAACGTATTTACTGCACTGAACAAAGACGTAGTTGTATACAATTTAACATGACATTAACAATTTACCATGAATTATAGGGAAACTGTCACCGGGTTTTCCCACTATAAACTACGATAACCATCTATAGCCCCCCTTTAACAGTAGTCTAGCAACCTGCATATAGGCCCCCCTCTTCAAAGCCCAAAAAATACCTTTTATATTTCCTCAATATGGGGCAGTCCGAGCTGGTGTCACAGGGTTACCGCAACAGTGTGGAGCCAGAAGACCGCAGTATCTGATTGCTCCTACTCTGGCGCTGAGAAGAAGCACTTCTCCTTCATTTTAAATGTGTTTATTTCTTCTTGTTGAACAGGGGTTAATCAGCCGTGTTGGAAATCCCTGTGCTCACAGCTGTGCTCGGCTAGTCACGCCCTTTCCCTTTATAATCTGGGCTCTGATACTAATCCTTGTCAGAGCTAGCTTTATTGCTACATGGCTAATGGTAGGAGAGGAGTCCTTATGAGAAGGAGAGCTGGAGGAGTTATCTGTGAGTGTTTGGTTTGTATGCGTGGTAATTCCTTATCCTTCTCGGTTTTGGTTTATTCCCCTACCTCCACTCCCCGATTCATTCCTTTGTTATATGCAAGTGAATATGTTGTATGCCTGGAGTTTTCTGTTAACCTTTGTTTGTGTTGCCTTGTCAGGTTGGTGTACTACGGCGAACAGTAGAGCCTCCTCTTCCCTCGGTGGGGGAAGAGAACAGAAGGAGGGCTAACTCAGGAGATAAGACAAGGGCGGAGGTCCCGGCATCTTCACCATCTGAAGTATCCCGGGGAGCAGAACGAGCTAGGATGCTCCCTAGTGTTGGGGACAAGGAAGGAGCCCTTGGTCCCGGGTCACCCGACGGCTTTGTCATGACAGCTGGTCTTGCTCGGTGCCTCCTCACTCCATGCAATTGCGAACCTCTTGTCCTGCTTCATGTGGAGCAGGGCAGTAGAACAGCGATTACATGGAAAGAGGAAGTGCCGAACTAGAGCTGCGACACCCATTGGAATGGACCATGCAATTTGGCAAGATCATAAAAAGTATTTTTTGGGCTATGCAAAGAGGGGGTTGGGGGGGCCTATATGCAGGTTGCTAGACTACTGTAAAAGAGGAGGTAAGTGTGGTGGCGTTAGTTTATATAGAGAAAAACCTGGTGACAGAATCGATCCCATTGAAAAAAAGACACTTTCGGGAAGTATGAGTGCATTTTTATATACCTATCAAGTAAAGTTTGCAAAAATAATACAGCTACTGTGCCATGTGAGAGATCTCCTTATAGACGGGTGTCTCCTAAGAAAGTGCCATGAAGCCAACCAGTGTGTACAGGTTAACACATTATTAGCAGAAATGATACAACTAATGGTTTTAGTCGCTGCTTGGTTAATGGGTAATTTTAGGACTTCGATACTGATGGTCTATACTTACGATAAGGCAGCTATATCAAACTCTCTGATACTCCACTGATCATCTCAATTAAAGGGTTTATCCCATTTCAATTTTTTGGGGAAAAAAAAGGTGTGCACAAGTGTAATATTATAGTAATGTACTCACCTCCATGGGTCCAATGCTACTTCTCTGTTGCTGCTCCAGACTTTGTTGATTGACTACATCGTCAATTACTGAGCTTGGTGGCTTATGCTGTCTTTATCAGCAGAGCCGCTGAGCTCACTGATTGGCAGCAGCTGTCATGTGCCCACTAGATGTGATGTCATCGATCAACCACCTGGAGAAGCAGCAACTGTCCCTGGAGAGAGTGACTATATTACCTTGGTATTTTACATCTGTGCATACCCATGGGACAAAAAATATTAAATAGTTACAGCCATTTTATGGACGTGTTGCACTCCAGGGAGCAGTTTATCTACTTCACTGCTTTGTAGGCACAGAGATGCAGATTTTGCATCGATTACACGGCAGCTCAGTCCCATGCAAGCACCGTAAATCAGTCAGATCTGTAATACCAAGCACAGCCACAAGTATGTGAAGCACTGTGCCTTATAGGCAATAAAGGGGAAGCAGCAGTAGCCAGACCTTGGCAGTCCTTTGAACCAACTGAACAATGTTTTCGTTTGGCGGCGGACACTACAATTTTAAATTGATGGCAATATTTAGAATAGACTACCTAAATCATAGTCCTGGAAATCTGTTTTACTATGGTGAGATTTGTAATCCTTCAGGTGAGAAAAAGCTTTTAACAGTATTTTTTTTATTATAGTAATATTAATGTTCATGACACAACTTCAGGTTTTATAACCACATGTTTAAAGCAGGTTATAGACCAGACTGTTAGTTATTACATATGTATGTGCACTGCTTCATGTATGTCTGACAGTGAATAAACCTGTGGGGGTGAAGTATGGGGTGGAGGATACTACCAGCCATGATACTGTTACAAAAATCTGGCCATATCAGGTTTATTGTCACCATTGCTTGGTTCACGATTCACTTTTTCTTGGGGAAATATTGAGTATGTATCATGGTTATCCCACAAATTTACTGCTACTCGAGAAATTCTGTATAACCCGAACCTTAATTAAAAGCCAAAAAAATGTACAATGCTTAAATACATCACCAGTAGTTTTAATCCCTCTACATTAGACCTACAACCTACCCATCACAAAACTGTATATACAGTATATATCCAGTGGCCCCTGGCATATATTTTGCATTTCAGGGAGTAAGGATCTCCAAATATTGGCCATGGAGGTGGCCGTGCATATGGGCTGTGATCTTCACTCAAGTTTTATGGGAATAGTTAAAATGTACAAGGCTTAAATCGATCACCAGTAATTTTAATCCCTCTTCATTGGACCCACAGTGACAATTAGTGCAGTCCACAACCTACCCAGGGACAGTCCCAGGCATCTATATCCATTCTGGAGTGTGAATTGGGGAGATAGGGACCCCCATTGCCATGACAGAGTGAAGTGCTGAAAGTACAATCATATATTTCTGGTATATACTTTGGATATGCCACAACTGGCTCAGATTTTAGTAGCACTTTAAACTTTTATTGAGGCCCTTGGGAGTGGTTCTGTGTGGCCCTTCAATCAGAATGTTTTTATTTCTAGCCTTTCGGCAAAGTTGGAGAGTGGAATGGCACCGCTCTGCCCAACAAACAGAGGACAGGATAACCAGTGTATCAGACTGACTTTGGAGTTAGCCGCGCTCCACTTCGGTCTATTTGTCATGCAATTATTCATCAATAACCTATTAGATATCCGTGATTATATGTCCAGTGTGTGTAAGTAGCTAGATTCAGCTTATTTTAATTTGCATGGTCTTACTCTGTAGACAAGAATAAGGTTTACAGCATCTACATTCTATACTCAAATTCCCTATTAGCTCCTAACAATGTAGCAGCGTCTTTTTCCCATGCGTCTACCCATCCCGCAAGTAATTATATTTCCAAGTAATTAAAACAAATTACTCATTTTTGTTTCCTAATCTAATAAGCATATGCTTATATTGTTATTTTCAAAGAGCTCTGTAGACAACATGCATACATCAATACTGTTATTACCATAACACAATTATTATTGATATCCATTTTATCCAAGGAAGATGAAATGTTAGATTGACAAAGCTATGATGAATAAAGAACTATGTGTAAAAGAATGCCGGGCTTTATTCTGAGCAGATGCAGAGAGAACACTGCCTGACATGCTGACATTTTCCACTAAATAAATACATAGCAGAAATGTAAAGATCAATTTCTTTGTATTCCAAAAGTACAAAGAAGGCAGTAACAAGCCCAATGTAATATAGCTATATATCCTCTATCACTGTGCCGGCACATTATCTTTTCAAATTGTCAATATTAAACTTAGGACACTTCATTATTAAATTATAAATAAAAATTACAGCAATGCGTCTATACCAGCGATTTTGGCCTTGATGGGGCACAGCATGCTCCCCATCATCCTGCATATGGCAGCCCAATGCCACTAACCCAGATAAACATGCTTCTTTCCCAGCAGCAGGGATCATAACCCACTTTAAGTGGGAGAGACATTCTCTTGGGCAGATCCGTATCTAACTAATCTAAATGTCTTTTTTTGACCAATCCAATAATAGGTCCATGGCCAATATAATAGTTCACTGGGATGGATCATTAACTTAACTACAAAAAGTAGCTCAGCATCACATCGCAATAAAAAAACCAAAATTAATCAATATGAAATAAAATGCACAGATTCCACAATGATCAAGGACACTGGTCAAAAGCACAAAGGGGGTGTTGTGTAAGGTAGTTATGGGGGCATCATACTGTGTAGGTGGATCTGTGGGGGGCTTTGGGTGCCAACACTGCGCAGGATGTACTGTGAGAGTATCTTACTGTGTGGGTGGGATGTACTGTGGGAACATCATACTGTGGGATGGGTCACTGTGCTGGCAATATATGGTGGGGGGTCAGTGTGGGGGCACCATTGTGTTTGGGGGGTTACTGTGGGGGTATGGCACTGTAGGTGCTTGCAGGGGGAGTCGTCATACTGTGTATTTAAGGGGTAACATACGGGCATTCATTGTAGCATGGTAGTATACTGTGTGGGTGGCATTTTGGGGGACACAATACAGTATGGGGATTATGAAAGGGGTAATATAGAGGGTGAGGACACTACATGCTAAAATACATGTTCATCAGTCTGTGTTTAAAAGTTGTAAGTATGCTTACCTGTGATTATATTTAAGTGACCAGACCTACATAATTTTTATTTTTTTACATTATTTTTTTTTTATTATTATTTTATTTTTTTTTTTTTTTTTGGGGGGGGGGGGGGTTCTATGTATGCCCCTGGACACAATTTAAAAATGTGCTCACCTGAATGAAAACTAAGTAAGGCTAAACGTCAAACACAATAGGTACCGTAATAGTAATAATGTTTCTTATTACTTGTGGTGGCGACCTATTGCCAGCTTGTATGCTACATATTCGAACTCTACTCTTCGTCTGAGGTATCAGTGTCAATACAAAGCACAAATGTCTTCACCTGAAGTCAGACTAAAACCGGACAGAGGCGAAACTTGTGATTAGTTGATTAGTATATCGATTTTCCTTATTTGCCTTTACTGCATGCGCAGCTACAAGTTCAGAGCTCTGGACATGGCGTTAGAACATTACATTACTTTTAGTTGCAAATGCCCTAATCCTAATGAACACCTTTTTTTCCATACATTAGAAATCTGATCATTTTTAATTTCGCCAAGGATAATTATTGGACAGGAAATCCCATTTGTCTAGAGTAGGAAAAACATCAATGACTGTGAAATTAGCTTAATCTAATTTCTGACATTCATGCCCCCAAAACACTCAACAACTATAACCTGTTGGCAGCTGTAAACTCTGCTTCTGTATAATAATTAGAGGCTATTAACTCCATACTTTTCATCTTAAGAGAAAATACAATTCACCTTGTAGATAGTCTTCGTAGCTCACCTGCAAGATTTCAGAAGCAAGCCCCATGTGCACGTTAAAACAGGCCAGGAGAATACTTCTTGGCAGCTGGAAAAGTCGCTCGCTAGCCAGACAACTTATAATAATTTATTAAAAAGCTCTAAACCAAACATCAAAAGGGATATATCTGCAGTCACATTATATTCCACATTGCCTAATAACTAATTTGTAAAGGAGTGTGTAAGTCTTCACAAGTAAAGCCAAAATCATTTGAGGACACTTTGATATAATGCCACAAAGGATATGAACAGAGGAGGCAGCGGGAGAAAAGAATGGCCACGTGCCATTAAAAGTGCTAATAAAAGAATAATGGAATTTCCTTGTGCTATGAATAAGGACAATATGCTGCATAAGAGAAAAAAGAAAGACAAGTATCAAACATTACACCACTTTTCGCCTTTATGCTGATTGATCTGTTCCTGCTTTCTTGAACTTGGGTATTACCTTACAGGAAAACATTAAAGGGCACATGTCACCTACATAAACATTAGCCTGCCATTTTGTGTATCTAACGTGCTCTCATGAGAATACAGTCTATTGATTCATCACTGAGCAATCAATTCACAGTGAGAAACTCAGCTTGGCCTTTACGAATATTAATTTGTCCACCAAAAGTGTTTCGTCACTATGTACCCAAACAGAGCTCATAAATGAATACCAGGATGATGTAGTGCTATGATGCACAAGCCAAGCATCAACTGTATCATCTGACACCTTCAGTATTAGACATGAGATAAATAATAGTCAACAACACAGTCAATTTCAACCATGCTTCCCCCGGCAATATTTGAAAAAAAAAGTTCTATCACAGCACAGGATTCCTGGTCATGTTCTCTTGGTGAATTTCAAAGATGCTGTGGCTATGACCACTTGGTGGCTCTTGGTTGGACACACATTAATCTTCATCTAGTGCACATCTAAATAGGTGCAAGGATTCATTTTGCCATTGCAAGCATCAAACAAAATCAATTTGTCACTGTACAAGTATAGTAGGGAAAAAGAATTTGATACACTGCAAGTTTCCCCACCAACAAAGAATGGAGAGGTTGGTAATTTTTATCGTAGGTACACTTCAACTGTGAGAGACAGAATCGAAAAAAAGAAAATGACATTGTATAGTTTTTGCATAATTGATTTGCATGTTATTGCATCAAATAAGCATTTGATACAACAGAAACACAGAACTTAATATTTGGTATACAAACCTTTGTTTGCAATTACAGAAGTCAGATGTTTCCAGTGGTTCTTGACCAAGTTTAAACACACTGCAGCAGAGATTTTGTCCCACTCCTCCATACAGACCTTCTCCAGATGTTTCAGGTTTCGGGCTGTAGGTGGACAACATTGAGTTTCAGTTCCCTCCAAAGATTTTCTATTGGTTTCGGGTCTGGAGAATGGCTAGGCCACGTCAGGACCTTGAAATGCTTCTTACGGAGCCACTCCTTAGTTGCCCTGGCTGTGTTTCGGATCATTGTCATGCTGGAAGACCCAGCCATGACCCATCTTCAATGCTCTACTGTGGGAAGGAGGTTGTTGGCCAAAATCTCACGATACATAACCCTATTCATCCTCCCTTCAATACGGTGCAGTTGTCCTGCTCCCTTTGCAGAAAAGCACCCCCAAAGTATGAGGATTCCCCCACCATGCTTCATGGTTGGTACGGTGTTTTTGGGGTTGTACTCATCGTTCTTCTTCCTCCAAATAGTGGAGTTAATATCAAAAGTTCTATTTCTAAGCTCATCTGACCACTCGACCTTCTCCCATGCCTCCTCTGGATCAACCAGATGGTCATTTGCAAACTCAAATGGGCCTGGACATGTGCTGGTATGAGCAGGGGGACCTGCAGGATTTTAATCCATGACCGCGTAGTGTGTTACTTAAAGTAATGTTTGAGACTGTGGTCCCAGCTCTCTTCAAGTCATTGACCAGGACCTCTTGTGTAGTTCTGGCTGGCTTATGACCTTTCTCAGAATCATCCTTACCCCACGAGGCAAGATCTACATGGAGCCCAAGAATGAGAACGATTGATAGCCATCTTGTGTTTCTTCCATTTTCCAATAATTGCACCAACAGGTGTTGCCTTCTCACCAAGCTGCTTGTGTATTGTCATGTAGTCCATCCCAGCCTGGTGCAGGTCAACAAGTTTGTCCTGGTGTCCTTAGACAGTTCTTTGATCTTGGTCATGGGGGAGAGTATGAAGAGTGATTGAGTGTGTAGACAGGAGTCTTTTTTTCAGGTAACGAGTTCAAACAGGTACAATTAATACAGATAATGAGGGCAGAGTAGGAGCCAGAATTCTTAATGGTTGGTAGGTGATCAATACTTATTTCATGCAATAAACATTAAGTTAATTATTTAAAAATCATACAAAGTAATTTTTCATTTTTTTTTAGATTCTGTCTCTCACAGTTGAAGTGTACCTACGATAAAAATTACAGACATCTTCATTTTTGTAGGTGGGAAAAATTGTAAAATCGGCAGTGTATAAAATACTTATTTTCCCCACTGTATACAGAGGCATATATCTGTGACTTCTGTTTGAGGCATAAGTGGGGAAATATTTATTTTACTCGCTTATATAGTGCCATTAACCAGCGCTTTACATATACTGTCATCACTGTCCCCATTGGGGCTCACAATCTAAATTCAATACCAGTACAGCTATGGAGTGTGGGAAGAAACTGGAGAACCCAGAGGAAACCCACGCAAACACAGGGAGAACATACAAACTCCTTGCAGATTTTGTTCTTGGTGGATTTGAAACCAGCACCACATCACTGTAAGGCTACAGTGCTAACCACTGAGCCACCGTCCTGCCCGACATAGTATCTATAACTAATGAATGCATGAAACAAGCTAAAATGTCAAACTTCATATTTGATCCTACTGACAGATTCCCTTTAAATATGATGTAAAGAAATAAGGTAAAACATATTGTTGAACTTTGAAATGTTGCTCTTTAAAGAATCGATATTGACTTTTAGCTTTGCTACCTCTTAGAGGTGGCACTAGAGACCATTTTCCTCTATTAAGAGACTATTTGCATATATTACTTCCCAAGGAGCATTGCCTGGCCTATAAGCCTAGCTATGCAATTTTGGCACTTTCTTTAATGAGAAAGTCTATCCCTTAGAAATCCTGGTTGAAAGACGAAGCATACATTATAAAAAGCAAAATGTAAAACTGATATGGCTATGAATAAAGCAAATGGTAATGAAATACTGCAATATTACATTCTTGAAAAAAGGCATTTACCATATTGCAGGGAAACATTGCCTTCAATACTTTCAGATATTACTAGAACATATTTGCCTTACAAATACCCAAGTAATGTACTGACCAAATACAATACAATGTGGTGGTTTGCCTCTAATGGACGTTACACTTTACCTTGTGGTCGTATGGATTGTACGAGTGAAACAGTTGGGACAGTTCTTTTGTTCGCTGCTTCTTCTGCAAAATAAACAACAAAACCCACATATTAGACCCCTGAGGCATCTAGTCGCACCTGACAAGAACGGTGGGCTTTTACTAGAATTTTTGCTCAGTAAGAGTGAAATTGCTTTCTGCAGAAATGGACAGGGGTGGTAATGAATTACAGCAGTTTGTGTAATACAAGTGTAGGATTAATAATTAAGTCTGTTTTGTAAATAGCATTGCTCGTTAAGTGATCTATTCAGCGGTACACAGCTTCTATCACATTCCCTTTGAAGCTGTGCTTACCTAAACATGGTGGAATAATCTGCTGGTAAACACCTCCACATCTGACAACCTCTTCGTGGGACGCATTAGCTATTGATATCAGTATGGGGAGGGCACGCGGACAGTGATCAGTGCAGGGCTACCTGGCCCGTAATCTTCATATTGACAGGAATTCCTATGGAGATGGGAATTACTAGTGTAGAATCATCATGGGACAAAGGGCTATGCAGAAAACCGGCTGGGTGCCCACGATGAGTTTTCGACCTACGTATTTCCTCTGCGTCAAAAATTAAGCATCTGACAGATCCAGCAAAGTGGAAGGAATTTATAGAAATCTCAGGTCCACTGTGCTTCTTTTTACTCAGCGTAAAATGACCTGCGGTGCGCTTTTCAAATCCGCAACATGTCAATTTCTCTAAGAATTTTCCGTGCGGATTTTTCCCATAGACTGGCATTAGACTCCAAAGTAAAAAAACACACACCCATTTTTTGTGCATTTCTGAGGCAGAAACACATCGAAAGTGCATGTAATCCGCAGTAAAGTTTTGTCAAAGCCAAATATAAGGAAGTATCAAAAACAAAGCAAATTTGAATAAAACATAACATACCAACAAGAGACCAAAAATGCAAGATCAAAAAATGCAATAAAAAAGCATGTAAAAAAAACAAACTAAAAAACACAATGAATAAAACGCAAGTAGCCTAATTTAGCTAACAAGTGCAGAAAATCTGCAACATCAAAAACTCACTAAAAAGCTCATCATGGGAACGTAGCCTTACTGTGAAACATAAAACTACACGTTTCAGCACGGGACAAGTGCCTTCTTCAGGATTATTCATTTTATAGCTCATCTAGGTTAAAATATTACTGCACCAACTGTCATGGTCATCAGCATTAATAGATTACCGTAGTCTGTTCCAAAAAAATGGTTTGGAATAAAAGTGGAAATATTCTAAATTTAAGTAACTTCTTCCTCCCTAAACATATGATAGACAAAACCCTTGAGCGCATGCAAAATGAATGACTACGTCTAGATTTTAATTGCTCTGATGCATCTAGTAAAAATAAGAAACAAGCCTGAGTGTGTGTGTATTGTATATATATCTCCAAGGCAAATCGCATATTAATTTAAAGCAGATCTGTTACCAGATTTCAGAAAATAAGCTGCATACATTACTAAATCTATCTCTTAGACTTGATGATGAAGCTGGTATACGTTGTTTGAAGATACTTGTCAGAATGGATCTATAATCTTGATATTAATGAGGATTTTCTGAGTCCAGCTATAAAGTGAGAAAGCTCATGATGCCACAGCTATTCAATCTCTGCCTGTTTGACAGCTGCAGCTTGTACAGAGCAGCAGGGAGGAGGGACACTGGGAACCTTTGGAGGCTAGGTGGGTGGAGAACCTGTTAATCTTCCATAAATGATAATACAGCCACTTTGTCATTTATTTTAAAAGTAAGTACAACATTTATTTAATATTGCATGTAGCTTGTGTTATAAAATCTGGTGGCGACAGATCAGCTTTAAGAGTTGTTGTTTTGCGTACACAGCTCCTATGCAGACATTTGCGTTTCCAACGTTGCATTTTACAAAAATACCTATGCAAAATGCTCTTGCAGTCATGTGTTACTCCCCTCCATCTATGGCCTGTTTTTGCAAATTTACAGACAGTAGAAGGTGCGTAGGGAGTGCTGTAACATGGTTGCAACTGGCTACACGGGTGATCACGTCAGTGACATATACATAAATAGTAGTGATGGGCGAGTGTACTCGTTGCTTGGGTTTTCCTGAGCACGCTCGGGTGACCTCCGAGTATTTGTTAAGGTACCGTCACACTAAGCGAAGCTGCAGCGATACCGACAACGATCCGGATCGCTGCAGCGTCGCTGTTTGGTCGCTGGAGAGATGTCACACAGACCGCTCTCCAGCGACCAACGATGCCGGTAACCAGGGTAAACATCGGGTTACTAAGCGCAGGGCCGCGCTTAGTAACCCGATGTTTACCCTGGTTACCATCGTTAAAGTAAAAAAAACAACCACTACATACTTACCTACCGCTGTCTGTTCCCGACGCTCTGCTTCTCTGCTCTGGCTGTGAGCGCCGGGCAGCCGGAAAGCAGAGCGGTGACGTCACCGCTCTGCTTTCCGGCCGCTGTGCTCACAGCCAGAGCAGAGAAGCACAGCGCCGGGGACAGACAGCGGTAGGTAAGTATGTAGTGGTTGGTTTTTTTACTTTAACGATGGTAACCAGGGTAAACATCGGGTTACTAAGCGCGGCCCTGCGCTTAGTAACCCGATGTTTACCCTGGTTACCAGCGAAGACATCGCTGAATCGGTGTCACACACGCCGATTCAGCGATGTCAGCGGGAGATCCAGCAACGAAATAAAGTTCTGGACTTTCTTCCCCGACCAGCGACAGCACAGCAGGGGCCTGATCGCTGCTGCCTGTCACACTGGACGATATCGCTAGCCAGGACGCTGCAACGTCACGGATCGCTAGCGATATAGTCTAGTGTGACGGTACCTTTAGTGTTCGGAGATTTAGTTTTCATCGCTGCAGCTGAATGATTTAGCCAGGCTGAGTACATGTGGGGATTGCCTGGTTGCTAGTTAATCCCCACATAAGCTAGGTAATAGCTGTAAATCATTCAGCTGAGGCGATGAAAACTAAATCTCCGAACACTAACAAATACTCGGAGGTCACCTGAGCGTGCTCGGTAAAACTCGAGCAACGAATATACTTGCTCATCACTAATAATTAGCCCGTCGCAATAATTTTTGGAAAGCTGGAATGTAGAAATACATACACCTAGACCACCATGCATCACTAGAACCCCACCTAGAGATGCAATGACAGGAGAAGCAAGTTGATTTTTATATCACTTTGATGTGATTTTGTTTTATTACTGTTACTTTTATTCCCGCTGACTTATAATTTCATGTCCACAAGGCTAACACACGATCTGGGCACATGTCATTTAGTGTTTATGGTTATTTTCTGCACTGAGGAGATATGTGCATCCACCATTACAACAGGTAAAATTTTATATACCCACCTCAGTATGTGGTTATAGATATGCACTTGTCTGCTTACTGGTGGGCTTTTTGTGTGTTTTCATGCCTATCTGAGTAACAGTTAAAGGGGTTGTCCGGGTCATTCCAAGAAAACGCAAGAAGGTTACTACTTGATACGCGGCCCTGATAATACACACAGGACAGGTATCCCTTTTACTCATTATATACCTGCAGTCAGGCTAGCACTATTATCCTTCCACTGATCCTTGTGTATATCTCAACATTGATTATAGCCACAGGTTTCCTTCCAGCCGGAATCAAAGGCCTTTTTGTACAGTGGCATGCATTCGCTAACTTATCAGTCTGGTTAGTACTGTTATGGCGTGTAATCCACTTATATGATTTAGAGACAACCAGGCACATGTGCGTTCATGATACCACCGTACTCTCTGGCGCTTCTTTGCAGTATTTTTACAACCTAGGTGGTGGACCTCTAGCCCTGAGTCTTTTAGGGATGATTGAGTTTTCTCTTATTGTGTACACATGAGCATAATATCACAAGCTTACTCTTGATTACTCTTTCCAGGTTATACAACTGCATCCATTTACCCGACTCACCAGTCATTCAGTGTCCTTTCTTTATAAGCAACAGATCTCAATAGGGTATGTTTTCTTTCCATATTTATCTCAGATACCTGTATAACTCTCTCCTTTGAACCTCTCTCCGTTATGTAACTACGCTCAAGTTTTACCACATTGATTGCAGCGTATATTCTTTATCCTGATGAAGTATGTCTCACCATGGCCGTTTAAATCTTGTGACATGTATTCTTTTATGTAAATATGTATATACGTTTTTTGTGTTATTAATAGTGTTTTGTCCCTTGCTTGTTACAGCGATATTGTGATCAAGGCCACGGAGCTGGCCGAAACGTCATTTTTCATTCGCCTGATACCTCTTTTCATTGATGGAAATCAAATAAACTTTTGAGATATGCAAATTAATACTATACGAGTGCAGTGATCTTTTTGAACTTCATGACTTGTGGGATCCAGTATCCCGTTCACTGGCACCGTGGACTTTACAGATTGAGTGCTAGCTTTCTATACTCTCCATAGATGCCTCATCAAAGACTGCCTCTTTCAAAATATGTCAGGACAATCAGTTGATCACACCAGGTTTTACTCTTAGGACCACCAATAAACAGCTGATCTTCAACCATTTTTCGGTGTCTGGAGCCCAGATTTATCAAACATTAGCTGTATGCATTTTTTGTCTGAACAGATTTTCTCATTTTACACTCATTTAGAGCACTGATTGATAATATCACAATTAACAGTAGTTTACAGTTATTAAGTAAAAAGTGTGAGATAGCATATACTGTATAGTGTCCACCCCTAGGGAAATTTAAGGCAAGCCCAACTTCCAGCCAAATCCTCACATTGTGTAAAGTACACACCACTAGGATTTGGCTCCCACTTGCTGGTTTCAGTGGTTATCACAAGAACACAAGTTTGCGATTTGCATTTGCATTCATCTGCCAACTAATTTCAGCCACTTCCCAATAGAATGAATTGACCAAAGAGGCTGAGACTAGGCGGTGTGTGACCACAAATGCAAATTACAAACGTGCAGTCATGTGATGACCACTTGAACCAGCAAGCAGAGCTGAATCCTAGCAGTGTCTATATTACACACCATTAAGATTCAGTAAGGAATAGGGCTTACTGAAAATTTCCTGAGGGGTGGACAATAGGGATGAATGAACGTCCTCGGATAAAGCGTCATCCGAACATGTCAGTGATTGCCTAAAAAAACAGGCAATCCATTCATGTGTTGCAACTGTCGAACAACCGCGAGACATGCAGGCGTGAGGACTTCAACATATTATTCGAGCATGCCCAAGATACTATGTTTGCTCCCGAGCATGCTCAGATACCACCTTCATCACTAGTGGACAACCCCTTTGATGGATAAATATATAGTGGACCCTTGTGTATCTTCTATAATGGATATATATATATATATATATATATATATATACAGTGGGGCAAAAAAGTATTTAGTCAGTCAGCAATAGTGCAAGTTCCACCACTTAAAAAGATGAGAGGCGTCTGTAATTTACATCATAGGTAGACCTCAACTATGGGAGACAAACTGAGAAAAAAAAATCCAGAAAATCACATTGTCTGTTTTTTTAACATTTTATTTGCATATTATGGTGGAAAATAAGTATTTGGTCAGAAACAAAATTTCATCTCAATACTTTGTAATATATCCTTTGTTGGCAATGACAGAGGTCAAACGTTTTCTGTAAGTCTTCACAAGGTTGCCACACACTGTTGTTGGTATGTTGGCCCATTCCTCCATGCAGATCTCCTCTGGAGCAGTGATGTTTTTGGCTTTTCGCTTGGCAACACGGACTTTCAACTCCCTCCAAAGGTTTTCTATAGGGTTGAGATCTGGAGACTGGCTAGGCCACTCCAGGACCTTGAAATGCTTCTTACGAAGCCACTCCTTCGTTGCCCTGGCGGTGTGCTTTGGATCATTGTCATGTTGAAAGACCCAGCCACGTTTCATCTTCAATGCCCTTGCTGATGGAAGGAGGTTTGCACTCAAAATCTCACGATACATGGCCCCCATTCTTTCATGTACCCGGATCAGTCGTCCTGGCCCCTTTACAGAGAAACAGCCCCAAAGCAGTATTCTTTTTCCTCCAAACACGACAAGTTGTGTTTCTACAAAACAGTTCCAGTTTGGTTTCATCAGACCATAGGACATTCTCCCAAAACTCCTCTGGATCATCCAAATGCTCTCTAGCAAACTTCAGACGGGCCCGGACATGTACTGGCTTAAGCAGTGGGACACGTCTGGCACTGCAGGATCTGAGTCCATGGTGGCGTAGTGTGTTACTTATGGTAGGCCTTGCTACATTGGTCCCAGCTCTCTGCAGTTCATTCACTAGGTCCCCCCGCGTGGTTCTGGGATTTTTGCTCACCGTTCTTGTGATCATTCTGACCCCACGGGGTGGAATTTTGCGTGGAGCCCCAGATCGAGGGAGATTCTCAGTGGTCTTGTATGTCTTCCATTTTCTAATTATTGCTCCCACTGTTGATTTCTTCACTCCAAGCTGGTTGGCTATTGCAGATTCAGTCTTCCCAGCCTGGTGCAGGGCTACAATTTTGTTTCTGGTGTCCTTTGACAGCTCTTTGGTCTTCACCATAGTGGAGTTTGGAGTCAGACTGTTTGAGGGTGTGCACAGGTGTCTTTTTATACTGATAATAAGTTTAAACAGGTGCCATTACTACAGGTAATGAGTGGAGGAAAGAGGAGACTCTTAAAGAAGAAGTTACAGGTCTGTGAGAGCCAGAAATCTTGATTGTTTGTTTCTGACCAAATACTTATTTTCCACCATAATATGCAAATAAAATGTTAAAAAAACAGACAATGTGATTTTCTGGATTTTTTTTCTCAGTTTGTCTCCCATAGTTGAGGTCTACCTATGATGTAAATTACAGACGCCTCTCATCTTTTTAAGTGGTGGAACTTGCACTATTGCTGACTGACTAAATACTTTTTTGCCCCACTGTATATGTAGGTGTTATACTCTTGTGAAAGGCATAAATATAACACAACCCAGTGGATTAAAAAGCAGCACCTACCCCTTATACAATCTAAAGTACATTTGGTTATATATTGCACCATCCTTCATGACATGAACCTTATAATCATTAATCAAAACATTCAAGTATCTCTTAATATTTCAATTTCCTCATACACAATAAAGCTTTAATTAAGTTTTCCTAGTTTTAATTAAAATCCCACATATGCTATTCCCTTGGAAGGTAAGAACTACAGAATAAATAACTTGATCTGCTGTCACATTCAGGTCCCTAGAAAAACACTTCAGATAAATAATCTGGCAAAGACCATTAGCATACACAATTTACTAAA
Organism: Ranitomeya imitator; assembly: GCF_032444005.1. Taxonomy (NCBI): domain Eukaryota; kingdom Metazoa; phylum Chordata; class Amphibia; order Anura; family Dendrobatidae; genus Ranitomeya; species Ranitomeya imitator. The sequence goes on along the minus strand of NC_091287.1, from coordinate 331,462,135 downwards.
GGTATGATTTTAACAGTTTTCCTTGGGGTTACACCTGAAAAGAGTTACATTTCTGATTTCACACCACTATTAGTATTAGAAAAAAATATTTTTTTTTAGCAGATCTCACTCATTATTGAAGGACAAAGAAACCACAGGCTATAACATAGTAAGTCAGTGAAGGAGCAGGGGGAGAGATTGCGGTGCAGTGAGCGGTGATGTTAGAGCTCCCTGCACCGCTCCGATGCCTGGAAGCGAGCGGCTGCAGAGAGAATACAACTTTATCAGGTCCCATAATCCTCACAAGGAGCTGGTAACTGAAGTTAGGACTGAAGGAATTTGCATTACTCTATTGTTAGAAGATGACAGAGGAGCCTTCCCCACACCTAGACGACCATGCATCACTAGAACCCCACTTAGAGGAGCAGCAAGACTGAGCCAGTTGATTTTTATATCACTTTGATGTGATTTTGTTTTATTACTGTTACTTTTATTCCCGCTGACTTATCATTTCATGTCCACAAGGCTAACACACGATCTGGGCACACGTCATTTAGTGTTTATGGTTATTTTCTGCACTGAGGAGTTATGTGCATCCGCCATTACAACAGGTAAAATTTTATATACCCACCTCAGTATGTGGTTATAGATATGCACTTGTCTGCTTACTGGTGGGCTTTTTGTGTGTTTCCATGCCTATCTGATTAACAGTTAAAAGGATTGTCCGTGACTTTTATATTGATGGCCGCTTATACTTAGGATAGGTCATCAATAATTGATTGGTGGTGGTCCAACACTCAGCACTCCCAGTGATCAGCTATACCTGGTGCCATCTGCTGCTGGATATCCTGAGTTGCACACTGTACAGCACAGCTCCATCAACTGCCAAGTGGCCATGGACAGGTACTGCACATCCGCCCTATATTCAGATCAATAAGATGTGGATAAGCAGTTCCCGGTAGGGGTCACTGTGCAGTTAACAAAAATGTGCTGTGCAGCTCTGCAACTGATCATATCTAGATGCCATTGGCACCAGGTACAGATGATCAACAGTGGTGCCGGGTGTCACAACCCCACCGATCAGATATTGATGACCTATCCTAAGGGCAGGTGGAGAAAAACATATTTTCAGTCCGAGCACGATTCGATAACACATTGGATCGCGCTCGGACCAATGTTATTCCATGGAGCTGCGCACATCAGATTTTTTCTTCAGACTGAGACGGGACAAAGGAAAAAAAAAATCGATGGATGCCTGAGTTTGACATGATATTCGGATCGCCCTCGGCTGTGTAAGTCAGTGAGTCTGTGGAAATCACTGGACTGCACTTGGATAACTTCTGCGTGCAATCCAATTTTCTTGGACAGACAGAATGGAGACGATTGAGACATTCTTCCGAGAGAATCGGAGCACACAGTGCTGACACTCTGATCAAACTCTGATTAGATTTTGACCGGTATGGGATTTTCATAATTGACCTGATTTTCTTGGTTGAGAGAATATACAGTCGTCTGCACCTAGCCTTAGAAGAGGCCATCAATATAATAGTCCAGGACTACCCTTTTCAGTTTTATATTGTACAGCCAATCATTGTGAGCCATTGGGTACAGAAAAAAAATAGACATTTAAGTTTAATATAACTAAAAGACCCAGAAACTAATGTCAGCGTTATCAGGTGTTAAAACTGGATTGGTGTAAAAAGACATCACACATCTATTAAAGCAAAGATGAAGCTGCGGAATCGTAAAGTGCGGTCTGACACCAAGGCATTAAAGATTCTCCTCCTGGACGTATAACTTGCATACATTATATCTGCTCTTGTTCTCCGACGGCAGATGTAAACAAATCTACATACTATTGGAAGAGTGGAGTGACCTTGAGCGGCTGACAAGACACAATACAATGCTTCACACTTCAACCATGAATAGAGAAGAGAGAATATTCTTTTTAATTTGTATTTCAAGTATGATGCTCAGGCTGAGAGGTGAAAATCTCAGCAGACGCTCCTAATTTGCAGGCAAAGCATTGTCAAGCTTCGGATAAATTCTTCCTTTATTAAATATGAAACTTACGGTACACAAGAGAAGCAAAACAAGAACACAACACTTTGTCTAACGCTATTCAACCGTAGACATTAACAAATCTCCAGTCAAATTAATCAGCCATTCACCTTCGCTTGACTTTGGAAAAAACGCACATACTGTGGCATTTTGGCAATCAACAGAAAACAAGGCTAGCCCTTATCAGAATGCAAAATGTCACCGAGATTGGAATCATATGATGCTCAGGTGCAGCAAAAAGTCTTCGAGGAATCATTCACATCCCATGTTAAGATGGAGCACTACAATAAAACAATGAGTGAGTTATGTGACATTTCATTGAGAGCTAAGGATTAACCAGTGCATTATAGAAAGGAAGGCCAGTATATCTACAACACATAACCAGCACACTAGAATACTAACAGTCGGTGTCACAGAGGACAATCCTGAGAGTGTAAGATTTTTTTTTAAATCAAATCATTGTTATTGAAAAATTCCAAATACAGATTTTCCATCTTTCAAATAACATAAATGACATAATTCCATTAATTCCATAGTATAAAAACTCAAAGAATCTCAACTTCCCTTCCCTAGTCCACCCTAAGCCTAAATCCCAATATTCCAGACAGGACCATTATCATTTTCAGAGCAGTTCTAGAACAGAGTAAAACATTTGTAGAAAGAGAGAAGAAGGAAAAAAAAAGACTAACAATCATTGTAAAGATTCCCTCTCTAATTTGTGGGCAGCCCTGGAGTATCCAACCAAGGACGCCATAGCTTCTCAAATTTGAAAATCGATTTATGTTTATGATAGACTATAGATTATATTATTCACCCTTCGATGTAGGGCTCCCACAGACAGAGGTTGGGTATCTAACCAACGAAATGCTTGAAATAAGATACAAGAGATACCTATGAATAGGGGCAAGTCGGGACTCCCTTTACCTTGCTAGTTTAAGATTTTGCTGAAGACAAACATAAACTAAAGTGGGTTTAACAACTACCAATAAGTTCTCTTGAAATATATAATTGATCATGAATCATGATACAATTCTCTAGCAACCTCGCGTAATCCAGGAAAAAAAACTATTGCTTAGGCCTCACGCCGATGTCAGATTTTCCCGTATGAGTGTGTGTTTTTTCCACAAATAGCACTTGTACCTATGACATTTCCAAGGGGATGTTCACATATCTGATTTTTTCAATGGACTGAGACGTGTGTGAAAAATCGAAGACGTACCCAATATTGATTTGCATGTGAGATCAAAATCATCAACACAAGTCCATGGGTCAGTAAAAAAACATGACAGCATTCGGATCTCATCCGTGTGCTGTCCACTTTTCATGAACTAATAAATAGAAGATGGAGAAAGTCTTTTATTAAACTTTGAAAAAAATGTATGAAACGCTGACCAAACCCTGATGAAAATCACAAATGAAACAGAGTCCATTTTTCTTGTACATAAAAAAAATACCTGACGTCTGAATCAGAACTTACACTTCTTTTTTCTGTAAACATTGGAGACCTGCAGGCAATGAATGGATGGTAAATCGCCATTAAAAGTCAGCTGCATTATATATATAGCTAGGTCACATGACCCTCTAAGGGTCCATTTACACAAACCAACTGAAGGCACTAAACCAATTTTGATTTAAGTCTGCAGTAACTATGTGACTGCAGACTTCTGAATCCTTACAGTGTGCACCGGACACTGACAGCCTACTCCAGTGTTGCCGGCAGGCGCGGGCAGCCACATGACGAAAAGTATACAATTTCCATACTTCGGTCCACATTCCAACTAGACATGCATGGCCTTGCTCAATTTACATGCACTGAGCGAGGCTGAGCGAGGTTGGTAGGCTCCTATATCACATATATAAATCACATGAACTCCCGCTCTCATCGGCAAGTCTTCAATCACATAGACTGACTGCAGACTTTCAATGGAAGACCGAACAACCCATTTAAAAATCGTTTAACACGATGAACGACCATTTTCTTCATTCAAGGGGTGAACGGCAATCGGTTAATATTATTGTGAAACAAACATTTCTAGAAACTATTAGTCAAGAATATATAGAGAAAGATTGCTCTAAACATGACTTCCGGCATGCCAGTGGTTTGGTTTCACCATAAAATGTAAGCGCACAGATTTGTGTCATTCATTCATTTACTAGGGTAACCGGCATGCTTGCACTGTTTGATTGACGAACTCCAGTCACCAATGAAGCAGTCTTATACAAATATTCCATGATCCAGTGCAAACCAAAAACGAATTACTCTGAAGAGGATGGACAAACACAACCGGCTGAAGTATTCACCTTAATATGTTGCTACTTTTACTAAAGAGAACCTGAAAGTGTCACACATGAAACATAACAGATATATGACACAGAAGAACGCCTAGAAAATCTGCTGTGGATAAATAGAAATCGTGTAGAAAGCCTAGAGGATTGCAAGACGTTATACCTGCAGAGTGGTGACGGACACCATAATAATGCCTACAAATTTAGAATGGGATGTCATAAAAGCTCCTGCATATGTAATGTGTACACATCCTAATACTTGTGTCTACATGATATATATGCTAATCTTTCATTATAAAAAAAAATTCAACTTTCTAAAACCAAGTGGCTACAAATACGGTAGATTAAAGGGAACATGTCACCTGTTTGGCAGCTATAAGATTCGGCCACTGCCTTTCAGGGCTTATGTACAGCACTCTATAATGCTGTAGATAAGCCCCCGAACCGACCTGCAAGTGAAGAAAAATAAGTTATATTATACTCACCCGGGGGGGGTTGCGGTCCGGTCCGATGGGTGTCACAGGTCCTGATCTGACGCCTTCCATCTTCTTGCCACACCGCCCTCTTGCTTCTTCATCTCTCCCTGGCTTCGGCGCTCCTACGCAGGCGTACTTCTCTGTCCTGTTGAGTGCAGAGTAAAGTACTGCAGTGCGCAGGCACCGGGCCTCTCTGACCTTTCCCAGCGCCTGCGCACTGCAGTACTCTGCTCTGCCCTCAACACAAGAGTGTGATGCTGGGGAGCGATGAAGCAGCAGAAGGGCGGCGTCACAAGATAGGAGGTGCCGGACCTGAGACACCCATCGGACCGGACCGCCCCCCAGTAAGTATAATATAACTTACTTTTCTTCATTTGCAGGTTGGACTGGGAGCTTATCTACAGCATTATAGAATGCTGTAGATAATCCCTAAAAGGCAGTGTCCGCATCTTATAGCGGCAAAATCTGCTGACAGGTTCCCTTTAAGGCTAGATTCACACATCTGTGCGTTACATCCAAGAAAAACGGAACGATTTTTCATCCTATTTGAATCCTAGCTGCATCCGTTTTTTTTTTCACTGAAGAGGTCCGTTGGTTTCCAAGGCAATGTAAAACCTTTGGAAGGTCACGTTTTTATTCAAATGTATCATTAAGCATCAGATCTGTGAGACATGGAAGAAAATCACAAGCCTTTCAATTTGCATCTGTGCCTCATAGATACCTCAGAGAATTTAAAGGACAGCTCTGATCCGCAAAATCAGATTAGAATAGGACATGCTCAGCCGCACTCTCGGATCTGTGATCCTAACCGATGAATTAATACATCCATTCTCCTCGATGGGTCAGAGTGCTGTCTCGTAAAAAAAAAAAGAAAGAAAAAAAAAATGTTTCTTCAAATGTGGCTAAAAGTCCACTGATTTTTTTCTTCTACAGGCTGTGAATAGCTTGTGCGTCCAGGAATAGTAATGGCAATCTGTCTCTGCATGCTGCTCAATCTATGGGTAACAAAGTAGGGACAGAAACCCTGACTCTCAGGCTGGGTCACCTATTGGGTGTTTTGATAAAAACACTGTTTTACCAGCTTCAGCTCTGCTAGTTCTCTCAGTGATAAGCTTGTATAATCTTCAGTATTGAAACTGTGCTAGCCTCCAAATTGAAGTTGATTGACAGCTTTCAGCCCGTGCAAACTGATTTTATCAAAATTACCCCAAGGAGATAAGTAAGGGACCCAATGGCCAGCTTGAAACTGGTGACAGATACCCTTAACAGATAATAAATAATACAATAAATACAGTAAGTGAATTGAACGTAAGAAGATTGTGCACAAGGAGTGGTGACACCTATGACATATGTTGGAGAATACTCAAAGTTTATTACTACATCTAGCCCAGCCAAGATACACTTATGTAGGAACTGCACACAAAACTATACACTCCCTGACAGAAGTTATGTCGCTTATCCATGTTATGTAAATAAAAGCTTATAACCTGATGTTAAATTCATCCATTGGTTGTATAAATTATTCTTTTGAAAGCTGAAACCCTCCGAAATGTGGTTTAGGTTAAGAAAATAAATTTGCATCAATGCAGAAATATTGATCAGTTAATGGATCTGAATGTCAGATTTTGGCAAGACAAAAGTTTTGTCACTTGGTCATATAATGCACCAAATCCTAGTTTACATCCTCACCTGTGCTCAGTAAATGATTGGTTATTTAGTGTTTGTGTGTGTATAAAAAGAAACCCAGCACCACAGACCTTCACTTGACCTGCAACTTGAGCTCTGACAACATGCCAAAAATCCACCCTGCGACCAAAGCATGGATTATCAAGAGGCTGAAGACCAGATCCACTGCAGAGGTGGCTGGCACCTTTAATGTGTCTCAGCGTCAAGTACAAAGAATGAAAAATAGATTTGAAGAGACTGGAGATGTGTTTGACAAGCCCAGGTCTGGCAGACCCCGCAAGACAACTGCTCAGGAGGAACGTTTGTTGGTTAGAAACTCCAAAGCAAGCCCCTCTTCCACTGCAGCAGAGCTCCAACAGGCCTGGTCACCTCAAGTCCCTGTGTCAACTAGAACAGTTTGTAGGATTCTGCCTCGAAATGGCCTCCATGGTCGAATCAGTGCCCAGAAGCCAGCACTAAACAAAAGGCAAATGGGGCGTGGCCTGGCAGGCGATGTGAACAGACGTGCAACAGAGCTCTCCCGCTTCATTATCTCTGTATTAACCCCTTAGAGGCGCCGCCGAACGCAAATCATACTCTCAGGAGTGCACATAGTCTCGGGGAGCGAGGTGTGACCCGAAGGAACGGAATCGTATCTGAGGATGACACGCAGGAGACAGAAGGAGCTGACAGCTGCGGGAAGCTCACAGGCCCAAGATGGCGCCGAGACTGCAGAGGAGGCGGCGAGGGCAAGCGCTGCTTATCAGAGGAAGATGGATGTGATTGCTAAGTTGGAGCGATTTGCCAGGTCAGAGGAGGCTGTAAATCTGCAGTCAGAGGCTGGAGGTGTGAAGTCTGGAGCAGCTGGTGCCCCCGGAGAACAGCAGGAAGGAGGGGCTCAGCTACAGTGCGGTGGGTCAGACCAGGGATCTCCTACAAGGGCCGCAGGAGCTGTTCTGCCTGCACAGTCTGACATGCCAGAAATGGAGGAGCCGACTCTGAAGGACATATTTTCAGTGGTGATGTACTGTAAGTCTGCCCTGGGGGCTCTAAACCTACGAGCGGATGAATTAAAGGGAGAGATGGTCGCTTTAAACTCTGCTATGCGTAAAGTTGAAAAGAGAGTGGAAGAGGTGGAAGAAAGGGTTGGGAGTGCAGAAGATCGGATTGGTGAATTGTTAAACAGGGAAAAAAAGTGTATTCAACGTATTGCTGATCTGGAGTTTAAGACTGATGACCTTGAAAACCGATCCCGCAGGAACAACCTAAGGATTGTGGGGGTCCCAGAAAAGGCGGAAGGGAGCAACCCCACGGCTTATATTGAGGCATGGCTAAAAAACGCTGTGGGTGGAGATGGCCTTACTAAGATGTTTGCCGTTGAAAGAGCGCACCGTGTGCCCACCAGACCCCTCCCCCCCGGCTCGGCCCCAAGAGTTATCTTGGCTAAAATTCTGAACTATCAGGACCGAGACATTTTGTTGAGGAAAGCCAGGAATTGTGATGAGCTGACCATTGATGGTAATCGGGTCTCCCTTTATCCGGATTACTCTGCGGTGGTCCAAAAGCTTCGGATGAAGTTTGGAGAGGTCAAGAGGAGGTTGCGAGACTTAGATGTCCGTTATTCAATGATTTACCCAGCAAAATTAAGGGTGGTGGCTCTGGATCGGGTGCATTTTTTCCAAAATCCAGAGGAGGCGTTACAATGGCTGGATCTCAATACTAAGCATGTCAAAGCGGGGCAGACCCGCTGAAACTGATTTAAGTGCTACTGAGGCAATTGTTAACCCTTCACTGTTATGTTTGGTTTGATAGTTAACTGGTACTTATACTGTGACTTTATGGTATATTGATATCATCAGGTTGTGTTCGGCGGCGCAACGGAATTTGCATTTTGGCTATGGTGGGCGGGGGAGCTGAAGGAACGCAGAGTTTTTATCGTTAGGCTGTGAAACAGCGTTCCCAGATCTCAAATTGAGAGGGAGAGTTTATTTTGATATTCTAAGAGTAGAGAGGAGTTGGGTGGGCTTAAGAGAGGGGAGAGATGGAGAGTTATTTCAGTTGGGAATTGGGGATGGGGGGGAGGAGGGAGGGGGTGGGAGTTGGGGTTGAGACCTTAGGGAGCTTGAACTCATTCATTGTTTCTATAAGCTACAATGGGTGGGGAGGTTAAAATCCTAAGTTGGAATGTTAGGGGCCTTGCAAATGCTACTAAAAGAACAGCTATTTTCCAATATGTACTGAAACAGAGGCCTTCAGTGATATGTCTGCAGGAAACTCACCTAGTGAAGGAAAAGGTTGCTATTCTACAGAAGAGATGGGTGAGAAAGGCGTATCACTCACTGTTCTCAAATTATGCCAGAGGTGTGTCAATTTTGATACACGTTAGTGTTCCGTTTGAAGAGATTGAGGTAACCACCGATAAAGACGGCCAATTTGTGTTTTTAGTATGCAAGATATTTAACAGGTTAATTTGTATTGTGTCAATTTATATTCCACCACCATATTCCAAGAAAAAGATACAGGAGATTCTGGAAATTATGGGTAGGTGGGATGGGGTGCCCCTCCTTATAGTGGGGGATGTGAACAATATATCTAATGATCACTGGGACAAGGGTAGACATGCGGAGTTGAGAAGTGAAGGGAACTCTACTCCTTTTGGAAATTATCTAAGAGAAATAGGATGGATAGATTTGTGGCGGGTGCGTAATCCTAGGACATATGCCTACTCATGTTATTCAGCTACATACGGATCTTTATCTCGCATTGATGTGGCTTTGGGAAATGGGGGGGTGAATAATCTAATACATGAGGTGGAGTATAGGCCTAGAGTAATATCGGACCATAGCCCAGTACTGGTCTCGGTACAAATGACTGGGAAGAGTGGTCTGACGGGGTTGGGATGGAAATTTCACCCCTCCTGGCTACAGTATTTGGATATGGAACAGGTGGGAACTGAACTCGGGGAGTTTTTCAGGATTAATGAAGGGAGTGCGGGGAATCTTGTAGTGTGGGACACCATGAAGGCATACCTGAGAGGAATTTTATTCCGGGACATCTCGAGACATAAAACTAAGTCTAAAATTCAAGACAATGCAGTGATGGAGGAACTGAGGGTGGCGGAAGAGACACTGGCCTCTCAGAATTCAAGAGAAGCGCAACTTCGTATGAGGGCGGCTCAGGTAGCGGTCGATGAACTCCATATGCGTAGGGCAGATAGGTTGAGAGCCTTTCAAAAGGAAACATTTTATTCTGAGGGAGAGAAGGTGGGACATTTGCTCTCGGTGGTGGTTTCTGCGCAGCGGGATTCTTCACATGTATACTCCATAAGAACAGAGGAAGGTAAAACGGTTACTCAAGGGGAGGAAATTTTAGACGTTTTTCGGAGATTTTATAGTAAATTATATTCTTCTAGGGTGGATAAAAGTCCTGAGGAAATGAATAGATATCTGAAAGAGGTTGACTTACCCAGACTAGGTAGAGAGGAAAGGGAGTGGATGGATAGACCGCTTGGGGAGGAAGAATTGAAGGCGGCTTTGGCGGATATGGCGGGGGGCAAGGCTCCGGGGACGGACGGTATCCCAGTAGAGGTTTATAAAATTCTTAATGCAGAGTTAATGTCCAAATTGGAGCGAGTGTTCTCTGAGTCGTTGGAGAGGGGAGTGCTGCCTCCATCAATGAGAGAGGCCATTGTGGTGGTTATTCCTAAAGCTGATAAAGATCCTCAACAGCCAGAGTCGTATAGACCAATTTCACTTCTAACGGCTGACATAAAGATTTTGGCGAAGGCCCTGGCGAACAGGCTGTCCCAAGTGATCGATAAATTGATTCACCCAGACCAGTCTGGCTTTATGCCCAATAAATCCACGGCAATTAACTTGAGAAGGCTATTTTTAGATATGCAAATTCCTGCAGACAATGCCGGAAAAAGAGTTGTGGTGTCTTTAGATGCCCACAAGGCCTTTGATTGTGTGGAGAGGAGTTACTTGTGGTCGGTACTGGATCGCCTGGGGTTTGGTCCAAAATTCATCTCCTGGGTTAAGTTGCTGTACTCGTTCCCAACGGCAAAAATTAGAGTTAATAATAATTTGTCAGAGAGTTTCCCGCTGTTTAGGGGTACCAGACAGGGGTGTCCGCTGTCCCCGTTGCTCTTCGCTCTGGCCGTAGAGCCGTTAGCGGCTAAAATAAGAGGTGCTCAGGAGGTTAGAGGTTTCATCTATGGTAGGAGGGAAGACAAAATTGCATTATATGCTGACGATATTTTGTTGTTCCTGGAGGATTCTGAAAGGTCCCTGTGCAATGCGGTTGCTTTGATTGAGGAGTTTGGTCGGTTTTCGGGTCTCACAATAAACTGGGATAAGTCTTGTATGTTGTTGATTGAGGGGGACAGTATTGGCAGTGGAGAGAGGGCGATAACCACAAAATTAAAGATTGTTCAAAAATTCAAATATTTGGGTATTCAGATTGCTCTTCCTCTAACTACCTTTGAGGAACTGAATTTAAGTCCATTAATGCAGAAAATTCGTACCAAGATTGCGGCATGGAACAAATTACATTTATCGGTGGTTGGTAGGGTGAACCTCTTAAAGATGATTGTAATGCCACAGTTGTTGTACGTGCTACATAACTCTCCCATTTGGATTACACAATGCAGATTCCGTAAGATTAGGTCTTTGTTTGGGGAATTAATATGGGGAGGAAAGAGTCCTAGGTTTAAACAGGAGATACTTCAGAGGGCCAAAACAGAGGGGGGTCTTGCACTTCCTAATCCATGGCTATACTTCTTAGCAGCACAGTGTCAACATCTCAAAGGATGGGGGGAGGAGGCAGGGAGTGTGCAAATACCTAATAGCTTGAGGTTCTTACTACAGGCAGACGTTTTGAGTGACAGTTTGGAGGGAGGACAATTCAAACAAATGGGTTCACAGGGGTGCACTATCAAATTAATTCACAGAGTATGGGAAAAAGTCAAACTCATTAGGGAAGTGAGTGGGTTCACCAGATTCTCGCCTATTTGGGACAACATTTATCTACCGGAATTTAGGCAGAGGGAGGGTTTTCACTTTTGGTCTGCAGCAGGTATTAAACGGCTGGGGCAGCTGATAAGTCAGGGCAGACTTAAAACATTTGAGGAGTTGCAGGAAGAATTTCAGTTGCCACGGTCTGAATTGTTCCAGTATAATCGTATCTCTCATGCTTATCAGGCACAGAATAAAAGGGGAGCCATAGTGGTACAGATTGATCTCATGCTCGACTATATCCTTAAGAATAGCTGCACGAAGGGGGCGATTTCAGAAATATATGGGTTTCTACTTTTTTCTTTCCTGGAAAAATATCCCATCCGAGCCAAAGGGAAATGGGAAGCTGAATTGGGAATAATTGACAATGATAGATGGGAGTCGGTCCTAGAATATGTGCCCAAGATATCAATGAGTGAACCAGGCAGGCTATCACAGTTATTCGTAATCCATAGGGCCTATAGAACCCCTGACAGGTTGTTCAAGGCTGGGCTTAGGCAGAACTCGGAATGCCCTCGGTGCTCACAATCCCAGGCGGGGATATTGCATATGATGTGGCAGTGCCCTAGACTGTCCTCCTTCTGGATAGTTGTTTTAAATCGTATTGAACTGGTGTATGGATGTTCTGTCCCTAGGGTTCCACTGACTTGCATATTGGGATATGTGGAGGAAATTGTTACGGACAACATGTTTAAAATAGCTATTGCACGATTGTTATTCATTGCTAGGAAATTGATCGCCAAATTTTGGATTAGAGAGGAACCTCCAACAAGAAAAGACTTTCTTAAGCAAGCGGAGCATATACTTACTTTGGAGAAAAGTATCTACACCAAAAGGAATAAGCTGGACATCTTCCACAAGCTGTGGCAACCGTGGATGGACTTGAATTAGGATGATAAATGAGAATTTAGGGAACCTAGTATTCAATGGAAATATAACGGATGTTTATTCAAATGTTTGTATGATGATGGGAAGTGGGGTGGCTCTGGCTGAGGTCTCTGGGGTTGGGCGGGGTGGGGGGGCTCTGAGTCGGGGGGAAAAAGTTATCTGTAAATGTTTAATGAAACATTGCCATGAGAATTATTCTGATTGTTTATTCTTTGCGGATAATAAAAATCTATCTGATAAAAAAACAAACAAAAAAAAAAAAACAAAAGGCAAATAAAAAACCGTGTAGCATTTGTAAATTCCCACAGCCTGCTAAACAGATGGACGCTGGAAAAGTGGCAGAAGGTGGATTTCTCTGATGAATCTTCAGTAGAATTACACCACAGCCACCACAAATACTGCAGGAGACCTACTGGAGCCGTATGGATCCAAAATACACACAGAAAACAGTTACATTTGGTGGTGGAAAGATCATGGTCTGGGGTTTCATTCAGTATGGGGGTGTGTGAAACATTTGCAAGGTGGAAGGCAATATCAATAGCCTAAAATATCAAGTAGTATTAGCTACCTTTTATATTCCAAATCATAAAAAGGGGTCAAATTCAGCAGCAGGATGGTGCTCCATCTCATACATCCATCTCTACAACAAAGTTCCTCCAGGCAAAAAAGATCAAGGTGCTCAAGGACTGGCCAGCCCAGTCACCAGACATGAATATCATTGAGCATGTTTGGGGTAGGATGAAAGAGGAAACTTGGAAGACAAAACAAAAGAATCTAGATGAACTCTGGGAGGCATGTAACACTGCATTCTGTGCTATTCCTGATGACTTCACTAATAAATTGTATGAATCATTGTTGAACCGCATGAATGCAGTCCTTCAAGCTCATGGAAGTCACACAAAATATTAAATATGACTTTAATAGCACCACAACTTTAGTCACCAATGTTATGCAACATATATTTGTATTTTAAGTTAATTATTTGTTTGAATCACATTACTTTCTGTGGGCGACAAAACTTTTGTCTTGCCAAAATCTGACCATTCCGTGTCCATTAACTGATCAATATTTCTGCATTGATGCAAATTTATTTTCTTAACTAAAACCACATTTTGGAGGGTTTCAGCTTTCAAAAGAATAATTTATACAACCAATGGATGAATTTAACATCAGGTTATAAGCTTTTATTTACATAACATGGATAAGTGACATAACTTCTGTCAGGGAGTATAGGGTATTAGGGCAGATGCTGCAACTGATATCAAGTAGTAAGAGATCGAATCCAGCTGCTGTCATTTTTTTTTCTCTACAGACTGAAGTGAGCCAAGGTGGGTGGGATGGGGATGCAAAAGACTTTTCTTTTTATTATCAGCCCTTCTACAATCAGGGAGCATGTACTGATCAGTCATTATAGACATATGCATAATACTGTGTAGTCACTTTGTCCAACCAATTCAGTTTTTCAATTCTTTGTTATTAATCACAAAGATGTATGGAGATGATCTTTTAATTCCTGTAAGTTGTGAAGTGAGGCCTCCATAGATCAGGCGTGTTTTGTTTTCAGCAAACGCAGAGCACACTCAATCAGACTGAGATCTACAGCACTTGGTCAACATGAAAACCTCATGGAACAATTATGACCACACCAATCCATTAAGTACAAATTATAAACATAGGTATTAATCATACATGGTCAATTAATATTATGGACATGATGGAACAATCGCTAAACAATTGCAAAACTAACTAGAGACAAGATTTTAAGGTCAACAAATTCCAGGAGTAATATTTTGTCAAGGAATAAAATAACCTTTATTATACAAAACAGGTACATGAAAAACGGGGGAAGGAATCAAAACATGCACATGCAAGGTATGGGTACATGGGTTAGTAGGGCATATAGTATTGATTTCTATCATATAGCTCAGATATAATTGCACATTCCCAATAGGCCTCATGAAGGGTTAAACGAAAAGTCCGGTGTATACATTCAAAGTAATAGTCATTATACGTTAATGTATAAGTATACCTGATCCAGTGGCCGGGATAGTGTCACCGTGCACCCTCCATGACGCGCGTTTCAGCTGACAAAAGCCTTTGACAAAAAGGCTTATCTACAGCATTATATATACTGTAGATAAGCCCTGAAAGGCAGTGGCCGCATCTTATAGCAGCAAAATCAGCTGAATAAAGGCTTTTGTAAGCTGAAACGCGAATCGGGGGGCCCGTGTACCCATACCTCGCATGTGCATATTTTGATTCCTTCCCCAGCTTTCATGTACCTGTTTTGCATAATAAAGGTTATTTTATTCTTTGACAAAATATTACTTCTGGAATTTGTTGATCGTAAAATCTCTAGTTAGTTTTGGACTTGGTCAACACCTTGAACTTTTCTTTTCATGATCCTCAATCCATTCCTGACATCCGAGAATAACTCACTTAGTTTCATTAGTGATTTTCATCAGGTTTTTTTTACTGATGAGAGAAAAAAAAAAGTTTCTCCACCCTGTATCGGTAAGTGAAAAATGGACAGCATACAGATGACATTGGGGTGCGGTATGATTTTTTTTTCACGGATCCATAGACTTGCATTGTAGATTTTGTACTGACACTAGGATCAATATTGTACATGTCTTCGTGATTTTGCAAGAACCAATCGGTCTGAGAAAAAACATTGGACATGTGAACAGTCCCATCGAAGATCATAGGTACGAGTTTTCTAGGTGAAAAACATGGAGAACACTTGTATGAGAAAAAATAACATCTGATTGAGGACTTATCTTTGGTAGTGTTGAGGGAACATGCTCTGATAAGGTGTTAGCCATGCACCCTCGAGTGCTAATAGAGTATCTTCGGCGTGCTCGAATACTATGTCCGCTTCGCCGCGGCAGCATGTCTTGTGGATGTTCAATAGCTGCTACACATGCAGGAATAGCCTGTTTGTTAGGGAACCCCTGCTTGTGTAGTGGCTGTTCGATAGCTGCAACACATACCGGTATAGCCTGTTTGTTAGGGAACCCCTGCATGTGTTGTGGCTCTTGAACAGCTGCGGCGACTCGAACGAGCATGCCGAAAATACTCTGTTAGCACACGAGCGTGCACGGATAACACCTTATCAGAGCACGTTTGCTCAATACTAATTTTAGGCCTCATTCAGCAGTTGCGGGTCTCCTGACCAAGAATTTGGCAGTCTCATATATGAGGAGGAGGTCAAGAGACCTACCACCAGTCAGCACATTGCAGTCCATACACCATGTTTGATGAGCGTCTGAATGTGGCCTTATGCGCTTCCTTACTTTTGGATCCACTTCAGTCTTTGGCAAACAAAAAAATAAAACTGCACCAAGAACAGGCACAAGTAACTGGGATGTGTGATTGCAGCCCAATGGTTTTTCCCCACGTGGAGCATTTGGCATTTGCTGCAATTAAATTAAAGCAATCCTGATTTGACTTCAATCAATGTCTAAGCAAATCCTAATAGACAGAACGAGACTCTCGGCACTATTCTGGCAAAGCAGGCATGAAGCTACACATCAAAGTTCTTTATAAGTTCGCACAGACCTACATCCATCACAGTACACAATAGTCATTAAAATCCCATGTGTATTTACCATAAGGCATAAATATTCCTCATATTTTTCCTGTACAGGGGAATTCTTACTTCTCTAACGAAAGTAATAACATATCCCATGTAAGTGCCTATGGGGAGGCTTGTATGTCACATTCTTAAAATGTTCCTCCTCTTAAAACAAAATAAATAAAATCAAGGCAAACATCTCCAGCCCGGGTGTCATTATGAAGGAATATGCATTCATTTGTCAGCAATTTCAGTAATGACTGACAGGTGCACATGATAATGGCTGCAGCAGCCTCTAGATCTCCTGCGTAGGAAGAGGCCAAGACAAGCTGATGCCACAGGCTAACCAGCGCAATCTGCAAAATTGAGAAAATGACACTGTGGCTTTTGAAAATCATCCCTGACAATTGACATTCTCTTCAGACATTAAATGCTACCTTTCAAGACACATGTCAGGATGTAATGGGCAAAAAAAAAAAACACACATTTCTTCAGAGACTTGTATCCCACTTGTCCTAACAGCAAGTCCAATTACCAAGGTAGAAATGTACCCGGCTTAAGAGGGAGCAAGTGTTGAGACTGCGCCCATACTCACACCAGAAGCAGTCCGTCACACTTCACACCTGCCCCTTCTGGAGAGTGATCAAATTCATGGCCGTCATCTAATAAAGATGTAAAGACTTACAATGTGGAGGTCAAAATCGAAAAGAATCGATACAGTAGATGAAGCTGCTACAGCTAAATCAGGAGCAAAAAGTTGAAAACGGGATGTTCATGTAAATAAAAAAAATAAAAAATTGCAGCATACACTAGTCTCTTTCATACTTCGAATGAGACTTGCTGACTTAAGTCTATAGATGAGAAAAAAAATTTGGATCCAATACAGAATATACATTTTGCATCTGACTGTAAAGATACATTGCAACTATTAATATAGAAAATTGTATAAAAATGGATGCTATAAGGATGTAAGATGTAATAACAATGATGATTTACAGAGAACAATGATGTTTCATATATTGGTCTGAATGTGACTTAATTCTGCCTGTTAATGGAGCATACATACCTTTGATCCCAATCCATATTATGTCACCAATGGCAGAAGCATAGAATGGTAAAGTAGAAAAGCCAAGCATATTAGAAATAGAAATACAAGGAGGCATGGTAGAATCACAGAAAATCAATCTACAATACAAAGTGTGATATAATTATGTTAGTCCAACAATTGTCACAGCTTTAATTCCCGTAGCAATTGTCTCGGGAAATACTACTGTGTTGTTCGCCATAGGAGCCCTGAATTCTGCTCAAATGCACTTTACGACATGACTTTCATATTACAAACATTCCATACTAGAGACAGAGATAAAAATTATGGATGTCATTATCCAGTTCGGGGCTTGTTTTCTGCTATTATCTCTCTGGACTGGTCATGCGGGGGTTAATCCCCTCGGCCTCGTTTTGGGGCTGGCTGGGCTTTTTAAGTCCTCTGCAGTCTGCTGGCCAGCGTCAGTGGTAGTTCATACTTCCAGGCTAGATTAGCTGACCTGTATACCCTGGTGATCCATCTGCCTCTGACTTCCCGTATTTGCATTAGTCCCGTCCCCTATCCCTGATTTAGTGTTCGTCTGGTTGTTTCCCTACAGTGTATGACTCGGCCTGACCTCTGAACTACGCCTCTTGTTTTCTGTCTCTGATACCACGCTTCCCGACCGGCTTTGACTCTCTGGCTTGTACCCCGACTTCGTCTTAAGTCTCATGTTTTGGATACTGCGCTCCCATTTGGCTCTGACTTCTGCCTTGTCTCTGACTACGTGCTTTGCTGTTACTTCTGGTACTTCTGCTCCTGACAGGTTCTGACTCAGCTCATCTGAATACTCTTTCATTAACTGTTACACCTGTGAGGCTGCTCAGTGTTTCTGCGCTGTGAGTGTGCAGCCTCTGTTCCCTCCCAGCACCCCCTGGTGGAGGTTGCAATACACTGCACTGTAGCCACATCACAATGGAGCCCCAGAGAAAAATTCCTATTTGGAAACAAAAAATATTTGGAGGAATAGGCAGGGTCACAGAAGGGCATACCTACTACGATACCCCTTTAATGGCACCCTGTAGTATAAAATCAGATTTGCCACAAACATTACTAGGCCCCCATAGTGACCCCAACACATTATGTCCCTCAAATCAGTACGATTTCCCACAGCATGATGCTCCCGTTGTGACCCTTCGACAGTATAATACCCTCAGTAGTAACTCTCATTATGATGCCCCACCAGCCATCAACATAATATGACAGCCCCCCACACAGTATGAAAACCCAAATAAAGTATAATTGCCCCACACACAGTATGATGGCACACACAACCCATATAGAGTATGATAGCCTACAAATAGTATAATGGTCCACAGACAGTATAATAGCCCGCACACCTTATGCTGTCTCCAACAGCATGAAGGTCAGCACTCTCCATACACACCCCCTGACGAAGGATTGGTGTCTGAAACGCGCGTCGGGGTGTCCTATGTATTGGAGGAACGGACCTAACTAGGTATTTATTTCCCTTACTAACTAGTCTCCCCCTTTGTGCGCTGGGTTTTCCCCATTTTTTCATCTTTGGTTACGGTGACACTGTTACAGCGTCCGTGCCTGGCAATAATATCTAGTACTGTAGTGTATACTTCCTAGCCGATGGGTACACTCTGCCCTATAGTGCACCCATGTAGAAATCAGCTAATATACTAACTGTTTTATATTGATATTCTCTAATAGCACTATATGCCATCGGATACATCCTGCCATATAGTGCTCCCGTGGATAACCAGCTGATCAGCCAGTGCATTAATACTTTCACTCCTTTGCCTATATATACTTGAGTGCACCTCTATGCAAATTAATCTACAAACGCACCATTATATTTTATTAGTACACACATACAATTTTTAATTTTCCAGTCACTTATTTTCACTATAATAATTTTTTATATATATTTTCTATATATTTATTTTTTTTGCATATATATATTTTTCAGCACAACAAATATATTTTTTTCACTTAATTAGGCTTCCACATACACATACTTATTTTTTATTTTATTTATTATTATTTTTTCTCACTGGTCAATTTTATTTTTATTATTTTTGCTTGCCGATTGCTGTTGTAATATGCACTGGTCTGAAATAGCTGTATATATAGACATATAGACTATATCCAGGGTGTCTCTGATATTAGTCACATTGGGTTCTGCGACTATTTAGTATATTTTCTATTCATATATACCTTTTTATTTTATTATTACCTTTATTGTTAGTTTTGTCCGTCATATATATATACATCATGTACAAATATATATATACAGTGGGGCAAAAAAGTATTTAGTCAGTCAGCAATAGTGCAAGTTCCACCACTTAAAAAGATGAGAGGCGTCTGTAATTTACATCATAGGTAGACCTCAACTATGGGAGACAAACTGAGAAAAAAAAATCCAGAAAATCACATTGTCTGTTTTTTTAACATTTTATTTGCATATTATGGTGGAAAATAAGTATTTGGTCAGAAACAAAATTTCATCTCAATACTTTGTAATATATCCTTTGTTGGCAATGACAGAGGTCAAACGTTTTCTGTAAGTCTTCACAAGGTTGCCACACACTGTTGTTGGTATGTTGGCCCATTCCTCCATGCAGATCTCCTCTAGAGCAGTGATGTTTTTGGCTTTTCGCTTGGCAACACGGACTTTCAACTCCCTCCAAAGGTTTTCTATTGGGTTGAGATCTGGAGACTGGCTAGGCCACTCCAGGACCTGGAAATGCTTCTTACGAAGCCACTCCTTCGTTGCCCTGGCGGTGTGCTTTGGATCATTGTCATGTTGAAAGACCCAGCCACGTTTCATCTTCAATGCCCTTGCTGATGGAAGGAGGTTTGCACTCAAAATCTCACGATACATGGCCCCATTCATTCTTTCATGTACCCGGATCAGTCGTCCTGGCCCCTTTGCAGAGAAACAGCCCCAAAGCATGATGTTTCCACCACCATGCTTTACAGTAGGTATGGTGTTTGATGGATGCAACTCAGTATTCTTTTTCCTCCAAAGACGACAAGTTGTGTTTCTACCAAACAGTTCCAGTTTGGTTTCATCAGACCATAGGACATTCTCCCAAAACTCATCTGGATCATCCAAATGCTCTCTAGCAAACTTCAGACGGGCCCGGACATGTACTGGCTTAAGCAGTGGGACATGTCTGGCACTGCAGGATCTGAGTCCATGGTGGCGTAGTGTGTTACTTATGGTAGGCCTTGTTACATTGGTCCCAGCTCTCTGCAGTTCATTCACTAGGTCCCCCCGCGTGGTTCTGGGATTCTTGCTCACCGTTCTTGTGATCATTCTGACCCCACGGGGTGGGATTTTGCGTGGAGCCCCAGATCGAGGGAGATTATCAGTGGTCTTGTATGTCTTCCATTTTCTAATTATTGCTCCCACTGTTGATTTCTTCACTCCAAGCTGGTTGGCTATTGCAGATTCAGTCTTCCCAGCCTGGTGCAGGGCTACAATTTTGTTTCTGGTGTCCTTTGACAGCTCTTTGGTCTTCACCATAGTGGAGTTTGGAGTCAGACTGTTTGAGGGTGTGCACAGGTGTCTTTTTATACTGATAACAAGTTTAAACAGGTGCCATTACTACAGGTAATGAGTGGGGGAAAGAGGAGACTCTTAAAGAAGAAGTTACAGGTCTGTGAGAGCCAGAAATCTTGATTGTTTGTTTCTGACCAAATACTTATTTTCCACCATAATATGCAAATAAAATGTTAAAAAAACAGACAATGTGATTTTCTGGATTTTTTTTACTCAGTTTGTCTCCCATATTTGAGGTCTACCTATGATGTAAATTACAGACGCCTCTCATCTTTTTAAGTGGTGGAACTTGCACTATTGCTGACTGACTAAATACTTTTTTGCCCCACTGTACCTTTTAACTCCATATGCAGGCACATTGTTAGTGCCACTGCCACAATTATTATAATAAAGGCTTATTTTGTACATATTTGTCCTCCATATTTTTCCGTTTAGGTTTATATTATTCTGGGTTCTTTTTAGTAGTGCTTTTACCTATTATCCCGAGTGGTCAGCCACTCTTCGTTCTTGTGTATAGGCCATATCTTAGTGTATTAATATATATACACCTGGTGATTATTATTATTTATTTACTATTTTATTTGGATTGGCTTGGTACGCTTTTGTTCAACAGTATGATGGCCATCTACACACAGTATAATTAATAAATCTAGTAGTAATATACTTGTATGCCAAATTTCAAACTGTAATAGCAGTCTACAAGTTGTGATTTTGTGTTTATCCATATTTCATATAGCTATATTTATTTACTTGAAAATGGCTCCTAAAAACTACCATATGTAAAGTTGAGTTTATAATTTGCAACATTTACTGCTTGCTTCTCATACTTCTAACATCTATTCTACAGATGACAAATACTCAGTGCAAAGGACTTTTCATGGTAACTGCCTGCTCTTCCTAGGAGTGCAATAAAATATAGACTTTGGATAACATAAGACACCCTGCAATAGATTTTCACAGTTATGCTACACATCTCGATATGACGGGTGCACAATTACTTTGACCTAGACCCAGGAAAGCAGAAAAAAACCCTAAAAATGTAATCATAACGAATGAAATGACCTTGAGATATTTTCCTTCCCTGAAATATGGCATTTAAGATTGTTTTCTGTCACAGTGCAGAAGGCCTTGATAAACTACAGTTCTCTAGCCAATGATCAAAAATAACAGTAAGTCCAGCAGTCTCAGCGCGTTTCAAACACCCATGTCAACAACAGCAACGAAAAAAAGTTAAATAAAAGAAAAATAATTTTGCTTCAAAAGGTTTTTTTTTTGTTTTTAATTTTTCATCTCCATTGTGGAGATTTTAGCTTGTAAAGTTTATGTGATTTCTCCAGCGACCTAAGGAGCAATAGTACAAATCTCAGTCAGGGGGAGAAAAAGAACAAGATTCCAAAGAACGTCAGACCCAGCTTTCCTCCAACATGCAAAGACGTACGGCTCTGCTCTCCTCACTGATGTTACCTACTGTGATTGTAAGTGGGGGAGGAAAGTAGGCAAGAGCTGTCTGTACTTCTGCAGCTCTCCTCTCCCAGCACGGTCAGTGTGTAAGAAGGGGTAGAGTAGAGCAGAACTGTGTGTCATTACAAACACCTTTGCAACTGAAAAGGTGATAGTAACCCAACACTCAGCTGTACTCCCCCCTCCCCCCTTAAATCTAGATGCCAGCAGTCAGATCAGTGAGGGGGAATGAAGTTGTGTGTAACTACATCTCTCACAGAGAGAGAATGCTGATTTGTACTTACAATCTCTGGGGGCTTGTTCTTTAATTCTTTGCATGATGCCTCCCACTTATGATTGCGCAAAACTTTGTTGGGAAAATTGTAAATGCCTCCAGAGAAAAATATTTGCTAAGACCTCCGTGATCTAACTAAAGTTAAACTTCAAATTGTTGCTAACTAATATTGCCACAATATAGATAGGAAATGAAAAATGAATACATTTCTTTTATTCAGTTCTACATCTACTATTCTACAATCTGACGAGTTTATCATGTTCAGACTGGTGAAAGATCTGCTTTCTCAATAATTCAACACTATAAATGACCATAAAAAAACTTCAACGCTAATCTTATTAGAGAAAAGAAAAATGTACTGTATAGTCCCCATTTTTATCTAGTACTGATCACTCAATCTAAAAAATAAATGCTCAAATCAGTCTACAAATCTATCTTTAGTGAGAGATCAAATTATATTGTATATAAAAAGTCTATATAACCTTGTTAAAAAGCCTGTTTTTTGGTCACTAAAAAAACATCATACTAATGAGCATTATTTTAGAACGTTTTCCACCTTTATTGTCACTCATAACCTGTACAATTCAATTGAAAAGTAAATGGAAATCTTTTTGGGTGGAAAAAGAAAAATAAAGAACTAAAATAATGTAGTTTTATAACTATGCAAATCCTTAAACTAATACTTTGTTAAAGTACCCATTGAATTTATGACATCATTCAGTCTTTTGGGAAGTAGTCCGTAATCAAAACGGCAAATGTAGATTTGCCAATCTCTGCCCACTCTTCCTTGCAGTAGATCTCCAAATCTGTCAGACTGCAAGGTCATCTGCTCCCCACTTCAAGTCAACCCACAAATTTTCAATTGGATTCTGGTCTGAGCTCTGGCTAGGCTTTTCCAAAACGTTGTCATTTTTCTAGTGGTGCTTTTCTATTGTTGATTTGGAGTTATGCCTAGCGTCGTTGTGGTAAAAAGTGAAATTCCTCTTAATTTTCAGCCATTTAACAGAGGCGAAGGTTTTGTTGCAAAATTGATTAATATCTGGAACTGTCCATAATTCACTTCCAGGTGCCTCCATCATGTGTCACTGTGGGTATGGTGTTTATTTTGTGGTGTTCAGTGTTGGCTTGGCAACAAACATGTCTTCTGGAATTTTGGCTGAAAAAGTTCAACCTTGGTCTGCTTTAGATACACTTGACATAGATTTTAGGAAGAAAAAAAACAGCCAGTCTTGGATGCTTTTCTTCGTAAGAAAAAGCTTCCAACTTGCCACACTACCCCACAGAT
Source organism: Ranitomeya imitator (assembly GCF_032444005.1). NCBI lineage: Eukaryota > Metazoa > Chordata > Amphibia > Anura > Dendrobatidae > Ranitomeya > Ranitomeya imitator. The sequence continues at coordinate 331,438,546 of NC_091287.1, read as the reverse complement.
ATGAAATATATGAGAGATTGCTGTCACATGCAGTACACAATGAATACTTGACATAAATTCCTGCAGTACCTTTGCGGTCTACTTTTCCTACATTTTTCAAGGAGTTTCAGTTTTTGGTAATGTCACCAAATGTAAGCCACTTCTTGATGGGCATCTTCACAGTGTTTCATGGTATATTTAATGCCTCAGAATTTTTTTGTACTATTCCCTTGACTGTTAACTTTCAGCTGCGAGATCCCTTTGCTGTGTTGTAAGCGATTAACAGAAGATGGCTTTTGCTACAACTTGCAACTAAGAAACTGTCAGGAAAATCCTACTGTAACGGCTAAACTATATAAGGGGTTAATCAGAAACACTTGAAATGATCGCAGCTGTGTACTGACTAGTATGTTACATGAGTTTAAAAATGATTGGTTAATCCTCAACCCAACCATACACCCAATTATAAGAGGTGTTTTTTATAATTTTATTTATTTTAGTTATTTAATACATTATCATTTTAGATTTATTATATTTTATTTTCCCTCAAAATGATTTCAGTTTTTCTCCATAGATTTGTACGTACAGATTTGATGATATTAAAGGTGGAAAAAGTTCTGACAGGATTCTTTTTGGTATGACATTTTAACCGGGGGTGTACCCACTTTACTTCAACTGCTATTAAGATTTATAGAGAGGGGTAAAGGGGATTACGTTTTAAGGGCACAAATGGTGTTATTCCTCATGGACACACATGACAGCAAATTTACCTAAAAGGGTAGTTATTTTATAAAGGGTCTGTCCCCTTTTCAACAACCCCATATTAATGGGTCCAGGGAAGTGAAAAAAATAAACAAAAAACTTGATATCCATCTTCTGGACAGGTGCCTCTACCCCATAGACAGCACTGTGTTAATTGATGGTCTCTGGGATTGATATTTTGCATAGGCTTCACATGAGAGCTGCAGGCAATCAAGCTGCTGATCAGCTACATAGCCAAATTTTGTCCAAGTGGAATGGACAATGTTGATCCTGGCAAATTTCACAGGTGATGCAGCACAGACTACAGAACAAGAGTTCCAGTCCCGAAAGTGATATAAATATATATCTTTATGTTCTTACCTCCCTGGAGCCATTAATAAGCATCCACTGTGGCTTTACAGATGTAGTGGCAAGGCCAAAATATGAATACACTATGTTCCAAATTATTATGCAGATGACATTTTTCTCGGATTTTCCTAAATAGTCAGTGCAAATGACAGTCAATCTAATAAAAGACATCACCCGTTAGAGTATACATCGAATTTTATTTTAGAAACCTCCCAATGATAACAGTATAATCTCCAAAATGAATACAAACTCAAAATGCTCTGTTCCAAATTATTAGGCACAGTAGAATTTCTAAACATTTGATATGTTTTAAAGAACTGAAAATGCTCATTAGTGGAATTTGCAGCATTAGGAGGTCACATTCACTGAACAAAAAAGCTATTTAACTCCAAAACATCCTAACAGGCCAAGTTACATGTTAACATAGGACCCCTTCTTTGATAACACCTTCACAATTCTTGCATTCTTGAGTTTTTGGAGAGTTTCTGCTTCTACGTCTTTGCATGAAGTTAGAATCGCCTCCCAGAGTGGCTGTTTTGATGTGAACTGCCTCCCACCCTCATAGATCTTTTGCTTGATGATTCTCCAAAGGTTTTCTATAGGGTTGAGGTCAGGGGAAGATGGTGGTCACACCATGAGTTTATCTCCTTTTATGCCTATAGCAGCCAATGACTCAGAGGTATTATTTGCAGCATGAGATGGGGCATTGTCATGCATGAAGATGATTTTGCTCCTGAAGGCACGTTTCTGCTTTTAGACCATGGAAGAAAGTTGTCAGTCAGAAATGCTATTTACTTTACAGAGGTCATTTTCACATCTTCAGGAACCTTAAAGGGCCCCACCAGCTGGTTCCCCATGATTCCGGCCCAAAACAGGATTTTTCCACCTCCTTGCTGACGTCGCAGCCTTGTTGCGACATGGTGGCCATCCACTACTCCATCCATCTGGACCATCCAGGGTTACTCGACACTCATCAGTAAACAAGACTGTTTGAAAATTAGTCTTCATGTATGTCTGGGCCCACTGCCACCATTTCTGCTCATGAACACTGTTTAGGGGTGGCCAAATAGTAGGTTTATGCACCACAGCAAGCCTTTGAAGGATCATACACCTTGAGGTTCGAGGGACTCCAGAGTCACCAGCAGCTTTAACCCCCATGTGAGGGCTTATTTTTTGCAGGACGAGTTGTACTTTTGAACGACATCATTGGTTTTAGCATGTCGTGTACTAGAAAACAGGAACAAAATTCCAAGTGCGGTGAAATTGCAAAAAAAGTGCAATCCCACACTTGTTTTTTGTTTGGCTTTTTTGCTAGGTTCACTAAATGCTAAAACTGACTTGACATTATGATTCTCCAGGTCAGTACGAGTTCATAGACACCTAACATGACTAGGTTATTTTTTATCTAAGTGGTGAAAAAAAATTCCAAAGTTTGCTAAAAAAAAAAAAAAAAAAAAAAAAAAAATTGCGCCATTTTCCGATACTCGTAGCGTCTCCATTTTTCGTGATCTGGGGTCGGTTGAGGGCTTATTTTTTGCGTGCCGAGATGACGTTTTTAATGATAGCATTTTGGTGCAGATACGTTCTTTTGATCGCCCGTTGTTGCATTTTAATGCAATGTCGCGGCGACCTAAAAAACGTAATAATTTTTTTCTCGCTACGCCGTTTAGCGATCAGGTTAATGCTTTTTTTTAATTGATAGATTGGGCGATTCTGAGCGTGGCGATACCAAATACGTGTAGATTTGATTTTTTTTATTGATTTATTTTGATTGGGGCGAAAGGGGGGTGATTTAAACTTTTATATTTTTTTTATTTTTTTCACATTTTTTTTAACTTTTTTTTTTACTTTTGCCATGCTTCAATAGCCTTCATGGGAGGCTAGAAGCAGGCACAACGCGATCGGCTCTGCTACATAGCAGCGATCTGCTGATCGCTGCTATGTAGCAGAAATGGAGGTGTGCTGTGAGCGCCGACCACAAGGTGGCGCTCACAGCCACCGGTCATCAGTAACCATAGAGGTCTCAAGGACCTCTATGGTTACAATGGAGACGCATCGCCGACCCCGATCATGTGACGGGGGTCGGCGATGATGTCATTTCCGGCCGCCCGGATGCGGTAGTTAAATGCCGCTGTCTGCGATTGACAGCGGCATTTAACTAGTTAATAGGTGCGGGCAGATCGCGGAGCCCTGCATCAAAGCAGGGGATCTGACCTCGGATGTACTATCCCGTCCGAGATCAGATAGGGGTTAAATAACTGTTTGCTGCTTTGTAATGGTATTTTGGCAACTGCTCTCTTAATCCAATGAATTTGTCTGGCAGAAACCTTCCTCATTATGCCTTTATCTGCAAGAACTCTGTCTGTGCTCTGTTTCAGTCACAAATCTCTTCACAGTATGATCACAAAGTTTTTGTGAAGTTTCTAATTTTTTCATACCTTGTCCAAGGCACTGCACTATTTAACGCTTTTCAGCAGCAGAGAGATCCTTTTTATTTCTCATATTGCTTGAAACCTTTGGCCTGCTTAATAATGTGGAACATCATTTTAAGTAGTTTTCCTTTAATTAGAATCACCTGGAAAACTAATTATCACGTGTTTAAGATTGATTTCAGTTATCTATTGAGCCCTGAGACACAATACCATCCACAAGTTTATTTGAAAAACAAAACAATTAAATCTTTATGACACTTACATCCAATTTGCATAATAATTTGGAACACAGTGTATTGTTAAGGTCCTGATAATGGGCCATATGGACCCTTAACATTTAATTGTATAAAACTGGCCTAAGAAACTTTATAGAAATGAAATTGTTGGAAAGGAAATCATTGTCATTATAACAGTAGTTCCGATCTTCTAGACAAATCTGGCTAAAGGAGAAAAAAAACATAAAAATGTGTTGAAAGCAACAAGAGCATCATTATTTCTTCTAAAACTGTGAGAAGACACAGACTGAACGTTCCTAACACTGTGCTACCCAAAATGTGAGAAATCAGTATCTTGTCCGTCCAATAACCATAATTAAAGCTAATTGTACTGTATCTAACGAACCAAGAGCAGAAACAATTACTAGTATACAGTCTAGAAAGTTATATCATGGAAATCCAACATTCGGGGAACACGTAAAACATTAATGCGGCTGTTTCTGGAAGTTGTCGTGCTCTATTTTCTCTCTGAAGTTATATGTAGCACAAAAGCAAATATTAAAGTGTAAAGAAACCGTCTGGAAAACCACATGGAACTGTGCTCTCGCTCTGAACTCTGACTTGTTATTAGAACCCAGACCCAGTGGAAGTAGGAGAAAAACTATTGCTTTGTCCACTGCTCTGATCATCACCGAGGCAGGAGAAGTCTACACGTTCAAAAGACACCGCTCCAAGTCAGAGCCAATATCAATAGTCGCTCCTCCCCATGGGCCTGACTCAGTAAAGCCCAGCTGTGAATGTTGAATTTCGCTGCTTGCACACAGTCAGCCCTGAGCAAGGCCATCACTGAGACCATTGTGCTCTGCTCCACAAGACTGACAGGAGCTACAGTATGCATCCACAGCAGATGGGATTAGTGCATATCCTAATAAATCATCCCTGCAACAAGAAAACAAAGTCTTCCCTTTTCAACATCTGGCTAGCTTGGCCAATGGAAAATGTTTCAGATGACAGACTTGGGGAAGAAATCAGAAATGGAGCTCTTAGGGATCCTCTTTTCAGCTGTCGTGCAACTCGCCAACAACCAGTGTGGAATTTATACTAAGTATTTCCACTGAAATAAAATATATCACCAGGAAATATAATTCCTTCCTCTGTTAAGTCGTTAATATGTTATTCAGCGGTTTCTTAGAAAGTTTTTGGAAAAAGTTGACCGGCTTTGCAGTTCCACAGCGGGAGGAAACCAGTTCTGAAACGTGAATTGTGTAGGCTTGTGTTAAAGATTTACTGACAGATTTGAAGAAATGACACCTGCAGTCATTCTACCTTTCCACGAGTATAAATGTTGGTATGGACCTAATTCATCTCAGATAATACACAGAAATAACACATTGTATCAGGCCAGGTTCTAAAATGATTTGTAGACTTATTGTACATAAAAATGGTGCATTATAACTTGTGTCCTCATTACCCTACAAGCAGCATCAGACTGCAGCACCTTGGGCCCACCAGAGAAAATCATTCTTGGGACCCACTATGTAGCTACATTTGACAAGACCACCCATGGGGGCGTAGGGAGCAGTGAATATCCATCTCTCTTTAGCAGCGGGAACAGGCTTTAGCCGCAGCAGCCGGCTCCTCCTGTCACCGGACGGGCCCTCCTGACTCACGAGCCCCATAGCAGCTGCATGGTGTGCCCCAATTAGCAACACGCCACTGGCTGAGGGCCCTAGGCACATGCCGGCCCTGTATAACAGCAGATGTCAGTGCCTGGGCCCACCGAAGAATCCACGGGTTCTTAGGTGGGCCAGTCCGACCCTGCCTACAAGAAACAGCACCCTTAGGAGTTTCATTCTTCTACAAATAAAATATGATCTTCAATTTCACTACCACTTAAAGGAATCTGTCACCAGCCTTTTGCTGTCCTGTATGAGAGCAGCATGATGATGTAGCGGCACACACCCCGATTACAGTGATGTTTCACTTACTGAGCTACTTGCTGCCGTTTTGAAAAATCACTTTTATCTGCTACGGGTTTACCAGTGCTCAGAATGCTGAGCTCTGTTTAACCTCCCAAACCAATGATTGCCAACTATCTATATACACTGTGCATAGGCAAAAAGCTGACAATCAATGATGGAGACATAGTTGGACTACCTGGCAGTAGGTTTATTAGTCATCTAAAGATAATCTCCTGCTGATAAAATATTTTTTTTTTATAAAAACTACACTTAGCAGCCCGGTAAGTAAAACAGCACTGGAACCAGGGTCTCTGTCTTTTATTATGCTGTTTTCAGATTAGGTAGGAAAAGACTGGTGACAGATTCCCTGTAAAGTTCTAGTTTCTAACCATTCAACTGAATAGGTGTAGAACCTGGATGAGCTCAGAACCAGCAACAAATGCATTGCCTTCATTTTGCCAAATCAAAGATTCTTGAAACTTATTTAAAAATGTGAACTAAACTGAAAATTAATATTATATATTAACGCCTTCACGACCTTGGACGTATCCATATGTCCAGAATGGTAAGTATATACCGACCTTGTGCGTACGTGATCTCCGGTAGCTGTTCAGCTGATATGACAGCTGGCACCAGGAACTCACTTTGTACTGACCCGAAGAACGAAGCTGCCTTACCAAATTTACCACACGCGGAACGGCATAAAAAAAAATAAATCCTGAATTGCTGTTTTTTGTTCACTCTGCATCCCAAACATAAGAACAGAAAGTGATCAAGAAACGTCATGATCCCGAAAATGGTACCAATAAAAACGTCAACTCGTCCTGCAAAAACCAAGCGATCACACAACTGTCGGCAAAAATAGGGCAAAAATTGACTTCACTCTTTAATTTAATGGCATAAAAATTGAAAATGTGAAAACTGCAAAATTTTCCAGATTTTAGCCATAGTTCCAATTTATTTCACAAATAGTCGCAAGTCATATTGAACAAATGTTACCACTATTATAAAGTACAATATGTCAGGAAATAACAGTCTCAGAATCAGTGGGATCCGTTGAAACGTTCAAGAGTTATTACCACATAAAGTGACAGTAGTCAGAATTGTAAAATTTGGCCTGGTCAAGAAGGTGAAAGAAGGCTTGGGCGTGAAGGGGTTAAAGGTGTTGTCCAAGCTTGGGCTAAAAGTCTGCAGTTATTCTATGTGAATGCAGACTTGTGAATCCTCACATCGCGCGCACTTCGCACTGGGAGGATTCTCCCGTATCGTTGCCGGGAATGGTGGGTGCATGATCTCAAGTATGTAGTTTGCATACATGTGGTAACATGCCCACTAGACGGGCGTGGCCTTGCTCAATGCAAGTGTATTATGTGAGGCAGGAAACAGTCTAGTCGGAATGTGGCTGGAAGAACGCAAATTGCATACTTGCAATCACATGGCCACCAGCACCAGAGAATCCTCATCGTACGCACGAAGTGAGGATTCACAAGTCTGTAATCATTTAGAGTGACTAAGCCCAGACACCAAATGTAAAGGTGAACCTACAACGTGTGTACACCACAGTACTGAATATTAGAAACGACTGATAAAGGCTTACTACTTACAACTTTTTCTTCACTTCTACTTTGACCACCTTAGGTGTCCAACCTCATTTTTCCAATGCATGGACACCAGCTACCTACAAGGTTGTCCTCTTAAAGAACAATGGCACTGAGGAGCAGAACAGGTAGGAGAACGCAGAGGGACCATGAAGGGAGAGTGGGTAGATAATCTGCTGCCTCCTGTTGTCTCGTTCACTTTTGCATTCCTCGCACGTTTGCTCAAAGCATTCAAGGTTAAAGAGATTTTATTTAAGCAAATTTGATCTGATTTTGCCTTCCAATATGATTCATTAGATCCTTGTCAAGTTGGGAAGAAAAAATGATGAAAAGCAATAGTTTAATAATGTGTGTGCAGTTTCATTATCTCTCCACATTACAACAACATCATCTTTGTCTGCGCTGGGAAAAAGCCTAATTGGACATTACCATCTTTTCTGTAACATTCATTATTTCTGGAACACACAGGACTGTATCGCTTCTTCAGTTATCAAATAAGAGGAAAAAAAAGACCTCTCCAATTAAAAGGGAAACGTATAACAATGTAGGTATGCATTTAAAGGGTTTTTCGGCTGTTTTTAAACATTTATCAGTGGGAAGCTACTCAGCTAAAATAAAATGAGAAGGGATACTCTGCATCATTAATCCCCTAGAGCACAACCTAATGTGGTGTCCACCTCTGTCAGACTGAAAGCGATGAGACCCCAAACCAGCAGTCATCTGCCAGTAGTGGCAGTAGTACTTCACTGATGGCTGCAGTGGCAATGATGTTACTGGTGTTGAGTATGCCTTCTCTTATCTTTCAACAGGGTAGCTACCAGGGCCGGACTAGTCATCTGGCAAATGCCAGATGGGCCTGTGCCAATTTTGGGCCTCTCCTTCCCGCCCGGTATGTCCTATTTGTTCTGTTTAGATTCCTGCTCTGCCAGGGATTAACTCCAGCGGTGACCTGACCTATGTTTCAGCAGCATGGTGACAGCACGCCGACAGTTCTGCTCAGGTGAGGTCTGCAGATTATATGCCCTTTCACTAGCTAGTTACAGGGCCCTGTAGGTTTGAATTCCCTTTTCCCTCTAATAATAAAGACCTTCGTTTAAAAACTGCATTTTCTGTTTACTTTGTTATCTTTGTCTAACATTTAAGTTTGTTTGGTGCTCTGAAACATTTAAGTGTGACAAATATGCAAACTGTGGGACGTCCTAAAGCAGTCCCTGGGTGGGAAACCGACTCCACGGTATAATCCCTGAGCACCTATTGCCTATAGATGTGCTACTGCTGCCTGGAGAATCCTTCTATCCAGAATTGCATCCGCTAAAGCCTGAGAATGGATATTATAGTGTTTAGAGAAAGTGTGTAGACTGGACCAGTTCGCTGCCTTGCAAACCTGTTCCACTGATGCCGAAGAGCCCAGAAAGCGCCCACTGCCCGAGTGGAGTGTGCCCTAATCCCAGCCGGAACGACTGTGCCTCTGATGCGGTAGGACTCCTGGATAGTCAACCGTATACACCTGGCTATGGTCGATTTTGAGACCGCGAGTCCCTTTCTGGAACCCTCGGGGAGGACGAACAGTGTGTCTGTCTGCCGAAAGGATGCTGTCCGAGACACATATTTCCTGAGAGCTCTCACTAGATGTAGCGTATGGAAAGCCCTTTCCACACGGTGCGTTGGCGCCAGGCAAAACGAAGGCAAGACAATGTCCTCGTTCATGTGGAACGAGGAAACAACCTTTGGCAAAAAAGGGGGAGCTGGCCTAAGTACCACCTTATCCTAATTAAAAAGCAAAAACCGGAGCTCGGCAGGATAGAGCCGCCAGCTCCGAGACCCGCCTGATGGATGTTATGGCCATATTCCTGCAGGACCCCTAGGATCAGGTTAAGGTCCCAAGCATCCAGGGGGGCCTTGTAAGGTGGTACCATGTGAGCAATGCCTTGCATGAAGGTCTTCACCTGTAAATTGGTAGCGATCCTGTGCTGAAAAAGGACAGACAAGACCGATATCTGTCTCTTGAGGGTACTTGGTGCTAGACCCGAATCCAGGCCGGTTTGGAGGAACGCTAAAATGTTGAGGAGAGAGAAACAAAGTGGGGAATAGCCGCACTCTGTGCACAATGCGAAGAAGATCTTCCAGGTGTGATGGTAGATACGTGCTGAGGCGGGGTTCCGGGCACCAATCATAGTAGCGGCCACCTTCTGGGAGAACCTGGCCTGGGTTGGAATCCAAGATTCAACGGCCAGGCCGGTAAACAAAGGGCCCCTGAGCACTGATGGTAGATCAGGCCCCCTGGGAGAGAAGGTCCGCGTGCTCTGGCAGCCGCCAGGGAGTCACGGTGAGTAGCTGCACTAGGTCTGCGTACCAAGACCACCGAGGCCAATCTGGAGCGACCAGAATTGCCAGGAGCCGCTCTATCTTGATCTTTTTGATGACCCTTGGGAGCATTGGTAGCGGAGCAAACGGTATGGGAGGTGAAACTTGTTCCAACGTAGGACTAACGCATCTACGGTGATTGCCTGTGGATCCCGGTATCGGGCGACAAACCTGGGCACTTTGGTGTTTACTCTGGAGGCCATCAGGTCCACGTCCGGGGTCCCCCAGCGTTGGCAAATCTGTTGAAAAACATCAGGGTGAAGCGACCAGTCCCCGGACGCCAGACCCTGTCGGCTGAGGAAATCCGCCGCCTAGTTCTCCTTGCCCGGAATGTGGACTGCCGAGATCACAGAGCGGTACTTCTCGCCCCAGCAGAGCATCTGTTTTACCTCGTGCATGGCTGCCTTGCTGCGGGTACCCCCTTGATGATTTATGTACGCCACGGCCAGGGCATTGTCCGATTGGATCCGGACGGGGAGTCCTGCCAGGAGACAATGAAAGTGCTGTAGAGCCAGCCAAATAGCCTGAACCTCCAGAAGGTTGATCAGAAGGGCTCACTCCCGTGAAGACCAGCGTCTCTGGGCTGTATGTTGGCGAAAGACTGCTCCCCATCCGAGGAGACTGGCATAGGTTGTGAGCACCAGCCATTGGACTGAGGGAAAAATTTTCCCCTGTTGAATGTAGGAATTCATTGTCCACCATGACAGCACCTGTCTGACCTGAGTGGACAGACGGCACCGGAGATTGAGAGAGAATGGGTTCCTGTCCCAAGCTACCAAGAGGGCATGCTGTAGGGCAGGGGTGTCAAACTGCATTCCTCGAGGGCCGCAAACCATGCGTGTTTTCAAGATTTCCTTAGCATTGCACAAGGTGCTGTAATCATTATGTGTGTAGGTGTTTAAATTAGCACCTGTGCAGTACAAGGAAATCCTGAAAACATGACCTGTTTGCAGTCCTCAAAGAATGCAGTTTGACACCCCTGCTGTAGGGGACGAAGATGGAGTTGTGCAAACGGAACTGCCTTTATCGCTGCCACCATCCTTCCTAAGATTCTCATGAAAAACCGGATGGTATGAGGGACCGGCTGGCGAAGGAACCGCACTTCCCGCCGGAGTGCTAGGACCTTGTCCCGGGGGGGTATTGTGAGCCCTCGGGAGGTGTTGAAGATCATTTGCAGAAAGGTGTTCCTTTGAGATGGCACAGGAGACAAATTTCTTAAATTCACCAGCCATCTCAGGCGGGCAAGAGTATCCAGCGTGATGCAGACACTTTCCTCGCAGGTCCGAAAAGATGGACCGTTGACCAGGAGGTCGTCTAAATATGGCAAGATGACTATACCCCGGGAATGCAGGATGGACACCACGGTCACCAAGACCTTTGTGAACACCCTGGGGGCGGAGGCCAGCCCAAATGGCAATGCTGTGAAATGCAGACTGCTGATGGCAAAACGAAGAAACCTCTGATGCGGGGGGAATATGGGGATGTGAAGATAGGCGTCTTGGATATCTATAGACGCCAAATATTCTCCCTTTTCCATGACAGCAATGACCGAGTGGAGAGATTCCATTCGGAAATGACGAATGCTGACAAACCTGTTCAGAAGCTTCAGGTCTAGAATGGGCCTTACTGCTCCATCCTTTTTGGGGACTATGAACAGGTTGGAATAGAAACCTTGAAACTTCTCATCCTCTGGTACAGGGACGATAACTCCGCTGAGCCGAAGAGACTCGACAGCCTTGAATAAGGCCCGTGCCCGGAATTCTGAACTGGGAAGACGAGATAGAAAAAAAATCGACTTGGGGGGCAGCTGATAAATTCTATCTTGTGCCCTCAGGACAACAGCTCTCTTACCCATCTGTCGTGTATGAAGGCGAGACAGACTGGACGAAACCAGAGTAGGTGGCCGCCCACTTTGCTGGCGACAACCGGAGACTGCCTCCAGTCATTTGGATGAGAATCTGGAGCGCCTAGATCCTTTAGATCTTGGCTGGTGGGACCACATCCTGCCCAACGGGTTGGTTCTGTATGAGATCTGATGATCCCTGTTCTGATTAGGCCGACCTGAACTAATGGGATCGGCCTCCGCGGTCCACCCCGGGTTTCGAAAGGACCTAAACCGTGCCTGAAAGCGGTGACGAAATGGCTGCTGAGTCCTTTGCTGCGGGACGAAGTTGCTCTTCCCCCTGTGGCGTCTGAAATTAGTTGATCTAATTTTTCGCCAAATAACCGACCACTCTGATAGGGCAAAGTAGTAAGGGACGTTTTTGAGGTTGAATCTGTCCGCCACGTCCTCAACCATAGAGCCCTCCTAATGGAAATAGCGTTTCCGGCAGCCAGTGCTGCACATGTCGCCGCATCCAAAGATGCATTAATCAAATAGTCTCCCGCTAGAGCGAGCGGATTTGAGATTTCAGCCACCTCGGATGGCAGGTCCTTATCCTGCAGGGCTCTATTCAATGACCAGGATATCATGGCCTTAGCTACCCAAGTCGCCGCAAAAGAGGGTGAAAGGGCTGAACCTGAAGCTTCAAAAACTGAGTGAGCCAGGCTCTCAATGAGACGATCAGTTGGATCCTTAATAGAAGAACCATTAGGGAGGGATAACAAAGTTTTAGAAGCCAATCATGACAATGGAGGATCCACCGAAGGGGATTCTGCCCAATTCTTACGGAGTTCAGGAGCGAAAGGATATCTTGTGTTCAGGGCCCTCTGACCGAAGAACCGCTTGTCTGGTCGCTCCCTGTGATGTTGCACTATATCCTCAAACTCTGGGTGAGTGCAAAATACTCTAAGACTGTTTTGACCATTTAAATGACACCTTATGACCCGAGGCCAAGGTGGATTCTTCGTCTATACTCAGGGTTTGGTTGACGGCCTCAATGAAGCTGTCGATTGTCTCCTGGTAATTAGGTGCCTCTAAATTGAGGGATCCTTCGGAATCATAATCCGGGTTTTGTTCACTAACCACACCAGGAGAGGGAGAGATAGAACTCATGGATGCCGAGGCAGCAGACGGACCAGAGGATGCTGTGTGGGTTCGTTTCCCCAGCGCTTGCTTAGAGAGAGAGCGGCCCCTGCAGGCGGAGGTTCCTGTGAGATGGAGGATTCCTCCAAGACAGGCAAACCACTGTCCCTGCCCCTATCTGGGGCCTGAAGGAACTCGATTGCTCTAGATAGCGACACCATAGATTGTGACAGAGACAGGGCCCATTGGGGGGGAAACAACACACTGGGCTCAGTCACGGGGAGGGCTTCTGAGCGCACTTGGAATCGCAGGCCTCACAGAACCGATTGCTCTGGGCATGCGGAAAAGCAGACCGACAGGTAAAACATGAGGTATATAATACAGTATGGGTCTTGGTCCTTCTAGACATGGTGGGCCTGCTGCCGAAAGAAACCCCAATCTAGAATAGATGCAGCAGGGAGAGTGAAAGCGAGAGCGAGAGGAGCTGCCAGACTGTGGCAAGTAACACTTACCCCAGTCATGTGTCCCTGCGGAACAACGTAAAAGAAACAGATCCTATGAATTGCCCTATCTTCAAAAAAGCGCGCTCTGCTCATAGGGGTGGAACAGGAAGCAGACACGCTCCAGAGGCAGGACTTTCACCCGCGGCCTAGTATAAGCAAAAATCGGGGACTAAATTTCCGGGGCCCGCATGAGAATACGGGGGCAGGGCAGGGCCACCAGAAGCAGATGTGCTCCGGAGGTGGGAATTTCACCCGCGGCCTAATACCAGCAAAAGCCGGGGAGTAAATTTCCGAAGCCTGCCCGAGAATACGGTGCGGAGCCGACCCGAGGCCATCGGAAGACCCACCGAAAGCCAAATTTTCACCCATCGACCCGGACCTGCTGGACGATACAGGGGGGAGAGGTGTGCACATGGAAGAGCGCTGTAGTAAGAGCCCTCCTAGTCCCCTACTACTGCAAAGAATTCCAGCTTCAGGTTAGAGAGGGGGCTGCATAAAGGACGGTGCAGGCACCCTAGCTCCATCTTCCCTTCAGGGGATGAGAAGAGGGACAATCTACCTCCTTCCATCACCGCAGTCTTAGCATTGGTGATGCAGTGGGGGCTGCACGGACTGCAGATATGCACCTCTACAGCTTAGTGTTTCAATACTTTAGGGTGGTCAGGGCTGAGTCCAGCATCCTGTCCCACATTGCGGGAGTGGATACGTGAAGGCCCACACTCCACGTGCTTACCAGTTGTTGGTTTGGGGAGATCGGACCCCTTCAAAAGGGTCCGTCGCCCCTGTCTCACCTTCATGGTAAAAAAGAGAAAAGAAGTCTAGAAGAAGAGGGGACGGGAAGAAAAACATTAGACTCGAACAAAGACGACCCAGGAAAACACACTCAGAAGGGAGGTAAGAACATTTCTAAAACAATCCACAGTGAGGAGATTGGAACAAAACAAAATCCTCTAAACTGCATGCTCGCAAACGCCAGAAGCCTGACAAACAAGATGGAAGAACTAGAAGCAGAAATATCTACAGGTAACTTTGACATAGTGGGAATAACCGAGACATGGTTAGATGAAAGCTATGACTGGGCAGTTAACTTACAGGGTTACAGTCTGTTTAGAAAGGATCGTAAAAATCGGAGAGGAGGAGGGGTTTGTCTCTATGTAAAGTCTTGTCTAAAGTCCACTTTAAGGGAGGATATTAGCGAAGGGAATGAGGATGTCGAGTCCATATGGGTTGAAATTCATGGAGGGAAAAATGGTAACAAAATTCTCATTGGGGTCTGTTACAAACCCCCAAATATAACAGAAAGCATGGAAAGTCTACTTCTAAAGCAGATAGATGAAGCTGCAACCCATAATGAGGTCCTGGTTATGGGGGACTTTAACTACCCGGATATTAACTGGGAAACAGAAACCTGTGAAACCCATAAAGGCAACAGGTTTCTGCTAATAACCAAGAAAAATTATCTTTCACAATTGGTGCAGAATCCAACCAGAGGAGCAGCACTTTTAGACCTAATACTATCTAATAGACCTGACAGAATAACAAATCTGCAGGTGGTTGGGCATTTAGGAAATAGCGACCACAATATTGTGCAGTTTCACCTGTCTTTCACTAGGGGGACTTGTCAGGGAGTCACAAAAACATTGAACTTTAGGAAGGCAAAGTTTGAACAGCTTAGAGATGCCCTTAATCTGCTAGACTGGGACAATATCCTCAGAAATGAGAATACAGATAATAAATGGGAAATGTTTAAGAACATCCTAAATAGGCAGTGTAAGCGGTTTATACCTTGTGGGAATAAAAGGACTAGAAATAGGAAAAACCCAATGTGGCTAAACAAAGAAGTAAGACAGGCAATTAACAGTAAAAAGAAAGCATTTGCACTACTAAAGCAGGATGGCACCATTGAAGCTCTAAAAAACTATAGGGAGAAAAATACTTTATCTAAAAAACTAATTAAAGCTGCCAAAAAGGAAACAGAGAAGCACATTGCTAAGGAGAGTAAAACTAATCCCAAACTGTTCTTCAACTATATCAATAGTAAAAGAATAAAAACTGAAAATGTAGGCCCCTTAAAAAATAGTGAGGAAAGAATGGTTGTAGATGACGAGGAAAAAGCTAACATATTAAACACCTTCTTCTCCACGGTATTCACGGTGGAAAATGAAATGCTAGGTGAAATCCCAAGAAACAATGAAAACCCTATATTAAGGGTCACCAATCTAACCCAAGAAGAGGTGCGAAACCGGCTAAATAAGATTAAAATAGATAAATCTCCGGGTCCGGATGGCATACACCCACGAGTACTAAGAGAACTAAGTAATGTAATAGATAAACCATTATTTCTTATTTTTAGTGACTCTATAGCGACAGGGTCTGTTCCGCAGGACTGGCGCATAGCAAATGTGGTGCCAATATTCAAAAAGGGCTCTAAAAGTGAACCTGGAACTTATAGGCCAGTAAGTCTAACCTCTATTGTTGGTAAAATATTTGAAGGGTTTCTGAGGGATGTTATTCTGGATTATCTCAATGAGAATAACTGTTTAACTCCATATCAGCATGGGTTTATGAGAAATCGCTCCTGTCAAACCAATCTAATCAGTTTTTATGAAGAGGTAAGCTATAGACTGGACCACGGTGAGTCATTGGACGTGGTATATCTCGATTTTTCCAAAGCGTTTGATACCGTGCCGCACAAGAGGTTGGTACACAAAATGAGAATGCTTGGTCTGGGGGAAAATGTGTGTAAATGGGTTAGTAACTGGCTTAGTGATAGAAAGCAGAGGGTGGTTATAAATGGTATAGTCTCTAACTGGGTCGCTGTGACCAGTGGGGTACCGCAGGGGTCAGTATTGGGACCTGTTCTCTTCAACATATTCATTAATGATCTGGTAGAAGGTTTACACAGTAAAATATCGATATTTGCAGATGATACAAAACTATGTAAAGCAGTTAATACAAGAGAAGATAGTATTCTGCTACAGATGGATCTGGATAAGTTGGAAACTTGGGCTGAAAGGTGGCAGATGAGGTTTAACAATGATAAATGTAAGGTTATACACATGGGAAGAGGGAATCAATATCACCATTACACACTGAACGGGAAACCACTGGGTAAATCTGACAGGGAGAAGGACTTGGGGATCCTAGTTAATGATAAACTTACCTGGAGCAGCCAGTGCCAGGCAGCAGCTGCCAAGGCAAACAGGATCATGGGGTGCATTAAAAGAGGTCTGGATACACATGATGAGAGCATTATACTGCCTCTGTACAAATCCCTAGTTAGACCGCACATGGAGTACTGTGTCCAGTTTTGGGCACCGGTGCTCAGGAAGGATATAATGGAACTAGAGAGAGTACAAAGGAAGGCAACAAAATTAATAAAGGGGATGGGAGAACTACAATACCCAGATAGATTAGCGAAATTAGGATTATTTAGTCTAGAAAAAAGACAACTGAGGGGCGATCTAATAACCATGTATAAGTATATAAGGGGACAATACAAATATCTCGCTGAGGATCTGTTTATACCAAGGAAGGTGACGGGCACAAGGGGGCATTCTTTGCGTCTGGAGGAGAGAAGGTTTTTCCACCAACATAGAAGAGGATTCTTTACTGTTAGGGCAGTGAGAATCTGGAATTGCTTGCCTGAGGAGGTGGTGATGGCGAACTCAGTCGAGGGGTTCAAGAGAGGCCTGGATGTCTTCCTGGAGCAGAACAATATTGTATCATACAATTATTAGGTTCTGTAGAAGGACGTAGATCTGGGTATTTATTATGATGGAATATAGGCTGAACTGGATGGACAAATGTCTTTTTTCGGCCTTACTAACTATGTTACTATGTTACTATGTAAGTCTGAGAAAAAACAGACATGTGCCTCCTAAAGACACTAAGCATGAACTGGATTAACCTGTGGCCAGTGTCAGGGTGTATATGGCGGAGGAGCTAACTTTTTTATGTTTGCTTAGTGTCAGTCTCCTGGAGGCAGTAGCATACACCCACAGTCCACAGTCCTGTGTCCCCCAATGAGACAAAAGAGAAATACAGCTGCACACCCCTTTAGATCCCACCTAAACAGAGACTAGAATGCTCTAAAACTGAAGCTAGACAAAATGTATCACAGTGCAAAGGAAAAAAATGGTGCTACACTTTATGCTATCTACAGTGTACCTGTAACATGTGCAAGAACAGCCAAGACTTTACACGTGCTGCGCCGATTCTTTGGAATGCACTACCTAGGTTAATACGATTAATCCCCAATCCCCACAGTTTTAAGCGTGCCCTAAAAACTCATTTGTTCAGACTGGCCTACCGCCTCAATGCATTAACCTAACGATCCCTGTGTGGCCTATTTATAATAAAAAAAAAAAAAAAAAAAGGTTCCTCGCATCATGTTCTCATACACTTTATGCAGTATTAGCCCTCTGTGTCTGTACTGCTACATACTTAGGCAGGTAACTGGTTCATGCAGCTTTACATGAACACCTGAGCCTTACACTATAGCTGGTCCGAATAACTAAAGCAATTGTTACCATCCACCTCTCGTGTCTCCCCTTTTCCCCATAGTTTGTAAGCTTGCGAGCAGGGCCCTCACTCCTCCTGGTATCTGTTTTGAACTGTATTTCTGTTATGCTGTAATGTCTATTGTCTGTACAAGTCCCCTCTATAATTTGTAAAGCGCTGCGGAATATGTTGGCGCTATATAAATAAAATTATTATTATTATTATTATGATTCCAGTGCTCTGTAATTCTTTTTATGTTATTGAATCGTCTTCATCAGTATTCTACCAGGACTATAAGAGCTGGAACTTCCTGTACATCACTTCTCAGCATACATTGCTCTTGTCATTGTATATTGGCTTATGTACATTGAGTTTAAAGTTCATCCCTCTGTTATTCTTGTATGCACTTGACTCTCTGTGATAATCTTAAAAATGTGGCCCTGCCGTGTACTGTGTAATGGCTGTGCCTGACCGTACAGGAACATGGTCTGATCATACCACAGCTCCTGGGCAGAAGAGGAGGCAATAGAGTGCCGCTTCTTCTGTCGCTCCACCCAGTTACCTGTCCGTTATTAAAGGGAACCTGTCACCCCGAAAATCGTGGGTGAGGTAAGCCACCGGCATCAGGGGCTTATCTACAGCATTCTGTAATGCTGTAGATAAGCCCCCGATGTAACCTGAAAGAGGAGAAAAAGACGTTAGATTATACTCACCCAGGGGTGGTCCCGCTGCGGTTCGGTCAAATGGGTGACTCAGATCCGCTCCAGCGCCTCCCATCTTCATTCCATGACGTCCTCTTCTGGTCTTCATGCCGCAGCTCTTGCGCAGACGTACTTTGTCTGCCCTGTTGAGGGCAGAGGAAAGTACTGCAGTGCGCAGGCGCCAGAAAGGTCTCCTCTTTCAGGTAACATCGGGGGCTTATCTACAGCATTACAGAATGCTGTAGATAAGCCCCCCATGCCGGTGGGCTTACCTCACCCGCGATTTTCGGGGTGACAGGTTCCCTTTAACACCATTAACCCTTTTAACTGTGCAAGAGCTACTGAGTATTTTCAAGAGTAAACAATCTATTGTAGGACTACTACTCTCAGTGTGTCTTTTAGTATGAGTTGAAGCACAGGCAGAAAGCTCACACTAGGAGTTGCAATTCTGAAATAGCTTTTTACACTCTGAAATGTAAAGTTAAAGAAAATCCGTCAGCAGGTTTCTGCTACCTCGTCTTGAGAGCAACGCGATGTAGGCAAAGAGAACCTGAATCCAACGATGTATCACTTACTGGGTGTAGCCGTTCTGACACAGAGCTTTTAGATTTAGAATGAAGCAGAGCCGAGAAAGCTAACCACGCCAACACCAGACTCTCCATGCATAGACACCTCATAGACAGTGAGGTGTTTAGTTGCTGGACTAATCTGGCAATGCTAATCTCTTAGTGAAAAATCCTTCACAGTTGGTACACAACAGCATACACTTTGACAAGTGACAAATCCCTGAAATCGGTGTCTCAGCCTCTATCTCCTACTGTTTTTTAAATTACATAGCAAAAACCGACAGATTCTCTGTGGGGATAAAGGGCTCAGCATTACCCTTCTGGGTGGGAGCAATTGTCTATAATAGTAGGTGGTCACAGAGTTTGGCCAGCTTTACTGTCTACAATTCATCGTCTGAGTATGGGTTGTGATGTGCAGCTGCGGATCTCCTGACCAGAAGTTGCCAGCCAATGCCGTGGATGTGTTCAGGTCCAGACATGATGGTCCACACATGGTCCATGAACTGTGGACGGAGATTGCTATAAATAAGCCAATATTCATGGTGTACTATGGTACAGAGGTGCAGTGATTGTGTCACAGCATGGACAATCACTTCGCTTTCAACTCAGGCTCCTCAGGGGGACTCTTCTTGATACAGCCCAGTCTGTGGTTGAGGGACGTGTCCCATCAGTCAGCTTCTGTGGTGAGCTATTCTTCTCCATATAATGTTATATGTTCTATATAGCTCCCTGAGCTCCCAAGTTGTTAGTCATTTCCAAATATAAAGCTGGATGATATGGCCACCATTACAGCTGCTATAGGTGTTTCTCCGAGTAACCTTACAATTTTGAACTGCAAGTTTGCCAATCACACAGAAATAAGTAACAGCCAGCAGTTTGGATGAAGCACATGTCCGCTGCATCCAAAGCGCTGCCGGCTATTGAACGCACATGATTCTGCATGTGTTCACTGAACTGTCCAATACATCGTATGGGTGAGATTTCTCTGCAAGAGAAACTGACATGATGCGGTCTGGAAAGACGAGCCGCATGTCAGTCTCCACGGGTGAGCAGTGGGCATCTCTGGATGCATAGTGGACATGGGATTCATAGTGGACATGGGATTTCTTGAAATTCCATCCACTATGCTGTAAGATCTGGCTGCTGCGGGTTTGAAGTTGCATAAATATACAGCGTCCAACCTGCAGCAATTACTGATCATGTGCACATACCCTAAACATGGCAATTTTACTATTCAGGTGACAGGTTAAGATTGATGATAAACCTTGTGGCATCACTCATGGTGGGCACATTTGTTCACATCCAGCTTTAGAACAAACACTTTACAAAAGTAATGGATTCATTATTAACCCCTTACCGGCATCGGACGTACTATACCGTCCGATGCCGGCTCCCCTGCTTTGATGCAGGGCTCCGCGGTGAGCCCGCACCAAAGCCGGGACATGTCAGCTGTTTTGAACAGCTGACATGTGCCCGTAATAGGCGCGGGCAGAATCGCGATCTGCCCGCACCTATTAACTAGTTAAATGCCGCTGTCAAACGCAGACAGCGGCATTTAACTACCGCTTCCGGTCGGGCAGGCAGGAAATGACGTCATCGCCGACCCCCGTCACATGATCGGGGGTCGGCGATGCTTGTGAATGGTAACCATAGAGGTCCTTGAGACCTCTATGGTTACTGATTGCCCGTCGCTGAGAGCGCCACCCTGTGGTCGGCGCTCACAGCACACGTGCAATTCTGCTACATAGCAGCGATCAGCAGATCGCTGCTATGTAGCAGAGCCGATCGTGCTATGCCTGCTTCTAGCCTCTCATGGAGGCTATTGAAGCATTGCAAAAGTTTAAAAAAAAAGTTTAAAAAAATGTGAAAAAAATAAAAAAAACATAAAAGTTTAAATCACCCCCCTTTCGCCCCAATCAAAATAAATCAATAAAAAAAATATCAAATCTACGCATATTTGGTATCGCCGCGCTCAGAATCGCCCGATCTATCAATTAAAAAAAAAGTATTAACCTGATCGCTAAACAGCGTAGCGGGAAAATAATTCGAAACGCCAGAATTACGTTTTTTTGGTCGCCGCGACATTGCATTAAAATGCAATAACGGGCGATCGAAAGAACGTATCTGCACCGAAATGCTATCATTAAAAACGTCATCTCGGCACGCAAAAAATAAGCCCTCAACCGACCCCAGATGATGAAAAATGGAGACGCTACGAGTATCGGAAAATGGCGCAATTTTTTTTTTTTTAGCAAAGTTTGGAATTTTTTTTCACCACTTAGATAAAAAATAACCTAGTCATGTTTGGTGTCTATGAACTCGTAATGACCTGGAGAATCATAATGGCAGGTCATTTTTAGCATTTAGTGAACCTAGCAAAAAAGCCAAACAAAAAACCAATGTGGGATTGCACTTTTTTTGCAATTTCACCGCACTTGGAATTTTTTTCCCGTTTCCTAGTACACGACATGCTAAAACCAATGATGTCGTTCAAAAGAACAACTCGTCCCGCAAAAAATAAGCCCTCACATGGCCAAATTGACGGAAAAATAAAAAAGTTATGGCTCTGGGAAGGAGGGGAGCGAAAAACGAACACGGAAAAACGAAAAATCCCCCGGTCATGAAGGGGTTAAAGGGAATCTGTCACCCCATTTTAGGCCTATAAGCTAAGGGCACCGCCATCAGGGGCTTATCTACAGCATTCTGTAATGCTGTAGATAAGCCCTCCCATGTAACCTGAAAGATAAGAAAAACAAGTTGGATTACACTCACCCAGGGGCGGTCCTGGTTCGTTCTGGTCCGATGGGTGTCGCGGTCCGGTTCGGCGCCTCCCATCTTCATACAATGACGTCCTCTTCTTTGCTTCCTGCCGTGGCTCCTGCGCAGGTGAACTTTATCTGTCCTGTTGAGGGCAGAGCAAAGTACTGCAGTGCGCAGGCCCGGGAAAGGTCAGAGGCCCAGCGCCTGCACACTGCAGTACTTTGCTCTGCCCTCAACAGGACAGATAAAGTTCACCTGCGCAGGAGCCACGGCAGGAAGCAAAGAAGAGGACGTCATTGTATGAAGATGGCAGGTGCTGGACCACCAAGGTGAATATAATATAACTTGTTTTTATCTTTCAGGTTACGTCGGGGGCTTATCTACAGCATTATAGAATGCTGTAGATAAGCCCCTGATGGTGGTGGCCTTAGCTTATAGGCCTAAAATGGGGTGATCTATTCCCTTTAACAATCTGCTGTGAGGATAAATCAAGATTTGTTCATATGTGCACAAATTTGATCAAAAGACAAGAAGGAATTGTGCTGCACGCAGCACTATTTTTCCCATCAAAATCATGGAATGTGTCGGACCCCCATTATAAGCCAAAGGAGTTGATTGGGTGCCAGTGGTGTTTGTACAGCTGATCCAGCAATGCTTACTGATGTCACATTGCATGTGTGAATATAACCTTACGTTTACTGCGGTTTTGGTTTTATGAGCAAATCTTGAAGATAAGGAAGAAGTCGTGATGGTGGTGGTCTGGCCAGATAGCAAGCAACTCCAGCCCAGTCAACATGTCACCTGCCTGATGTTTATTCTGCCTTCATCTGTGTCTGGCAAGTATTTTATTACTTTGTCTAGTCTGCAGGGCTTCTGACCACTATGTGATCACTGTGATCAATCCGGGCAAGGTGGTAACTAGTCAGTCACTGTATATAGCCTATACAGTACCACAACATGGCGACGATATAGAGAACACCTGGGCAGCTCTCAGGAGGTCGAACACATGAGACTTATATTGTTTATCAATAGTTTATACCATTTTCTACAATTAGCCGAAGATTACAAACTCCAAGACAACATCTTAAAGCCTGTGAAGGCCAACACAACCCAGCTGTATTGTCACGTACCACGTGAAGGTGGCACCCGGTGGTACAATGTCAGCTGGGGTCCATAGCTGCTTATTCAGGTGGCAGATTGGGAGGGGTCACGAGAGAGAGCACAATAACTGTGATCAGAAAACACATTCACATTTCTGCACTAAAAACTATAGCAATTAAAGTGCCTTTAATAATGTCCCATAGACAAATCACTACAAACATTAGGATAATCATGGACATGAAAAGTTACTAGTAAATAAAACTACTGGCTTTAACTGAACAACACTAATGAGATGTGAGAGCTTGTAGCATCCAGGTAACATAATATGGGCATGTACCTTGTGATTCTCTCCCTGCCAACCGCAAAGCCATTCCCTGTGCAAACACCCTCCAGGAAATGCCTCCAAAGCTACACACCTTCATCTGGAACAGAATCGCTTACCACATGAGCTGGAACCTGCGCCATTTTAGCAGCTGGGGTCCCCGGGCGCGGGTAAAACTGATTAATGAAGAGACTGGGGAATTTGTACTCCTCAACTAGTTTTAACGTCTCCTTAAAATCTTCATCTGTCTCTCCAGGAAATCCACAGATGATGTCTGTAGCAATTGTGATTCCAGGCACTCTGCAAGACAGATGGAACAAACATGTTAAACTGCAGCCTAGGGAGCTCGCATTCTACCAAGTCTTCCACAACAAATTTCCCAGAGGTGCCCAAATATCGTTAGATTAACCAATTCCCTGCCAGTGGAAGCAGCCCTAGGGTGACCAGAATAATAGAGCAAATAGAATGTATCAATCACTGCATAACGGGTTTATTTCATCGAGAAGGGTCAATTAAGGAACTGCTCATTCAAATCTATGAACTAGAAAAAAATGGTGCAATCGACATGTCCACGTTTAAAGCTAAAAGGTGGTGTGGAGGGACAACCTTCTTTTTGTTCTCAGGGGAATGGAATTAAAGGGAATCTGTCGCCAGGTTTTTTCCACCTAATCAGAGCGCAGCATAATGTAAGGGCAGAGACCTTGATTCCAGTGATGTGTCACTTACTAAGCTGCTTGCTGCTGTTTTGATAAAATCACTGTTTTATTAGCAGGAGATCTTCACTAGAGCACAAGTAAACCTCCATATTTACGAGCTTATACAGTACAATGTATATATACATACATACATATATATATATATATATATATATATATATATATATATATAATGGTATACACTTCCCAAAAAAATGAAAGGAACACTAAAATACCACATCCTAGATATCAATGAATTAAATATTTCAGTTGCAAATCTTTATTCATTACATAGTTGAATATTTTGAGAACAATAAAACAAAAATGATCAATGTAAATCAAAATTAATATCCCATCGAGGTCTGGATTTGGAGTGATATTCAAATTCGTAGTGGAAAATCAAATTACAGGCTGATCCAACTTCAGTGGAAATGCCTCAGGACAAGGAAATGATGCTCAGTAATGTGTGTTGCCTCCATGTGCCTGAATGACCTCCCTATAATGCCTGTTCATGCTCCTGATGAGGTGGCAGATGGTCTCCTGAGGGATCTCCTCCCAGACCTGGACTAAAGCATCCGCCAACTCCTGGACAGTCTGTGGTGCAATGTGACGTTGGTGGATGGTGGGAGACATGATGTCCCAGATGTGCTCAATCGGATTCAGGTCTGGGGAATGGGCGGGCCAGTCCATAGCTTCAATCCCTTCATCTTGCAGGAACAGCTGACACACTCCAGCCACATGAGGCCTGGAATTGTCCTGCATTAGGAGGAACCCAGGGCCAACCACACCAGCATATGTTTTCACAAGGGGTCTGAGGATC
This sequence comes from Ranitomeya imitator, assembly GCF_032444005.1. Classification (NCBI taxonomy): domain Eukaryota; kingdom Metazoa; phylum Chordata; class Amphibia; order Anura; family Dendrobatidae; genus Ranitomeya; species Ranitomeya imitator. Next base: position 331,413,951 of record NC_091287.1, on the reverse strand, counting down.
TCATCTCGGAATCTAAGGGCAGTCAGGCTACCTCTGGTGAGCATATGGAGGGCTGTGCGACCCTCCAAAGAAATGCCACCCCACACCATTACTGACCCACTGCCAAACCGGTCATGCTGAAGGATGTTGCAGGCAGCAAATCGCTCTCCAGACTCTGTCACATGTGCTCAGTGTGAACCTGCTTTCATCTGTGAAGAGCACATGGCGCCAGTGGCTAATTTGCCAATATTGGCGCTCTGTGGCAAATGCCAATTGTCCTGCACGGTGTTGGGCTGTGAGCATAACCCCCATCTGTGGATGTCGGGCACTCAGACCATCCTCATGGAGTTGGTTTCGCACTGTTTGTGCAGACACATTCACATTTGTGGCCTGCTGGAGGTCATTTTGCAGGGCTCTGGCAGTGCTCCTCCTGTTCCTCCTTGCACAAAGGCTGAGGTAGCGGTCCTGCAACTGGGTTGTTGCCCTATATGGCCCCCTACACATCTCCTGGTGTACTGGCCTGTATCCTGGTAGCGCCTCCAGCCTCTGGACACTACGCTGACAGACACATCAAACCTTCTTGCCACAGCTCACAATGATGTGCCATCCTGGATGATCTGCACTACCTGATACACTAGTGTGGGTTGTAGAGTCCGTCTCATGCTACCACGAGTGTGAAAGCACAACCAACATTCAAAAGTGACGAAAGCATCAGCCAGAAAGCATTTGTACTGAGATGTGGTCTGTGGTCCCCACCTGCAGAACCACTGCTTTATTGAGCATGTCTTGATAATCGCCAATAATTTCCATCTGTTGTCTATTCCAATTGCACAACAGCATATGAAATTGATTGTCAAACAGTGTTGCTTCCTAAGTGGACAGTTTGATTTCACAGAAGTTTGATTTACTTCATGATATATTCTGTTAAGTGCCCCCTTTATTTTTTTTGAGCAGTGTATATATATATATATATATATATATATATATATATATATATATATAAATAAATACACACACACATATATATACACGAGGGGTATTCATTATAGATTTCCCCTGACCCACTTCCTGTGGACTGACAGCAATGAAGGTTGGCACAGTTATTAATCCTTCTCTACATAGGTGCCACCTAGGGACACACACTTCTTCCATCTCTTTAAGCATCTGTAAACACCTCACTTGGAGAAGTCGACAGGTTGCTCTAAAAGCCATGTTATGCCTTCGAAAATCGGAATCTCATCATCTGGAAATAGTTTGCCCCTCAAAAATAACTTCATTGTTGGAAAGAGGTGGAAGTCCTATGTAGCGAGGTCAGGTGAATAATGGGGATGCGGTAGAATTTCAAAGCCGCAGGAGCATGCTTCCATTTGGGCAACATGTGAGTTGTGAACTGGTGCATTGTCTTGCAGAAGGCGGTCACTTTTGTTGAGCATGCCACGTCTCCTGGTTTTGATGGCCTCCTGCAATTTCCGCAGCAGTGAAGCATAGTATACACCAGTGATCATGGTACCCCTTGCTATGAAAGTCATCAATACTATTCCGTGCTGGTCCGAAAATACTGTGAGCATGGCCTTTGCTGCTGAGGGTTGGGCACGTGCCTTCTTTACAGGCGATAAGTCATGATGTTTCCATTACATCGACTGGACTTTAGTCTCAGGATCATAGTGATCAGTCTGCTGAAAAAGTCCTCCTGGTTTCTATGGCACATCGTCAATAGAGCCTGAGAGCATTCAACTTGTTCCTGCTTCTGCAAAGGTGCGAGAAGCCGGGGAACCTAGCGAGCGGATACCTTATGCATGTGAAGATGGTCTTTTACAATTTTTCCCACGGACCCCACGCTAATCTTGACCACCATTTTAGGTGGTGAATGTTTGCGTGACACTTTTCCAAAATGGTGTCCTCCACTTGCTGGATGGTGTGTTTATCAATAGCAGAGTGGGGTCGCCCTGGAATTGGAAATGTTTGCACAGAAGTCTGACCACATTTGAATTGACGATGCCAGTTCTTGACTACATCATATGATGGGGAATCATCACCATAAACCTCTTTCATCTCATCGAACGTCTTCTTTGGTGTGTGCGGCCTTTCAAGTAAAGGAACTTGATGACTGCTCTGTATTCCACGGGGGCCATTTTCAAACCTCACACCACTTCAGCACCTGTAAAATCAAGACCGTTATCAGTTCTCAGTTGTAAATTGGCAGGTAACCTATAGAGACTTATAGCACTACACATGTGCAGTTTCAGCATCCTTTGATAAATAGAAGTGGGTTAGGGGAAATCTTTAATGAACGCCCATCGTGTGTGTGTGTGTATATATATATATATATATATATATATATATATATATATATATATATATATATATATATATATATATATATATATACACAGTTAGGTCCATATATATTTGGACAGAGACAACATTTTTCTAATTTTGGTTATAGACATTACCACAATGAATTTTAAACAAAACAATTCAGATGCAGTTGAAATTCAGACTTTCAGCTTTCATTTGAGGGTATCCACATTAAAATTGGATGAAGGGTTTAGGAGTTTCAGCTCCTTAACATGTGCCACCCTGTTTTTAAAGGGACCAAAAGTAATTGGACAATTGACTCCAAGGCTATTTCATGGACAGGTGTGGGCAATCCCTTCGTTATGTCATTCTCAATTAAGCAGATAAAAGGCCTGGAGTTGATTTAAGGTGTGGTGCTTGCATTTGAAAGGGTTTGCTGGGAAGTAAACATGCGGTCAAAGGAGCTCTCCATGCAGGTGAAACAAGCCATCCTTAAGCTGTGAAAACAGAAAAAAACGTATCCGAGAAATTGCTACAATATTAGGAGTGGCAAAATCTACAGTTTGGTATATCCTGAGAAAGAAAGAAAGCACTGGTGAACTCATCAATGCAAAAAGACCTGGGCACCCAAAGGAAGACAACAGTGGTGGATGATCGCAGAATAATCTCCATGGTGAAGAGAAACCCCTTCACAACAGCCAACCAAGTGAACAACACTCTCCAGGAGGTCGGCGTATCAATACCAAATCTACCGTAAAGAGAAGACTGCATGAAAGTAAATACAGAGGGTTCACTGCACGGTGCAAGCCACTCATAAGCATCAAGAATAAAAAGGCTAGACTGGACTTTGCTAAAAAACATCTAAAAAAGCCAGCACAGTTCTGGAAGAACATTCTTTGGACAGATGAAACCAAGATCAACCTCTACCAGAATGATGGAAAGAGAAAAGTATGGCGAAGGCGTGGTACAGCTCATGATCCAAAGCATACCAACATCATCTGTAAAACACGGCGGAGGTAGTGTGATGGATTGGGCATGCATGGCTGTCAGTGGCCCTGGGTCACTAGTGTTTATTGATGATGTGACACAGAACAGAAGCAGCCGAATGAATTCTGAGGTATTCAGAGCCATACTGTGTGCTCAGATCAAGCCAAATGCGGCAAAACTGATTGGTCGTCGTTTCATACTACAGATGGACAATGGCCCAAAACATAAAGCCAAAGCAACCCAGGAGTTTATTAAAGCAAAGAAGTGGAATATTCTTGAATGGCCAAGTCAGTCACCTGATCTCAACCCAATTGAGCATGCATTTCACTTGTTAAAGACTAAACTTCAGACAGAAAGGCCCACAAACAAACAGCAACTGAAAACCACCACAGTGAAGGCCTGGCAGAGCATCAAAAAGGAGGAAACACAGCGTCTGGTGATGTCCATGAGTTCAAGACTTCAGGCAGTCATTGCCAACAAAGGGTTTTCAACCAAGTACTAAAAATGAACATTTTATTTAAAATTATTGAATCTGTCCAAATACTTTTGGTCCCTTTAAAAACAGGGTGGTACATGTTAAGGAGCTGAAACTCCTAAACCCTTCATCCAATTTTAATGTGGATACCCTCAAATGAAAGCTGAAAGTCTGAACTTCAACTGCATCTGAATTGTTTTGTTTAAAATTCATTGTGGTAATGTCTATAACCAACATTAGAAAAATGTTGTCTCTGTCCAAATATATATGGACCTAACTGTATATACCAAGGACAAGTCCTGGATTAAAACTTACAGGTAATTATATTTTTATTTCAGGAAACTAATGTAAGTATATAAAGCATCCTAAAGGCAGGACCAAAGCAGCAGTGTGAACAGGAGATGGAGGTAACGTCTGGAGCCAATAATTATTTGATCAGAGGGTGCATGCACTCGACTCACACAGTAATTAGCAGTACTGTCATATCTCACGTTTAATGGCGCCAAATGATGAATAGCAGCATTCATTTATTTCCTGACATTATGGTAAAAGGATCTTATTACATATTCTTTCAGTGCTGAGTAACTATAGTGGTTTTATACTATGAAGAAGAAAAAAAGATTTGAAAATGCAAAAGGGTCCTCCATGGAATGCATTAGGTGGATCAGGCATTATCCTCTCCATAACAATATGCACAAATACCAATGAGGTATAAGCCAAACGGTGCACTGGATGTAGTAAAACAATATGTAATTAAAGGGAACCTGACAGCAAAAAAAAACCAAAATCTCCCCAGAAAGGTATTTACCCGCAGCCATGATGGAAATCTGCAAGCAAATATAGATTTAAACATACATGGCAGTCTCATTGGAAGCGCGGCTGCAGAGAGGAGCTGACATATTCTTCGTGCAGCCTCTTGTTTCCAGTTACTGTGGAAGCGCCAGAGCTGTGTATAGTCAGATCTCCATACACAGGGAGAACAGAACTTCATATTCTCGCTGCAGCTGTAATTCCAATTAGGCTGCTGCAAACTGTTACAGCGGTATTTAAAGAGAGCCTGTCATCAGGATCAGACACATTAAACTACAGGTATGGGCATAATGGCGCTGTCATACTGATTTAGTAGTGTAGAAATTTGATGATCATTAGAAGTTTGGGTGCTGTAGCGTTTCACCAGCTACGGGTCTTGGGGATACTCGCTTGGCAGCAGGATAAACACTTCAGGCACGATAACTCACACATATCAGTCCATATGGTTTATTTAAACTCCGCATAAACCAGACAGGGTACAGTCCATTTCATTACAGCCATGAAACACTAGACAGTTCACTTAGCAGATAGGCTTCTCTGCTGTATATTATAATCCTGTTGTCCGGGGTTACCTCTCAGAAGTTCCACTCCTTACACGGACTTCAGGTCAGTCCCAGGTCCTCAACACAGACCGTCCAGGTCTATGGTCTCCAGGTGCTTCAAGGACAACTCCATTCCCAGGAGCCTCCAACACCGACCGTCCAGGTCTATGTCCAGCACGCAGGCTCTCCAGCCTGCAATGGTCTCTGTGTGCTTCCAGGAGGTCCCCAATTGGAACCGTCCAACACACAGGCCATTCTGCAGTGTCCTGCCAGGACACACGAAAATGTGTCCACCCTGACAGACACTCACTCAATCTCTCCTACCATGTGCTACACACACCTCCTTTACATAGGTGTAACCACACCCAGGTACCTGTCACATGGCTAGTCAGGTGAGCATGACATCACCACAGGTCCTTACACACAAAACCATCTTACGTGTTCAGACATGCCTCTTTGGCTGGGTTTGTAGGTGACTGAACCCACCTGCCTCTCCAATCACCCGCAAGCCTTCCCAATGTAAACATACCCCTAAGCAGTAGATCTGCTTGAGCAAAACATACCCAGGCTTCCATCACAGGGCCACCCACCTCTGCGATACATACCATTTATCATTCACATGACCAGTCGCTATGCTACATATTCCCCCCCTCTGCCTAAAGCCGTGGGGCTTTGGCACTTTCTATTACCCGACCAGAGACCCTTCTCTGTCGTCCCTGACAATCAAACCGTCTGTCAACCATTTCCGTCACACGCTTTGATAAGGATGACCCCTTGTCATTTCTTCTGCTACAGGATCTCCCGCTTAGGTCACTAATCCGTGAGCTAAGGGAGGAGTCACTGCCTCTAACTCTTCCATCTGGCGTCAACATCTGAATGGGAGTCACCACCACCCAATCGGTCATCCTGTAACCTGCAGTCGGCCATCACACAGGACACAATTTCTATTATGGCTACCCCTGCCATCCTGACTTTACCTTGGGGAGGACTATCCTTCCCCTGTGTCAGTGCCTCCATCCGCACAACCTCGTACTCAGCTCTAGTGGTTGCTACTGGTAATGACACGTCAGTCACCTTTCCCTACCAGTCGAGAGAACCGTCTCAGTCGGTTTTGAGCATGACATCACCACAGATCCTTACACACAAAACCATCTTACGTGTTCAGACACGCCTCTTTGGCTGGGTTTGTAGGTGACTGAACCCACCCGTCTCTCCAATCACCTGGAAGCCTTCCCAATGTAAACAAACCCCTAAGCAGTAGATCTGCTTGAGCAAAACATACCCAGGCTTCCATCACAGGGCCACCCACCTCTGCGATACATACCATTCATCATTCACATGACCAGTCGCTATGCTACAGTGCAATAAGCTGTTCATGCATTGGGGTGGGACTGTGAGTAGGGTTTTCGTCTGTGCCATGGCCCCTCAGCTGCCTCTGTTGTTCATATCTTCATAAAATTTAAAATTTTGCGCCACTGCCATCCTAACCCCAGGCGGTGCTTGAACACATTCATCTTGCATTGGGCTTCAGGAAAATGGTGCCAATGCAAATTTAGATCTCGGCTCAATGATAAGACAAGCTCTCAATCTGCGCTTGTGCTGCCATCGATATCATTTTACTGAAGATTGCCGGGAGGTCAATGTGCGTATGCGCCGACACCAGCACTATTTTACTGAAGCCTGCGACCAGATCAATCTGCACAAGCGCTGCATGTGGTTGGCATGGCATCGGTTCAAAAATGTAACCAGTATGAAGATAAGAACACCAGAGGCAGCTGAGGGGGCCATGGCAGAGATGAAGACCCTACACATTGTACATCAGGAAGAGCCTAACACCTATTGAACCCAAACCTCTAATAAGGATTAAAGAACAACCAGGCTGAGAATTTCCACACTCAGGATCAGCAGAACAGCGCCTTTATGCCCATACCTCTAGTTTAGCATACCTGGTCCTGATGACAGGTCCTCTTTAAAACACTATGGCCCTCATTCATGAAGACTACAGTTTCATGCTTCCGTCTTAAAGGGGTTATCTGGGCCAATTTTATTTTTTCTCATGGGGCTAAGAACTGACAGGCAGCTAGTTGCTACCCAGTGCCGCCTCAGAACAGTCACAGGCCTGTATGTGATTCTGCTGCAATATTTGATCTCACATTATTAGAGCACCTCTACCTGTTCCAGGCTGTCAACGGGACATGGCTGACAATGGCATGCTGATTGATCGCTAGCGTCCCTCAGTTAGGCAGCTGAGAACTGGCTGTCAATCAGCAAGACAACAGAACAGAAGAGAAGCAGCTGATTTGTCCACATGATGTCGCAGAATGGCCGCTAGGAGCAGTGTGTGACTACTCTGAGCTGACATCGGTCTGCGTCAAGTAGTTAGGATCCAACTGCCTGTAAGTTCTTAAGCCGAAAAGTAAACAATACAATTGTCTTGGATAACCTCTTTAATCAGGAACATGCAGTGAATAAGATGCATCAAATTTATTAAGAGGCGCTTGCCACTCTATGGATTTGGCGTAACGTAGCAGTGGTGTGTTGCAAGACATGTTTATCCAGTCAGGGACTGGAGTAACAAACGCCACAATCAGGGGCGTATTATCAGAGGGTCAATATGGGTGGTAGCCCAGGGCCCACTGGTGTGGGGGGGCCCTGGGCTACCGCACAGATTGACCCTCTGATAATCCGCCCGAGTGTGACTGTGAACGCCCGCCGGCATTTGTTGGCCCCCGGATCCGGTGGGCAGAGAGAGGGGGCCCGCATCGGGCCCCTTCTCATCTGCTCACCGGGCCCCTTCCGGCGCTGCGGCGGTTTCCTATTGATGTGCGGGCGCGCGCCCGCACATCAATAGTTAACAACAGCCGCCAGCCAATTTGAGGCTGGCAGCTGAAGTCGGCCGCAGCGCACACGTCGCCGGCGTCTGACGTCATTGTCAGTCGCCGGCGAGTGTGCCATGCTGGAGGGAGCTCGCTGCCTGGAGCGCTGGTCAGGTGAGGAGACTCTGTTTTTATCTGGGACTCCATATATGATATCATGTATAGGTTGCATCACTACACCCTTGAATATCTCTGGACATTTTTTGATGCCACTCTCTACACTGGTCTGCCTATAGACTCTTTTGATATCTGTAGGCTCTTCCTTTATTGTTGCCCCTTGCTTTTCTTGTGGCTATTTATTTTGTCCATTATGTCTCTGGCTCCTCTGCCTCCCTGGTGCCCTTCTTTGGCCCACTGCGCGTGCGTTGGTTTGTGCATGCGCTCTGGGTCCGGGGCGGCCATCATGGGGGGGTTTTTGTACCTGGATGCATGTTCTATTTTGACGTTTTTGTTGCATGTACTGGGCACATTTGCTCCATAACCAGTGCACACCCACTCGCCTGGAGTGCTATTTATCTTATTTGGTCATCCCTGCTCAGCTCTCCTGTCTTCTCGGTGTCCGGTCTCGGCCCACTGCGCGTGCATGGTGGGCCCAGGGCAGACATCTTGGGACGGGAGACTGAGACTTCAAGCGCTCTACTACGCAAGCGCTCATTTGCGGGTCCCTCATGTAGGTGTCCTCCACCTGTAATTCGCCCGCTCCTTGTGTAGTGCGCGTGCGCCGCATGGCGCCTGCGCGCTTACGTTTGGGCGGGCAACAGGGAGTGGGTATGCTGCACTGTTCCTCTTTACTGCGCAGCCGCGGGCATTGCAGGACATTTCCGATCCCTGGCTGTACGCTTTTCATCCAATCATAGCCCGCACACCTCCTGTCTCCAGCTGAGTCTACTCTGTCTATCATCCATAAGGTATTTAACCACCGTTTCTAGACACTACCACTACTGCCCCTGAAGAAGCCAGTTCTCTGGCAACACGCGTTGGGCACCTGTGCCCGGTGCCACCCGTTTACTTTACCATCTTTGATTGCCCTTACAGTTCTTGTGGGGATGCCATCTTGGAGACCCGATGTATTTCTAGCAGGTAGTATAGGATGCCCTATGTTCTGGCTACTTTATAGCCACTGGGGGAATTTTCATTTTGTACTCTGAGATAGCTTTATGGGTGGCACGGTTGTTTGACCTTATTACAGGTCTGGGTTTCATTGTCTTTTTGCTATGCCTTTGCAAATTTTAAGTGTTTTTAACTATTTTGTGTAGTGTTTTTTTGTGTGGTTTAATAAAATTTGTATACTTTGATATATACTCTTGGTGGTGATCCCTTTTGTCTGCATGCTACGCTTTTCTTTCTTTGTTTATACGCCATGTTGTTTTGTAGCATGCTTTAGGTCAGGGGTCCCCAACTCCAGTCCTCAAGGCCCACCAACATGTCATGTTTTCAGGATTTCCTTAGTCTTGCCCAGGTAATAATTGCATCACCTGTGCAGTGCAAAGGAAATCCTGAAAACATGACCTGTTGGTGGGCCTTGAGGACTGGAGTTGGGGACCCCTGCTTTAGGTGATCCCTGGCGGTGGTGCCTGCCTGCTCTTTGTTATTCACGGCAGAGAGAGGGGGCCCACATCGGGCCCCTTCTCATCTGCTCACCGGGCCCCTTCCGGCGCTGCGGCGGTTTCCTATTGATGTGCGGGCGCGCTCCCGCACGTCAATAGTTAACAACAGCCGCCAGCCAATTGGAGGCTGGCAGCTGAAGTGGGCCGCAGCGCACACGTCCCCAGCGTCTGACGTCATTGTCAGTCACCGGCGAGTGTGCGCTGCTGGAGGGAGCTCGCCGCCTGGAGCGCTGGTCAGGTGAGGAGACTCTGTTTGTTTTTTGTTTTTTTTTGTTTTGTTTTTTGATAACCTAATGGTGGACACACTGGGGGCAATGCTGGAGGACACACTGGGGCAATGCTGGAGACACTGGGGCAATGCTGGAGACACTGGGGCAGATTGCTTGACACACTGGGGGCAATGCTGGAGACACTGGGGCAATGCTGGAGGACACACTGGGGCAGATGATTGCTGGAGACACTGGGGCAATGCTGGAGACACTGGGGTAGATTGATGGACACACTGGGGCAATGCTGGAGGACTCACTGGGGCAGATTACTGGAGACACTGGGGCAGATTGCTGGAGACACTGGGGCAATGCTGGAGACACTGGGGCAATGCTGGAAACACTGGGGCAGATTGCTGGACACACTGGGGGCAATGCTGGAGGACACACTGGGGCAGATGATTGCTGGAGACACTGGGGCAATGCTGGAGACACTGGGGCAATGCTGGAGGACACACTGGGGCAGATTACTGGAGACACTGGGGCAATGCTGGAGGCACTGGGGCAATGCTGGAGGACGCAGTGGGGCTGGAGACACTGGGGCAATGCTGGAGACAATGGGGCAATGCTGGAGACACTGGGGCAGATTGCTGGAGACACTGGGGCAATGCTGAAGACACTGGGGCAGATTGCTGGACACACTGGGGGCAATGCTGGAGGACACACTGGGCAGATGATTGCTGGAGACACTGGGGCAATGCTGGAGACACTGGGGCAATGCTGGAGACACTGGGGCAGATTGCTGGAGACACTGGGACAATGCTGGAGACACTGGGGCAATGCTGGAGACACTGTGGCAGATTGCTGGAGACACTGGGGCAATGCTGGAGACACGGGGGCAATGCTGGAGACACTGGGGCAGATTGCTGGACACACTGGGTGCAATGTTGGAGGACACACTGGGTGCAATGTTGAAGGACACACTGGGGCAATGCTAGAGACACTGGGGCAATGCTGGAGACACTGGGGCAATGCTGAAGACACTGGGACAGATTTCTGGACACACTGGGGCAATGCTGGAGGACACACTGGGGCAGATTGCTGGAGACACTGGGGCAATGCTGGAGACACTGGGGCAATGCTGGAGATACTGGGGCAATGCTGGAGATACTGGGGCAGATTCCTGGACACACTGGGGGCAATGCTGGAGGACACAGTGGGGCAGATTGCTGGAGACACTGGGGCAATGCTGGAGGACACACTGGGGCAGATTGCTGAAGACACTGGGGCAGATTGCTGAAGACACTGGGGCAGACTGCTGGACACACTGGGGCAATGCTGCTGGACACACTGGGGCAGATGATTGCTGGAGACACTGGGGCAATGCTGGAGACACTGGGGAAATGCTGGAGACACTGGGGCAATGCTGGAGACACTGGGGCAATGCTGGAGACACTGGGGCAATGCTGGAGACACTGGGGCAGATTGCTGGACACACTGACGGCAATGCTGGACATACTGGGGCAGATTGCTGGACACACTGGGGGTAATATGCTGGAGACACTGGGACAGATTGCTGGACACACTGTGGGCAATGCTGGACAATTGTACATACTGGGGCGGATTGCTGGACACACTGGGGGCAATGCTGGACATACTGGGGCAGATTGCTGGACACACTGGGGCAGATTGCTGGACACACTGTCTGGGGGCAATGCTGGACACACTCGGGCAATATGCTGGACATACTGGGGCAGATTGCTGGACGCACTGGGGGTAATATGCTGGACACACTGGGGCAGATTGTTGGACACACTGGGGCAGATTGTTGGACACACTGGGGCAGATTGTTGGACACTGGGGCAATATGCTGGACTATCTGGGGCAGATTGCTGGACACACTGGGGGTAATATACTGGAAAAACGGGGGGTAATATGCTGTTCACACTGGGGCAGATTGCTGGACACACTGGGACACGACTGGAGGCATGAGCAGAATGTAGACACGGGGCATGATTGGAGATACGGGGCAGAATGAAAGACATGGGGCAGGATTGGATCATGGGGCAGGATGGATACGATGGAGACAGATGGGGCAGGATGGGGAGATCATATGGTGTAGAATGGATACTCATGAGTGCAGGATGGGAGAACACATGGCTGGAGCCAGGAATGAGACACACGGGGCTAGGGTGGGGAATATTATTACCATAGGGGCTAATTAAGGGATATTATTACTGCACGGATGTATTTATTTTATTTTTTGAGTGTACTGTTTTAAATGGGGGGGGGGGGGCGCGGTCCTGTTACTGTGTAGAGTGACACTATATCGCCTTTTTTTCTTCATGTGGTGTAATGTAGAAGTTGTGAAAAATTAAGTAATGTGTCCTGCAAGCGGAGCTCGAGATAACTGTTATTTCCTGCAGAAACAAGTCCTTGCTGGAAGAAATGATGGCGGTCTGTGCTGGATGAAAGATGAAGGACTTCACCTAGAGACGATACTGGTGAGTCAGTGTTACCTATACACTGACACCATACACTGTATACTATATACAGAGGTCCTGTGTACAATGTCACCAGTGATCACTGTATTACCTATACATTATATACAGAGCTCCTGTGTATAATACCACCAGTGATCTCTGTATTACCTCTACACAGACACTGCATACTAAGTACAGATGTCCTGTGAATACTGGCACTTATGGTGATAGTATTGTGTTTTTGTTTTTTTTTATTACTGATCAGTATTGTAGTATTCAGTCACTATGTGGTGGTAATATGTGGTCTGGAAATGGTGTTGTGGTATTTGTCCCTTGTATGTGCTATTTGGTCACCAAGTGGTGGTAATATGTGGTCTTGACATGGTGCGGTGGTATTTGTTCCTTGTATGTGATATTCGATCACTGTGGTTGTAATTTGTGGTCTGGTCATGGTGCGGTGGTATTTGTTCCTTGTATGTGATATTATTGGTCAAAATATACCTAAATTGTATTGCAGATTTTAACAAATATTTAATAGGTTACAGTAGAGTAGGGCCCGGCCATTTTTCTGGAATAATCTGGTTCGGGTATATCATGACCCCCGTTACATGACCCCCGTCACATGACCCCCGTCACATGACCGGGGGGGCCCACAGTGTCTGAACAGCCCGGGGCCCTGGCTACCCTTAATCCACCTCTGAGTACAATGCATGTAAATAGTGGTCAAATAATGTGCACAAATTTAAATTGAATCTTTCACAAGCTTTTTGCTTCCCCATTCTGAGAGCAGCATGATGAAGGAGTAGAGACCCTAATTCCAGAGACGTGTCACTTAATGAGCTGCTTGCTGTAGTTTTGATTAAATCACTATTTATGTCTGCTGCAGATCTACTAATTCTCTGAATGCTGAGCTCCGTATAACCCCACCCGCACCACTGATTGGCAGTTTTCTATGTACACTGTGCATAGGCTGAAAGTTGCCAATAAGTGGTGGGGATGAGATAATACAGAGCTCATGAATATGGAGGATAACATACATGACAGTAGGTTTACTAGTTCTCTAGTGATAATCTCCTGCTGCTAAAACTGTGATTTTATCAAAACTACAGCCGGCAGTGCAATAAATTACATTACTGGAATTAGGGTCTCTGCCCCTACATTATATTACCATCACATTAGGTGGCAAACGCCTAATGATAGATCATTATGGGTATCCACATGCACTCATAGATATCCAAATTTAAATACTTGCCAAAGTCATCAGAAAGTAACATACAGCAGATGAAAAAAGTATTGAAGACATCACCAATTTTTAAGTAAATACATTTTAAGGTGCTATTGACATTAAATTCTCACCAGCTGTCGGTAATAACCCATCCAACTCACACAGGCAAAGAAATGAAACCACTGATGTCCATAAACTAAGTTTTGTGTAATAATGAGAAATGAAACAGGGAAAAAAATATTGAACACATGAAGAAACATAGAGCTTTCTATCAATAATTAGAAAGCAATGCTGCCACTTAGTGAAAAATAATATCAGCTGATTCAACTGATGGCCTATAAAAAGGTGTCTCATTACTAAGGTGCCACACAAGAAACATCTCATGATAGGTAAAATCAGTGAGCTGTCTCAAGACATTCACAACCTTATTGTTTCAAAATATACTGACAGCATTGCTTACCGAAGAATTTCTAAGCTACTGAAGTTTCCAGTGACTATTGTTGGAGCCATAATCTGTAAGTGTAAAGAACATCATTTCACCATAAACCCGCCATGACTAGGTGCTCCTCCCAAGATTTCAGACAGAGGAATGAAAAGTATTATCAGGAGTGATGTTGAGGAGCCAAGGACCAACTGTGGAGATCTACAGAAAGACCTGGAATAAGCAGGAACAATTGTTTCAGAAAAATAATATACGGTAAGTAATGCACTCAACCTCCATGACCTGTATGTAGGCTCACCAAGCAAAACTCTATTGTTTGCCTGGTTGCTAAGGAATCCCCACATGTACTCAGGCTGTCTAAAGGTACCTTCACACTGAGCAACTTTAAAACGAGGACAGCGATCCGTGATGTTGCAGCGTCCTGGATAGTGATCTCCTTGTGTTTGACACGCAGCAGCGATCAGGATCCCGCTGTGACATCGCTGGTCGTAGCTAGAAGTCCGGAACTTTCTTTGGTCGTCAGGTCGGCGTGACTCGTCATGTTTGACAGCAAAAGCAACGATGCCTGCAATGGTTTTTCATGGAGCTAACAACCAGCGAGAACGATAAGTATGTCACTGGATCGCTCCTGCATCGTTCAGCTGTTGCCGTGTTTGACGTCTCCTAGCGTCCTAAACAGCGACGCTGCAGCGATCGGCTCGTCTATATCGCTGCAGTGTCGCTTAATGTGACGGTACCTTAACAGCTGCAAGTCATCCAGCTGTGTCAACAAAAACTAAATCTCCGAGCAGTCACAAATACTCTGAGACCACCTGAGCAACGAGTATACTCGCTCATCACTACTAACAAAGGCTTTTCTACAACGTATTAAATACATTTCAGTAAGCGTGATCAATATACTTTTTACCTGTTTCATTTGTCATTATTACACATAACTTAGTTTATGGACATCTATGAATTGATTTCTTTGCCTGTGTGGATTAGATGGGTTGTTATCGACATCTGGTGAGAATTTCACATCAATAGCACCTTTAAAAATATACTTATTTTGAAAATTGGTGACGTGTTCAATACTTATTTCACCCGCTGTATGAAGATTTTGCCAGATATTTCGGGCCACTCTGCAAAGGATAACAAGTAAAACTCCGTTAATGGTGTAGGGCCTCCAAATTGTATTCAATATTGGTGAAGTGCCTGTTTCTTATACTACATCTAACACCATAGCGGAACATGTTTGAGAGGTGTATATTATAAGTAATGGGCGGCACGGTGGCGCAGTGGTTAGCACAGCAGCCTTGCAACGCTGGGGTCCTGGGTTCAAACCCCACCAAGGACAACATCTGAAAAGAGTTTGTCCGTGTTTGTGTGAGTTTCCTCCGGGCACTCCGGTTTCCGCCCACATTCCAAAGACATACTGAGGAATTTAGATTGTGAGCCCCATCGGGGACAGTGATGATAATGTGTGCAAAATGTAAAGCCCTGCGGAATATGTTAGCGCTATATAAAAATAAAGATTATTATTATTACGTAAAACAATAGAAAATAGAACACTGTAATCCAACATCACTGGCACAGCACATGCGATATGTTGCATTTCTCCACATAGCGCAGTATATATGTTGCAATTATCTCAGTCGTATATGCTGGTATTAAGAGGAACATGAAAGGCAGCTGATAACTGAATGATCGACATTGTGTTATACAATGCACAGATTGCAATAACTTCTACTTTATATACCCTGTGAACATTTGTGAGACTTCAGCATTATAATCTATAGTCAGATGGCTGATGAGAGCAGTAGATGAGGAGTCAGCGGAGCCAGGCAAGGGGTTATTAGTCTAGTCTCCAAATCTATTCAGGTCCTATTGTAGTGCTAAGAAATTATTTCAAGGCACCCAGGATATAAGCAGAAAATAGCATCGGACGGCGCGACATCTCCTGTATTATCCCAGACATTCCACAAACACAGAAGCATGGGGCGCTGAAACATGGCATGATCAGCGCCAAAGTGAAAGTGACAATGCGGAGAATGTAAAAAGAGGGAAAAATAATTAAGTGCAACAAAATTGTTATTTTCTGGTTCTCTAAACTACTTCTCCAATACAACTGGCAGCAGTGAATACTCAATACTGACTGTGCGGCAGCGCCGGCTTCTGTTAAGTGTCTGTTCCCATGGAAACTATTTATGGGAGCAAACAGATTCAATGAAATGTGTATCTGTTGCACTTAATCTTGGGTAAGAAAAACATATTTTAGAATCAGAAAAATGTATTCGTTCTGTTCGGTGACAAGGTTATGTTTATAACAGTAATTAGATTTGCCCAGGATTGATTATGCGCTGCACTTCTGGAATTAACTGGCTGTGCCGCAGCAAGAACATTAAATAAAGTCAGGCCATTAAACCGACTTGTAACATTTGTTAACTCGCAGTTAGATGGAGAAATGCACACAAAGAAATATCCTTATCAAGTTTCTACTGTTTTCCCGCAGACTTTGCCATCAATAATGTCACCGATGAGTGCACAGCTTATATTCTGAGACGTAGAAATTGACCTATTTAATCTTCGCCCCAAAATCGAAACTGTGTAAAGAAACTGTACTTTTATCAGGAGAAGGAAGCTCGGTCAGTCCTTGCGGCAGTAGGTTCAGTAACTCTGCAGTTAAAGAAAATGCCTCAGACATACAATCACATTAGACAACACTAAATGTGAAGAACACAACACCTGGCCATATCTTTAACATGCCATTCAGTCTCCTAACACAACGTACTGTATGTTCCATCTTGGATTATATTAGGTAGAATGTGTGCCCCGACTGAACATTCAGAATTCTCCTCTACAGTAAAGAGCACAAACACTAGCACCGCACAATAAACTAAACAGATCTGTGGTAGGCATGGACACACAATGCTCTTAGTCCCAAGCTTAATATAATTCTAACAAATTAAAGTGGCTCTCCAAGAATGTAATGAAATGGCCCCCATCATGCAATTCAAACAGTAGCCCATCCTAGCCACGCATCAGGACAGGCTGCTGCCTGAAGAAATACACCAACCAAGGTTTGTGTCTCAACTGTCAGAAGAGCTGTATTGCAAGCACATATACCAGTGCTCCCAGAGAAGGGCTGTGACAGGAGAAGAAATAAATCTTCTCCTTTGCTGACTGAACAAGGAGGACTGAGACTGAAGAGAAAAATTCTGTGCTCAGTCAGCCGAGTAGAAGATTTATTTCTTCTCCGATCACACACTTCTCCAGCATGTGTGCTTATGATACTGCTCCTTTGTCAGTTGAGACACAGGACTGCAGCCTGTGACAAATGAAAAGGATGAGTTGCCATATGAATTAAGTGATGGGGACTATTTTTATTTTTTTTTACATTTTTGGATATTCAATTTAAGAAGGCTTCACCAAAGAAAACATTTCATACTGTCGTGTCAGCCAGTATCCATAAAGTGAAGATAAGGCAATAAGAATAGGGTGGTCATGTTACCCAGGACATTTTATTACACACTGCTATCTGGACGATAAGCGCAGAGGACTGTCATAGATGAATTAACCATTCAAGTTCTAATAATTCACATTAAAGGTAAAAATTACATTGGTAGGAGGAACTTGAATAACATCTCTCTATCAATACTGCTATCAATATATACAAATACACCTTTATAATAGTCTATTAACTATTTTAGAAATTAACAAAGATTTGAAGGACCTTCAACCAGCAGCTGTGTGAGTAGTCCTTGACCTTAAAGGGAACCTGTCACCCCCAAAATCGAAGATGAGCTAAAGGCCCCTTCACATTAAGCGACGCTGCAGCGATACCGACAACGATCCGGATCGCTGCAGCGTCGCTGTTTGGTCGCTGGAGAGCTGTCACACAGACAGCTCTCCAGCGACCAACGATGCCGGTAACCAGGGTAAACATCGGGTTACTAAGCGCAGGGCCGCACTTAGTAACCCGATGTTTACCCTGGTTACCAGCGTAAAAGTAAAAAAAAACAAACACTACATACTTACCTACCGCTGTCTGTCCCCGGCGCTGTGCTTTTCTGCACTCCTCCTGCACTGACTGTGAGCACAGCGGCCGGAAAGCAGAGCAGTGACGTCACCGCTCTGCTTTCCGGCTGACCGACGCTCACAGCCAGTACAGGAGGAGTGCAGAGCACAGCGCCGGGGACAGACAGCGGTAGGTAAGTATGTAGTGTTTGTTTTTTTTTACTTTTACGCTGGTAACCAGGGTAAACATCGGGTTACTAAGCGCGGCCCTGCGCTTAGTAACCCGATGTTTACCCTGGTTACCAGTGAAGACATCGCTGGATCGGTGTCACACACGCCGATCCAGCGATGTCCGCGGGAGATCCAGCGACGAAATAAAGTTCTGGACTTTGTTCAGCGACCAACGATCTCCCAGCAGGGGCCTGATCGTTGGTCGCTGTCACACAGAACGATTTCCTTAACGATATCGTTGCTACGTCACAAAAAGCAACGATATCGTTAACGATATCGTTATGTGTGAAGGTACCTTTAGCCCACCATCATCAGGGGCTTATCTTCAGCATTCTGGAATGCTGCAGATAAGCCCCCGATGTATCCTGAAAGATGAGAAAAAGAGGTTAGATTATACTCACCCAGGGCCGGTCCTTCTGTGGTCCGATCCGATGGGCGTCGCGGTCCAGTCCGGGGCCTCCCGTCTTCTTACGATGACGTCCTCTTCTTGTAGTCACACTGCGGCTCCGGCACAGGCATACTTTGTCTGTCCTGTTGAGGGCAGAGCAAAGTACTGCAGTGCACAGGCGCCGGGAAAGGTCAGAGAGGCCGGGAAATGACGATTTTTCAAATTCAAAAAGTATAACGATTAAAAAAAATGTGGGGTTGTGTGGAAAACAGCTAGCTAGTCTTAACTTCCCCTGCAGTGATGGGTAACTGCCTAAGTAGTCTACAATATTAAAAAGGTCACACTCCTGGGAACAGGGAGTGGGTTCATGGAAACATCGTAAGTGGGCAATTTAGATTTTATGGGCAATTAAAAGGTTATTGATAACATTCCTAGTGGGTTAGTGTGATGAAAGAGTTAATATCTCTTATGCTCTAGAGTAGTGATGGGGATTATAATAACAGGTCATGTGACTAAGGTATTCATGGTACACTCCCTGTCAAGAGGTTACCATCCTGTACTGTACACTACGATTGCCTGAGATTGCTCAGGCCTGGTTCACACCTTGTTATGAGGTTAACTGAGTTAATGTGGACTCCATTAGGCCTCCATTCCAGCAATATATCGTTACTAACTTTTAATTTTATGCCAAGATTCATCAAGACTTGTGTTAACATAAGTCATGATGAGGGTGTATGCTGTAATCAGACACTCTTTATTCATGAAGAGGTGTATGACTTTATAAATCCGAAGCACCGAAGGAGTGGCATATACAGTACCTCTGTGTGCTTCTAGCCACATACCCTACTCCAGTCCCTGCTCGAGTAGGATTTGCGGCATAGCAAACACCACCACTCGTCATAAACTTGACGAGCACCATGCCACCGTACCGCTCCAGCTCTAGCCATTTCAGCAGAGGTGGGAGAAACTCGTATATAGACACCAATAGTGGCTAAATTTTGCACCTAAACTTTGTGCGTTTTCAAGACTGTTACCCCAAAATTGTGGAACAAAAGCTTTAATGCATTGGGTCATAAGTCATTCAGAAAAGTTTAAGCCACTTAATCAATATGGCAATGATGTCCCAAGGGCTGGACTCACACATCTGTCCAGTGTGTCATGGTCAGACTGCGGGCAGAGATGGTTGGAGTAGCCGCAGGTCTTCCAACTCAACCTTACCAGTCTGATTAATGCTGTAGTGCAGTGGTCCCCAACTCCAGGCCTCGAGGGCCGCCAACAGTGCAGGTTTTCAGGATTTCCTTAGTATTGCACAGGGGTTGGAATCATCACCTGTGCAGATGATCACATTACCACCGATGCAATACTAAAGAAATCCTGAAAACCTGCACTGTTGGCGGCCCTCGAGGCCTGGAGTTGGGGACCCCTGCTGTAGTGTTTAGGTCGAGAGACCTGCGTCCAGACCATGAATCATGGACCATGATACACAGATGTGTGAATGAACCCTAAATTGAAGACTGACCTAAAAATGCAACCACTGAAATAATACTGAGGATGATTAAGAATGGTCTGAATTAGTGCTTAAAAAACAACAAAACAACAAAAGCTCTTCGGATGTCTCTGTGCAGTGTGAAAACTGGCACAATTTAACTTATTCCATGGAGCTGTAATTACAGCACACATTTCCTTTGGTAAACAGTTTTAACAAAATCCACATCCAATGGAGCAGCTAAATGAAGAGGCACTAGGAGGTAAAATGGAATTCATTAACACCTTCCCCGACTCGCGCAGTCCCCTGGTATTACTTTGTAAAATGACAATATATTCTGCTCTCACAAGGGCACACTTAACATTTCTTATGGCTTCCTCACCACTAATAAATATATACTTGTAGCTCGTGAAAGAAGCATTGCATTAGCACAACCTGTGAGGAGAACAATACAAAACACCACCTGATTTTTGGTTTCTTTTTCCTCCATGTTAAAACAAAGCATTAGTTGGCAAACCAAGGAGCAAGCTTAACAATGGATTGGGGCATTTAAACTGGTATAATATAAAACCATGTG
Source organism: Ranitomeya imitator (assembly GCF_032444005.1). NCBI lineage: Eukaryota > Metazoa > Chordata > Amphibia > Anura > Dendrobatidae > Ranitomeya > Ranitomeya imitator. Next base: position 331,393,343 of record NC_091287.1, on the reverse strand, counting down.
CAATAAATAGAAAAGTTATTACTGTACAGTACTTTTATCTATGTACTTAATTTAGCTGGATATAAACCTTCAAAGAAATACAGGTATTGGAAACCGTGTAAGTGCACGTGCACACGTTGAGTATTTGCAGCACATATAGTCGCTGACGTAGGCCCACTCGGAGGTACGCTACCTCTCTGTGTTCTGTAGAGCACAGCTCGCTTTAGGCTGGTTTCACATTTGCGGTTGTGTCCACAGCGTTTCTGACGCATACATCCGCATGCGTCTTCATTTCCTATCTTTAACATTGTAGACGCAGGTGCATGCGTTTGCATGCCTTCGCCAGCGTTTGCTTACACATGCATCTTTTCGCGGTGTGCGGCGGGGTGCGGCTAACACACCATGTTGTAATTTTTAAGGCGGCAAATTTCCATCAAATATGCGCATGCGGATGAGTGCATTAAAAAATGCATTATTGTCTATGGGAACGCATGCGTACACTGCGCTTGCGTACTTCGGACTGTGCATGTCTAGAAACTGATTTAGACAGACCCATTGAGACACACCCTCCTGGAAATATCGAACGCATGCACATAAAAAGCGGAAACACATGCAGAAACTGCATTTTTTGCCGTCATGCGTAAGCTGATGCGGATAAAAACGTTACGTAATCATGCGTTTGCATGCGTTTCTGCATGCAGTTGCGGATGATGCGCTGTGGACTCAACCGCAAATGTGAACCTAGCCTAAAGCGTGCGGTCTACAGACTGGCCGAGGAGCCATCACACACACAAGACGTCAGCATACCGTTGCACCTGGACTCTGACATTCTGTGCATGCGTCAGATCTATGACAGCCTTGCAGCTACACTCGTCAGGATCCTGTGTTAGGCGCGTATAATTTTTTTTTAAATTAAAACTTGTGGTGTGATGTGGGGACATCATAAACAATGGTGGACCATTATACATAGTGTGGGGGACCCAGAAAAAGTGTAAGGGGGTTATCATACATTTTAGTTACTAATGCAGGGGCCATTAGACAGCTTGATGACTAAGTCAGGGTCCATTATACAGCTTAGCTTGGGGACTAATGTGGCAGCCTTATACATTTTGGGAGCTAATGTAGGGGGAGCAGTATACAGTTTGGGAGCTAATGTAGAGGATGCCTTATACAATTTGGGAGCTAATGTAGGGGGTGCCTTATACAGTTTGTGAGCTAAAGTAAAGGGTGCCTTATACAGTTTGGGAGCTAATGTAGGGGTGCCTTATAGTTTGTGAGCTAATGTAAGGGGTGCCTTATACAGTTTGAGCTAATGTAAGGGGTGCCTTATACAGTTTGAGCTAATGTAAGGGGTGCCTTATACAGTTTGTGAGCTAATGTAAGGGGTGCCTTATACAGTTTGTGAGCTAATGTAGGGGGTGCCTTATACAGTTTGTGAGCTAATGTAAGGGGTGCCTTATACAGTTTGAGCTAATGTAAGGGGTGCCTTATACAGTTTGTGAGCTAATGTAAGGGGTGCCTTATACAGTTTGAGCTAATGTAAGGGGTGCCTTATACAGTTTGAGCTAATGTAAGGGGTGCCTTATACAGTTTGTGAGCTAATGTAAGGGGTGCCTTACACAGTTTGTGAGCTAATGTAGGGGTGCCTTATAGTTTGTGAGCTAATGTAAGGGGTGCCTTATACAGTTTGAGCTAATGTAAGGGGTGCCTTATACAGTTGGTGAGGTAATGTAAGGGGAGCCTTATACAGTATGGGAGCTAATGTGGGGGCAATTATACAATTTGAGGGCTACTGTGGGGGTCATTATACTCTTTTTGGGGGAATCAGTGGGGACATCATACTATTTGTATGGGAGCTGTTGGAATATAATACAGTGTAAATCGGAGCTGTGGGCACATTATACTGTGTATATAGGAGCTTTAGGCCCATCATAATGTATATCAAACAATGGTGAACCATTATACATAGTGTGGGGGACCCAGAAAAAGTGTAAGGCGGTTATCATACATTTTAGTTACTAATGCAGGGGCCATTAGACAGCTTGATGACTAAGTCAGGGTCCATTATACAGCTTAGCTTGGGGACTAATGTGGCAGCCTTATACATTTTGGGAGCTAATGTAGGGGGAGCCGTATACAGTTTGGGAGCTAATGTAGAGGATGCCTTATACAATTTGGGAGCTAATGTAGGGGGTGCCTTATACAGTTTGTGAGCTAAAGTAAAGGGTGCCTTATACAGTTTGGGAGCTAATGTAAGGGGTGCCTTATAGTTTGTGAGCTAATGTAAGGGGTGCCTTATACAGTTTGAGCTAATGTAAGGGGTGCCTTATACAGTTTGTGAGCTAATGTAAGGGGTGCCTTACACAGTTTGTGAGCTAATGTAGGGGTGCCTTATAGTTTGTGAGCTAATGTAAGGGGTGCCTTATACAGTTTGAGCTAATGTAAGGGGTGCCTTATACAGTTTGTGAGGTAATGTAAGGGGAGCCTTATACAGTATGGGAGCTAATGTGGGGGCAATTATACAATTTGAGGGCTACTGTGGGGGTCATTATACTCTTTTTGGGGGAATCAGTGGGGACATCATACTATTTGTATGGGAGCTGTTGGAATATAATACAGTGTAAATCGGAGCTGTGGGCACATCATACTGTGTATATAGGAGCTTTAGGCCCATCATAATGTATATCAAACAATGGTGAACCATTATACATAGTGTGGGGGACCCAGAAAAAGTGTAAGGCGGTTATCATACATTTTAGTTACTAATGCAGGGGACATTAGACAGCTTGAGGACTAAGTCAGGGTCCATTATACAGCTTGGGGACTAATGTGGCAGCCTTATACAGTTTGGGAGCTAGTGTAGGGTGTAGGGGATGCCTTATACAATTTGGGAGCTAATGTAAGGGGTGCCTTATACAGTTTGTGAGCTAAAGTAAGGTGTGCCTTATACAGGTTGTGAGCTAATGTAAGGGGTGCCTTATACAGTTTGGGAGCTAATGTAGGGGGTGCCTTATACAATTTGGGAGCTAATGTAGGGGGTGCCTTACACAGTTTGTGAGCTAATTTAGGGGTGGGAGCTTTCTAGGTAAGTTCCCACGATCTATGAACAGCCAGCAGAGGGCGCCTCACCGCAAATGAAGCTAAATATAGATCATTGACCTATATTTAGCTTCATTCCCCGGGGTTTTGCAGCAAGGAGCAGCCTGCATTAGCGGAACTCCTTGCTGCAAAATGTTTTAACCCCTTCAGAAGGATTTACATCGTTGGACTTTACAGATCTGCGGAAGGTAAGTATATTGTTGGTTTATTATGTTTTTTCTTTTACAGAACGAGGGTCTTCAGTGATTGGATTGGGCGTTAAATAAAATATTACAACAACCTTTGTTTTTATTTCATTAAAATAATTTTTAATAATGTGTGTGTGTTTTTTTTTAACCCTTTCATTCAATTGGATTAATAATGGAAAGGTGTCATAATTGACGCCTCTCCATTATTAATTAGGCTTAATGTCACCTTACAATAGCAAGGTGGCATTAACCCTTCATTACCCCATATCCCACCGCTACACGGGAATGGGAAGAGAGTGGCCAAGTGCCAGAATAGGCGCATCTTCCAGATGTGCCTGTTCTGGGGTGGCTGGGGGCAGGTGTTTTTAGCCAGGGGGGGGGCCAATAACCATGGACCCTCTCCAGGCTATTAATATCTGCCCTCAGTCACTGGCTTTACTACTCTGGCGGAGAAAATTGCGCGGGAGCCCACGCCAATTTTTTCTGCCATTTAACCCTTTATTTTAAGAGCTAGAACGGCCAAATTTTGCAGATACACACTACTAACATTAGTAGTGTGGATTATGCAAAAAAAAATGGTGATATGAGATGGTTTACTGTATGTAAACCATGTCTCATATCATGTCGGGTTTTAGGAAGGAGAAAGCAAAAGCCGGTAATTGAATTACCGGCTTTTTGCTATATCGCGGCTGTATGAAGTAAGAATATATATAAATATATGTGTCTCACTGACATATATATATATATATATATATATATATATACCTATTCTATGTGTACATATTTATTCTACCTATTCTACTGTAAGCTGTCAGTGTGATTTTACTGTACACCGCACTGAATTACCGGCTTTTCTCTGTAACAGCGCTGCGTATTTCTCGCAAGTCACACTGCTGGTCCATGTGTAATCCGTATTTTTGGGGCTTCCATACACTTTCATTGGCGTTTTATTTGCACAATACGGTGACAAACGCAGCATGCTGCGATTTTCTACGGCCGTAGAAAGCCGTATAACACTGATCAGTAAAATACGGCAGATAGGAGCAGGGGCATAGAGAATAATTGTGCCGTATTTTTTGCGAGTTTTACGGACGTAGTTTCTGCGCTCCTACGTCCGTAAAACTCGCAAGTGTGACGCCGGCCTTAGACATAAGGAGGAAACTAGTGGAGATGCAAATTTTTTCTCATGTAGATTTGGTCCGTGAAAAAAAAGACAATCTGAACAGATTGACTGACATTGGTCTGAATACTGTGATGTCAGTATTTTCATGGAGTAGGACTAAAAATACAGTTGTGTAAATTTGGCCAAACATAGACCAGATGTCGGTGTGAAAAACAGCACATAGACTAACATTCGGTGCCTAGTTCGTTAGCCACATGGATAAAAATAAATATGATTAAATGCACCTGGAGAAGCAGTCTTCTAGAGCTCGGGGAGGCTTTTGCTGTAGGGTGTGGTGGATGTACATTTTTCAAGCCTTGAGTATGAATTAGCCTAAATTTTTAAATTTGCTGGCAGCATGAATATTTTCAATAAATACTACGGCATAAGAATCCACACAGGAAAGGTTGTGTGCCAGTATCTTATTCAGGTATGTCTTCCCGCAGAACAGCAATTATGTTGTTTGAAGTAAATTAAAGAACATCTCACTTTCTGTCTTGTAAATTATACTTCCAGCTTTGTAAAATGTGCACAACTTAGCAGAATACCCAAGGGCTGAACTTTTCAAAAACACAGTTAAAACACTAAAACATAACTGAATATTCCTATTTAAATGCTCCAAATTTAAAGAGCCAAGCAGGTTGATCAATTCGGCTTCCTGGCACTGGATTGGCAACATATAAAAACTGACATAACGTACCTGACATTTTTAAATCCTGCATTTTAATCTTAGAAGTATCCAGTGCCAGACTGGGGTGGAAGAGGCTCGCCAATAACATTGATTCTTGGGGCACGCGGTTCAGCTAAATGCAAAAATAACCTGACCCTAGTACAGTACACAAATTAACTTTTGCTTCTACTTTCTTGTTTATTGAATGCATAGATGATACCTTTTTCTGCAAATTATTAATCAAGTGTAATAGCACAGCTCATCAGTACTTCGTCACAAGAGACTACCGGAGGATTCTTCTGCTCATCGATGGGCCAGTCGGAGCCTAGAAGTATCTAAAGCTACAGACTTGTATCGAACAGACACAAGCTCTCCATAAGCCTCCACTTGTCATAGATTTTACCTACTTCTGCAAAGATTTGACTAGATTTATCACTATGTTGCAAATTAAAAAGTAGGGGTAGTGCTGCTCCTTCTGACCTGGGTCAAATAGATAATCTTTGCATTTCCAAATGCATGTCACAAACAAAAAACAGAAGTAAAAACTAAAACATTTGATTCACTCACATCTAGCAGATAAAGTAAAAATACAAGAAAGAATAAGAATGATTTCACTTGATTCAAGAGTCTTTAATTTGCCAGCCTATAGGACGATGATATTGTGATGTTCACTTTTGCTGAATTTAAGAGCATAAGGCCGAGTGCCCATGATCTGGAACTAGCAGCGCTTTGGACACAGCATATGCTCACTGCGTCCAAAGAGCTGCCGTCTATTGAAAACAGGGGAATCCGCATGTATTCATTGAACCGTGTGGATTCATTGCGTTCAAACCTGCAGCAACTCCGGATCCTGGGCACATACTATAACAGTCAAGCAGACAACATAACCATATTCTAAGGACCAGTGGATCGGCAAACCAAGTCATTCATCTTTACATTCAATGACATACACAAAAATCTGACATCTGAACCCAGACTCAGGTCCCACAGCAATGAAAGATAATAGAGCCAAACAAGCCATGAAAGCACATACATGAAGCACAAATGTTTTCCATGATATCTAATTCTACGTTTTTATATTTTTAGCATGTGCTTTACTAGTCAAATTCTTGAAAATTAATTTCTTATTATACAGTTATTTCCCCCACTGTATGTGGAAAGGAAGTATTTGATTCCTTGCTCATTTTGTAAGTTTGCCCACTGACAAAGGCATGAACAGTCTATAATTTAAAGGGTAGGTTAATTTTAACACAGAGATAGAATATCAAAAATAAAATCCAGAAAATCACATTGTATAAAAGCATAGAAATGTATTTGCATTTTGCAGTGAGAAATAAGTATTTGATCCCTCTGGCAAACAAGACTTAATACTTGGTGGCAAAACCCTTGTTGGCAAGCACAGCAGTCAGATGTTTTTTTGTAGTTGATGATGAGGTTTGTGCACATGTCAGGAGGAATTTTGGTCCACTCCTCTTTGCAGATCATCTGCAAATCATTAAGATTTTGAGGCTGTCGTTTGGCACCTCAGAGATTCAACTCCGTTCATAAGTTTTCGATGGGATTAAGGTCTGGAGACTGGCTAGGCCACTCCATCACCTTAATGTGCTTCATTTTTAGCCAATACTTTGTTCCCCTGACTGTATGTTTTGGATCATTGTCTTGCTGGAAGACCCAGTTACAATCCATTTTTAATGTCCTTCGCGGAGGGAAGGAGATTGTCACTCAGGATTTTACGGTACATGGCTCCATCCATTCTCCCATTGATGCAGTTATGTAGTCCTGTGCCCTTAGCAGAGAAACACCCCCAACATAATGTTTCCACCTCCATGCTTGACAGTGGGGACGGTGTTCTTTGGGTCATAGGCAGCATTTCTCTTCCTCAAAAATGACGAGTTGAATTAATGCCAAAGACCTGCATTTCTGTATTATCTGACCACAGCACCTTCTGCCAGTCACTCATAGAATCATCCAGGTGTTAATTTGCAAACTTCAGATGGGCCTGCACATGTGACTTCTTAAGCAGGGGGGACCTGGTGGGAACTGCAGGATTTTAAACCTTTACAGGGTAATGTGTTACTAATGGTTTTCTTGGTGACTGTGGTGCCAGCTGCCTTGAGATCATTAACAAGTTCCTTCTTGTGTAGTTTTAGGCTGATCTCTCACCTTCCTCATGATCAAGGATACTCCATGAGGTGAGATTTTGCATGGTGCCCCAGATCGATGTCGATTGAGTCATTTTGGATTTCTTCCATTTTCTTACTATTACACCAACAGTTGTCTTTTTCTCACCCAGCGTGTTACTTATGGTTTTGTAGCCCATTCCAGCTTTGTGCAGGTCTATGATCTTATCCCTAACATCCTTAGAAAGCTCTCTGGTCTTGCTCATGTTGTAGAGATTAGAGTCTGACTGATTGTGTCTGTGGACAGAAGTCTTTTATAAAGGTGACCATATAAGACCGCTGTCTTTAATGCAGGTAACGAGTTGATAAGGAGCATCTAACTGGTAATTTATACAATGTGATTTTCTGGATTTTATTTTTGTTATTCTATCTCTCAATGTTAAAATTAACCTACCCTTAAAATTATAGACAGTGAGAAAACTTACAAAATCAGCAAGGGATCAAATACTTATTTCCCCCACTGTAATTTCAAAGAATCCTTCACTGGTGTCTTCAATTATAGATTCCTATAAAGTACCAATGCCCTTACAGGCTTTACACAAATCTGCATATTTGGTTTATAGACTTTGGTTTGTAGCTTGCATTTTAACAATTTAATAGAAAAAATACAAGTGTACACCACAAGAAATTGGTTTTGGTCATATAGAACTTCAGTAAAACAATGTAAAAGCAATGTGACTTTATGTGTATATCATGTTTTCTTCCTACCATATGATCCAAAATGGCAGGAAACAAGAGATATTTCCATAATCATAAAACAAGCAAAAATACAAATAAAGAATTTTATATAATAATAAAGAAGTCTCAGAAGTCTATCTGGTTAGCTCTAGGTAACACTAGTGTTGAATCAACTTTTATGTTAGTTCCCTCTATTTCCTCTTCTGTTGTCGGGACATGCCTTTATTAAGGTGTTGCTGGGTGACTGCAGCAGTTTGAGTTGCTATTTTGGGACTGGTCGTGCCATCAAGACATAGCATTTAGGGGCTAACTAGTAATTGTGTAACTTCCCTTCAGTGAGCCCTAGGAAAGGATAACTCTATTTAATATCCTGCCTTTATACCACTAGTTGCCAGTTGTAAGTTCAGCTTGACCTGGTCCACACCCATTTAACTCAAAAAAACAGTTGGGTGCATTAACATCTTATGTACAGTTATGAGTTTAAGAGTATATACTGAGACGTTTCTAGTTTAGCCAAATTCAGTATATTTGAGCTATACAGTGCCTTGCAAAAGAATTCGCCCCCCTTGAACTTTTCAACCTTTTCCCACATATCATGCTTCAAACATGAAGATACCAAATGTAAATTTTTTGTGAAGAATCAACAACAAGTGGAACACAATTGTGAATTTGAATTAAATTTATTGGTTATTTTAAATTTTTGTGGAAATTCAAAAACTTAAAAGTGGGGCGTGCAATATTATTTGGGCCCTTTACTTTCAGTGCAGCAAACTCACTCCAGAAGTTCATTGTGGATCTCTGAATGATCCAATGTTGTCCTAAATGCCTAATGATGATAAACATAATCCACCTGTGTGTAATCAAGTCTTCGTATAAATGCACCTACTCTGTGATAGTCTCAGGAGTCTCAGAGAGCATCATAAAGACCAAGGAACACAACAGGCAGGTCTGTGCCACTGTTGTGGAAAAGTTTAAAGCCGGATTTGGATACAAAATGATTTCCAAAACTTTAAACATCCCAAGGAGCACTGTGCAAGTATCATACCACTGCAAATCTACCAAGACCCGGCCGTCCCTCTAAACTTTCATCTCAAACAAGAAGAAGACTGATCAGAGATGCAGCCAAGAGGCCCAAGATCACTCTGGATGAACTGCAGAGATCTACAGCTGACGTGGGACAGTCTGTCCATAGGACAATAATCAGTCGTGCACTGCACAAATCTGGCCTTTATGGAAGAGTGGCAAGAAGAAAGCCATTTCTCAAAGGTACCCATAAAAAGTGTGGTTTTAAGTTTGCAACAAGCCTCCTGGGAGACACACCAAACATGTGGAAGAAGGTGCTCTGGTCAGATGAAACCAAAATCGAACTTATTGGCAACAATGCCAAACGATATGTTTGCTTTAAAGGCAACACAGCTCATCACCCTAAACACACCATCTCCACTGTCAAACATGGTGGTGGCAGCATCATGGTTTGGGCCTGCTATCCTTTAGCAAGGACAGGGAAGATGGTTAAAATTGATGGGAAGATGGATGGAGCCAAATACAGGAACATTCTTGAAGAAAACCTGTTGGAGTCTTCAAAAGACCTGAGACTGGGACGGAGATTTGTCCTCCAACAAGACAATGATCCCAAACATAAAACAAAATCTACAATGGAATGGTTCCCAAATAATGTATCCACGTGTTAGAATGGCCAAGTCAAAGTCCAGACCTCAATCCAATCGATAATCTGTGGAAAGAGCTGAAAACTGCTGTTCACAAATGATCTCCATCAAACCTCAGAGCTCGAGCTGTTTGCCAAGGAAGAATGGGCAAGAATTTCAGTCTCTCGATGTAAAAAACTGATAGAGACATACCCCAAGTGACTTACAGCTGTAATCGCAGCAAAAGGTGGCACAACAAAGTATTAAGTTAAAAGGGGCCGAATAATATTGCACACCCCACTTTTCAGTTTTTGAATTTCCACAAAAATGTAAAATAACCAATAAATTTTGTTGAACTTCACAATCGTGTTCAACTTGTTGATTCTTCACTAGTGATGAGCGAGTGTACTTGTTGATCGGGTTTTCCAGAGCAAGCTCGGGTGACCTCCGAGTACTTGTTAGTGTTCGGAGATTTAGTTTTCAACCCGGCAGCTGAATGATTTACAGCTACTATCCTGCTTGATTACATGTGGGGATTCTCTAGCAACCAGGCAACCTCCTCATGTACTTAGGCTGGCTACTACTACTAGCTGTAAAGCTGCCGTGATGAAAACTAAATCTCCGAGCAGTCATAAATACTCGGAGGTCACCCGAGCAACGACTACACTCGCCCATCACTATTCTTCACCAAAAATTTACATTTGGTATCTTTATGTTTGAAGCATGATATGTGGGAAAAAGTTGATAAGTTTAAGGGGGCCGAATACTTTTCCAAGGCACTGTTACTTGCTATTGTAGTAGTTCTTAAAGAAAAGTGCATAATTTAAAAAAAAAGTGAATTGGTTCTGAATACTCACAGTAGTCATATTTATCAATGTGGCCAAATAATTTAGTTTTCAGATAAATTAGCTAATTTTGCCAACATTTACTCCTCCTTATAGACGTGCGCAATTGGGTCAGCTGAGTGATTGTCTTCATAGCGGGGAGAAAGGCGAAAGTCACTATAAGGCACTTCTTGTGGATTCACACTCAAAAAACAAGGGATCAAATAGTTCAACATTTTGGATTCCTCCCCATCAAATCTATTAAGTGAATGTCAAACACCTAGCACATATCAGATGGGCATCCTATCCGGGTCAAATGTGTATGGCCACATTTAAATTCTGATTTTTAAAAAAGCTGATTATTTGTCCTGTGATAGGGACATCTTAATCAATGAGAGAATCAATCACCTACAAGGTATTGGACACTGCTGAAAAAAATAAAGGGAACACAAACAACAGAATATAACTCCAAGTAAATCAAACTTCTGTGAAATCAAACTGTCCACTTAGGAAGCAACACTGACAATCAATTTCACATGCTGTTGTGCAAATGCAATAGACAACAGATGGAAATCATTGGCAATTATCAATACACACTCAATAAAGGAGTAGTTCTGCAGGTGGGGACCACAGACCACATCTCAGTACCAATGCTTTCTGGCTGATGTTTTGGTCACTTTTGAATGTTGGTTGTGCTTTCATACTCGTGGTAGCATGAGAGACTCTACAACCCACACAAGTGCCTCAGGTAGTGCAGCTCATCCAGGATGGCACATCAATGAAGGCTGTGGCAAGAAGGTTTGGTGTGTCTGTCAGCGCAATGTCCAGGGGCGCTACCAGGAGACAGGCCAGTACACCAGGAGACGTGGAGGGGGCAGTAGGAGGGCAACAACCCAGCAGCAGGACCGCTACCTCAGCCTTTGTGCAAGGAGGAACAGGAGGAGCACTGCCAGAGCCCTGCAAAATGACCTCCAGAAGGCCACAAATGTGCAAGTGTCTGCACAAACGGTTAAAAACAGACTCCATGAGGATGGTCTGAGTGCCCGATGCCACAGGTGGGGTGTTATGGCTGGCAATCAGGCAACACAGCGTGCAGTAATCAGCGCACATACAGAGATCTGGCAATAACCAAAAACAATAGGACAAGCTCTGAGACGTGGTGTTGTGAATTCTGTGGCTGAGTTCACTTCTGTGGTCACAAGTGGTATTGCAGTCTCTGGGCTTCCTCCCTCAGGTGTTTTGGTGAGCTCGTTGGCTGCCTTGCTATTTAGCTCCACCTGAGTCTGTCTTCCTTGCTCCTTGTCTATGTTCCAGTGTTGGATCTGAGCTACTGCATCTTTCCTTGGGCCTGCTGCTCTGCTAGATAAGTGCTTCTAGTTTGTTTACTGTTTTTTCTGTCCAGCTTGCTATTATCTTTTGCTGGAAGCTCTGAGAAGCAAGGGGGTGCACCGCCGTGCTGTTAGTTCGGCACGGTGGGTCTTTTTGCCCCTTTGCGTGGTTTTCGTTTTAGGGTTTTTTGTAGACTGCATAGTTCTCTTTGCTATCCTCGCTCTGTCTAGAATATCGGGCCTCACTTTGCTGAATCTATTTCATTCCTACGTTTGTCTTTTCATCTTGCTAACAGTCATTATATGTGGGGGGCTGCCTATTCCTTTGGGGTATTTCTCTGAGGTAAGTCAGGCTTGTATTTCTATCTTCAGGCTAGTCAGCTCCTCAGGCAGTGCCGAGTTGCATAGGTAGTTGATAGGCGCAATCCACTGCTGCTTCCAGTTGTGTGAGGATAGATCAGGTACTGCAGTCTACAGAGATTCCACGTCTCAGAGCTCGTCCTATTGTTTTTGGTTATTGCCAGATCTCTGTATGTGCGCTGATTACTGCACGCTGTGTTGCCTGATTGCCAGCCATAACAACGTGGAATCTCTGTAGACTGCAGTACCTAATCTATCCTCACACAACTATAAGCAGCAGTGGATTGCGCCTAACAACTACCTATGCAACTCGGCACTGCCTGAGGAGCTGACTAGCCTGAAGATAGAAATACAAGCCTGACTTACCTCAGAGAAATACCCCAAAGGAATAGGCAGCCCCCCACATATAATGACTGTTAGCAAGATGAAAAGACAAACGTAGGAATGAAATAGATTCAGCAAAGTGAGGCCCGATATTCTAGACAGAGCGAGGATAGCAAAGAGAACTATGCAGTCTACAAAAAACCCTAAAACGAAAACCACGCAAAGGGGCAAAAAGACCCACCGTGCCGAACTAACAGCACGGCGGTGCACCCCTTTGCTTCTCAGAGCTTCCAGCAAAAGTTAATAGCAAGCTGGACAGAAAAAACAGAAAACAAACTAGAAGCACTTATCTAGCAGAGCAGCAGGCCCAAGGAAAGATGCAGAAGCTCAGATCCAACACTGGAACATTGACAAGGAGCAAGGAAGACAGACTCAGGTGGAGCTAAATAGCAAGGCAGCCAACGAGCTCACAAAACACCTGAGGGAGGAAGCCCAGAGACTGCAATACCACTTGTGACCACAGAAGTGAACTCATCCACAGAATTCACAACAGTGGGGGTTGTGCTCACAGCCCAACACCGTGCAGGATGCTTGGCATTTGCCACAGAACAGGACTGGCAAATTTGCCACTGGCGCCCTGTGCTCTTCACAGATGAAAGCAGGCTCACAATGAGTACATGTGACAGACGTGACAGAGTCTGGAGACGCCGTGGAGAGCGATTTGATGCCTGCAACATCCTTCACCATGACCGGTTTGGCAGTGGGTCAGTAATGGTGTGGGGTGGCATTTCGTTGGAGGGCTGCACAACCCTCCATGTGCTCGCCAGAGGTAGCCTGACTGCCATTAGGTACCAAGATGAGATCTTCAGACCCCTTTTGAGAGCATATGCTGGTGCGGTTGGCCCTGGGTTCTTCCTAACGCAGGACAATGCCAGACCTCATGTGGCTGGAGTGTGTCAGCAGTTCCTGCAAGATGACGGCATTGAAGCTATGGACTGGCCCGCCTGTTCCCCAGACCTGAATCTGACTGAACACATCTGGGACATCATGTATCGCACCATCCACCACAGACTGTCCAGGAGTTGGTGGATGCTTTAGTCCAGGTCTGGGAGGAGATCCCTCGGGAGACCATCCACCGCCTCCTCAGGAGCATGCCCAGGCGTTGTAAAGAGGTCATACAGACACGTGGAGGCCACACACACTACTAAGCATCATTTCCTTGTCCTGAGGTATTTCCACTGAAGTTGGATCAGCCTGTAACTTAATTTTCCACTTTGATTTTGAGCATCATTCCAACTCCAGTCCTCCGTGGGATATTAGTTGTGATTTACGTTGATAATTTTTAGGTTTTATTGTTTTCATCACATTCCACTATGTAATGAATAAAGATTTACAACTTGAATATTTCATTCAGTGATATCTAGGATGTGGGATTTTAGTGTTCCCTTTATTTTTTTGAGCAGTGTATGTCACACCGATTCTCATTCAGTAGAAGTCTACAACAGGCTTTTAATTAAGCATTTACATATCCTCATCATTGTTTCATTCCTAAAAGAAGAGTGACTTAAGACAAAATGCTCAGCATCCTTAACAGCATTTCTATTCACCCTCTAATAAATGCCATCTGGTGTGTACTTTAGGGATATAATACCCGTCAAAAACCTCGCTGTATTATTAGAACCAGCACCAACTTGATCTGAAATGCATATTTAAACAGATGTGTCTAAATTACATCTTCGACAACCCACATGAATAAATTCAGAGCAGGCGTGCACCCATTTAAAATTTAGAGGGAGACTTAGATATGCATTAGAGGTGAGAATCATTGCAGGGAATTAGGACATTTTACAAAAGGTCATTACTTGCATGAAAAAAAGAAGAGGCCACTTGTGCACTGCTCTACCATATGTGTTTAGTAATCACATCTATATTAAAACACAAATACAGATTCTGCCTGCGTAAGGTTTCATTCACATAGTAGTACAAATAGGTTTGGTGCTTTGGCCAGAAATAAATCAAATCCTAACAGAGCAATGCAGGAAAAGCTTTATCAAACTAAAGGTTTCTTTGCTTTTTTTATTGGATCAAGTTTTATTTTTGCCACAACACATACCACTATTTGTAAGAAGCCTCCTGACTTCATTTCCTTATGATAATTACTCATTAAAGTTGTTCAGACCCATAAGACCATGCTCACATAACTGCTGAGTGTTTCATGTGCCTCTTACCTTCTCTACTGTTGCTACCTGGCTGATCGTATATGGCTTCCAAGTCAAATGTGCCAAATTTTAAGACTGTGTACTTAAACTTACACCAGGGGTATAAATATCACTAGATGGTGGCCCGATTCTAACGCATCGGGTATTCTAGAATATGCATGTCCACGTAGTATATTGCCCAGCCACATAGTATATTGCCCAGCCACGTAGTATATTGCCCAGCCACGTAGTATATTGCCCAGTGACGTACTATATTGCCCAGTGACGTAGTATATTGCCCAGTTACGTAGTATATTGCGCAGCCACATAGTATATTGCCCAGTTACGTAGTATATTACCCAGCCAGGTTTGTCACAGGTGAAAAATAAAAAAAATAACCATATACTCATCTTTCCGAGGGAGCCCTTGTAGTCCACGGCAGGTTCCGGTCCCAGGGTTGGTATTAGCGCAGGACCTGTGATGACGTTGCGGTCACATGACCGTGACGTCATGGCAGGTCCTTCTCCCATACCATCTTTGCCACCGGAACCTGCAACGGAAGATGGCGGCCGGCGCGAGCGGCTCAGCGGACTATGGAGGGTGAGTATAGCAGGTTTTTTTGTTTTTTATTTTTAACATTACATTTTTTTTACTATTGATGCCGCATAGGCAGCGTCAATAGTAAAAAGTTGGGGACACACAGTGTTAATAGCGGCGGTAACGGAGTGCGTTACCCGCGGCATAACGCAGTTCATTACCGCCGGCATTAACCCTGTGTTAACGGTGACCGGAGGGGAGTATGCGGGCGACAGGCACTGACTGAGGGGAGTAAGGAGCGGTCATTTTCTTCTGGACTGTGCCCGTCACTGATTGGTCACGGCAGCCATGACAGGCAGCTGGCGAGACCAATCAGCAAATGAATAACCGCGACAGACAGAAGGACAGACGGATGTGACCCTTAGACAATTATATAGTAGATTGGTGCCACGTGTGCAGCCGTTCAGGGGCCCAAGAGGTAAGAAAGCAGGTGGAACCTGTAATGATCACACGGCCAACTCAACACCATCGGAGCTACTGCAACCCCCGACCTACTGTCTCCTTCCTCATAATCCTGTAGAATGTAATCCCGCGTTGTTAGTTTGTTTACTGTAAGTGATATTTGTATTTTGATGTAACCCCTTCTCATGTACAGCACCATGAATTTAATGGTGCTATATAAATAAATAATAATAATAATAATAATAATAGTGCATTATGATGTACTATTGGGCTGCAAAGGACCCACATATAGTTCTTGCCCTTTTCTTTCTGTGTCTACTAGTAGTTTGCGAGGTCTAAAAATTACAATTAGGCTACGTTCACATTTGCGTTGTGCGATGTTGCGTCGGAGACGCAACGCACAACGCAAACAAAAACGCAACAAAACGCACGCTGAAACGCAGCGTTTTGCGACGCATGCGTCCTTTTTTGCCGAAATTTGGACGCAAAAAAATGCAACTTGCTGCGTTTTCTGCGCCCAACGCTTGCAGCCAAAAAAACGCATGCGTCGCAAAATGCAGCACAACGCATGTCCATGCGCCTCCCATGTCAAATATAGGGGCGCATGACGCATGCGTCGCCGCTGCTGCGCCCGACGCAACGCAAATGTGAACGTAGCCTTAGACAATAATGACAAATATGCCCCTATAAAGCCCATAGCAATCACTCACAGTGCAGCTCTGACTTTTCAATAACAGCCTACGAAATTAAAGCTGAGCTGTGATTGGCTGCCATGAGCAACAAAATCATTCATCTTTAAAAATATGCTTAAAGATTTTAGACAAAGTTTTAATTTTTATTTATGAAGGACAGTTTACTGCAGTTCCATTTTTAGGACCAAAGCATAAAATAAAAATTCAGCCCTTGACACATCAGCCTAGAGAGAAAATGTCTCTGGGAATGATTTAAAAATTTTGGCAATTACGATCAGGAAATAAAAAAAGAGGGTCTATCTTTGTTTTCATCAAACATCTCAACTATAACTTAAAGAATGTATATGGTGTTAAATATTATAAAATATCTAGTGACCTATGGACAAATGTGTAATGTTTTGTGATTACTGTAGATGAGTAAGTTTTCCTTTGCATCTTAAAAAGTTGCCCAGTGTTATATAAATCACTGCATCAAAAGTAATGTGCCTCATCGTTTCTGGTGAGATGCATGAGTTGGTAGAGGATTATGAACTATTTCCCGTATGGCTGCAGTAATAATACATATGGTAATTGACTCGTTTTGTACAGATTTTCATCTTAAACAGCGTTCAAGAGAGAAATAAAATGCAAATTAAGCATTATTTTTTAATTTTGGCGTAAATTTATGTTACAGATAGTGTGGCCAAAGCATCACCTTAGTCTGCCTTGTGAGCCCCAGTAAGTTTGAAAGGCTCCTGTATAAATGCTTAAAGTGGTTTTCCAAGAATGTAAAAAATGGCCTTTGTTACGTAATTCAAAGGGGAGCCTGTCCTAGTGGTGTGACAGGACAGGATGCAGTCAGAAGAAACGCAGCTCCTGAGACCTGTGTCTTAACTGACAGAGGAGATATATTGTAAACACAATTAAGGCTACGTTCACATTTGCGTTGTGCGCCGCTGCGTCGGCGATGCAACGCACAACGCAAATAACGCACCAAAACGCACGCAAAAACGCTGCGTTTTGCGACGCATGCGTCCTTTTTTGCCTAAATTTGGACGCAAAAAAAAATGCAACTTGTTGCGTTTTCTGCACCCAACGCTTGTGGCAAAAAAAACGCATGCGTCACACAACGCAGCACAACGCATGTCCATGCACCCCCCATGTTAAATATAGGGGCGCATGACGCATGCGTCGCCGCAGCGTTTCCCGACGCTGCGTCGGGAAACGCTAATGTGAACGTAGCCTAAGAGTGAGCTGAAGGAGAAGTGCTGACTGTGCTTGGAAGACTGAAGTTGGAGAAAAAAATCCTGTGTGTGCAGCTATCAAAGATGATTTATTTATTTTCCTGTCACAGCTCTTCTCTGGGAGCTCACTGATACATGTGATTATGATATAGCCCCTCCGTCATTCGAGACACAGGTCTTGGAAGTGGTGTTTCTTCAGCCTATAGCCCATCCTGATATGTGACTAGAATAGGCTGCTGTTTGATTTACATGATAGGAGTCATTCTATTACATTCTTGGAGAACTACTGGCTTCAGGAGGAAGACTATACTGAAAAAATCACCTTCTCTTTGAGCTTCAAATTAAATAGGAAAGAATAGGATCCAGAGTGTGAGTCTATTGGCTACAACCAAATGGGAGCCAAGAACTTCACATTTTTATAAAAGTAGCAATAATGTATTCAATTTCTGCTGGGTTTTTCAGCTTTTCCTTGTATTCAGTTTTGTAGTGCAGCCATGTCATACTTACCCCTGAGTAATCATTTGATACTATAGGTAGTGCTGACCACTCTAAATTTTCCACTAGATAAGGCGTGCTTACATGTTGCTTTCCATCATGATTCAGTTTTTTCATGTAAATATTTTAGCGGCCAAAAGTCCCTAATTTGCTAGAACTGTCCTGATTTTTTAGAATCAATCCAAGCAATTTTGGGGATGTCCAATCCCAAAAAGCGATATGGTTCGTGTTAACCCAGCTCAAAAGTGGGCATTCACAGGGATAGACTTGTAGGGACTTCAACATCTTTATTTCTAAACAGCAATATTGGGAACATTGTAAGCAAGTTAGCAGGACTCGCAAGCTTTAGGCCTCTTTCACACATCAGTTTTTAGAATCAGTCACAATCCGACAAAGTGTTGAAAAGACGGATCCTGTGCTGATTGTAAAAAACTGATGCACTGGAGCAGGTTTTTTTTTACGGAGCTGTCGAAGCAGCTGCCGCAGGAAGGGAACAGAATTCTGGAGAGAGAGAGAAAGAAAGAGAGAGAGAAATTCCCTGAATGGAAAAATGGGTCAAATTAAAGGAAAAGAAATTCTTCCAGGCATGCTCAGTTTCAAAAAACGGAATCCGTCGCTGGATTCCATCTTTTAACGGACAGCGACGGATCCTGTGCCCGTAGGCTTCCATTCTAGCCAACAACAGACGCCGCTGGATCCGTCGCTGGCCGACTTTTCAATGCAGACAAAAAAACGTTCCTTTGTACGTCTTCTCCAGACGACAGATAAACAAATTCCGACGGATCCAGCGCACGACGGACGAAACATGAGGCCATCCGTCGCTAATACAAGTCTATGAGAAAAAGACGGATCCAGTGGATAAATTCGCTGGATCCGTTTTTTTCACAAAACGACGGATTTTGACAAACAAAAAGACTGAAGTGTGAAAGAGGCCTTACTGGTAAGTACTTACATGAAACATTTTTACTTTTTATATGAAAAGGCTAAATCAAGTGGTATAAAGTAGCATAGTAATAAAAGAGATTTGACATAGAAAGCAAAAGCAATGATCTGGGATGTAAGTTGGTGTGAATGCAGCATGTAAGTGCATGTTCTCACTGGCCACTAAACAGACGTAACATAGTAACATAGTTAGTAAGGCCGAAAAAAGACATTTGTCCATCCAGTTCAGCCAATATTCCATCATAATAAATCCCCAGATCTACGTCCTTCTACAGAACCTAATAATTGTATGATACAATATTGTTCTGCTCCAGGAAGACATCCAGGCCTCTCTTGAACCCCTCGACTGAGTTCGCCATCACCACCTCCTCAGGCAAGCAATTCCAGATTCTCACTGCCCTAACAGTAAAGAATCCTCTTCTATGTTGGTGGAAAAACCTTCTCTCCTCCAGACGCAAAGAATGCCCCCTTGTGCCCGTCACCTTCCTTGGTATAAACAGATCCTCAGCGAGATATTTGCATTGTCCCCTTATATACTTATACATGGTTATTAGATCGCCCCTCAGTCGTCTCTTTTCTAGACTAAATAATCCTAATTTCGCTAATCTATCTGGGTATTGTAGTTCTCCCATCCCCTTTATTCATTTTGTTGCCCTCCATTGTACTCTCTCTAGTTCCATTATATCCTTCCTGAGCACCGGTGCCCAAAACTGGACACAGTACTCCATGTGCGGTCTAACTAGGGATTTGAACAGAGGCAGTATAATGCTCTCATCATGTGTATCCAGACCTCTTTTAATGCACCCCATGATCCCGTTTGCCTTGGCAGCTGCTGCCTGGCACTGGCTGCTCCAGGTAAGTTTATCATTAACTAGGATCCCCAAGTCCTTCTCCCTGTCAGATTAACCCAAGAGAAAAACAAAATGAGCAAATACCCTGGAGTAAATAAATAAATAGCAGCAGTGCATTAAATTAATATAGGGTACTTAGTTAACATATTGTTCATCAAAAAACGTAAAAGCCATCCTACCATGTCATGGTGACCCTATTCGAGATGATATTAACCTCTAGTACTAAAACTTTACCATGTGTCTAATGACGTTTGTGTGAATAAGGGTGGAGAAAGACCGAGGCCCTGACTAATGGACACCCAGCAGTGGGGAGATTTTTAAAGGTAATGTCCAGCTCAAAGAAAAGGGAGGCCACACCCCTATCTGCACAGGGTGCACAAACAGAAAGCAACAACAATGAAGCTGGGGATGTAAGTTGGTGTGCATGCAGCATGTAAGTGCATGTTCACACTGGCAACTAAACAGACAAAACTCAAGTTCATCTCATTAGGTTTTTTTATTAGGACATATTAGTTTGAGTACCAGCATTGCATTCAGCTTCAATTTGTTAGACTTTGCAAAGAAAAAACTCTTCAGAACTGACGTTTGTGATTAGGACTTGAGAAGTTCCTGGTATCTTAGGAGTCCAAAACTGAAATAGGGGTAAAGTGTTCAGCAAGCGCTATAGCTTGCTGAATCCTGACGTTAAAGGGTTTGTCTGCATTTTGGACAACCCGTTCTAATTCCTCATGTTTGCCTCCGTTAAAATAAAAAGTCTTACCTCTTGTGCCAGTGTTGTTCCAGCGGAGCTCACATGAGGTTGTTATGACACATGAGCCCAGCACCCAATTAGGGCTAGCGTCACTGTCCTCAACTTCGGACGTATAAGTAATTAACAGGAGGTGAGTGGCAAGCTGCAACTCTCACTCCCTCTTGATTACTTACTCGAAGGTGGGAACAGTGACACCAGTGCAGCACTGATTGGAGCAGAGCTGGCATAACAACTGCACGTGAGCCCCAGGAACGAAAATGCCTGAAACAGTGCCGGCATGGGAGGTGAGTATAACTATTCTTATTCTAACGGGGGAATAGTAGTGGAGAACTCAACTAAGTTAAGTAATGAAGATTTGACCAGGGGTCTGACAACCCCTTTACATACTAATATATATACACAGGGTCAAAAATGCGTAAAAAATGTATAACATTGTATGGCATGCTCAGCATTTCAGGGATTTGTACCAGTGGCAGAGGCAACAAGTAATGTATCACATTCATTGCACATGACTCACTAGCAGATGAGCACAGACATTGCTTGTAAAATGACTTAAATGCATATCTGAATGGATAGCTGTGAGATCAGCACGTCTTCTTCACTCTATGAGCCTCCTAGAAACTAAACGCTGTTGGCATTTCTGACAAATGAAAACAAGGAACAAGCAAGTGAAAGTGACAAAACAAGGGAATATGTAATGAGACTGCAAAGTCATGAGACGTCATGGTCAAGTCAGCAATGTTTTAACTGGAAACTAACTTAGCAGATGGGACAGAAGACAGATAGCAGTCGGATAATTACAAGCTGTTGGCAGCCCATTCTTTCATACCTGCTTCCTCATGTCAACAGACATATGTTAGCAAACCCTGTACCATAGGTGCAATCTATGAAAGTGATATTTTTGGCAAATAAATTAGCTGCATAGTCTTGAAAACAAATGTGATACGTCAAACACATAATGAAGAATTTGTTTGAGCTCTTGCACTACCAAGTAGCAAATGAAATGTTGCAAAATCCATCATGGTGAAAACCCAAGTAAGAGCTATATGCATGGAATGTAAGAATTCTCATGCTTATAATGGCACAGATTGTTTATGGAGGGTAATGATACAAATGTACTTCTGCATAGTGGAATTTAGGACTCAGATCACTTAAACAGTAATTAAATAATTTGCTAAAAATACTTGGCAAGCCGCAGGGGAACCCAATGGTTGAAGGAGTGCCTGCCCAATCTAGTCAATAGATTGCGAGCACTGGATTCTGGCCAATATTTCTTCATTCTGTGGTTTTTTTTTTTCTTTACTTCCTTCAACTCCATATGGACAAAATCTCACAATTCTTGTACATACATGTCAGTTATTAAATATAGAAAAATGTAAAAAATAGCAAAATGGTCATTACACATAAAATCTTTAAAAAACTGTCAGCAGATTCATGATGGCTGTCTTTACAAAGTACAGATCCTTCTCAAAAAATTAGCATATAGTGTTAAATTTCATTATTTACCATAATGTAATGATTACAATTAAACTTTCATATATTATAGATTCATTATCCACCAACTGAAATTTGTCAGGTCTTTTATTGTTTTAATACTGATGATTTTGGCATACAACTCCTGATAACCCAAAAAACCTGTCTCAATAAATTTCACCCATCCAAACATCATAATAAATCCCCAGATCTACGTCCTTCTACAGAACCTAACAATTGTATGATACAATATTGTTCTGCTCCAGGAAGACATCCAGGCCTCTCTTGAACCCCTCGACTGAGTTCGCCATCACCACCTCCTCAGGCAAGCAATTCCAGATTCTCACCGCCCTAATATTCAGTTGTGATGGGTTTAAAAGTTAATATTAAGTTTAATAAAGTTAAAGAAAGGCGCATTGGTAAATATCTGTAACATGTTACTACCAACAGCAAACCTTAGTATGAACAAGAACACAATTATTTGTTAGATCTTAAATGTTTTTACAATTCCAGAGTTAAATGGACTCGATTTGGTAAACATTCATCGGATTTATGTCATTCATTTAATCATTATAATCCTGGATATTTTGCTATTTGTCCTGAAGTTGTCAACCTATATCCCACTAGCAAAGCAATGGTAATCTGAGCTCAGAAACTGCTCTTGGTTCCAGACAACTTTCAATTCATACAAGGTTTAAGCATTAGCAAAACAGAAACAATAGGTCCCAGAAGAGGATTTAGAAACAGATTTATTCTCAATGCATAAAACATCTCTGAACCTACAGATAAGTACTTGGGATAAAACACTACTTTTGAATCCAATAACTGGTTGGTGGTAGAAGAGACCTACAAAAACATGGTGTTCAAAATCAGTTCAGCATCATGTAATCAAGGGTGCTCTAAAAATAAATAATACAATATTCAATGCTGAAATGTCCTCTCCTTTTGTTAGATCACAGGAAATTACATTATGTCCAAATATTTGTTTTTTTAGTAATAAGGTGTAAGAGAAGGATTGTGTGGATCTGATCTCACAACAATGAAACGCACATAATTTATCAGTAGACATTTTTTAGTCATAATTGGGGTATTACGACTATAACTTTAGGGCACAGAGTAAGCACAATTGTTGAAAAAAATTAATCGGGAACATTTTTGCAGGTGGCTATTGTTCATTCTAATTTGCTGACCGTTTTATCTAAGGGAAAATAAAGCTATCCTACTCCAGTAATTTCACATTCAAAAGCATAACAACGTAATAAAGTTGTAATTAAAAAAATATTGGATGACTAGTTTAAAAAGAGATCTTGAGGTTGTCTAAGGTTCCGTTTACGTGGACTGACTGGCGAAGCCTTTACCAATTGGCGGATGTTTAATAGCCCGTTTACATAGACCATGTACACTGAGAAATCTGTAAGATACATCAGTGCATATAGACTGCGATGGTCTTTGGCCGTGCGAGTCCTGATAACATCGGTTGAGGCACTGCTGAGAATGATGAACTTTTGTGCTTAACAAGGTATCATTTCACCCGATGAATAAGCATTTTGCTAGTTCATAAGGTGATTGGCAGTCTGATGATGCAAGATAATTGTGAAACAAGCGTTTTTAACCCCTCCCAGCAAAAGGATGTTGTATTCGCATCCTTGAATAATGTTCTCGGGTGTGTAGAGGGCTCAAGAGCTGAACTCCCTCCACACACAGCAGACACTGGCTACAATATATAGATGCAATCTGTCTTATCAGCTGTGGCTGGGACCAAGTTCTGGCTATGACTTAAGTATTTAAATGCTGCTGTCAATCTCTGACAGAGGTGCACATTAGACTTAAGGTACTGTCACACTAGACGATATCGCTAGCGATCCGTGACGTTGCAGCGTCCTCGCTAGCGATATCGTTCAGTGTGACAGGCAGCAGCGATCAGGCCCCTGCTGTGCTGTCGCTGGTCGGGGAAGAAAGTCCAGAACTTTATTTGGTCGCTGGACTCCCCGTAGACATCGCTGAATCGGCGTGTGTGACACCGATTCAGCGATGTCTTTGCTGGTAACCAGGGTAAACATCGGGTAACTAAGCGCAGGGCCGCGCTTAGTAACCCGATGTTTACCCTGGTTACCATCCTAAAAGTAAAAAAACAAACACTACATACTTACCTACCGCTCTCTGTCCTCCAGCGCTGTGCTCTGCACTCCTCCTGCTCTGGCTGTGAGCGTCGGTCAGCCGGAAAGCAGAGCGGTGACGTCACCGCTCTGCTTTCTGGCTGCCCGGCGCTCACAGCCAGACCAGAGAAGCAGAGCGCCGAGGACAGCGGAAGGTAAGTATGTAGCGTTTATTTTTTTACTTTTTAGGATGGTAACCAGGGTAAACATCGGGTTACTAAGCGCGGCCCTGCGCTTAGTTACCCGATGTTTACCCTGGTTACCGGGGACCTCGGGATCGTTGGTCGCTGGAGAGCGGTCTGTGTGACAGCTCTCCAGCGACCAAACAGCGACGCTGCAGCGATCCGGATCGTTGTCGGTATCGCTGCAGCGTCGCTATGTGTGACGGTACCTTTAAAGAGGTAGTCCACTACAATGTGTAGAGGGCAGATCGACTTAAACCTTGGAAGGAAGGCTTTGTTCAAATACATGTTGTTTCCAAATATGCCTGTGAGCAGCGCTATTGCCGTCCGCTCATCCCTATCACCTGACCCCCCCCCCCCCCCCCGGTAGCAGCTGTCTCTGATGTCCGGTGAGGTCACGTCAACTTCCAGAAATGGACCCAGTCACCCTGAGTGACTGAGCTGTGGGCAGAGCTTAACTGCACGTCACAGCCCGGCATTACGTGTGCTCTCTGCTGCATTGCTACAGAGCGCTGCAAGCCAGCGTGATGACATTGTGGTGGACAATCTCTTTAAGAGGGTAAAAAATATGGTACAACAATTATAATTTATCATCTATTCACAAGATAGGTGATGTGTCTGATTGCTGGGAACCTCACAATGAACGGTGGTCCTTTTGGAATGGAAAGATGCCACCACTTTATTAACTGTCTATTGGCAATGACGATAGCGGAGCGATGTACTGTGCAATCTCTCCAAGTCCTACAGACAATGACTAAATGAGTTATAGATGGAAACTAGGAATGTTTTGCTAGTCTCACATTCAGCCACTTTGTGGCTAGAAGAAGAGGGATACAAAGAAAAAAACATTCTTTCATTTTTTTTACTCTTGGGAATTATTTTATCAACACCATTTTTTCAGCATTCAACATTTATGAGAAAATCGCAGAATGTTAATCTTCAACAATGTCATGACAAAAGTGCAAATAAAATGGAATTTTCCAAGTGCCTGGTAGTTGGATCAAAGAAGACGCAAAGGGTATATGCACACCTCAGGATTTCTTGCAGAAATTTTCCTGACAAAAACCGGACATTTCTGCCAGAAATCCGCATACGATTTTTTCGCATTTTTGACGCTTTTTGGTGCGTTTTCTCCCAAATGCATAGAATAGCGGGAAAAACGCAGAAAATCCGCAAAATTAATGAACATGCTGCTTTTATTACCGCAATGCATTTTTTTCGTGGGAAAAAACGCATAATGTGCACAAAACATGCAGAATGCATTCTAAATGATAGGATGCATAATGTATGCGTTTTTAATGAGTTTTTATAGTGTTTTTATCGTGAAAAAATATGGAAAAAAACGCGAAAAAACCTGAACGTGTGCACATAGCCTGATAGCTTTTTTGCTCACCTGCCTACTATTATCTAAACTCGGTGATCAGTAAACAAAAAACATATATTTACTATATATATATATATATATATATATATATATATATATATATATATATATATATATATATTGGGCCCAAGAGTGGCATGTACAGTAGAGTAGGACCCATCAGAGGGAGATCACCTTGCTGTGGTTGATGGGCACACATGAATTGGCCAATTTATGCGCTAAGAATCTTCATTTTATCTATAACTAAGTTTTATGAAAAAAAAATTTTTGAAAATTTTTTTATGAAAAAATATTTTTGAGCAGTATGATTCATATCGAATATTTGTCTGTGTTTTCACATGGCCTAGATTCATATACATGTGCTGCTGTGTTTCTTTATATATATATATATATATATATATATATATACACACACACACACACACACACACACACATCACATCTCAAATTATTATGCAAGTTAGGATCTAGGCGTCAGATTTAATTTTTTGTTTTTCAAATGAACTCAAAACACATAGATGGTATTGTGTCTCCGGGTTCCTTGGATCACTGAAATCAATCACAAACACCTGTGATAATTAGATTGCCAGATGAGTCAAATTAAAGGAAAACTACTTAAGAAGTAGGTTCCACATTATTAAGCAGGCCACAGGTTTCAAGCAATATGGGAAAGAAAAAGGATCTCTCTGCTGCCAAAAAATGTCGAATACTGCAATGACTTAAACAAGGTATGAAAACATTAGATATTTCATGAAAAATTATCATTGTACGGTGTAGAAATTTGTGGCTGATAAAGAGTACAGATACATTAATGCAGATAAAGGCATAATAAGGAAGGTTTCTGAAAGACAAATGAATTAGATTAATAAAGCCCTACTACAATACCATTACAAAGCAGCAAACATATATTTGAAGCAGCTGGTGCCTCTATAGTTATTATTATTATTATTATTATTATTTATTATTATAGCGCCATTTATTCCATGGCGCTTTACATGTGAGGAGGGGTATACATAATAAAACAAGTACAATAATCTTGAAAAATACAAGTCACAACTGGTACAGGAGGAGAGAGGACCCTGCCCGCGAGGGCTCACAATCTACAAGTCCAGGAACCTCAAGGTATAGGGTCATCCAGAGGCTTGTAGTTGAGCATAAACAGTGTTCACAAGTAATAATGGTTGCAGTGATCCAAGATAAACAAGAAGACTAATTTTAAAACAATCATGTTTACTGATAAGTGGTGTTTCCTGGATGGTTGGAGGCTGCGATGTCAGCATGGTGGTGGCGAGGTCTTGTTTTGGGCTGGAATCATAGGGAGAGAACTAGTAGGCCTGTTTAGAGTCCATGAAGATGTGAAAATGACTTTGGCAAAGTATTTAGGGTTTTCTGAAGGACCACTTTTTTCCATGGTAGTATAAGAAGCGTGCCATCTGTATCAAAATCATCTTTATGCATGACAATTCACCATCTCCTACTGCAAAGAATACCTCTGAGTCATTGGCTGCTACAGGTATAAAAAAAGAGAAATACATGGTGTGGCCACCACCCTCCCCTGACTTTAACCCTATTGAGAACCTTTGGAATATTCTCAAGCAAAAGATCTATGAGGGTGGGAGGCAGTTCACATCAATACAGCAGCTCTGGGAGGCTATTCTTACATCATGCAAAGAAATTCAAGCAGAAACTCTCCAAAAACTCAAGTTCAATAGATGCAAGAATTGTGAAGGTGACATCAAAGAAGAGATCCTAAGTTAACATGTAACCTGGCCTGTTAAGATATTTTCAATTAAAAAAAGCTTTTGATTTCAGTAACAACATTATACTGACACATATGCACTGACCATTTTGGAAAATTAGAAAAGAAAAAACACACAAACACACACACTCTTAAAAATGATAGTCCATATCTGCCTGCTCTGCTTCCAAGTATTCCAGTAATGGGTTCTGGCTTATCAGAAAATTAGTCATCTATCTGTCCCTGAATGTAGAGGACAGAAAACAGCTGCATTATAATAATCCAGCTTTATTGTTGTTTTATTTCATTAAAAGGCTTCCATAGAATTCATTATGCAAATGAGTTGTACCAAGGAAGCTGTGTCAGCTTTTATCTCTTTCTCCCTGTTCTGAATCAAGCTGTGACCTCTGACCTTGCCTGCAATCCACCTGGCTTCTGAAGGCTTTGGCAATGCCCAAACTGATAATCGAGCAGGTGGCTTTTATGAAGCCACCTTTAATGATGCATGTGTCCAGAGTGTTTGCTGGCTGGATACACTGTAGTTGCCTATGATATTACTATGCAAATGCCCAGCATTTTCATGAAAGACAGCATTTAGCCGTATTAAATTAAGTCATAATTTAATAGTGAAATACACATCAACCAACAGGATGATACCGGGCAGCTCTCAAAGGTCATAAAGATTAGCCGTGACCTTCAAGTTTTTAACAAATCTACATACCGTAATTCTAAAAAGCAGTCCCATTCTAAAGAACAGAGTCTCAATGTCAGTACTCGTTCATACATGGAACTTCATACATGGAACCACTGTACGGCACATTAAGCCTTTACCCTAAACTGTGATGTGCAGTTCTGGTGCTGGAATCCTGCGCCCCGCACTACCTCCACAATCCGTACCTTTTCCTTCCTTCTATGGAAATGTATTCAGGGATCTTCCACTTTAGGTTCCTAGTGATGACTATGCAGGGAAAAAGTGGGGAAAGCATTTTATCGTTGTGCATGACGGAGGGCACAGTGACTCGCCTACAGTATGTAGAAGATCCCTGCACGTCACAGGGCATTGTGACGTGCATGGGAGGTGAAGTGGTATTATAATGAAGACAGTAGGCAGGAAATTCTTCCAGACACAGCACGGCCTGGAGCAAGAAGCATAAAGAAATAAGCTAAGATTTCTGAACAATAAGACACCTAATATGAGGCATACAGGTAAGACAAGTTTACCCTATTTGTATGCCCTTATTAATCTACTATATAATTGTCTAAGGGTCACTTCCGTCTTTCTGTCTGTCCTTCTTTCTGTCACGGATATTCATTGGTCGCGGCCTCTGTCTGTCATGGAAATCCAAGTCACTGATTGGTCGCAGCAAAACAGCCACGACCAATCATCGACGGGCACAGTCCGGAAGAAAATGGCCGCTCCTTACTCTCCGCAGTCAGTGCCCGGCGCCCGCATACTCCCCTCCAGTCACCGCTCACACAGGGTTAATGCCGGCGGTAACGGACCGAGTTATGCCGCGGGTAACGCACTCCTTAACCGCTGCTATTAACCCTGTGTGTCCCCAACTTTTTACTATTGATGCTGCCTATGCGGCATCAATAGTAAAAAAATGTAATGTTAAAAATAATAAAAAAACAAAAAAACAGCTATTCTCACCCTCCGTAATCCGCCGAGCCGCATGCGGCGGCCGCCATCTTCCGTTCCCGGCGATGCATTGCGAAGTTACCCAGAAGACTTAGCGGTCTCGCGAGACCGCAAAGTCATCTGGGTAATTTCGCAATGCATCCTGGGAACGGAAGATGGTAGCAGCCGCGCGTGTATCGCCGGAGCTTCGGTGGATCCTAGGGGGTGAGTATATAACTATTTTTTACTTTCATTATTTTTTTAACAGGCATATGGTGCCCACACTGTTGTATACTACGTGGGCTGTGTTAGATACCGTGTGGCTGCTATATACTACATAGGCAGTGTTATACACTATGTGGGCTGTGTGATATACTCCGTGGGCTGTGCGATATACTCTGTGGCTGCTATATACTACACAGGCAGTATTATGTACTGCGTGGGTAGTTTTATACTCCGTGGGCTGTGCTATATATTACGTGGCCACTGTTACATACTGCTTGGGCAGTGTTATATACTACGTGGCTACTATATACTGCGTGGGCTGTGCTATATATTACGTGGCCAGTGTTATATACTGCGTGGCCTGTGTTATATACTACATGGCTGCTATATACTGCGTGGGCTGTGTTATATAGTACGTGGCTGTGTTATATACTGTGTGGCCACTGTTATATATTGCGTGGCCTGTATTAACGCATCAGGTATTCTACAATATGTATGTATATAGCAGCCACATAATATATAGCACAGGCCACGTAGTATTTGTCTGCTATATACTACATGGCTCCTATATGCTACGTGGCCTGTGCTATATACTATGTGGCTGCTATATATGTATATAAATACATATTCTAGAATAGCCGATGCGTTAGAATCGGGCCACCATCTAGTAGGTTATATACACGTAGGTTATCTACATGTGAATCCTCTGTGATCCCCTGCTGTAATGTCAGTATTGTCTTCTGCTTCCTCCCCTGCCCAGGAGATGTGGTATGCTCTGTACACGGTCAGACACAATTTTTAAAATTTACTTTAATTCATGGGAAAACCCCTTTAATGTGACCGGTTTCCTCTGCCTGTAGACACGCAGCACATCTGCCGCCGGGATCAGCCGAATGATTCAGTGCACCTGCACGGAATTCGCGCAGGCACAGTAAATCAGACTGCCGCCAGTTTTGTGCAGACAGATAGCGGCAGTCACATAAAAACTGTGCATGCACTCCTCCTGTACAAAGATGGCGGCGGTAAGTGAATCATTCGGCTGATCCCAGCAGCAGTGTGTTCGTGATGGTGTTTTATTGGTGGTACTGCGCAAGAGGCTGTGTATGGCGTATACAGTGTGGGTGTGTGTGGTGCGTTCGGCGTATACAGTGTGTGTGTGTGATGCATACGGCATATACGGTGTGTGTTGGTGTGTTTGTGTGTGGTGGGTATGGCGTATACAGTGTGTGTGTGTGGTGCGACGGTGTTCTACTGGTGGTAACGCGCAAGACGCTTGTACCATCAGCAGTTTCCATATTGAGACACCCATCACTTGGGTGTCCCAATATGCCGGTCGGGATCCTGACACATCTTTACGGAACAGGATGTGAAGACATTACAAGATAATTATATAATACTAGATGGTGGCCCGATTTTAACGCATGGGGTATTCTAGAATATGAATGTAGTTTTTGAAGCGGGGTTTAAATTGCGCATCAATATCGCTAATTGGTCGCGGCATCCGCGACCAATCAGCGAAGCGTGGTTCAAATCCCCAGCCAATTTGCTGCCGGACTGTGCCTGTTGCTGATTGGTCGTGTCCGGCTGGCCGTGACCAACCAGAGAAGTGTGGTTCAAATCCCGCGCCAATTCACGGCCGGTCTGCACCTGTCCCTGATTGGTCACAGGAGGCTGGCGTGATCAATCAGCGACGCGGGATTTGCCATATTGGTGTTCAGCTTTTGCCGGACTGGTTTGAGGGTGCCATGTCACATTGGTAGAGCCCCTAAAGTTCCAAAATAGCAGAAACCCCCAAAAGTGACCCCACTGTACAAACTACTCCTCTCAATGAATTCATCTACGGGTGCAGTGATCATGCTAACAGGTGTGTCACAGAATTTTATACCATTGGGCAGTGAAGAAAAATAATTACATTTTTACCACCAAAATTTACTTTTAGCTCCAGCTTATATTTTCATACTGGGAAATGGGTAAAAATGGCAGCAAAATTTGTCCCACAATTTCTTCTGAATATGGAAATACCCCATTATGTGGCTGTATAGTATTGCTTAGCAATACGGCGAGACTCAGGAGGGACTGAGTACTATTTGCAGATTTTGCTGAAATAGTTTGTGGACTCCATATACAGAGCCCAAAAGTACTAGAAGAACAGAATCCCCCTCATGTGATCCCCGTTTTGGAAATTATACTCTTGGGAATCTATCTATGGGTTCAGTAACAATTTTGACTCCATGGGTGTTTTCCAAAAACAAGCAGCAGTGGATGTTGCTGAGTAAAAATTGTAAACTGCCATTATGGTGACCGTATGTTGCAGTCCCCAGTACGTTGCAGTCACCAGTATGTGGTAGTGTCCAGCTCATGCTTTTGGAGAAACGCACCTGTAAGTTAGATGGGTTGTCATGGCTACATAAATGCCAAACATTTGGATGCTAAATGTGGTTTAAGCACACTGTGGAGCTCAGAAGGGAGAGGGACATTTGGATTTGGGAGTGCAGAATTTGCTGAATTTCTTCGAGGAGACAAAGCGCTTTTCCAGAGCCTTTGTACTTCCTGTGACGTGGAAGCCCTCTAAATTTCCAGTATTAGAGCAGCATCTCAGATGCAGACAGGAGGAGTGTTAGCTCGTGCTCAGCATGAGCTGACAGGTCACAGTCCCGCGGCCATTTTGGAACCGGGGGTCACCATGGAGACCATCGACGTGATTGTATTGTGGCGATGAGAGCACAGGTGGAGCTCACTCTCCCTGAGATGCCCCGCAATGTCGCTGTCACTGACAGCGGCATCACAGGGGTTAAACGCCCATAACTAGCACTGATCGTGGGCGTTGCTACAGAGTGTCAGCTCTCACATAGAGTTGACACCAGCACTCGATCGTGGCGGAGAGATCATGGCGCCGTATATATACGGCGCTCTGTGGGAGCGCCCGCGGCACAGCATATTTACGGCGCATGTCGTGAAGGGGTTGAGTGGAGGAGAATATAGTTTTCCACAGATTAAGGTCCATCATCAAAGGACTAAGAAAACAAACAAAATGAGCTGTAGATTATATCTGGTTCACTATGTACAAATGTGTGAAAAAGTGTTTGCCCCCTTTCGGATTTCCTATTCTTTTGCATGTATGTTACACATAAATGTTTCAGATCACCATCCAAACTGAAATATTAGACAAAAGATAGCACAAATAAATACAAAATGCAGTTTTAAATGAAGGTCTTTATTATTAAGGGAAAAAGAAATACAAATCTACAGGGCCTTGTGAGAAAAAGTGATTGCCCCCTCTTGCCTTAAAGGGAACCTGTCACCCCGTTTTTGAAAGATGAGATATAAATAGTGTGAAATAGGGGCAGAGCTGGGCTTTACATTAGTGTCCTTTTGGTGCCTTTATTCCCCCGGGATGCTGCTGAAATACCTTTGTGAAGTGTCCGTTTTGTCCTGTCAGTCAAGTTGGTCAGGTCGAATGGGCGTTGTAAAATAGCGGTTCCTCCCCCACCTCATGCAATTCCCTGCGAAGTTTAGTTCCGCCGTTGGCGTTATGTTTAGCGCTTGCGCAGTGAATTTGCCTCCGGCAATCTGTGGGCAAAGCATAATTGACATCATTGCGCATGCGCGGGCCTTCACTTTAGCCGGGGTGCCCCGGAAGTTGTCATATCGGCAAAGTGTTATTCTGGATGCCGTATCTCATCCCACACTGCGAGCGTAAGTTTTGTGCCAAGATCGCTCGCCTGCCTTACGCTCGCAGTGTGGGATGAGATACGGCATCCAGAATAACACTTTGCCGATATGACAACTTCCGGGGCACCCCGGCTAAAGTGAAGGCCCGCGCATGCGCAATGATGTCAATTATGCTTTGCCCACAGATGGGCAAAACATAATGCGCAGGCGCCGGAGGCAAATTCACTGCGCAGGCGCTAAGAAAAAGCGCGATCTGTGCTATTCACAGATCGCGTTTACGAAAGACAAGCCGAGAATCAGGGGGAGGAACCGCTATTTTACAACGCCCATTCGACCTGACCAACTTGACTGACAGGACAAAACGGACACTTCACAAAGGTATTTCAGCAGCATCCCGGGGGAATAAAGGCACCAAAAGGACACTAATGTAAAGCCCAGCTCTGCCCCTATTTCACACTATTTATATCTCATCTTTCAAAAACGGGGTGACAGGTTCCCTTTAAAACATAAATTTAACTGTGGCTTATCACATCTTTGGGAAGCAGAGTTCAAATTCCCTAGTCACTCCCAGGCCTGATTACTGCCACAACTGTTCCCAATCAGGAAGTCACCTAAATAGGAACTGCCTGACAAAGTGAAGTTGACCAAAAGCTTGTCAAAAGCTAGACATCATGCCTTCTTTTTGCCAGAAAACATCTTGATGATACCCAAGCCTTTTGAGAATATTCAATGGACTGACGAGACAAAAGCTGAACTTTTTAGAAGGTATATGTCCCATTACATATTTCATAGAAGTAACCTAGCATTTCAGAAAAGGAACATCATACCAACAATAAAATATGGTGGAGGTAGAGTGATCGTCTGGGGCTGTTTTGCTGCTCAGGACCTAGAAGACTTGCTGTGATAAATGGAACCATGAATTCTGCTGCCTACCAAAAAAATCCTGAAGGAGAATGCTTGGCCATCTGTTCGTGACCTCAAACTGAACCACACTTGGGTTATGCAGCAGGACAATGATCCAAAACACACCAGAAAGTCCTCTGAATGGCTTAAGAAAAACAAAATAAAGAGTTTGGTTTGGCCTTAGCCAAAGTCCTAATCTTAATCCGATTGAGATGCTGTGGCATCACCTTAAAAGGCGGTTCAAGCTGAAAAACTCTCCAATGTGGCAGAATTACAACAATTCTGCCACAACGTAAAAGACTCATTGCCAGGTATCGCAAACGCTTGATTGCAGTTGCTGCTGCTAAGGGTGGCTAAACCAGTTATTAGGTTTAGGGGGCAATCACATTTTAACACAGGGCCCTGTAAGTTTTGATTTAGTTTTCCGTTAATAATAAAGACCTTCATTTAAAAACTACATTTTGTGTTATTTTTGTCTAATATTTACATTTGTTTAGTTTTCTGAAACATTTAAGTGTGACAAATATGCAAAAGAATAGCAAATTAGGAAGGGGGCAAACACTTTTTCAAACAACTGTAGATGGATTAATCTGGTGATTGATGGGTTAAGGCTTAGTGTGAGTTCACTTTTCCTTATGATTTAAATCAACAGCGAGTGTCTAAGTCCCGCCATTGTGACATCTTCCCGCCACAGCCTATTGTTTGCAGTCCTAATGAGCCGATATTGCACAGCCTTGAATGTCAGCCAGACTGCAGAAACTAGAGCACATTTACACTAATGTACAAGCAGCAGTGTTGTGTAATAAGAAATAAGTAATGTAACCGAGATCTCTTCAACTGCAAATGTTCAGTTACTCCAACAGCTGACCTTCACGCGTCTAACATTCATACTCATAAAGTTTCCCCATAATTCGATATGGAATAATATGATAGAGCTATTAATTAAACAACAGTCAGATTTTACAATGAAAGCATTACATTTACTAACAACTGTTCATGTAAAGTAGAAATGGGTGTTTCAATAAAAGAGATGGACCTTTCATAGAAACGCCATCATGGATGAAAAGAACAACTTCTTTCCTACAATCGAATCTTTGAAACATAACAGAGTACAAGGACGAACATTGTGTGGTGGACCTGAAAGTAAGTGATAAAGTAGAGCCAGTATCTACTAACAAAAATATGTGCTACAGATAACCCTTCATTTGCTGTATGCATCCATTTTCAAACAGGGACTAGGTTTGCTCGACTGACGAGGTCACTACTTTAAGTGAAGGTGTAGACACAGAAGGATTCCAAATACAAGTCAAAGTAAATCCAAACTCCCATTCTTCAGGAAGAAGATCTAGTGTGAGGACAAAACCAAACACACGTGCGATGACCAAGGGCCACATGATTTTGTGAGTAAAACTGACGTATTACCTCCAGAATCGTCTACTGAAAATTTATCTCATGTTGTGCTTTAATCACAAGTATGAATCTGTCACTCACATTTTACAGATCACATTTTGATAACATTGAACATCTTTGCAACCCTACTTGCCCCATCATTGCAGATGGTGTTTTTAAATCGAGCAGCTGTATAATACAATTGGGTGGTTAAATCCATCAAACCAGCAACACAGGTAACTGACCTCTTTGTAGTTCACACCAAATTGTTTAGATTTTCAGGTGATATGAAGGTGTTGATCGATAGCATAAATTGACATATCTATGTATCGAGCACCGTCTTACCAAAGGGTGCGCCATACTGAGAAAAAAATTCATGCCACGGCTCCTGCGCTATTTGTGTTGTGCAGCCACTTATTCAAAGTATATGGGCAACTGCCTAATCAGATAGCATAGATGCACAACTATGTTCGTTACCGCGTCATGCTGGGTAGCTTTAGTTTTGCTACATCTGTTCACAGTGAATTTTTTCCCCACATTTTGTCGGGAGGGTATGGATAAAGAAAATCACATGAGTACATCATATCTTACCACATTTCAACATATCCTTTAAAAAAAAAATGATGCGGCAGATCCGTTTTTTTTGCCGGATCCAGCTAGCTGTTTCGGGGAGAATATCCAACTAGCTGATCCGGGGAGGAGAGAGAGACAGATCCGACGCCATAGGGTTCCATTATAGAAAACGACGGACACGGTCTGTTTTTTCGACGGACACAAAAACCGTTCCTCTGTCTGCTTTCTCTGGCTGATGGAAAACAAATTTTCGACGGATCCGGCGAAAAATGGATGAAACTTGAGGCCATCCGTCGCTAATACATGTCTATGAGAAAAAAACGGATCCGGCGGCAGATTTTGCCAGATCCGTTTTTTTTTTCAAAATCCGCCTTATTGTGCCTGAAGGCAAAAAACTGATGTGTGCAAGCAGCCTAAGGATTTCAAAACCTTCCCTTGTCCCTAGCTAGCTAATGTTTAATATTTCAACACCCTAGCTAAGGAAAGAACGACATTGCGCAAAAAAATACTAAAAAACTTGCACTTTGCAGTATAAATGCAGGTCAATTAAGCTTCAGGCATATCAATCAGTCTAGGCAGATTGTGAGCCAATGCCATATGCTTTGGTGCAAATCGGGAGGGCTGAAGAGGCAACAGCAAAACAACTCGATAAAAAGGAAAGCTTTTTCAGGTGATGACATTATCTGTCCTGAATGATTCTTCTCTAGTTTTGCTGGTGTCCATGTCCCTAGTAGTATCATGAGGTAGTAGCTGCCGATGGCACATTTTTGTGTGCCGTTTGAAGAAGGTTGGCTGTATCTTTCAGCATAGTCTCAAAAGCATGGATCAGATACCAGGACAAAGTCAATTACGAGAAGAGAGCAGTACTGAGTCGTAGAAGGGCATTAACCCAGCTGTAGATCATGTACAGGTCCTTCTCAAAAAATTAGCATATAGTGTTAAATTTCATTATTTACCATAATGTAATGATTACAATTAAACTTTCATATATTATAGATTCATTATCCACCAACTGAAATTTGTCAGGTCTTTTATTGTTTTAATACTGATGATTTTGGCATACAACTCCTGATAACCCAAAAAACCTGTTTCAATAAATTAGCATATCAAGACAAGGTTCTCTAAACGACCTATTACCCTAATCTTCTGAATCAACTAATTAACTCTAAACACATGCAAAAGATACCTGAGGCTTTTATAAACTCCCTGCCTGGTTCATTACTCAAAACCCCCATCATGGGTAAGACTAGCGACCTGACAGATGTCAAGAAGGCCATCATTGACACCCTCAAGCAAGAGGGTAAGACCCAGAAAGAAATTTCTCAACAAATAGGCTGTTCCCAGAGTGCTGTATCAAGGCACCTCAATGGTAAGTCTGTTGGAAGGAAACAATGTGGCAGAAAACGCTGTACAACGAGAAGAGGAGACCGGACCCTGAGGAAGATTGTGGAGAAGGACCGATTCCAGACCTTGGGGAACCTGAGGAAGCAGTGGACTGAGTCTGGTGTGGAAACATCCAGAGCCACCGTGCACAGGCGTGTTCAGGAAATGGGCTACAGGTGCCGCATTCCCCAGGTAAAGCCACTTTTGAACCATAAACAGCGGCAGAGGCGCCTGACCTGGGCTACAGAGAAGCAGCACTGGACTGTTGCTAAGTGGTCCCAAGTACTTTTTTCTGATGAAAGCAAATTTTGCATGTCATTCGGAAATCAAGGTGCCAGAGTCTGGAGGAAGACTGGGGAGAAGGAAATGCCAAAATGCCTGAAGTCCAGTGTCAAGTACCCACAGTCAGTGATGGTGTGGGGTGCCATGTCAGCTGCTGGTGTTGGTCCACTGTGTTTCATCAAGGGCAGGGTCAATGCAGCTAGCTATCAGGAGATTTTGGAGCACTTCATGCTTCCATCGGCTGAAATGCTTTATGGAGATGAAGATTTCATTTTTCAGCACGACCTGGCACCTGCTCACAGTGCCAAAACCACTGGTAAATGGTTTACTGACCATGGTATTACTGTGCTCAATTGGCCTGCCAACTCTCCTGACCTGAACCCCATAGAGAATCTGTGGGATATTGTGAAGAGAAAGTTGAGAGACGCAAGACCCAACACTCTGGATGAGCTTAAGGCCGCTATTAAAGCATCCTGGGCCTCCATAACATCTCAGCAGTGTCACAGGCTGATTGCCTCAATGCCACGCCGCATTGAAGCAGTCATTTCTGCCAAAGGATTCCCGACCAAGTATTGAGTGCATAACTGAACATTATTATTTGATGGTTTTTTTGTTTGTTATTAAAAAACACTTTTATTTGATTGGATGGGTGAAATATGCTAATTTATTGAGACAGGTTTTTTGGGTTATCAGGAGTTGTATGCCAAAATCATCAGTATTAAAACAATAAAAGACCTGACAAATTTCAGTTGGTGGATAATGAATCTATAATATATGAAAGTTTAATTGTAATCATTACATTATGGTAAATAATGAAATTTAACACTATATGCTAATTTTTTGAGAAGGACCTGTATCTACTCCTATGCATGAGGAGGAGCATTCCCACTTAGAATCCAATGACTTCCAGTGGGAAAACTGCCAGAAACTGACTTCAGATTACTATGCTCACACCCCAGCACAGTTAAGTTCAAGTGGTACAGCAGAATCGAAAGGTATGCCACTGGTGCCCCATTCACACTGAGCACAAGTGACATGCGTGACTGAGTCTAGAGACACCGTAGAGAACTTTATGCTGCCTGCAACATCATCTATCATGACCTAGTGGTAGGAGTGGGATATTCTGGAGGGGCACATCCAAAGATACTTGGACAAACCATCCATGTAAAACCCTAACTGCTGTTAGGTACCATGATGAAATCATCAGGCCTTCTGCTGGTGCAGCTGTGTCAGGGTTCTAGCCGATGCAGGATAATGCCAGGTCTCATATGGCCAGAATGTGTAGACAACTCCTGGATGACGAAGGCACTGATGCATTTAACTGGCCCTCACGTTCCAGAGAACCTCAGGTACATTATGGAGTATTGCATCTGATGCTGCCAAGTAATGCTACAGACTGTGCAGAACCTCACTGATGCTCTAATCCACGTCTGGGAGGAGATTCCCGAAAACACCATCTGCCATCTCATAGGGAGTATGCACAGAATTTTTGGATGTGTATAGAGGCCTTTATGTTGAAGCTATACACACTACTGAGTGATTCATGCATACTGGATCTGTCTGTGATTACTATTTTTTACTTTGATTTTAGGGGGTGATTTCTAGTTCAAACCTGGTTTTTAAATGTCTTACAGTGACACATCATTTTGCTCTCTATGAATTACACAATTTACATTAGTAAAGGTTTTCAACTACCATCTTTCTTTTGAGATCCAAAGAGTGTTTTAGGTGTTACCCTTTTCAAAAAAAATTAAAGTAAGTTGAATATTTATCTTTATTAATATTAAAATGCAAAGCAATTATACAGTCACTTTATAAGGAGTGATTAGCCTAAAATGGTCATTATTACCTTAAAATTCTCAACATTTCTTTGTGTGTGAATAATTCTATTTGGAAAAAGACAATTCTAGATGAGAAGTTTAGCCATGGATCATCTCAATGATAAGGGTCCACCAAACACACATACAACACATAACACACTGATAAAACCAGCACTGACATTTAATTTCACATACTTTAACAAGACTTTATGCCCATGGTATCAGAAGAGGCAAGGTGAGAAGAGCTGTTCTAGCTCTTAAGAACAAACAGCAAGTGAACAGACACAAACCAATTTTGTTCCCAAGTCTGATGATGTGTTACATTTACACTTAAGGTACCGTCACACTAGACGATATCGCTAGCGATCCGTGACGTTGCAGCGTCCTCGCTAGCGGTATCGTCCAGTGTGACAGGCAGCAGCGATCAGGCCCCTGCTGTGCTGTCGCTGGTCGGGGAAGAAAGTCCAGAACTTTATTTGGTCGCTGGACTCCCCGCAGACATCGCTGAATCGGCGTGTGTGACACCGATTCAGCGATGTCTTCACTGGTAACCAGGGTAAACATCGGGTAACTAAGCGCAGGGCCACGCTTAGTAACCCGATGTTTACCCTGGTTACCATCGTTAAAGTAAAAAAAACAACCACTACATACTTACCTACAGCCGTCTGTCCTCCAGCGCTGTGCTCTGCTCTCCTCCTGTACTGGCTGTGAGCGTCGGTCAGCCGGAAAGCAGAGCGGTGACGTCACCGCTCTGCTTTCCGGCCGCTGTGCTCACACAGACAGTACAGGAGGAGTGCAGAGCACAGCGCTGGAGGACAGACGGCTGTAGGTAAGTATGTACTGTTTGTTTTTTTTTACTTTTAGGATGGTAACCAGGGTAAACATCGGGTTACTAAGCGCGGCCCTGCGCTTAGTTACCTGATATTTACCCTGGTTACCGGCATTGTTGGTCGCTGGAGAGCGGTCTGTGTGACAGCTCTCCAGCGACCAAACAGCGACGCTGCAGCGATCCGGATCGTTGTCGGTATCGCTGCAGCGTCGCTAAGTGTGACTGTACCTTAACTCTCACCACTTACACCTACATCATAAAAATACACCGATTCACCTTTGTTAATCCAATCACTGGGATTAGACTGCCATTTCTACGTAACACATACATACTTCTACACGTTTATTCAGAACACGGTTGACTAGACAACATGCAAGTATGGAAGTATGAAAGAAAACGCATAGCTACAACTGCACCACATGTATTATTAATTAGGATTCTTTATTCTATGGAACCAACAATTGCAGCGTGCCTCATAATGGGGAATTACCATGAGCATATACAAGGTAGCAAAAATAATTTTTTGCCAACATTTTCAAAAACAATATGACATCTTGATGTCACACAGAGGCATATTGTTTTCTCTTCTGTAAAATGTGTGTAAAGAAAATGATGCCATTTTCCAATAGATGACTTATTACGGAAGCATTTACCTTACAAGTATTCCTTTTATGGGAGAATTAATATTGTTGCACCTTAGAGATGTCCCCAATGGCATGGTACTCCATAATATGCCGCTACAGGAACTCTACACTGAGTCTCCATTATGCTTTAACGCGTGCGTGTTCTTTGTAAAGATCTTGCTGCTCATATTCCCCAAACAATAAAAATGGATTTTAGCTAACAGACCAATCTCATATGTCCAGACAGCTTCAGGTTCTCATGCTCTGTAACTTGCCATGCACTCTTTTTATTTTTCTTTCTTTTTTTTTCTTAAGTTGACACCTCCTCTTCATCAGCATTCCTCCATTACTACAACTACTGTAACTAACTTTCCACACTTTCCAGTGCACACTGCGGTTACCTTTACCCAAAGGCTTGCCCACGTGCATCAAATTGAAAGCTCAACTTTGCCTGTATGCAATTTATGTTACAGAAAAGCAGGATCAGAGAGACAAGAGCTATCTTCACTTCCTATAATCTGTCTTGGAGTCTCTGCTGCTCTAAGACAAATTATAGTTGATATCAAACCATACAAAGTAAGTAAAAAACTAGGACATGTAGTGGAAGGAACATTGAAGTGCTTATTTGGGGGTAACACCATATCTTCTTTAAATAAATATCCAAGCCCTTTACACTTCCCGCCGCCTTCAACTCAAAATGTTTCACGGATCCGTACATTCCTAAACCAAGAATCTGCAAAAACCCTAGTCCATGCCCTCATCATCTCCCGCCTCGACTACTGTAACCTTGCTCTGTGGCCTTCCCTCTAACACTCTCGCACCCC
Source organism: Ranitomeya imitator (assembly GCF_032444005.1). Classification (NCBI taxonomy): domain Eukaryota; kingdom Metazoa; phylum Chordata; class Amphibia; order Anura; family Dendrobatidae; genus Ranitomeya; species Ranitomeya imitator. The sequence continues at coordinate 331,351,677 of NC_091287.1, read as the reverse complement.
TCCAATCTATTCTAAGCTCTGCTGCCCGACTAATCCACTTGTCCCCCCGCTATTCCCCGGCCATTCCCCTCTGTCAATCCCTTCATTGGCTCCCCATTACCCAGAGACTCCAGTACAATAACAGTAAGGCCGGGGTCACACTAGCGTATTGCATCCGATGCGAGAGCATCGGATGCAATATGCTAATTACCCTCGGCTCCTGCTCGCAGCAGAGCAGGAGCCGAGTGTCATGCGTCTGTGCTCCGATTCTCTCGCACAGGGAGGATCGGAGCACAGCTGCGGAGGAGGCGAAGAAATGAATTTCTCCATCTCCTCCATTGCTGGGGTCCGCTTATAGCGCACATCACTCGGATGATATCCGAGTGGTGTGCGGTGTTTTCACTCGCACCCATAGGCTTATATGGGTGCGAGTGGGTCGAGAGTTTTCCTCGCATGCTGCGATTGTCTCGGACCGAGGAAAACGGCCGACAAAAAGTCGGCTGGTGGGAGCTGCCCCATATGGTAACATTGGTCCGAGTGCAATGCGATTTTTTGCACTCGGCCGTATTACGGTCTAGTGTGTCCCCGACCTAACCATGACATACAAAGCCATCCACAACCTGTCTCCTCCATACATCTGTGACCTCGTCTTCGGTACTTTCCTGCACGCAACCTCCGAACCTCACAAGATCTCCTTCTCTACTCCCCTCTTCCCACAATCGCATACAAGATTTCTCTCGCGCATTACCCCTACTCTGGAACTCTCTACCACAACATATCAACATATCAGACTCTCACCTACCATCGAAACCTTCAAAAAGAACCTGAAGACCCACCTCTTCCGACAAGCCTACAACCTGCAGTAACCACCGATCGACCAAACCGCTGCATGACCAGCTCTACCCTCAACTACTGTATCCTCACCCATCCCTTGTAGATTGTGAGCCCTCGAGGGCAGGTGTTGTGAATTCTGTTATCGAACTCCCTCCTGTGGTCGTGAATGGTACTTCGGCGAGTTCTGTCCATGGACTCCCTCTGGTGGCTGTGAGTGAAGCTGCTGCTTCTGAGGTTCCTTACACAGGTGACGTGGTTTATCCTTTGGTTGGCTGCTCTATTTAACTCCACTCAGATCGTTACGCCATGCCAGCTGTCAATGTTCCTGCATTGGTGCAGTTCGCTCTTGGATCTTTCTGGTGACCTGTCTTCTCCAGCAGAAGCTAAGTTCCTGATAGTTATTATTTGTTCATTGTTTCCTTGTCCAGCTGGTTATCATGATTTTGTCTTGCTAGCTGGAAGCTCTGGGATGCAGAGTGGCATCTCCGCACCGTTAGTCGGTGCGGAGGTCTTTTTGCACACTCTGCGTGGTCTTTTGTAGTTTTTGTGCTGACCGCAAAGATTCCTTTCCTATCCTCTGTCTGTTTAGTAAGTCTGGCCTCCCTTTGCTGAAACCTGTTTCATTTTTGCGTTTGTGACTTTCATCTTTACTCACAGTCAATATATGTGGGGGGCTGCCTTTTCCTTTGGGGAATTTCTCTGAGGCAAGGTAGGCTTTATTTTCTATCTCTAGGGCTAGCTAGCTCTTAGGCTGTGAAGAGGCGTCTAGGGAGAGTCAGGAACGCTCCACGGCTATTTCTAGTTGTTGTGATAGGATTAGGGCCTGCGGTCAGCAGAGCTCCCACATCCCAGAGCTTGTCCTGTGTGAGTTTAACTATCAGGTTGTGCCGGGTGCTCCTAACCACCAGGTCATAACAGGCAGGGTCCTCTCTCCTCCTGTATCAGTTGTGACCTGTATTGTTTAAGATTATTGTACTTGTTTTTATTATGTATACCCCTCCTCACATGTTAAGTGCCATGGAATAAATGGCGCTATAATAGATAATAATAAATTGATTTTTGCCCATTTTTCAAAATACCTCTTAAATTAGATCAAGGAGTTCAAGTTGTCTGAAATTACAGTTAAAGTACAATTGGAAGCAAATTATCCAGAAGTTTTGCTCTATGGTTGTTCTTTAAAGAGAACTTGTCAGCATAGTTTTGTAATGTAAAACAAAGACATGGCTATAATGGCAATGTAATACTGATTACATTGATACCTTTGGTGAAAAAATCTGCATTGTTGTTCTTCATCACCCACCACTTGTTCACACGTCCTGGTGATTCCTGTACAGGAAAAACCAGTACTGGTGAGATCCATGGTACGTGTGCCATCCGTATGTACGTATGCAACATCTGTGTAACATCAGTGTGTCTGTTTGCTTTCCATGTGCCGTCCGTGTGACACGCATTGGTGCCTGGGAACAAGCGGTACAGTTCACACCCTGTTTTACACATTTATTTTAAAAATATAAAACAAAGTTATACTCACCATATGCCTATTCCACTGAACCCCTTGTCCCCTGTAATAGGCAGAAAATAAACAACAAAAATACTTACCTTTAATCCACCGATGCTCATGTCCCATCTAAAAAAAAAATAAAAAAAATAAAAGATACATATCCTTAAAGGGAAGGTGCCATCAAAAATTTTTTTTTTTCAGAAATTGTAAAAATGTAAAGAATTAATGATTATATTTTCTTAAAAAATATTATCATTTGTTTATAATTTAGTAAAATATGAAAAATAATTTGAAAAGTTTTGGAATTTCCACTTTTCAACACTAGGGGGAGCAGCTGCTGAAATTTCAGAAAAACCTAGTGTACAACTAGCTCACATTACTGCACTGCAGTAATTATGGGCGGAGTCTGCTGACGTGTGATGTCTCCTCTCCTTCTGGGTGTTTGCTAAGGGATTAGAGAGGATGATATTCAGGAACCCAGTGAGCAGCCATTTTGTTGGTGACTGCAGAGTATGGCTGCCGTCACACCAGCAGTATTTGGTCAGTATTTTACATCAGTATTTGTAAGCCAAAACCAGCAGTGGAATAATTAGAGGAAAGTATAATAGAAACATATGCACCACTTCTGCATTTATCACCCACTCCTGGTTTTGACTTACAAATACTGAGGTAAAATACTGACCAAATACTGATAGTGGACGGCAGCCTTAGGCTACTTTCACACTAGCGTTGTTGGCTGTACGTTGCAATGCGTCATTCAGGAGAAAAAACGCATCCTGCAAAGTTGTCTGCAGGATGCGTTTTTTCCCCATAGACTAACATTACCGACGCATTGCGACGTATTGCCACACGTCACAACTGTCGTGCGACGGCTGCGTCATGTTTTGGTGGACCGCAGCCACAAAAAAAGTTACATGTAACGTTTGTGCGTCGAGTCCACCATTTTCGACCGCGTATGCACGGCCGAAACTCCGCCCCCTCATGCCCAGACCTAACAATGGGGCAGCGGAAGCGTCGTAAGACTGCTTCTGCTGCCCACATCGGACATTTCTTTCACAGCATACGTCGGTACGACGCACTGCGAAAGGCTCGTACCGACGCTAGTGTGAAAGCAGCCTTATACTGACAAGTAGACAGTCACCGAGGATGGCAGGCAGCAAGGATTCTGGGAGATATGTGGTGGTGGAGGGAGCAGGGTGACAGCAGCACAGAGTATTTCAGGAGAGCAGTGTGCTGGTCTATGGGGGCCCCCTGTTTGGTGCGCGGAGCAGCCAGGGATTGTACATAGAGCGCTATCTTTTATACACATGGATGGACCGTCTGCTTGTTTGCTCCACAGAAATCCAGGAAACATTTCTGCGGATTGATGGCCTGGTCTGATCCAGACTTTGCATGCAGACCCCATTCCCCTCCTCAGATCCTGTCTTCCCCATCCTGTCCTGGCAATGTGTGAAAGCGAGGCGACAGGCGCAGTCCGGGGTGACGCTGGGAAGGAAATGTAGCCATATAGTAACAATAAAAATGAGACCCCTCTCTTCAGCCGCCTCACCAGCCTTCCCCTGACTACACCTAACTGGAGGTCATGCTGCCCCCTCTATTACCCCAGACCCGCGTGCAGGTGCTCAGCCAGTACCACTATAGAATGGGTCCGCTTTCTGAAGATAATACTGCCATAGTGTTCTCACATAATACCGCCATATAGATCACACACAATACTATCAAATAGATCACACAATACTGTCATACAGTTCTCACATAATACCACCATATAGATCACACATAATACCGCCAGTGTTCTCACATACCGCCATATAGATCACACATAATACCGCCAGTGTTCTCACATACCGCCATATAGATCACACATAATACTGCCATAGTGTTCTCACATAATACCGCCATATAGATCACACACAATACTATCAAATAGATCACACAATACTGTCATACAGTTCTCACATAATACCACCATATAGATCACACATAATACCGCCATATAGATCACACATAATACCGCCAGTGTTCTCACATACCGCCATATAGATCACACATAATACTGCCATAGTGTTCTCACATAATACCGTCATATAGATCTCACAATGCCATAATACAGCATGACGCCCGCAGCTCCTGTTATCGCACGCATTGAGTTGTGTGTGCAATGGGGAAAGATATGCAGGGGGGAGAGGAGTGCATAGAAGTGGATTAGATACACGGTTCACCAGACAGTATCACACAGGAGAGGATTAGATACACGGCTCAGCAGTCAGTATTTCACAGGATTAGGCTATGTGCACACGTCAGGATGTTTTCCTGACATAATCCTGAGAATTCTGCCAGAAATCCGCGTGCTTTTTTTGCGCGGATTTTTTGCGTTTTTTTTTGCTTTTTTTTTTTATTTTCCGGAATGTCCTTTTTGATAGGAAATCCGCAAAAAGATAGAGCATGTCCGGATTTTTTGCGGTATGCGTTTTTTTGCGGAAAAAAACGCTAACATCTGCACAAAAAATGCGGAATGCATTCTAAATGATAGGATGCATAATGTTAGCGTTTTTTTAGTGGATTTATAGCGTTTTTATGGCGAAATTCCGCAAAAAAAAACCGCTAAAAATCCGGACGTGTGCACATAGCCTTAGATACACAGGTCAGCACAGGATAGGATTAGATACACGGTTCACCAGACAGTATCACACAGGAGAGGATTAGATACACGGCTCAGCAGACAGTATCACACAGGAGGATTAGATACACAGGTCAGCACAGGATAGGATTAGATACATGGCTCACCAGACAGTATCACACAGGAGAGGATTAGATACACGGCTCAGCAGTCAGTATTCCACAGGAGGATTAGATACACAGGTCAGCACAGGATAGGATTAGATACACGGCTCAGCAGACAGTATTACACAGGAGAAGATTAGATACACGGCTCAGCAGACAGTATCACACAGGAGAGGATTAGATACACGGCTCAGCAGACAGTATCACACAGGAGAGGATTAGATACACGGCTCAGCACACAGTATAGGATTAGATACACGGCTCAGCAGTCACTATCACACAGGAGAGGATTAGATACACGGCTCAGCACACAGTATAGGATTAGATACACGGCTCAGCAGACAGTATCACACAGGAGAGTGTTAGATACACGGCTCAGCACACAGTATAGGATTAGATACACGGCTAAGCAGTCACTATCACACAGGAGAGGATTAGATACACGGCTCAGCAGACAGTATCACACAGGAGAGGATTAGATACACAGCTCAGCACAGGAGAGGATTAGATACTTGGCTCAGCACAGTATAGTGATAGATGCAGGGTCAGATGTCCTGTGAGGAGCTATAGTGAGACAGGGTCGGAGCAGCACAGAGATTCTCCCCCATCCCCCTCTGTTACCTCTCTGCAGCTCCTGATAAGAGGACATCAGACCCCAGCACTTCACCCTCTCTAGCTATTCTAGAGATTACAGGCAGCAGAGGACAGGGAATGGCCGCTAAGTGTGAGAGGAGACAGATGTAGCTGCTCCTCCAACAGCACAGCTCAGTCACAGTGGAACTCACAGGTACACTCCACTGTAGGCTAAAGCAAGATGGCGCCGACCTCCTGCCTCTACTGTGATGTGGAGACAGCCCAGGGGGCGTGGCCACATCAGAGCAGAGAAGCTTATAATGGTAGCAATGGGGTCGGACGCCGACTGCTGAGTCCTATGCCCAGGGCAGCCGTATGTGAAGACTGTAAGTGTCGTGCAGCTACACTTACAGTCCTGCAAATGAAAATGGCGGCGCCCAGTGGCAGAAAAAAAAATGAATAAAAAAAAAACAATAAATACTATGCACTTGAAAATAACTTATGAAAATAAGGAATTAAAGAGGGTTTTTTTTTTTTTACAATATTAAAACGCGGCACCTTCCCTTTAACTGTCCGAAGTGAAGATTAGCAAAACTGTCCCATGCCATAATCCATCTCTACGATATCTGGTATACAACCTGAACATTGCCATGATGCGACCATCCAGATTGAAAACCATGAGACAATGAGGTGCTGCAAGCATAGCTTCAGTGACAAGCGGTGAAGTCATAGAAGTTACAGCTGGCCATTGAAGGTGCGTTCCCAGGCTCACTTCACTGTGAGCCATGACGATGAACTGCGGTGATCTCAATGAGAACTTTCTCATGGTGCTCATGGTGATCTCATGGAGGTCACCGCAGTTCATTTGGCTGCTTACAGTGACCTGCGCTCACAGCACCTCATTGTGTCTTGGTTCTCAGCTTGGACAGGGGCTCGGCTCATGTTGAAAACCAGATATGGCAGAGATGGATTACGGTGTGGGACAGTATTGCTAAGCTTCATTTTGGACAGGTAAGGATATTGTTCTTTATTATTTTTGTGCTTTTTTTTTTTTTTTTTTTTTACAGGGGACATGGGCATTGGTGGATTAAGCGAAAGGCGAGTATTTTGTTTTTCATTATTTTCTGTCTTTTACAGGGGACAATGGCTTTATGGAATAGACATAAGGTGAATATAACTTTTTTTTATTTTTAAATGTTGTAGCGATTTCACTCACTCAGCTGCGACGGCTGACACTCAGGAGACGTGTTCCTTTAAAGTTCACTGGGTTTATTGCTTCATAAACCATGTGGCAAAACAACAGAAAGCAAAATAGCCTTTGGTTCAGGCAAAGGAAAACAAGTGTCCAGTTCATCCGGCTCAGTCCTGAAGCCGAACACACTCAGGAGGGTTTCACCTCCACACATATCTGCTGTGTAAAGGATTAGCCAGTCTTATATAGGACTAACCACACCCAGTAATCTATCACATGATTAGCCATGTGGTCTGACATCACCACAGGTCCTGAAACACAAACATATGGTTATATAAAACAACGCAATATTCCGGGCTACATTACAGCAACAAGGCACTTATGTGGCACATACCTCCCATCGACTACACACCCTTTAGCCATGCTACATACCTCCCCCCTCTGCCTAAAGCCGTGGGGCTTGGCACTTTCTCCCACTAAACAAGGGATTCTTGATAGGGCATCCGCATTACCGTGCAGCTTTCCGGCCCGATGTTCCACATGGAAACTGAAGTCCTGCAGGGATAAGAACCAACGGGTGACCCTAGCATTTCTACCCTTCGTTTCCCTCATCCACCTAAGTGGGGCATGGTCGGATATCAGTCTAAATTTACGTCCCAGCAGATAGTACCGTAATGTGTCCACTGCCCATTTTATGGCCAAGCACTCCTTCTCAACGACTGAGTAGTTCTTTTCAGATGAGGACAGCTTCCTACTCAGATAGAGAACAGGATGCTCCTCCCCATGTAGTTCTTGGGAAAGGACTGCTCCCACCCCAACATCTGAGGCATCTGTCTGAAGAATAAACTCTTTCTTGAAGTTTGGGGCCATCAGAACGGGTTGCTTACACAAAGCGTTTTTCATTTCTTGGAAGGCTGACTCTGTTTCTTCGGACCACTTAACCATTACTGGTTTTGTCCCTTTTAGCAGGTCAGTCAGAGGCGCAGCCATCGTGGCGAAGTTTGGGATGAACCTCCTGTAATATCCCACGATTCCCAGGAAGGCTTTAACTTGCTTCTTGGAAACTGGTTTTGGCCACGTTTGAATTGCCTCCACTTTACTGATTTGGGGTTTTATTTCTCCGTGACCCACTATGTATCCAAGGTACTTAGCTTCTTCTTTACCCAAGGCACACTTCTTAGGGTTTATAGTAAATCCGGCCTCTCTTATAGCATCCAACACCGCTTGGACTTTCTCCAGATGACTCTCCCAGTCCGGGCTAAAGATGACGATATCATCTAGGTACGCAGCAGCGTAGGCTTTATGGGGTGCAAGAACTCTATCCATAGCCCTCTGGAAGGTCGCCGGAGCTCCCTGTAGGCCAAACGGCATCCGGGCATACTGGAAGCATCCATCAGGTGTCGAAAAGGCTGTCTTCTCCTTGGCTTCCTGCGCCATGGGGATCTGCCAATACCCCTTTGTCAGATCCAAGGTGGATATATATCTGGCGTGCCCAAGCCTTTCGATGAGCTCATCAATACGGGGCATGGGATAAGCGTCGAACTTGGAGACCTCATTCAACTTCCGATAGTCGTTGCAAAACCTCCACTCTCCATCAGGTTTTGGGACCAGGACAATTGGGCTTGACCAACCGCTCTTGGATTCCTCAATGACTCCAAGCCTCAACATACGCTCCACTTCCTTGGAGATAACTTCTCGACGAGCCTCAGGAATACGATAAGGTTTCACATTCACCCGCACATGGGGCTCTGTTAGGACCTCGTGCTCTATGACCTTCGTGTATCCTGGCAATTCTGAAAACAGGTCCCTGTTTTTCTGGAGTAACTCCCGGCACTGCTGTTTCTGGGTTTTCGATAGCGTCTCTGCTATAGTAACCGCTCCAACCTCACCTTCTGGGTTGCTTAACAATGACGGAGTAACTGTCGGCTCTCTATCTTGCCATGGCTTGATGAGGTTGACATGGTAAACTTGGAATGGATTCCGTCTTCCTGGTTGGTGAATTTTATAATTTACCTCACCAAGTTTCTCGACAACCTCATATGGCCCTTGCCATTTGGCCAAGAACTTGCTTTCCACCGTTGGAACTAACACCAGAACTCGGTCTCCCGAATTGAACTGCCTCACTCTTGCAGACCGGTTGTAGACCCTGGCTTGAGCTTCTTGTGCTTGGAGAAGGTGTTCTTTCACGATAGGCATCACCTTTGCAATCCTCTGCTGCATCAGGGCCACATGCTCAATGACGCTTCTGTGGGGCGTGACTTCGGCTTCCCAGGTTTCTTTGGCTATATCCAGGAGTCCTCGTGGATGTCGGCCATATAGAAGCTCAAACGGTGAGAACCCTGTGGAGGCCTGTGGAACTTCACGAATGGAAAACATCAGATAGGGTAAGAGACAATCCCAGTCTCTACCGTCTTTCTCTATAGCTTTTCTCAGCATGCTCTTTAGAGTCTTGTTAAACCTCTCAACAAGACCATCTGACTGGGGATGGTACACCGAGGTCCTCAACTGGGAGATCTTCAGGGCTTTGCATAACTCCCTCATCACCTTGCTCATGAAAGGTGTACCCTGGTCAGTCAGGATCTCCTTTGGCAGACCTGTCCGGGAAAAGACATGGACCAACTCGCGGGCTATGCTCTTTGAGGAAGAATTCCTCAAGGGAATTGCCTCAGGATAGCGTGTGGCATAGTCCAGGATGACTAATATATACTGATGGCCCCGAGCTGATTTAACTAAGGGACCGACCAAGTCCATGGCAATTCTCTCGAACGGTACCTCAATAATGGGCAGTGGCACAAGGGGGTTCCGGAAATGAGGAGTAGGAGCAGTTAGCTGACATGTAGGGCAGGACCTGCAATAGTTCACTATTTCCCGGTGACACCCAGGCCAATAGAACCTCTGCACAACCCGTTCCTGCGTTTTTTCCACCCCTAGGTGTCCACCCAAGATGTGTGAATGGGCCATGTCCAACACTTTCCGTCTATACGGACCCGGCACTATAAACTGCTCTACCAACTCCTCCCTTATTTTCGTGACCCGGTACAACAATTCCCCCCTCAACAGAAAATGGGGAAATCTTTTGTCTGCCCCCGGCTCCTGTACCACCCCGTCAATAACTGTGACATTATTAAAGGCTTCCCTCAGAGTGGGGTCCCTATGTTGGGCAGTCCCAAAATTTTCACCGGTAACCTCTAACTCCAGAATGTCAGATGTAGGGGATACTTCCTCCTCATTCCCAACCAGAACACAAAAAGGAAAGCTGTCTGCCTCTGGGTGTGGCGATACCGTTCCAGGGTTCACTGGTTCCCTGCCAGGGAGCTCAGAACCCTTTCCCCACAAATCCCAAAACAAACAGAAATCCCGGCCAATAATTATAGGGTGCAACAAGTCCTGAACTACGCCGACTATGTGGGATTCAGTGCCACATGCCGTTTCAATGTCCACCCTGGCCATAGGGTAGTCCTTTGCATCACCATGTATGCACCGCACTCCGACCTTCTTTCCTGGGAGCAGATGAAGAGGAAAAGTGGCCCTCACCAGGGTCACTAGGCTCCCCGAGTCTAACAGTGCCGTTACTGCTCGACCGTTCACCTTTACGGGACACGCTTGAGGTCCCTCGTTGGATGGAGAGTTCACACTACAGACTGGATACGCATAGTATGAACAACGGCGTCCCATGCTGCAGTCCATCTGCTCAGTGGCTTGGGAACAACGGGCAGCTATATGTCCTGGCTTGTGGCACCTCCAACAAATAACATCACCCGTGGGGACCTTGGGCACCACCTCCCCCGCCCTTTGTGACCTTGGACGCACCACCCCTTTTTGGGACTCAGCTGCCCTCTGGGACCCCCAGTACGGCATGGGCTGCCTCCCGAAGGAGCCTTCCAACCCTTGGTATCTCTCAACCAGTCCGATCAGCTCGTCGGCATTCTGGGGATCACCCTGGGCAACCCAAGACTGTATAGGCCTCGGGAGGGAATGGACAAACCGATCCATCATCACCCGTTCTACCATCTGTGAAGGCGCAGAGGTCTCTGGCTGCAGCCATTTCTGGACCAGGTGCAACAGATCAAACATTTGGGAACGAGGTGGTTTGTCCCGGTGATAGCCCCAGGAGTGAACTCGCTGTGCCCTGACAGTCAGTGTCACCCCCAGACGTGCGAGAATCTCGGCTTTCAATTTGTGATACTCTTTGGCATCCTGCAAGGTCAAATCATAGTACGCCTTCTGGGGTTCTCCCGTCAGGTATGGCGCAAGTACCTCTGCCCACTGCTCTGGCGGAAGTTTTTCCCTCTCAGCGACCCTCTCAAACACCGTCAGGAAGGCCTCAACATCATCCCCGGGAGTCATTTTCTGCAATGCACGTCTTACCGTCTTCCGGACGTGGGTGTCATCAGCCAAACCTGGGGTTGGGGCGCTCGCCTTGCCCTGGATGGCGGTTGCCATAAGCTGCATCTGCTGCTGATGCTCCTGCTGGCTCTGTTGTAACTGCTGCCGTTGCTCCTGCTGACTCTGCCGTTGCTCCTGCTGGCTCTGTTGTATCTGCTGCTGGCTCTGTTGTATCTGCTGCATCAACAGCCTGTTGGTCTCTTGCTGCCTTTGCTCCTGCTGGACCAAGTGTTTCAGCAGGTCCTCCATTTTCTCCGGCAATGCTTGCTGGCTTGCAACAGCCTTGACCCAGGACATTCAAAAATAAACTCACGTCTCCGCTGGGAACGCTGCTCGCAGGTCTCCACCAATTGTAGCGATTTCACTCACTCAGCTGCGACGGCTGACACTCAGGAGACATGTTCCTTTAAAGTTCACTGGGTTTATTGCTTCATAAACCATGTGGCAAAACAACAGAAAGCAAAATAGCCTTTGGTTCAGGCAAAGGAAAACAAGTGTCCAGTTCATCCGGCTCAGTCCTGAAGCCGAACACACTCAGGAGGGTTTCACCTCCACACATATCTGCTGTGTAAAGGATTAGCCAGTCTTATATAGGACTAACCACACCCAGTAATCTATCACATGATTAGCCATGTGGTCTGACATCACCACAGGTCCTGAAACACAAACATATGGTTATATAAAACAACGCAATATTCCGGGCTACATTACAGCAACAAGGCACTTATGTGGCACATACCTCCCATCGACTACACACCCTTTAGCCATGCTACAATGTGTAAAACATGGTGTTAATCTTTATTTCAAAAAAGGACTTAATTCTTGCTGTGTGTTTATTTCCAAACTTACTATGTCGTTAGTAATGGGGGCGTCTTAAAGACACCTCTTCATTACTAACTCCAGGGCTTGGTGTCACCTGACAATACAAAGGTGACATCAAGCCCAACACTATTACCCCACTTGCCACCGTGCAAGTGGGAAGAGAGAAGCAAAGTGTCAGATTTGGTGCCTCTTACAGATTTTTTTTCCTTGGGTCCCCCGTAAATTCACCAGTAAAGGCTAAACAAACAGCTGTGAGCTGTTAACAATAGCTTGGGAACCTTATGGGATATTGGCCCGCGTCCCTGATAATTAACATCAGTCCCCAGCAGTGGGCTTTCCCTCTGCTGGTTATGAAAATTTTGTGGGAATCCAAGCTGTTAATTTTTATTTAATTCTATATTTTACACCGGAGGCACACAGCTGCTGCTGAATACAACTCCCATCAATGTCTCCCGTTCAAGCTGATCAAAGCACGAGCAGGAGACGATGAAGAGATGAAGAGAACTGCCCTCAGCAACCGGCCGGCGCCTGAGAACAGGGCAAACTGCACCGCTTCTTCCCATGCACCGTTATGTGTGTATCATCCGTGTGTCATCAGTGTGCACATGTGCAGAACACATTTTGTCAGTGCTGCGCAAAAAAACCCAGACATGTCTGCGGATTTTTCACATGGATACACGGTCCATGTGAAAAACCTGACATGTGTACCCCACCTTTAAATACAATGGGTGTGCATGTGTCCGGTGTTTGCGGTCCTTAAAAAAAACGGACCGAATCCGGACACAAGAAATGGATGTATGAAGAAGGCTTTAATTAGATTTTGGTGAACAGAGGACAGACTGTACACTGGATCTTCTCCCCTCTGTCGGGATTCCTCAACCCCCCTGTCTGCCTCCGGTGGTCTTTGAATGGCAGAGGTCACTGCTTTGTGGGCAGTGCATGCGCAGACTGGGTTCCCAGATGGTCTTCAATAAAAAGGCTCAGACATCTCCATGGGCGGTGCTTGTACAGTCATCTCTAAAAGACATCATTCAGTCGAAAACTCAGACTACACCATTTTATTGAAGACAAGCCAAGACACAAAATGCTCACATGCAACCCACAGCAATGATGTAGCTGACAGGAAATTTCAAGGAGGCACATTACTAAAAAAGCATAAATCTGCCTTTTAAAGGTGGACTGAAATCTAATTAGCATTACAGCACCATTACAGCCATGTCTTTACATTACTAAATTGTGCAGGCAGGTTCTCTTTAAGGGAAAGTCTTGACGATATTGCTGGTGGTAATCACTTGTGGAACTACAGGTCTCAGCTGGAATCATGGCAACATCACTGGATGAAATACACAGACACTGAATGTGTTACAAATAGAGTATATTGGATTGTGTTGATTGTACTCTAAAGATTAGAGATGCAGCAAAGTTGTGCGGAAGATTTTTTGTCTGGAAAAATCAGCTATCAGCGTTGATGACAAGATTTTGCAAAATCACTTCCATGCATAGGGGAAAAAATCCGCAGGGGACATTGAACGACGCTGTAGATTTTTCATCTATAGTCTGCAAAATCTGAATATTTATATATACGGTATATGATTGTGGATCACATAATCCTTTTAAAGATAGAAAAAAAAATCTAAAAAGCTATTATTACTTCAAGACTGCTTGTGCTTTTGGCAACAGCAGCAGCTCAATTGTTCTACATCTGGATGAGGTTGGTCCTTCCTACTTGTATAAGGCTTCTCCAAACTAAATATTCACTAATGTCAATTTTAAGGGTGAATACTTCTATATCTTTGTCCAAACATGTCTCAGAAGCATTCCTTAAAGGAACACTAAACCTAATGATTAAACAAGAAATAACGTTACCCTTACTGTTTATTAATCAGCAGCATTTTTTGAATGATCCGGACATTATTCTGAAGAAACCCTATGGTGAAAAAACAGGTTAGGCTACATTAATACGATGAGGTTTTCGTACGTTTTTGATGTTGCATATTTTCTGCACCCATTAGGTAAAATAGGTTACCTGTCCCAGGAAATGTGATAACTGCATTATGGCTGGCGATCTGACCACTGAGAAATACAAGTACCAAAACGATGAGGTCCTAATTTCTGCTATTAAATGTAGCGATGGTCACACACAAGCACTGCTGCTCTACTCACTGTCTATAGGACTAAAGGAGATAGTTGGGCAGAGCTATATCCGGCAAACGTAATTACAATAACTGTAATGGTGCCGTGCATGCGCAATCATAGGTCCATTCAAAAGGATAGCAGTAGCAAAAAAGTGTGTATTAAAACTTTATTGTAATAAAATATATACACAAAAAATATCTATCTATCTATATATATATATGTATATATATAGATATCTATATATCTATCTATATATATATATATATATATATATATTCATAAAATTACCTATATCAAATATGAATGTAACAAACAACAATAGGCACCAATCATGGCCAAAAGTGTTGGCACCTTTGAAATTGTTCCAGAAAATTAAGTATTTCTCCAAGAAAATAATTGCAATTAAACTTTTTTTATACACATGTTTATTTCCTATGCGTGTATTGGGCAACACAAAAAAGCAGAGGAAAAAAAGGAGATTGGACACAATTTCACACAAAACCCCCAAAATGGGCAAGACAAAATTGTTGGCATCTGTCCAAACTTGTGACCTAACCCAATCAGGTCTAACCTAAATTAAATAAAAAAACAAAACAAAACACTCCTCATTTTGGTTTTATGGCTGGATTTACATGTCCTGAAGAATGATGTCTTCAGCTTTCATAGTATAGTGAGTATTTGGGGAAAAAAAAAACACTTTAAATGGGGTTGTAACCTTTCAGAAATCTCAGTCCCCATGACCAGTTTGATACAAAAAGACAAACTGCGGTTTACTCATTGTCACCAGGTCCTCTGCCAAAGCTCCGCTACTGCTCCCAGGGTCCGATATTGGGTACCGTGCTGGCGTCACGTCAACAGCCAACCAGTGAAATCAGCAGCTCTTCCCGCATCGACGGGCTCCTGAGCTCAGTTATTGGCTGCAGGGCTTGATTATTTTTTTAACAAACTGCACCAGGGAATCGGTACTTTCTGAAAGGACACAACCCCTTTAAGTTTAACCATCAAAAAGTAACTGTATGTAATAAATTATGAAAGTATCTAATACTTTTTGACGATAACAGTGGCCTTACTTCAACCTTCATTTTAGTGTCACATAATTCCTGCCAAAAACACAACAATTTCTCTCTAGGGGGAAAGACATCTGTTTTTCTGTACTTGAGAAACAGGGAATTGGATGAGTCCGATGCACATAATGTATTCTCATTTTACAATCTCACAAAAGCATTAGTTGGACACCGCAGAAGGAATTAGCAGATAAGCCATTCTTGCAGGCGCTTAAACATGCTACTGTCAGAAACATGTTTCTAGAAAAGAAGTAGGTAGTGCATCATACTAAAGCTAGTGTATGAGTGGACAATGGGCTATTTTGTAAGGAGGTTACACAGTATAAAACATTATCCTGAACTTCATTCCAGCTTTTTTTAGACTATTTATAGATGATAAATGTGTAGCTCATTACAAAGGACCAGGAGTCAGCAATGTTGTTCTAAGGAGTTTTTTCGAGGCTCCATCTAGCTAGAGAGCAACCTGCTACTTTGGGTATTAATGCTGAAGGTTTTCACTAATCAAATTTTACCGTTATTATTTGTAAAATTTTTCTTTAATTAACCAGAACTATATATTTATTGGTTTGATGTGATAACTCACTGCTATGCCTTTTTTATGCAGACAAAACCTGATCTCTTATAGCAATACAAAAGCCACAGGGTTTATCTGAATTTTTCCTGCTTTTCTTGCAGCGTTTTAGCTGCTTTTTTTTGCTGTTTTTCAGGATCCCAAAGTTCAGCGTTGCTTCCACAATGCAAGTACGAACAATACAAGGTGTTTGACCACCAATGCAACATGTATGTGAAACCATAAAACATTTCCCTTAGGCCCCAGTCCAAAGCCCATCACCAAGCCAAATCAGATCTCATACTTAGCATTGATGAGGGGCAACATCCCGAAACACTGTGTCTGTAAACTGAGATTCTGGTTTGACTTTTATCCCAAGTCATACTGCAAGGCTCGTTAAAAAGTCAATATCAACTTTTAGGAACACCACTTCCAATAAGTGATGGTAGAGTTCTAGTCCTCTTCCTCTCTGAAGAGGTAATTTGCATATTTAATTTCCAAGAGGAGCAATGCATTGCTTATAAATCTCACTCAGACTTGCCAGGCTTGGCACTCTCCACAAGAAGAAATGTTACCCCTTAGACCCTAATCCAGAGCCTCTCAAGTAGCCAAGTTAGATCTCATAGTTTGAACTTATGAGTGGCAACACCCTGAAACACCGTGTCTGCAATTTGGATTCTGGTTTGGCTTTTATCCCAAGTCACATTGCAAGGCTCGTTAAAGATTACATATTGACTTTTAGGAATGCTGCTTTTAATAGGTGGCACTAGAGTTTTAGTCCTCTTCCTTGATGAAGAGATGTTTTGCACATTAAAAAGAAGCACAATTTGATCAAATTATTTAGGGGATTTATTTTTCATGTTTATTAGTTATGGCATGGTTTATTTCTAACACATCGTTATTTTAATTATCACTAATTCAATTAAACTACGCTTGAAGTGGGAACATACAAAAGGATTTCTTTAAAAAAAATTGGTGCAAATTATGTTACAATTAAAAAAATACTTAAAACATAAAACACCAATGCTCATGGGACAATACCAATGCTTTCTATGGGTGAAAAAACGCTGCAAAAATGAGGAAAGAATTGACATGTTGCAGATTTAAAGGGAACCTATCACCCCCAAAATCGAAGGTGAGCTAAGCCCACCAACATCAGGGGCTTATCTACAGCATTCTGAAATGCTGTAGATAAGTCCCCGATGTATCCTGAAAGATGAGAAAACGGTAATTAGACCTACCGGTAATTGTATTTCCAGGAATCCATCCTGACAGCACCATTGGACGATGTCCTTCTTACCCTTAGTGGGACAGGAACAACACGCAGTTAAAAGGATGGATGCAAAAAAAGAGTTTATTAACAATTCACACCAAATGTTTCATCGCATTAGTCTATCTACAAACTTGCAGTGGGAGGGAACTAGTAGTGCTGTCAGGATGGATTCCTGGAAATACAATTACTGGTAGGTCTCATTACCGTTTACCAGTTCACCACCTGACAGCACCATTGGAGGAATACCAAAGAATGGTAACCTAGGGTGGGACTACTGCATGTAATACTTTTCTACCAAAAGCTAACTGCTCTGATGATACATCTAGTTTGTAGTGTTTGGCAAAGTAGAAAGACTAGTCCAAGTTGTCGCCCTACAGATCTGTTCTGCAGAAGCTCCCCCTTCTCTGGTCAAGATGTGGCAATAGTTCGGGTTGAGTGGGCTCTAAGGATATCTGGGGGATCCTTCCCCTGGACTGTATACACTTGATTTACAGTAGATTTTTTCAACCTTGCAATGGTTGATTTTGCTGCCTTACAACCTTTATTTGTTCCCCTGTACTGTATGAATAGGTTAGTGTTTTGTCTCCAACTTTCCGTCACCCCCAGGTATTTTAAAACAGTCTCTCTTACGTCAAGGTTATGATAGACCCCTTCCTTCGAGTTTCTAGGGTGTTGGCAGTACGAGGAAAGAATTACTTCTTGGTTTATGTTTGTGCATCAAACTACCTTGGGGAGAAAGGCTGGGTTAAGTCTTAAGACTATTCTGTCGTCAAAGATCTGAAGGTATGGATCCTGTGTGGATAGAGCCTGCATTTCCCCTAACCTTTTAGCTGACGTGATGGGCACTAGAAAGGCTGTTTTGAAGGGGAGATTGGCTATGTCCATGTCCTCTGACAATAGGTATGGGGCTCTACATAGAGCATTAAGGACCAAATTTAGGTCCCAAGGAGGAGATGATTTCCTCACAAGAGGTCTTATTCTCTGAGTGGCTCTAGAGCAGTGTTTCTCAACACCAGTCCTTAAGACCTACCAACAGGTCCAGTTTTCAGGATTTCCTTAGTATTGCACAGGTGATAATTTCATCACCTGCTAAAGCATTAATTCCATCACCTATGCAGTACTAAGGAAATTCTGAAAACATGACCTGTTGGTGGGTCTTGAGGACTGGAGTTGAGAAACACTGCTTTAGAGAATCTTGCTATCTAAGGATGGAAGGCTAATGATGAATCAAAAAGGCACTAAGGGCCGCAATTTGTATTTTTAAAGTACTAGCCCGGAGGCCTTTTTTAAAACCAAGTTGCAGAAAGTCGAGGATTCTAGGAATGTCTGGATTTGAAGTATCCACAAGGACTTCTCCTAAAAAAGAACAATACCGCTTCCAGATCTTGTTATAGATTGCCAAGGTTACCGGCTTTCTGCTTGCCTGGAGTGTGGTGAGCACATCTTCTGAAAGGCCTCTGGATCTTAGAGTCAGCCGTTCAGGATCCAGGCAGATAGCTGTAGTGAGTCTGCATTGCTGTGGAATACCGGACCTTGGAATATAAGGTCCTGTCTCTTCGGTAGGAGTATCGGTTTTTCTGTCGACATTCTGGATACTAGCAAGAACCTGCTCCTTTTCGGCCAAAAGGGAACCACCAGGATTACCGTTGATCTTTCGTCTCGTATCTTCTGGAGTGTTTTCGGGATCAGTGGAAGAGGTGGAAATGCGTACAGAAGACCTTCTCACCAATGTTGAGATAAAGCGTCGACTCCTACTGCCCCATCTAGTGGATTGAGAGAAAAAAAATGCTCTGGTCACTGCATTTGACCTGGTGGCAAAAAGATCCACTTGAGGCATTCCCCACTGCTGGCACAGACTGCTGAACACTTCTGGATTCAATCCCCACTCTCTGGGATCTACTGGTGTTCTGCTTAAAAAATCTGCCACTTGATTTTTGGCACCCTCCAAGTGAACTGCCGAGATGGATCTGACCGATTTCTCTGCCCATCTGAAAATCTGGTCCGCTAGGTGCTGTAGAGATGGATGTCTCGGACCTCCCTGGTGCCTTAAAAACGCCACCGCTGTCACATTGTCGGACAGAATACTTACGTGTCTGTCTCTGACTTCTGACTGGGCCTGGTATAGAACTTTGCAGATTGCATACAGTTCCCTGAAATTTGATGATTTGGCTGACATCTCTGGATTCCATTTTCCCTGGTAGTATATCTTTCCTATATGTCCACCCCATCCGAACTGGCTAGCATCCATGGTAACGGTGACACAGGGATAGAGAATCCATGGAACTCCCACTTTCAGGTTCTCTGGTATGGTCCACTAGGTTAGAGATTTCTTCCCTGAAGGAGAAATAATTATCTTCTTTTCCAGAGAATCTTGCCTCCTATTTCAATATTTCAGGATCTCCCTCTGTAATCTCCGAGAGTGAAATTGGCTTCACTTCACACAGGGAATACAGGCCGTCATAAAGCCTAGCACCCTCATTGCTTCCCTTATGGAGGAAGTGCTTTTCCTGAACTGATGTACACTCTCTATTAATGACTTTTGTCTTTCTTCCGGCAAAAAAGATGTTCTGGCGTTGGAGTCTAGTTTCGTTCTGGAATTTGGGACTAGGCATGATTTTTCCCAATTCACAATCCACCCCAGATCTTGTAGAATGGAGAGTGTGAATCTGCAGTCGGTCTCGAGGAGTTTCTCTGATCTCGCCATTATCAGAAAGTCGTCCAAGTATGGTACTATGGCTATATATTGGTTTCTTAAATAGGCCACTACCTCTGACATCAGTTTGGTAAATACCCTGGGAGCCGAAGCTAGGCCGAAGGGGAGGCACTTGAATTGAAAATGATATATCACTCTCTTGTTCACCAGGGCGAATCTTAGGAATTTCTGATAGGAAGCGTGTATTGGCACATGGTAGTATGCACTCTTTAGATCCAAGGTGCACATCACCATGTCTTTGTCTATGAGAGGTATTGTGAACCTTTTAGATTCCATCAGGAATCTTTTGTATCTGATCCACCTGTTCAGAGATTTTAGATTTATAATCGTTCGGGAGTCTCCCGATGTTTTTTTTTATTGAAAATAGGTGAGAATAATCGCCTGTGCCCCTTTCTGAGATGGGTACTGGGACGATTGCTTCTACTTCTAACAAATCCTGGATGTCTGACCATATAGGGGAGTCTAAGAGGGGATAGGATCTGGTTACTATGAACCTTTCTGGAGGAAGGCTGGTGAACTCTAGTTTGTAACCTTGAGCAATCACCTGCAGAATCTATGGGCTTTTGGATATTTTCTGCCAACCCCCTAGAAATCTTTGTAACCGACCTCCTACTTTGATGTAATTTATTCGGCTTACCTGAACCTGTACCTGGGAAGATGAAGTCTCTACCTTTTGAACCCTTGGGATAAGACCACCTCCCAGACTTCCCTTTCCCCCTGTAGTCTGTCTTCTGACTAGGACGGGATCAACGAAAGGGCTGGTACTTTTTTGTTTTCCTCAGGGAACCCTTTCTTTTTGTCTGAGGCTTTTTCTAATATGTCATCTAGAATAGGCCCAAGCACTTTACTCCCTGAGAATGGGATTCCACAAAGCTTATTCTTCGATTGAATATCCCGACCAAGTTTTTAGCCAGATAGCTCTTCTGGCAGCATTGAACAAACATTCGCTTCTGGCAGCAAATCATACAGATTCCACTGAAGCGTCTGCTATAAAACCTGTTGCGAGTTTTAGTAATGGAAGGGATTTAAGGATAACATTTCTGGAGGTTTTAGCCCTGCGATGTTCCTCTAAATCGTCCATCCATAGGTGCATGGACCGGGCTACCGAGGTTGCCGCTATATTGGCCCGTATTATTGCCGCCGAGGATACCAAAGTTCTCCTAAGAAGTCCATCTGCTTTGCGATCTATTGGATCTTTTAATGCGGAGGAGTCCTCAAACGGAATCAACGTCTTCTTTGCCACTTTTGCTAATGGCGCATCTATTTTGGGAACTTCATCCCAAACCTTTATATCCTCAGGATTATAAGGTAAACGGAGTCTAAAGTCTCTAGGCACCACCAGTCTTTTCTCCGCTTCCTGCCATTCACCTAATATCATGGAACGGATATGATTGGTAACCGGAAAAACTTTTGTGACTTGGGCATGCAAACCGCCAAACATTTCATCTTGAATCGAGGTTTCCTCCGGAGTGTCCTGTAACTGCATGGTGTTGCGCACTGCATGTAGGAGCTCATCCGTATCTGCCACCGAGAAGAGGTATTTCTTTCCTCTTCCTAATGGCTCTTCAGTTTCGTCTGGATCCGACTGTTCTGTATCTTCGTCGTCAGAAGGAGGACTGGACTCTCTCGGTCTTTTCCGCGATGTCTGCGGTTCTGTCTGACTGGTCTGAGGAAGATTCAGGTTCGAGATGGATGCCTGAACCACCTGACGTATCATTGCCCTCATGTTGGTTAGCAAGTCTGTTCGTCGCCGAAGATTTTAGATGTGCATGATTTGCAGAGCGGCTTCCGCCAGTTCTCCGGAAATCTAGCCGCACAAATGGAACATTTATTCTTCCCAGGTTTTTTCTTTTCAGGTGCAGGGGTGGGAGGCTCTTCCTAAAATATACAGAGATTCCATTTTTTACCTCCAAGCAAATAGGGAGATGCACAAGAAGCATTGTGGTATGGCTTTGAATAGCCTACTCACGTGCCCCTGTGTTTGCTCTGGGCCCTCAGGTCTGCCTGTCTCCTCCATATGAAGGCACACTAGCAGGGTGCTCCTTATCAGGATGGCCGGCAGCAATAGATCCCCATACCACATTTTTATATGCATCTTTACCTGGTTGATCCTGCCCTCCTCACCGTGCCATGCGTCCTGGCCGTGCTGATAGGCCTCTCCTGAGGCCGGCGCTGCCGCTGGCATCCTGTTCTCCGGCGCTCGTCGCGGCCAGAAGTGATGAGGCCGTCGCGGCCGCGAACCCGGCTGGAAGCAGCAGCCGCACTGAGAGAGATCTGCCGCGGATGGATCGGCCGCATGCTGGAATCGGCCGCCGTGCACACCCCCCAGCAGACAGGCACCCAGACCAAGAGCCCTCGGTTAGGAGGAAGCGGACCCGACCCCCAAGAGCAGCGATTCACTGGGGAGGCTGAAGGACCCCCCATGGCAGGTATGAGCAGCAGAAGCTTGCGGTGGGGAAGGGAAAGGCTGGGCCCCTCGATCTCCACAATCTGCCAGCACTCTCAGAGGATACGCTTGTCGTTCCTATCCATAGTGGGACAGGAAAAACACTGGTGGGTGGAGTGGGGAGGGTCCTTTTAACCGCTTGATGTTCCTGTAACACTAAGGGTAAGAAGGATGCCCTCCAATGGTGCTGTCAGGTGGTGAACTGGAAAAAGAGGTTAGATTATACTCACCCAGGGGCGATCCAGGTACGAGGGGCGTCGGGGTCCGGGACCTCCCATCTTCTTACGATGGTGTAATCCTCTTGTCTTCACGCTCCTGGCTCCGGCGCAGGCGTACTTTGTCCGCCCTGTTGAGGGCAGAGCAAAGTACTGCAGTGCGCAGGCGCCAGGCCTCTCTGACCTTTCCCGGGACCTGCGCCCTCAACAGGGCAGACAAAGTACACCTGCGCCGGAGCCGCAGCGTGAATACAAGAAGAGGACATCAACGAAAGAAGATGGGAGGCCCCGGACCGGAATGCCCATCGACCGGACCGCAGCGGGACCGCCCCTGGGTGAGTATAATCTAACCTCTTTTTCTCATGTTTCAGGATACATCGGGGGCTTATCTACAGCATTCCAAAATGCTGTAGATAAGCCCCTGATGCTGGTGGGCTTAGCTCACTTTCGATTTTGGGGGTGACAGGTTCCCTTTAAAAAAAAAACAAACCGCAGCAGTTTTCCAATTCAGTCAGAAAAAAAAAAGAACAAAAGAACAAGTGTGTGCATTAGATTTTTTAAATAAAAGGCAGCTTTAAATATGAATAAAGAGTCGCAAAAATGTACTATGTGAAGCCTAAGCTTACATGAAAAACTCGTTGCTCATTTACTTTACTAAGAAATCAGCATTTGAATTGATAAGCAAATGAGGCTGTAGATCTGAAGCCTCAGACACTCCAGCTCCATTCCTCACAAAGTGCCGCATTCTTTTGTTTGACAAATGGCTTCTCTACCTGAACTTACAAAACATAGAGGCTGTCATTCAAGCAGAAGGCTGTGGTGCTGGGCAGGGAAAAAAGCTGAAGTCACAGAGGCTTCAGATCTACCATATCCATTTGCATATCGATTCAGAAGCTGATTTGTTAGTAAAGGAGGAACGGACAGGCCGTGTAAAGGTATTGCTGGACTTGTTTTTGAAAGCGTTACATGTAAATATAAATAACGTATATACTCGAGTATAAGCCGAGAATTTCAGCCCATTTTTTTTAGGCTGAAATTGCCCCTCTCGGCTTATACTCGAGTCATACCCAGGGGTCGGCAGGGGAGGGGGAGCGAATGCTGTCTAATCATATTCACCTGCTCCTGGCGCGGCCCCTGCTTCTCCGGGTGCCAGCAGCTTCTTCCTGTAGTATTCATTACTGTAATGAGCGGTACCATGTGATCCCTCAATACAGGAAGAAACTGCCGGCGCCGGAGAACCAGGGACTGCAACGCACCAGGAGCAGGTGAGTATAACGCAGTGCACGATATTCACCTGTTCCCCGTTCCACCGATGGCCGCAGCTGCGTCTTCCCGATCCTCTACAGTGACGCTCAGGTCAGAGGGCGCGATGATGCAATTAGTGTGCGCCGCCCTCTGCCTGAACATCAGTGCAGAGGACGGGGAAGACACAGCGGCGGCCGTCGGTGGAACCCGGACCGGTGAATATAGCAAGTGCCGGGGGCCTGAGAGGTGAGTATGTCATTTTTTTTTTTTTTATTAAATCGCAGCAACAGCATATGGGGCTTATGTCTGTATGCGGCCATGTGCAACATTATATCGGGTAAAATATCTGTATAAGGCTACGTTCACATTCGCGTCTTTGGACACAGCGTCGTCGCCGCAACGCACGACGGATGTGAAACGCACGCAAAAACGCATTGTTTTGTGATGCATGCGTCCATTTTTGGCTTGATTTTGGACGCAAAAAATGCAACTTGCTGCGTCCTCTGCACCCTGACGCTTGCGCCAAAAATGACGCATGCGTCACAAAACGCAAGACAACGCATGTCCATGCGCCCCCATGTTAAATATAGGGGCACATGACGCATGCGTCGCTATGCGTCGCCGAACCTGCGCCCGACGCAATGCAAATGTGAACGTAGCCTAAAGCATCTTATGGGGCCATGTGCAGCATTATATGGGGCATATGTCTGTATGGAGCATTTTATGGGGCCATAATCAGCATTATATTGGGCAAATATCTGTATGGGGCCAAGAGCAGCATTATATGTGACAAATATCTGTATAGGGCCATGTACAGCATTATATGAGGCAAAATATCTGTATGGAACATCTTATGGCGCCATGTGCAGCATTATATGGAGAAAATATCTGTATGGGGCCATGTGCAGCATTATATGGGGCAAATATCTGTATGGGGCCATGTGCAGCATTATATGGGGCAAATATCTGCATGGGGCCATGTGCAGCATTATATGGGGCAAATATCTGTACGGAGCATCTTATGGGGCCATGTGCAGCATTATATGGGGCAAATATCTGTATGGGGCCATGTGCAGCATTATATGGGGCAAATATCTGCCTGGGGCCATGTGCAGCATTATATGGGGCAAAATATCTGTATGGAGCATCTGATGGGGCCATGTGCAGCATTATATGGGGCAAACATCTGTATGGGGCCATGTGCAGCATTATATGGGGCCAATATCTGTATGGGGCCATATACAGCATTATATGGGGCAAATATCTGTATGGATCATCTTATGGGGTCATGTATGTACAGCATTATATGGGGCAAATATCTCTATGGAGCATTTTATGGGGCCATAATCAGCATTTGTGGAGCATTATCCGGGGCACATGTGTCTATGGAGCATCTTATGGGGCCATAATCAGCATTTGTGGAACATTATATGGGGCAAATGTCTGTATGGAGCATCTTATGGGGCCATAATCAACATTTGTGCAGCATTGTATGGGACATATTTTAATATGGAGCATCTTATGGGGCCCATCATAAACTGTATGGAGAATTATATGGGGCATATTTTGTATGGAGCTTCTTATGGGGCCCATCAAACTGTATAGAGAATTATATGGGGCATATTTTGTATGGAGCATCTCATGGGGCCCATCATGAACTGTATGGAGCATTATATGTGGCTCCTGATTCAATATGGATATTCAAAAACACTTAACCTACTGATGTCTCAATTAATTTTACTTTTATTGGCATCTATTTTTATTTTAGAAATTTACCAGTAGCTGCTGCATTTTCCACCCTAGGCTTATACTCGAGTCATTAAGTTTTCCCAGATTTTTGTGGCAAAATTAGGGGTCTCGGCTTATACTCGGTCAGCTTATACTCGAGTATATACGGTAGTTTTGGGAGCGAAATTCCTACTGATAGCTAACCTTTAAAGAGTAACCCTCATTTAATTGTTATTTCATAAATCAATAGTACACATGCAAATAATGTTCATTTGCCCAGCTGGGAACGTAGTCTCAGTGACCTGCGCTAACCTCAATGACATCACTGCCGGACACTGATGCTGCGCTCACAGTAGCTCATTCACCAGTGGTTCTCAGCCTGGATGGTCGCATGTTGGCACCGTCCAGGTTGAAAACTATATTTCCCCAGACATGGATCACAGTGTGGGACAGAACACAGAAAAGGTGAGGGAAAATTTTGCAATTTTCAAACTTTTAATTTTTGTACTTTTAAATCAGAGTGTGATGTCACACAAAATAGTTAATAAATAACATTTTCCACATGTCACATCAGCACAATTTTGGAAACATATTTTTTTTATTAGGACGTTATAAAGTTTAAAAGTTAACCAACAATTTCTCATTTTTCTAACAAAACTTACAAAAAAACATTTTTTAGGGACCACATCACAATTGAAGTGAGTTTGGGTGGTCAATATAACAGAAAATACCCAAAAGTGACATCATTCTAAAAACTTCACCCCTCAAGGTGCTCAAAAACACATTCAAGAAGTTTATTAACCCTTTAGGTGCTTAATGAGAACTAAAGCAAAGTGGAAGGAAAAAATGAACATTTTACTTTTAACACAAAAAATTTACTTTGGAACCAATTTTTTTTTTTATTTTCACAAGGGTATCAGGAAAAAATGGACCACAACATTTGTTGTGCAATTTCTCCTGAGTATGCCGATAGGGTCTATCACAGTGATCAAAATGAACGAATAGGAAAAATGTCCTATTGTTGCCGGGTGCCAGCCAGCAGATCTGGGCGGGCACTGTGCATGCACCAGCCATTTTCTTCCTGGAAGAAGACACCGGCAGTCCTGAGGACATCACGGGGGTGGGGGGATGTAGGAGGGTCCAGTTACATCGGAGGTACTGGGGGGGTACGGGAGACCCCATTTCTCTCTCCTCTGATGTGCTAGATCACATCAGAGGAGAGAGAAATGAAATGGGAAAATTGACTTTATGCGGTCGCTGTTATTCTGTGAATAACGGTGATCGCAACACTGGGGTCAGTAAAAATCCACCCGAATCATGTTCTCTGGGCTCTCAGCTACCCCCTGTAGCAGAGACCCTAGAGAATTTCTGATGCTGGGGGGCGCTATAAACTGATTTATCAGCACTGTTAAGAAGTGGCGCTGAGGAATAAGTACCTTTAACTGCAGCTGTTAAAAGGCGTATCGGCGGTCATTAAGGGGCTAAATAACTTAAAAAATAGCGTGGGGACCCCTCTATTCATTTGACAGTGTGGGAACCGGGGCTGACTGAAGCAGTGTTTGCTGCGCTGTCATGCACATGACAGAGCAACAAACACCCGGTGTTCGGAGGGCCGTACCAGAACAGTAAAACGGACTTCCTGGTGAAGTCCGTGTCTGAATAGTTGGTGTTCGCTATGGACGCCGAACTTTACTGTTCGGGTTCGCCCATCTCTACTGGTGTGCAAAAATAATGTGAAAAAAATGATGGGGTTACAGTGTTCTTAAAGCAAGCTTGTCTATGGTTTTATCTTTTTAATATATTGCAGTCATTATATTATATAGCACTGTGTACTTCTAATTGATCATTTTGCCTTTCTACACAGCTAATTCTTTTCTCTGCTCTATGTAGAAAAAGGAAGTCTCTTGTCCTTGCATTCATCATTCCCTTTTCAACTCATGACATAGCTGTTCTGCTCCTCCCCCTGCCAGGGATTTTTACAGTCAGTCATGCAGGGAAAATTTACCTCCTGTTTTTACATAGAGCTTAGAAGGGATCTGGAAGTCCATCTTAATCATGTGATTTCATAGACTTAATGGAAAAGAGAAGAATTAGCTGGTTAGAAGGGCAAAATGAGCAATTGTAAGTACACAGTGCCATATAATATGAGGACTACAATATATTAAGAGGATAACATTTTTGATCGGAGTACTTCTTTAAGAGGGTTGCCACTTTCTTTTGCTAGGGCTGCTTTCCTCACGCAGCACGTCTGGCCATACAATGGCTGCTGGTGGAGAACCATATGACCAGACCTGTCCATCTGCCTCCTCCAAATGTAAAACATCTCACATGGGAATCCTGCTTTTCTAACCGAGGAAGATGTAGAACTTGTCTCGTCACTTGACCCTCCACCAGAAACCATTGCATGGATAGAAATGCTGGACAGTGTGTGAAGAAAGCTGCACTAAAGAGAGAAGGTGGCCAATCCCTTTAGCTTGCACTACAGCCCCTTCATTCTATGAAATAATGAGGCTTTCAACGGTCTGACTCCATCCATCAGAATGTGATGGCAAATCTAAGTGATATGCTGCAATGCTGCAAAAAGAAATTGAGTATATTCACCTCAGGTTTTTACTGCACCGTGGGGAGAAGCGCCATTTCAATTTTTCCCTCAGGCAGCATGAAAGCGCGACATGGCCTTCCTTGTGACCGACATTACATCCTATCCTCAACCAACTTATTTATAAGTGTTTACATGAAAGACGGGTGAGAACCAACGTGGTCACCATTACAGATCCCATCCAGGAGTGGACATATCATTGGTGCAACCTGTGCAGCCACACAGGGGCCTAAGTGGTAAGAGGAGAACTTCCACCTCCAAAACATGTGAAATTGATCGTTAAGATGACCTAGTGGACTGCAAAGGGCCCATATACTGTTCTTGCACAGAGGCCCACTTCCGTCTGTTTCCACCACTGCTCCCCACATGCATAGCTGCGCAAACATGGGGAGAACGTAGAAAACTCCTCCTTGCAGATGTTGCCCTTGATGGGAATTGTACACAGTAAAGTCAATACTATATAGAGCTTCTACGTTGGAACCAAGTTACTGCACAATATAACAATTTCTAATCTATTACATTGCATTGAAAAGAAACCATACTCTATCAATGTTTTCACATATTTTTCACATTACACTCACGAACTTAAAAAATTTTTATTTGAATTTTATGAGAAATACCAACACAAACTAGCAAGTAATTGTAAGTTGTAAAGGAAATGATTATATGATTTTCTTAATATTTTAAAAATATAAATCTAAAAATTGTGACATGCATTTGTATTCAGAACCCTGAGACAATACTTTGCAGAACCACCTTTTACTGCAATTATTATTGCAAATATTTTGGGGTTTGTCTCTACCAGTTTTTCCCATCTAGAGGATGAAATGTGCCCATTCGTCTTTTGAAACTAGCCCTAGCTCACTGAGATTGAATGGAGGCATCTGTGAACAGCAATTTTCAAGTCTTTCCATTGATTTTCAATGGGATTTAGGACTGGACTGTGACTGGCTGATTAAAAAACATGAATAAGCTTTGGTATAAACCATTCCATTGTAGCAGAATGTTTAGGGTCATTGTCCTATTGGGTGAACCAACGCCCCAGTCTCAAGTCTTTTACAGTCTTTAACAGGGTTTCCTCCCGGATTGTCCTGTATTTAGTTCCATCAATCTTCCTATCACCTTTGACCAGCTTCCCTGTCCTATCTGATGGAAAGCATCCCCACAGCATGATGGTGCCACCACTATGTTTGATGGTGGAGATGGTGTTTTCAATGTGATGTGCAGTTTCCACCACACATAGCATTTTGCATTTAGCCAAAAAAGTTCTACTTTGCTCTCATCTAAACAGACCACCTTCTTCCTCATGCTAGCTGTGTCCCATACATGGCTGTTTGCAAACTGCAAATGGGACTTATCTTATTGCCAATCTTCTACAAAGGCCAGATTTGTGGAGTAGACGATTAATAGTTGTCCTGTGGACAAATTCTCCCACCTGAGTTGTGGATCTCTGCAGTTCATCCAGAGAGACCATGACCTCTTGGCTGCTTCTCTAATTGGTGATCTCCTGCTTGGGATGCCAGTCTACGTGGACGGCCATGTTTTGGCAGATTTACAGTTGTGCCATACGCCTATATTTGGATGATGGATTGAACAGTGCTCCTTGAGTTTGAGGGTACAACGTGAAAAAATATTGGAAAGTTCACAGGGTAAGAATACTTTTTCAAGGCACTGTATATGCCAAATTAGACTACTTTGACAAGTGTCGAAAATGATAAATGTAAACCGCATTCTAGTTTTCTATAAATTAAACTCTACAATTGTAGTCACCATTGACATTGCATACAACAAATGACTGCATTATAAACAATATTAATATGCAAGGTGAAAAGCTGGAGTACTCAATATAACAAAAACATCCTCCTACTAATGAACCTGAACAAATACCCATACATTATCAAGGCTACACAGTGTAGAAAATAATAACCCTTCCGGCAGTTTAAACCTGGGCATTCATTTCTATGTCATATACATTGTTGTATTATCTCATCTAGTGTCTCGTAAAGCTCTGCGTTCAAGGCAGGAATTATAAAAACAGCAAAGAAAAAGTGTAAAAATTATGTCCTTGGCATAAGTTAAAGCCTTTCTGAATGGCAGACCACCATTTTATAGACCATGAGCCAGTAATGTATGAACTAGTGCTAACTACTTTCAATAAATTCTTGCATTCACCTCTTGAAGTTTCATTCCAGCTATCTTTGACACATTATTTCCTACAGCTTTGTTATTCCCAATGCTTTTACTTTGAGTTAAAGGCCAAAAAGCAAGAAATAAAAAGTTTTAAAAGAAACTGTTCAATGATCTTTTCTCCTAGTATACAATTTTATGCCGAGGATTAACAAACTAAAAATAACACAAATCTGTTAAATGTGCACATTACAGGCATATAGGACTCTTGTGATCGAGTAAATTCTCATTTAACTATATGTTGTAATAATTATATTGTTAATCAATACCTTAAAGGGAACCTGTTACGTTGTACATACAGTCCGATATGTTAACAGCTTTGTAGCTGAGCAGAATGAAGTACACGTTTGTTCAAAAAGATATAAAAGCTATTTTATTCACTGAAATCCCTGGTGTTGCTATGCATGTTAGTCCAGTGGGTGGTCCTACTAATGACTGATAGCTATCTGAGCATGCACAGTCATAAAGGAAAGACTGTCAATCACTGAATAGGACCGCCCACTGGACTCCTACACATACAAACAGCAATGATTTTGACTAATAAAATACAAGGTTTACTGAAACTTTTCCCACAAAAATCTGATCAGCTCCTCATGTGCTATAATATCCTAGGTACAGATCAGGAACTATTTTTCCATATGACAGGTTCCCTTTAAGTTCATGTCCAAGCTTATACTGGGTGTTTTATGCAAGATTAGCTGGCTGGAATTTGGACTCACCTTGAGAAAATTAGCAAAAAGGTATATTGTATATTTTAAAGCTAATTTTATTGGGATAGATTATGCAAACCATTTTTTTTTAAAAAAGGTAGTTCTCTTTTCCTCCCCAAAAGAGGAAACAGTCACGAAGGAGCTATTTGCATAAAAGCCAAGAGAAATTAGTGCCCACAACGAGGGATAAAATCCCAGGATATGAAAAGATTCAAATAATCATAAACAAGTAATTTTATTGAAAAAATATTATATAGTGCATCTATTTTCTAAAAGGTAATATTGCCTATTCATATTTAATCATGATTATGCTGCTGTGAGCGGTTGCAGAACCTGGGGACATCACTCAGTTAGCCCCTAAGGTTAGCGGTAGTTATATCCTTGATTATTACTAAGAACTTGCACTTTATACCCTATGCTACCTCTCAGGATATTGTTGGCTCTCTAGGCATTTTCTGTTCCCCATTCTTGAGGCTTTTCCTGTCAAGGAAATGATGCTCAGGAGTGTGTGTGGCCTCCACGTGCCTGTAGGAGTTCCCTACAACACCTGAGCATGCTCCTGAAGAGGCATCGGATGTTCTCCTGAGGGATCTCTTTCAGACCTGAATTAAAGCCTCGGTCAACTCCTGGACAGTCTGTGGTGGATGGAACGAGACATGATTTCTCAGATGTGCTTGATAGGATTCAGGCCTGGGGAACAGGCAGGCCAGTCCATAGCATCAATGCCTTCATAATGCAGGGACTGCTGACACACTTCAGCCACGAGGCTGAGACCTAGCATTGTCATGCATAAGAAGGAACTCAGGGCCCAGTGCACCTGCATATGGTCTCACGTTGGGTCTGAGGATCTCATCCCGGTACCTTATGGCAGTCAGGCTACCTCTGGCGAGCACATGGAGGGCTGTGCGCTCCTCCAAAAAATGCCTCCCCACTCCATTACTGACCCAATGCCAAACCAATCATGCTGGTGATGTTGCAGGCAGGAGAACATTTTCCACGGCATCTCCAGATTATGTTATGTCTGCCAAATGTGCTCAGTGTAAACTTGCTCTCTTCCATGAACAACACAGGGCGCCAATGTCAAAACTGTCAATCTTTGTGTTATCTGGCAAATGTCAATCACCCTGCATGGTGTTGGGCTCTTAGCACAACACCCACTTGTGGAAGTCGGGAACCCACACCATCCTCATAGAACCTGTTACTGATAGTTTGAGCAGAAGCATGGATGTTAGTGGCCTGCTGGATGTCATTTTGCAGGGCTATTGCGCTGCTCCTCCTGTTCCTACTTGCACAAAGGAGGAGGTAGCGGTCTTGCTGCTGGGCTGTTTCCCTTCTACCTCCCCTCCATGTCTCCTGGTATCCGTTCCATGCTCTGGACACTGTGCTCTGGACACAGCTACCCTTCTTGCCACAGCTCGCATTAATGTGTCATCCTGGATGAGCTGCACTACCTTAGCAACTTCTGTGGGTTGCAGACACCACCTCATGCTACTGTAAGGGTGGCAGCAATGACAAAATACAAAAGTGATCAAAACAACAGTCAAAAAGGATGAGAACAGAGAAATGGTCTGCGATTACCCCTTGTAGAACCACTCCTTTATATTTGTTGTCTTGCTAATTGCCTATCATTTCTACCTGTTGTCTGTTCCATTTGCACAACAGCAGGAGAAAGTGATTCACAATCAGTGTTACTTCATAATTGGACAGGTTGATTTCACAGAAGTGTGATTATCACAGTCAGTGTTGATGCAAGGATTCACCTGGTCAGGAACAAACAACAAAAAGTTCAGCTTTCCTTATCATGAAAATACAGCTCTAGAGTTTGCACCTCCATACACACCCCACAACGAACCAGAAGGCTGTGCATTTATCCTCTAGACTCCATCCTGGGGTTGAGATATGGTGAACAGCCTCCCATCCACTACAGCTGTTCACTCAGCCTAGCACTAAACATAACCAATTAACCTTTCTCAGCACTTAGTGTGCTGAAGCATTTTGCTATGTTCATATCACTGAAGCTAACAACCACAGTGATACATATCTCCCCTCCAGTACCGTGGCAGTGACTTTGTCACAATAAATAATGTATTTTTCAGCACAATTGTTACTTTTTAATTATTTTTACATGAATCTATTCATATCCTGGGATACTACCCTATTTTTCCACGGTTGTGGGTACTAATACACTGCGTGCAAAATTATTAGGCAAGTTGCTTTTTGGATCACATGATACTTTTTATACATGTTGTCCTACTCCAAGCTGTTCAGGCTTGAGAGCCAACTACCAATTAAGTAAATCAGGTGATGTGCATCTCTGTAATGAGGAGGAGTGTTGTCTAATAACTTTAACACCCTATATAAGGTGTGCTTAATTATTAGGCAACTTCCTTTCCTTTGGCAAAATGGGTTAGAAGAGAGTTGACGGGCTTTGAAAAGTCCAAAATTGTGAGATGTCTTGCAGAGGGATGAAGCAGTGTTGAAACTGCCAAACTTTTGAAGCGTGATCACCAAACAATCAAGCGTTTCATGGCAAATAGCCAACAGGGTCACAAGAAGCGTGTTGGGCAAAAAAGGTGCAAAATAACTGCCCATGAATTGAGGAAAATCAAGCATGAAGCTGCAAAGATGCCATTTGCCACCAGTTGTGCCATATTTCAGAGATGCAACGTTACTGGAGTAACAAAAAGCACAAGGTGTGCAATACTCAGGGACATGGCCAAGGTAAGGAAGGCTGAAAAACGACCACCTTTGAACAAGAAACATAAGATAAAACGTCAAGACTGGACCAAGAAATATCTTAAGACTGACTTTTCAAAGGTTTTAAGGACTGATGAAATGAGAGTGACTCTTGATGGGCCACAGGTTGGATCAGTAAAGGGCAGAGAGCTCCACTCCGACTCAGACGCCAGCAAGGTGGAGATGGGGTACTGGTATGGGCTGGTATCATCAAAGATGAACTTGTGGGACCTTTTCGGCTTGAGGATGGAGTGAAGCTCAACTCCCAGACCTACTGCCAGTTTCTGGAAGACAACTTCTTCAAGCAGTGGTACAGGAAGAAGTCAGTATCGTTCAAGGAAAACATGATTTTCATGCAGGACAATGCTCCATCACATGTCTCCAAATACTCCACAGCGTGGCTGGCCAGTAAAGGTCTCAAAGAAGAAAAAATAATGACATGGCCCCCTTGTTCACCTGATCTGAACCCCATAGAAAACCTCTCGCAACAGTGTCTGGGAGGCTGTGGTGGCTGCTGCACACAATGTTGATCGTAAACAGATTAAGCAACTGACAGAATCTATGATGGAAGGCTGTTGAGTGTCATCATAAAGAAAAGTGGCTATATTGGTCACTATTTTTTTTTGTTTTGTTTTTGCATGTCAGAAATGTTTATTTCTAAATTTTATGCAGTTATATTGGTTTACCTGGTAAAAATAAACAAGTGAGATGGGAATATATTTGGTTTTTATTAAGTTGCCTAATAATTCTGCACAGTAATAGTTACCTGCACAAACAGATATCCTCCTAAGATAGCCAAACCTAAAAAAAAAACACTCCAACTTCCAAAAATATTAAGCTTTGATATTTATGAGTCTTTTGGGTTGATTGAGAACATAGTTGTTGATCAATAATAAAAATAATCCTCTGAAATACAACTTGCCTAATAATTCTGCACACAGTGTATATTTAGTGAAGTGTCTTGCATTGTATGACAATTTTTGGGGCTATTTTGATTTATTCCAAGAGGAATGTCTAGAATTTTTGCATCCAACCCATTAGTAAAGAGGGACCTAAAATGCAGAAACGGATCTGTATACAAATGTCTGTCAATTTGGTTTCTTCATTCCTCATCCTTAAAATATTTGTTGATTACTGTGGTGGTGCTGCATTTCATATTCTGTTTCTGGCCAGGTAATCAGACAATCTTTGCAGGAAATTCCTGAATACTGCAGAATAAATGGCACACCACCAGGAAGAAGCATCTAGCAAAACACGCATCGGGGTCGGGAGTCTTTACCTGCCACGGGGAATTGCATGTGTGTAGTCGGCGCAGACAAAGGTAATATGTATTAGGCACGGGGCATTGTATTCACATTATGGTATTCAATATATTTAACTATTAACATTATTGCAGCCCTAATCATTGTTACTATAGGGTTTCATGATGAATCCATATTGTACGGGCACTTTATGAGTGTGGATTGGGATTTTTTGGTAAATGCATTTTTTGCATTAGGGCATGTTATATGATATCATTGATACCTTATGTAGCTATAAACCTTTCTAATATACCCTTCAAGTGATTGGCACTAATATAAAATCGTATTGAGTAATTTATATTGAAACTGACTAGCATAGGATATATACCCTACATATGCACCTATATAGGAACGCTGACTACTCCATTTTTTTCTCCCTAATGATATGTGTTGTATGGTTTAAGGCACCTGTTCTTAAAGTTTTTTGTATGTATGCTTCATCTGAAGTAAATAAAGATTCTTTTATTATTTTCTGTATTGCACTTTTTTGATCTATACGTAGCCTACTGCTACGAGATCAGTATGCTTAAGAATAAATGGCAGGTTGTTTCAGTCCAGTAGTCAGCAACAAAGTATCAATCTACCATGAAAATATTTTATGATCAAAATGTTAACATACTGGAAGTTATATCATCTTTGATCCACGTTTGATATTTACATGGAAAGTTACCCTAACAGCATTGAATAATCCCGGTTGCTTTATTGTAAGACAAGCAAAGATGGTGTTTTACCCACACCCACTCAGAGTATTTCTTTTTTAATCAAACATAAGTTTTTTTGGAGATATATGGGCTATTTCTTTAGCGATAATTTTCATGGTCTTTACCAAGATGGCAGTGCTCATGGAAGTCCCATGGTGAATCCTTTTAGGCGGCTCTACATAATTACTCTGTGAGCCATACCCCTATGGTAAAGACCATAAAAAAAGCACTGAATATGAAGGCACATATCTCTCGAACCATACGGCAGATTTAAAATAAATAAAAACGAATACTCATAGGTGCAGCAGGAATCAAATATGAGCAAACACGGTCCACTTTTGACCTGGTGACAGGTCTTCTTTAAAAAGGGATTTGTCACTGTTTTGGGCTCACTTTACTTACAGCTGCAAGATGGTTTCTACATTATCAGTTTGTGGCAGGTTCTCCGTTACATATTTTTTGTCTGGATGTATGTTAATTATTCATCATATTTATCATTTTACATTATGACTTAAGCGTTCTTTATGTTCCTTCGTTTACTAATTATGTGCACGTCTCAATTCCCAAAGATAATATTAGCCAAATGTGTTCAGCTCAGAGGCTGCATAATTCATCAGTGTCCACAATCTTCTTACATCATAGGAGGTTTTTGCTCGACAAAGCAGATATTTACACATTGACTATCTTTGTAACGATTAGCTCACAGCCTGGCACCACTACATGTAAACACGTGGATAAATGGCCGACAGGCGGGGAGATAGATGAGAAGCAGGTACATTGACAGATTATGTGCTGCAGGAATCAGAGGGTATCATTTGTATAATGGCTGATAAGTGAGGAGGAGCAGAACGATAATTCACTAGGGGTGAACCCCACCCTGTGCCTTTAAGTGATGAGGTGTCAGGTGAAATTTAATATTTGTGCTCTGCCATTATACATGTGAGACAATAAAGCATAGCAGAATCTGTCGTCATAACACAGCCGCAGTTTACCACTAAATATTGTGCCGTATTCAGAGTGCTAAATAAGATCAGGTCTCTTACTTCCGACGGGCGGGTGTTAGGGTGCCTCTGTATATACAACAAATGATCCGTACACCCAGCCGATAACAAGCTAACCTCCCGAGCTCCTTTCATAAAACATCACGGCTCTTGATTGTGGCTGTGGCTTCTTGCAGTATCACATGCTAATCACAAATATTAGGATGTTTCATACGATGGTAATATAACCACGTTTCAATCTTTAGATAGAGGCTGCCACATTTGAATCTCCCGCACTTCTCCCGATCTATACTATCAACATGGACATCTAAAGAGGTTTAAGGGTAAGTGCTCATAGTATCTTCTGCAGGTAGATTCTGCTTTCAACCAGCTTGAAAAAAAACACAAAAACAACAATTATCATCTGCACTGATATGTTATAATGACTTGCTATGCATACAGGTGCATCTCCCAAAATTAGAATATCATCAAAAAGTTAATTTCAGTACAAAAAGTGAAACTCATATATTAGATAGAGTCATTACAAACAGAGTGATGTATTTCAAGCTTTTATTTCAGTTAATTTTGATGATTACGGCTTACAGCTAATGAAAACCCGAAAGTCATTATCTCAGTAAATTAGAATACTTTATATCACCAACTTGAAAAAAAATATTTTAACATCTGAAATGTTGTCCTACTGAAATGTATGTTCAGTAAATGCACTCAATACTTGGTCGGGGCTCCTTTTGCATCAATTACTGCAACATTGCGGCGTGGCACGGAGGTGATCAGCCTGTGGCACTGCTGAGGTGTTATGGAAGCCCAGGTTGCTTTGATAGCAGCCTTCAGCTCATCTGCATTGTTGGGTCTGGTGTTTCATCTTCCTCTTGACAATACCTCAAAGATTTTCTATGTGGTTAAGGTCAAACGAGTTTGCTGGCCAATCAAGAACAGTGATATTGCTGTTTTTAAACTAGGATTTGGTACTTCTGGCAGTGTGCACAGGTGCCAAGTCCTGCCGGGGAATTAAATTTCCATCTCCAAAAAGCTTGTCAGCAGAGGGAAGCATGAAGTGCTCTAAAAATTTCCTGGTAGACGGCTGCGCTGACTTTGGTCTTGATAAAACACGGTGGACCTACACCAGCAGATGACATGGCTCCCGAAACCATCATTGATTGTGGATACTATATAAAATAGGGGGTGATGTTCTTTCCATACATCACCTACTATTTTATAT
This sequence comes from Ranitomeya imitator, assembly GCF_032444005.1. Taxonomy (NCBI): domain Eukaryota; kingdom Metazoa; phylum Chordata; class Amphibia; order Anura; family Dendrobatidae; genus Ranitomeya; species Ranitomeya imitator. The sequence goes on along the minus strand of NC_091287.1, from coordinate 331,313,782 downwards.
TTGCAATGCTGTCTGAGACATCCTAATTGATGTAGTATTATTTTTAATAAAAATATTCCAAATAAAGCCGAATTAAACACTTTTATCAACACCCTGGTGTGTGAGCTGGATCCATTTTCACACTGTTCAAGTTAACAAGTTTTTCACACCTGGATTTGGGGATCCTCTGCCATTCTTTCTTGCAGGTCCTCTCCAGTTCCGTCAGGTTGGATGGTGAACGTTTGTGGACAGCCATTTTCAGGTCTCTCCAGAGACGCTCAATTGGGTTTAGGTCAGAGCTCTGGATGGGCCAGTCAAGTATGGTCACAGAGTTGTTCTGAAGTCACTCTTGTTATTTTAGCTGTGTCCTTAGGGTCATTGTTTTGTTGGAAGGTGAACCTGCGGCCAAGTCTGAGGTCCATAGCATTGGTGAAGAGGTTTTTGTCCAGGATATCCCTGTACTTGGCTGAATTCATGTTTCTTTCAAGGACAACTAGTCGTTTTGTCTCTGCAGCTGATAAACACCCCCATAGCATGACAATGACACCATCATGTTTCACTGTTGGGATTGTATTGGAAAGGTGATGAGCAGTGCCTGTTTTCTCCACACATAGTGCTTAGAATTATCACCAAAAAGATCTATCTTCGTCTCATCAGACCAGAGAATCTTATTTCTCATAATATGGGAGTCTTTCATGAGTTATTTTTAGCAAACTCTATGCGGGCTTTCATATGTCTTGCACTGAGGAGAGGCTTCCGTCATGCCACTCTGCCATAAAGGCCTGACTGGTGGAGGGCTGTAGTGTTGGTTGACTTTGTGGAACTTTCTCCTATCTTTGGAGATCAGACACAGTGATCTTGGGGTTTTTCTTTACCTCTCTCACCAAAGCTCTTCTCCCACGATCGCTCAGTTTGGCTGGACAGCCAGGTCTAGGGAGGCTTTTGATGGTCCCAAACTTCTTCCATTTAAGGATTATGGAGGCCACTGTGCTCTTAGGAAACTTGAGTACTGCAGTAATTCTGTTGTAACCTTGGCCAGATCTGTGCCTTACCACAATTCTGTCTCCTTGGCCAGTTCCTTTGACCTCATGATCCTCATTTGGTCTGACATGCACTGTGAGCTGTGAGGTCTTAGGGTACCGTCACACAGTGGCATTTTGATCGCTACAACGGCACGATCCGTGACGCTCCAGCATCGTAACAATATCGCTCCAGCGTCGTAGACTGCTGTCACACTTTGCAATGTACGACGCTGGAGCGATAATTTCATGACGTATGTGCGATGTAGAAGCCGTTGGTTACTATGCGCACATCGTATACAATATCGTGCACACCTTTGTTACACCATGCGATCATGCCGCCACAGCGGGACACTAGACGACGAAAGAAAGTTTCAAACGATCTGCTACGACGTACGATTCTCAGCGGGGTCCCTGATCGCAGGAGCGTGTCAGACACAGCGAGATCGCTGGAACGTCACGGATATATCACTGGAACGTCACAAATCGTGCCGTCGTAGCGATCAAAATGCCACTGTGTGACGGTACCCTAAGACCTCACAGCTCACAGTGCATGTCAGATCAAATGAGAATCATGAGGTCAAAGGAACTGGCCTTATACAGACAGATGTGTGCCTTTCCAAATCAAGTCCTATCAGTTTAAACACAGCTGGACTCCAATGAAGGAGTAGAAACATCTCAAGGAGGATCACAAGGAAATGGACAGCATGTGACTTATATATGAGTGTCTAAGCAAAGAGTCTGAATACTTATGACCATGTGATATTTCAGTTTTTCTTTTTTATTAAATTTGCAAAAATTACTACACTTCTGTTTTTTTTTCAGTTAAGATAGAGTATAGAGTGTACATAAATGTAAAAAATGAATTTTTTTTTAATTTACCAAATGGCTGCAATGAAACAAAGAGTGAATATTTTAAATGCGTCTGAATACTTTCCGTACCCGCAGTACATTTCTAACTGGAGGTATTTGCTATTATTATTACACTCACTGTATATTGGGACTGGATCTTGATGATGAGAATACCCCTTTAACTAATGTCTAAGGCCACCTTTACTCTGGTAATCTATCAAAATACTAACCAACCTTGGCCAGGAACTGAGAGGTAAAAGGGAGAGCAGCTAACTGCTTTAATGAAATCAATAGACTGGAAAGAGCTGACTGGGATCTTAAGAGTTAACTCTTCTCCTGGAATGTAACTACAGCTCACACTGGGCCAAGCTCTGGTGGTTGAGTTCATTGAAAACAAGCTGTACACTGTGCAACATAAGTAGAATGACATCAGAGAGAAAAAGAAAGTCAACTGTAACCTTTTTCTGATTCTCAAGCTGTTTATTTATACCAACTTAAAAACTAGAGGTTATAAACAGTTTTAAGACACTTCTCTGCTGGCACAGTAGGACCTCAATCTTTCCTATTTCAAGTGAAAATGTTGGAAAATCTGCATGTGATAATACTGACAGCAAATAATTGTTAGAAGGTGATAAGAGAATCACACCTTGTATGAGAACCTAATTCATCATATGGAACAGTCAGCTACAGGGATTTTTGAAATATGCACAATATGTATCCTCACTAAGGTCTAGCTGATACATTCAGATTGAGGGACACATGTTTATGGATTGCCAACCAATGTTGCTTATTTAACCCAAACCAATGTGTTCTTTTAGTATTTAAAAAGAAACCACAGAAAAACCCTTATCTATATTGAGGTTGGTTGACACATGGTGAGGTTTTAATACAAGAGACAAGATAGGACCGTCTTGATTTGGTACACCTTGTAGAGGTAGGGTAACTTTCATGCTTTTTTGATCAAAATAGTGTTAACCAAGTACCCTATGTTATTTACATGTACCATTATTGTTTACTTACTACAGAATATAAGCTTATTTTGTTTTCTACTTGAGTTTTGTCTGTGAAATGGCTGCAGTGTGAATATGCTCATACACATTTCACGTATACAAACTTAAGGTACCGTCACACATAGCGACGCTGCAGCGATACCGACAACGATCCGGATCGCTGCAGCGTCGCTGTTTGGTCGCTGGAGAGCTGTCACACAGACAGCTCTCCAGCGACCAACGATCCCGAGGTCCCCGGTAACCAGGGTAAACATCGGGTAACTAAGCGCAGGGCCGCGCTTAGTAACCCGATGTTTACCCTGGTTACCATCCTAAAAAGTAAAAAAACAAACGCTACATACTTACCTATCGCTGTCTGTCCACGGCGCTCTGCTTCTCTGGTCTGGCTGTGAGCGCCGGGCAGCCAGAAAGCAGAGCGGTGACGTCACCGCTCTGCTTTCCGGCTGACCGACGCTCACAGCCAGAGCAGGAGGAGAGCAGAGCACAGCGCTGGAGGACAGACGGCTGTAGGTAAGTATGTACTGTTTGTTTTTTTACTTTTTAGGATGGTAACCAGGGTAAACATCGGGTTACTAAGCGCGGCCCTGCGCTTAGTTACCCGATGTTTACCCTGGTTACCAGCGAAGACATCGCTGAATCGGTGTCACACACGCCGATTCAGCGATGTTTACGGGGAGTCCAGCGACCAAATAAAGTTCTGGACTTTCTTCCCCGACCAGCGATCTCCCAGCAGGGGCCTGATCGCTGCTGCCTGTCACACTGGACGATATCGCTAGCGAGGACGCTGCAACGTCACGGATCGCTAGCGATATCGTCTAGTGTGACAGTACCTTTATGCTCCAGCTTATTTCTTTGGTTTTGCTGAGGTTTCTTGAACTTTGTACAAACAGGGGTGTGACCCCCCTCCCTTAATGAGCCAGGCATTTCATCTATATAGCTTCCCATGGGCAGGTGTCTGAATAGTCGGGCCGAGTCCTGCTCTGCCCTCATCTACATTGAAGTTGGTTGACACAAGATAAGGTTTTAGCACAAGAGACAAGATCGGATTGTCCCGATTGGGGTATAACTTTTTTTTTATCTATCTAGTGCTAATTAAGTTCCCTATGTTATCTATATGTACTATTACTACTTACTTATTTACACACTACAGGGTGTAAGCTCATTTAGTTTTTTTTCTTTGGTTTTGCTTGTGAATTGTGAACAGTGTGAATGAGCTCTTACACACTGTATGTATACTGACTTATGCTCTGACTCAATTCTTTTTGCTTTTCTATAGTTTCTTGTATATTGTGCAAACAGGGGAGTGGCCCCCATTTTTGGGCTAGGCATTTCATCTATATAGCTGCCCATGGGCTGATGTCTGAATATTTGGGCCCATGTCCTGTCGAGCCCCATCTATATTGAGGTCAGCTCACACAAGGTGACGTTTTAGTATTAGAAACAGGACAGGATTGTCTCGAATGAGTACATCTTGTCGCAATATCATGGCATTTACGCTATTTTGGATCAAATTAGTGTTCACTAAGTATATAAGTATTATTATTTTTTTTTAAATTAATGAAGTTCTTACGATTGTTATTCATTATTTCATTATTATTGCTTTTAACAACTGGATGTTTTTTTTTTTAAACATTAGGAATGACATGGATGTACTGGGAGGTTGTAATACTAATAGGTGAGAAAATGGATGAGGGAGCTATACAGTGGTACAGCATTTCCATTGATTGAATTGGGAGGAGTTGTATCAGGTGGCAAGGAGGATTATCACAATTAATCCTGATAAAGGGGCAACCCAAACCTTTTGTAATGGTTGAAAACAATTTTATCAGTCCCTATGAGTCAGCCATCTCCCCTCACAGAGTAAGTGCTGTCTTGTCATGGTTTCCATACCCACAATCCATTCTTGCTTTGTCAGCTAGCACTCCTGTTTTTGTTACAGTTTATTTTTGACCACACGGGGTCAAGAGCGATGACAACCGGCTTATGGTAGCAGTGGGATAACCAAAAAGTTTGTTTGGATTTAGGTGAGTGGCTGGGTCGCCATTCACAGAGTGTAAGTTTATTTTCTTGTTACCTCATCACTGTTTTTTTCTGTGTGTGTCCAGTTTCAACACATTTTCTATCCCTTTATTTACTTACTACAGAGTATATGCTCATTTTGGGGATTTTTGGTTTATATTTCAACAGAAACATCAAACATTTAAAGGTAATACCTAAAATTAATACAAATGGAAACATTCAGGTTCACTAAGGGTACCGTCACACTATAACATTTCGATCGCTACGACGGTACGATTCGTGACGTTCCAGCGATATCGTTACGATATCGCTGTGTCTGACACGCAGCAGCGATCAGGGATCCTGCTGAGAATCGTACGTCGTAGCAGATCGTATGGAACTTTCTTTCATCGCTGGATCTCCCGCTGTCATCGCTAGATCGGTGTGTGTGACACCGATCTAGCGATGCGATCCAGCGATGCGTTCGCTTGTAACCAGGGTAAACATCGGGTAACTAAGCGCAGGACCGCGCTTAGTTACCCGATGTTTACCCTGGTTACAAGCGTTAAACTAAAAAAAAAACAAACAGCACATACTTACATTCTGGTGTCCGTCAGGTCCCTTGCCGTCTCTGCTTCCCGCACTGTGACTTCCGGCCGTAAAGTGAAAGCAGAGCACAGCGGCTGTGCTTTCACTTTCACTTTATGGCCGGCAGTCACTGAGTGCGGGAAGCAGACTGCAAGGGACCTGACGGACACCAGAATGTAAGTATGTGCTGTTTGTTTTTTTTTAGTTTAACGCTTGTAACCAGGGTAAACATCGGGTAACTAAGCGCAGTCCTGCGCTTAGTTACCCGATGTTTACCCTGGTTACCCAGGGACCTCGGCATCGTTGGTCGCTGGAGAGCTGTCTGTGTGACAGCTCCCCAGCGACCACACTACGATTTACCTACGATCACGGCCAGGTCATATCGCTGGTCGTGATCGTAGGTAAATCGTATAGTGTGACGGTACCCTAAGACTAAGTTCACACAGGGCGTTTTTTTAATGTGTTTTTTATGCTAATTTTCAGCTGCTTTTTACAATACTAGCAAAGCCTATAATTTTTCAGAAATCGCATGCACACACTGTTTTTTGTACGATCAGTATTTTGTGCTTTGCTGCGTTTTTTAGACATAGAGCATGTCACTTCTTTCAGCACTTTTGCTGTGTTTTTTAACCCACTGACTTGAATGGGTGTTGAAAAAAACGGAGCAAAAACGCAGGTATCATGATTTGCTGCTGAAAATCCAAGGACATTAGCATGGACAACGCGAAAAAAAACGCACAAAAAAAAAACGCAGCTAAACCTGCGTTTTTGACGCAGCTTCTTTCCTGCCAAGAAGATCAGGTTTTGCTGCAGAAAAAAAAGCAACTAAAACGCCCTGTGTGAACTTACGCTAAAAGCGATGCATAATAGAGAGAAAATGGTTTGGCTCTGCTGCATCACTGTGCTGTGACATGCAGGAACAAGTGCTGCAGATGTGAGGAGGTAGACTGCACGGAAATATGAGAGTGCACAAAGTAGCGTGTCTCATACATGACAATATCTGTCACCTCCATAGGACAGGGTCACCAGTACTGTGTCACCAGTGGCAGGATATTGCCATAAGCTGTAGAAATAAAATATAACTTCTCCTAAGCAGTAAATTGTATACCTGCTGCCGGGGATGAAAGTCGTTCAGTAGAATGTGAAAAGACGCATGAAAGCTTTGTTCCAAGGAATTTAAGAACCTTGAAGATGCATTTCATTTTTCTTCTGCAGTGATAGGAATAAGTCACCCTTCAGATGTGGTGGAACAAACCGCTGCTAATCTCGAGCAATCACAAGTAAACATACCTCGCTTTCAAGAAGTCCACCACTCTTTTGAAGTCTGCTACGCAGTATTCTCTCTTCATGTCCATAAGCACACTGTCTGAGGCAGACTGCACTGGGATGTGCAGAAACGCATACACCCGGGGATGGTTTAAGATTTTTGCCATTTCCTAAAACAAAGTGAAAAAATAAACGGTATTTGTTAGATGTCACGCGATACATTTTAATTGTGCTGCATGCTGGTAAAAATCAGCTGTTCTCAATGGATCCTGGAGGACTGGGCAGAAGCACCTACAGAGTCCGGTAGAGAGCTCATGTAGGAAAACAGACCGGAAAGAATGGCAGAACGGAACATTACATAATATGACAGAAGAATGGAAGCATGTTTATTTATTTAATGGCACCATGCAGAAAGATGCTCACTTAGGTTTTATAGACATTGTACAAGAGGTTCCCCCACCACTCGGGACTCTCCTCTTTCAGCCAGAACAGAAAGGTTCAACTTGAATTACAAAGATGGCTATTCTCTAGAAAGGTTTTAGTGTAATACCAGTCCCAGATACCTGACTGGGAGTGCTTTCTCCCAGTAAAGCCATCTATTTGTCTGGAGACCAACAGACAAACAATATTGCACCCTGTCTGGCTGAGAGATGGAAGCTGAAGCCGAGAGGAACCTGAACATATGTTATAATCACACACAGCTCTGCAGTGAGATCAGAAGACCCGACATCACACTGGTAACCATTACATATCACACTGGTAATTGCTCTTTATAATAATAATCTTCATTTTTATATAGCGCTAACATATTCCGCAGCGCTTTACAGTTTTGTACACATTATCATCACTGTCCCCGATGGGGCTCACAATCTAAATTCCCTATCAGTATGTCTTTGAAATGTGGGAGGAAACCGGAGAACCTGGAGGAAACCCACACAAACACAGGGAGAACATACAAACTCTTTACAGATGCTGTCCAAGGTGGGATTAGAACCCAGGACTCAAGCGCTGCAAGGCTGCAGTGCTAATCACTGAGCCACTGTGCTTCCTTTATGTAAAACAAGCTCTGGAGGCAGAGTTATCTTCCATGAATCATCCTCCAGCCCTGAACAGGTCATTTATATAAACAGATAAAAGATGATTTATCCACAAGACATCTCATGAGACACACGGGTATCACTCTCCTCAGCAGTCTATAACCTGTATGCCTACATTAACAGCTTACATACAGTTGTGCTCAAAAGTTTACATACCCCGACGGAATATTTACTTTCTTGGCCTTTTTTCAGAGAATATGAATGATAACACCAAATCTGTTTCTCCACTCATGGTTAGTGGTTGGGTGAAGCCATTTATTGACAAACTACTGTGTTTTCTCTTTTTAAATCATAATGACAACCCAAAACATCCAAATGACCCTGATCAAAAGTTCACATACCCCATTTGTTAATACCATGTTTTGCCCCCTCTAACATGAATGACAGCTTGAAGTCTTTTGTGGTAGTTGTGGATGAGGTTCTTTATTTTCTCAGATGGTAAAGCTGCCCACTCTTCTTGGCAAAAAGCCTCCAGTTCGGATAAATTCCTGTTCCTGTAAATGACAACCCAAAAATTCCTAATGTTTTGGTTTGTCACCGTGATTTAAAAAGAGAAAACACAGTAGTTTCACACACATTATATATATATATATATATATATATACACACACACACATACACACTATACAGACGAAAAGTTTGGACACACCTCATTTAATGATTTTTCTGTATTTTCATGACTATGAAAATTGTACATTCTCACTGAAGGCATCAAAAAAATGAATTAACATGTGGAATTATGTACTGAACAAAAAAGTGTGAAAAAACTGAAATTATGTCTTATATTCTAGGTTCTTCAAAGTAGCCACCTTTTGCTTTGATGACTGCTTTGCACACTCTTGATGAGCTTCAAGAGGTAGTCACCGGGAATGGTCTTCCAACAATCTTGAAGGAGTTCTCAGAGATGCTTAGCATTTGTTGGCCCTTTTGCCTTCACTCTGCAGTCCAGCTCACCCCAAACCATCTCGATTGGGTTCAGGTCTGATGACTGGAGGCCAGGTCATCTGGCATAGCACCCCATCACTCTCCTTCTTGGTCAAATAGCCCTTACACAGCCTGGAGGTGTGTTTGGGGCCATTGTCCGGTTGAAAAATAAATGATGGTCCAACTAAACAAAAACCGTATGGAATAGCATGCCGCTGCAAGATGCTGTGGTAGCCATGCTGGTTCAGTATGCCTTCAATTTTGAATAAATTCCCAACAATGTCACCAATAAAGCACCCCCACATCATCACACCCCCTCCTCCATGCTTCACGGTGGGAACCAGGCATGTAGAGTCCATCCGTTCACCTTTCACACAAAGACAAGGTGGTTGGAACCAAAGATCTCAAATTTGGACTCATCAGACCAAAGCACAGATTTCCACTGGTCTAATGTCCATTCCTTGTGTTCTTTAGCCCAAACAAGTCTCCTCTGCTTGTTGCCTGTCCTTAGCAGTGGTTTCCTAGCAGCTATTCTACCATGAAGGCCTGCTGCACAAAGTCTCCTCTTAACAGTTGTAGAGATGTGTCTGCTGCTAGAACTCTGTGTGGCATTGACCTGATTTCTAATCTGAGCTGCTGTTAACCTGCGATTTCTGAGGCTGGTGACTCGGATAAACTTGTCCTCAGAAGCAGAGGTGACTCTTGGTCTTCCTTTCCTGGGGCGGTCCTCATGTGAGCCAGTTTATTTGTAGCGCTTGATGGTTTTTGCCACTGCACTTGCGGACACTTTCAAAGTTTTCCCAATTTTTCGGACTGACTGACCTTCATTTCTTAAAGTAATGATGGCCACTCGTTTTTCATTACTTAGCTGCTTTTTTCTTGCCACAATACAAATTCTTACAGTCTATTCAGTAGAACTATCAGCTGTGTATCCACCAAACTTCTGTAGAACACAACTGATGGTCCCAACCCCATTTATAAGGCAAGAAATCCCACTTATTAAACCTGAAAGGGCACACCTGTGAAGTGAAAACCATTCCCGGTGACTATCTCTTGAAGCTCATCAAGAGATTGCCAAGAGTGTGCAAAGCAGTCATCAAAGCAAAAGTTGGCTACTTTGATGAACCTAGCATATAAGACATATTTTCAGTTGTTTCACACTTTTTTGTTAAGTATATAATTCCACATGTGTTAATTCATAGTTTTGAAGCCTTCAGGGCGAATGTACAATTTTCATAGCCATGAAAATACAGAAAAATCGTTAAATGAGGTGTGTCTCCAAACTTTTGGTCTGTACTGTACATTATATATATATATATACTAGATTGTGGCCCGATTCTAACGCATCAGGTATTCTAGAATATGCATGTCCCAGTAGTATATGGACAATGATGATTCCAGAATTCGCGGCAGACTGTGCCCGTCGCTGATTGGTCGAGGCAACCTTTATGACATCATCGTCGCCATGGCAACCATTATGACATCTACGTCGATACTGTGCCCGTCGCTGAATCAGAAACGTGGGATTTCTACGTCCTTTATGACATCATCGTCGCTGTGCCCGTTGCTGATTGGCGGCCTCGACCAATCAGAGACGCGGGATTTCTACGTCGATACTGTGCCCGTCGCTGATTGGTCGAGGCAACCTTTATGACATCATCGTCGCCATGGCAACCATTATGACATCTACGTCGATACTGTGCCCGTCGCTGAATCAGAAATGTGGGATTTCTACGTCCTTTATGACATCATCGTCGCTGTGCCCGTCGCTGATTGGTCGAGGCAACCTTTATGACATCGTCGCCATGGCAACCATTATGACATCTACGTCGATACTGTGCCCGTCGCTGAATCAGAAACGTGGGATTTCTACGTCCTTTATGACATCATCGTCGCTGTGCCCGTTGCTGATTGGCGGCCTCGACCAATCAGAGACGCGGGATTTCTACGTTGATACTGTGCCCGTCGCTGATTGGTCGAGGCAACCTTTATGACATCATCGTCGCCATGGCAACCATTATGACATCTACGTCGATACTGTGCCCGTCGCTGAATCAGAAACGTGGGATTTCTACGTCCTTTATGACATCATCGTCGCTGTGCCCGTTGCTGATTGGCGGCCTCGACCAATCAGAGACGCGGGATTTCTACGTCGATACTGTGCCCGTCGCTGATTGGTCGAGGCAACCTTTATGACATCATCGTCGCCATGGCAACCATTATGACATCTACGTCGATACTGTGCCCGTCGCTGAATCAGAAATGTGGGATTTCTACGTCCTTTATGACATCATCGTCGCTGTGCCCGTCGCTGATTGGTCGAGGCAACCTTTATGACATCGTCGCCATGGCAACCATTATGACATCTACGTCGATACTGTGCCCGTCGCTGAATCAGAAACGTGGGATTTCTACGTCCTTTATGACATCATCGTCGCTGTGCCCGTTGCTGATTGGCGGCCTCGACCAATCAGAGACGCGGGATTTCTACGTTGATACTGTGCCCGTCGCTGATTGGTCGAGTCAACCTTTATGACATCATCGTCGCCATGGCAACCATTATGACATCTACGTCGATACTGTGCCCGTCGCTGAATCAGAAATGTGGGATTTCTACGTCCTTTATGACATCATCGTCGCTGTGCCCGTTGCTGATTGGCGGCCTCGACCAATCAGAGACGCGGGATTTCCAGGACAGACAGACAGACGGAAAAACCCTTAGACAATTATATATATATATATATAGATATACACACACGCACATATACACATATATATACACACACAATTAGAATGTCTGATAGATTACTATGTAATACTGTTTGAGTTTTCGTTCTCCACAATGTCAGCTTGACAAATCTTTTAGCGTCCCAAGTGCATCTGTAGCCTGGTGCCTCTTATGTAATGCACAAACTGTAAAAGTGGCATCTCTATACTGAAACATTGCTCTTAGGGAATTTATATGCAATATGCCCATAGACGTGACCTAGTAACATCACGTCAACATGGGGTGAGTCCTCTGAAAGCCTGAATTATGGATATTCGGACAGGAAGCTGAAATGCTTTGTCTGTGGGTTGGTCCAGTTCTGGGTCATCATGGAATTTGCAGGATTACATCAGTATATGATCAGAGTAATACCGGTAACTACTTTTTAGTTTCAGGACTGAACATTGCTGGGAAAGTCCCGGAATAATAAACTCCAATAAAGTTCAAGTACAAAGTTGGGGTGAGTGCAGTATTTCCTGAGGGCATTATGGACAGCTTCTAAATGAAAAGTCTCATATTATAGGAAATGTGACAGTCTGCAATGTGCCATCAGCCTGAACTTCCTCCTGTGTCCTCTGCTAACCTGCTTAACACATTACATCCCTGTTTCCAAGAGCAAAGTCAAGTGTCTAAACTGGAGAAAGACTTTTCTTAGGTGTATAGGAGTCTGCCATTGTGCAGCCTGAAATCCCATAGTCAAAAGTGAACAATCCTACCTAATGTTAAAGAGGAATTATAGCAAGGTGTAAAAATAAACTGACTATGGGGCAAACATGTCATTGGTGCAGCAGCACTGGAGCACAAGGGGTAAGGGGATCCACTAACACCACCAAAGAGGCAATCGCCTCTGTCATACACACAACCATTGGACTAGAAGGGGCCCAAGTACCGTTCTTACACAAGGACCCCTTTCTGTCTCTGGGGGGTTGTTGGGAGCTCTGTGATGGGAACACAGATGCCAGAAGGAGTGTGATTTGCAAGAACCTTCAGTGAGGATTTTTAGGATTGGAGGTGGGCTGAAAAGCTGCAGCACTGCAGGAGGGACTGTATATCATGCCAGGGGAACCATGACTGCATCTACTAAACCTAGTGTCAGTGACTATGTGCCTCTCCTGACTAATCCATTTACATATGCTAAGCATCTAAGTATAATTTACAACAATATATGCACTTGTATTAGAAAGAGGCCGGCCACTTTCTCTGGTTAGTGCAGTGTTCCTCACAAACTGACTAGCACTTCTGTATATACGTACACATGTATATATACACAATTGTGTGTGTGTGCGTGCATGTATATATTATGTATACACACACACATATATATTGCATATATTATATACATACACACATATATATATATATATATATATATATATATATATATATATATATATATATATATATATATATATATACCGTATATAATACACACACAATGTGAGTACGCATACACTGTGTGCAGAATTATTAGGCAAGTAGTATTTTGATCACATGATACTTTTTATACATGTTGTCCTACTCCAAGCTGTTCAGGCTTGAGAGCCAAATACCAATTAACCCCTTAACCCCCAAGGGTGGTTTGCACGTAAAATGACGGGGCCAATTTTTACAATTCTGACCACTGTCCCTTTATGAGGTTATAACTCTGGAACGCTTCAACGGATCCCAGTGATTCTGACACTGTTTTCTCGTGACATATTGTACTTCATGATAGTGGTAAAATTTCTTTGATATTACCTGCGTTTATTTGTGTAAAAAATGGAAATTTGGCGAAAATTTGGAAAATTTCACAATTTTCCAACTTTGAATTTTTATGCAATTAAATCACAGAGATATGTCACACAAAATACTTAATAAGTAAGTAACATTTCCCACATGTCTACTTTACATCAGCACAATTTTGGAACCAATTTTTTTTTTTTGTTAGGGAGTTATAAGGGTTAAAAGTTGACCAGCAATTTCTCATTTTTACAACACCATTTTTTTTTAGGGACCACATCTCATTTGAAGTCATTTTGAGGGGTCTATATGATAGAAAATACCCAAGTGTGACACCATTCTAAAAACTGCACCCATCAAGGTGCTCAAAACCACATTCAAGAAGTTTATTAACCCTTCAGGTGTTTCACAGGAATTTTTGGAATGTTTAAATAAAAATGAACATTTAACTTTTTTTCACAAAAAATTTACTTCAGCTCCAATTTGTTTTATTTTACCAAGGGTAACAGAAGAAAATGGACCCCAATAGGTGTTGTACAATTTGCCCTGAGTACGCCGATACCCCATATGTGGGGGTAAACCACTGTTTGGGCGCATGACAGAGCTCGGAAGCGAAGGAGCGCCATTTGACTTTTCAATGCAAAATTGACTGGAATTGAGATGGGACGCCATGTTGCGTTTGGAGAGCCACTGATGTGCCTAAACATTGAAACCCCCCACTAGTGACACCATTTTGGAAAGTAGACCCCCTAAGGAACTTATCTAGATGTGTAGTGAGCACTTTGACCCACCAAGGGCTTCACAGAAGTTTATAATGCAGAGCCGTAAAAATAAAACAAAAATTTTTTCCCACAAAAATTATTTTTTAGCCCCCAGTTTTGTATTTTCCCAAGGGTAACAGGAGATATTGGACCCCAAAAGTTTTGTCCAATTTGTCCTGAGTATGCTGATGCCCCATATGTTGGGATAAACCCCTGTTTGGGCACACGGGAGAGCTCGGAAGGGAAGGAGCACTGTTTTACTTTTTCAACGCATAATTGGCTGGAATTGAGATTGGACGTCATGTCGCGTTTGGAGAGCCCCTGATGTGCCTAAACAGTGGAAACCCCGCAATTATAACTGAAACGCTAATCCAAACACACCCCTAACCCTAATCCCAATGGTAACCCTTACCACACCTCTAACCCAGACACACCCCTAACCCTAATCCCAACCGTAAATGTAATCCAAACCCTCACTTTAGCCCCAACCCTAACCCTAACTTTAGCCCCAACCCTAACAGTAGCCTTAGCCCTAACGCTAACCCTAATGGGAAAATGGAAATAAATAATTTTTTTTAATTTTTTAATTTTTCCCTAACTAAGGGGGTTATGAAGGGGGGGGGGTTGATTTACTTTTATGGCGGGTTTTTTAGTCGATATTTATGATTGGCAGCCGTCACACTGAAAGACGCTTTTTATTGCAAAAAATATTTTTTGCGTTACCACATTTTGAGAGCTAATTTTTCCATATTTGAGTCCACAGAGTCATGTGAGGTCTTGATTTTTGCGGGACGAGTTGACGTTTTTATTGGTAACATTTTTGGGCATGTGACATTTTTTTGATCGCTTTTTATTCCGATTTTTGTGAGGCAGAATGACCAAAAACCAGCTATTCATGAATTTATTTTGGGGGAGGCGTTTATACCGTTCCACGTTTGGTAAAATTGATAAAGCAGTTTTATTCTTTGGGTCAGTACGATTACAGCGATACCTAATTTATATCATTTTTTTATGTTTTGGCGCTTTTATACGATAAAAACGATTTTATAGAAAAAATAATCATTATTGCATCGCTTTATTCTGAGGACTGTAACTTTTTAATTTTTTTGCTGATGATGCTGTATGGCAGCTCGTTTTTTGCGGGACTAGATAATGTTTTCAGCGGTACCATGGTTATTTATATCTGTCTTTTTGATCGTGTGTTATTCCACTTTTTGTTCGGCAGTATGATAATAAAGCGTTGTTTTTTGCCTCCTTTTTTTTTTCCTTACGTGTTTACTGAAGGGGTTAACTAGTGGGACAGTTTTATAGGCTGGGTCGTTACGGACGCGGCGATACTAAATATGTGTACTTTTATTGTTTGTTTTTTTAATTTAGATAAAGAAATGTATTTATGGGAATAATATTTTTTTTTCTTTATTTAGGATTTTTTTTTTTTTTTTAACACATGTGGATATTTTTTTTAAAACTTTTTTACTTTGTCCCAGGGGGGGACATCACAGATCGCTGATCTGAGAGTTTGCACAGCACTCTGTCAGATCAGCGATCTGACTTAGAGCACTGCAGGCTTACCAAGCGCCTGCTCTGAGCAGGCACTTGGTAAGCCACCTCTCTCCCTGCAGGACCCGGATGCCGCGGCCATTTTGGATCCGGGCCTGCTGCAGGGAGGAGAGGTAAGAGACCCTCGCAGCAACGCGATCACATCGCGCTGCTGCGGGGCTCTCAGGGAAGTACGCAGGGAGCCCCCTCCTTGCGCGATGCTTCCCTATACCGCCGGCATACCGCGATCATGTTTGATCACGGTGTGTCGGGGGTTAATGTGCCGGGGCGGTCCGTTACTGCTCCTGGCACATAGTGCCAGATGTAAGCTGCGATAGGCAGCTGACACCCGGCCGCGATCGTCCGCGCCCTCCCCGAGAGCGTGGCCGATCTCGCTGGATGTACTATTCGTCCTTGGGAAGTAAGGCCCACCCCACATGGACGGAATAGTACGTCCAATGGCAGAAAGGGGTTAAGTAAATCAGGTGATGTGCATCTCTGTAATGAGGAGGGGTGTTGTCTAATGACATCAAAACCCTATATAAGGTGTGCTTAATTATTAGGCAACTTCCTTTCCTTTGGCAAAATGTGTCAGAATAGAGATTTTTACGGGCTCTGAAAAGTCCAAAATTGTGAGATGTCTTGCAGAGGGATGCAGCAGTCTTCAAGTTGCCAAACTTTTGAAGCGTTATCACCGAATAATCAAGCGCTTCATGGCAAATAGCCAACAGGGTCGCAAGAAGCGTGTTGGGCAAAAAAGGCGCAAAATAACTGCCTTTGAATTGAGGAAAATCAAGCGTGAAGCTGCCAAGATGCCATTTGCCACCAGTTTTGCAATATTTCAGAGCTGCAACGTTACTGGAGTAACAAAAAGCACAAGGTGTGCGATACTCAGGGACATGGCCAAGGTAAGGAAGGCTGAAAAACGACCACCTTTGAACAAGAAACATAAGATAAAACGTCAAGACTGGGCCAAGAAATATCTTAAGACTGACTTTTCAAAGGTTTTATGGACTGATGAAATGAGAGTGACTCTTGATGGGCCAGATGGATGGGCCAGAGGCTAGATCAGTAAAGGGCAGAGAGCTCCACTCCGACTCAGACGCCAGCAAGGTGGAGGTGGGGTACTGGTATGGGCTGGTATCATCAAAGATGAACTTGTGGGACCTTTTCAGGTTGAGGATGGAGTGAAGCTCAACTCCCAGACCTACTGCCAGTTTCTGGAAGGCAACTTCTTCAAGCAGTGGTACAGGAAGAAGGCGATATCGTTCAAGAAAAACATGATTTTCATGCAAGACAATGCTCCATCACATGCCTCCAACTACTCCACAGCGTGGCTGGCCAGTAAAGGTCTCAAAGAAGAAAAAATAATGACATGGCCCCCTTGTTCACCTGATCTGAACCCCATAGAAAACCTGTGGTCCCTCATAAAATGTGAGAACTACAGGGAAGGAAAACAGTACACCTCTCGGAACAGTGTCTGGGAGGCTGTGGTGGCTGCTGCACGCAATGTTGATCGTAAACAGATCAAGCAACTGACAGAATCTATGGATGGAAGGCTGTTGAGTGTCATCATAAAGAAAGGTGGCTATATTGGTCACTAATTTTTTGGGGTTTTGTTTTTGCATGTCAGAATTGTTTATTTCTAAATTTTGTGCAGTGATATTGGTTTAGCTGGTGAAAATAAACAAGTGAGATGGGAATATATTTGGTTATTATTAAGTTGCCTAATAATTCTGTACAGTAATAGTTACCTGCAGAAACAGATATCCTCCTAAGATAGCAAAATCTAAAAAATAACTCACTCCAACTTCCAAAAATATTAAGCTTTCATATTTATGAGTCTTTTGGGTTGATTGAGAACATAGTTGTTGATCAATAATAAAAATAATCTTCTAAAATACAACTTGTCTAATAATTCTGAACACAGTGTATATTATATACACATACTGTACATACAGGCACATACATTGCATAATCCAAAGTTAATAACTGTACCAAGGTAGGGCTGCAGCGTGTGGCATGGGGGAGTGTAAGCCTACTGACCCACCACTTGTAGCCCCTGTGTATATGCAGCAAGCACACCATGGAACCTTACGTTCAAGAACTGCTACAAAATGACTGCATGTGAAGCTAGCCATGCATGTAATCTCCTTGTTTACTGATTAGCATACCGACCATCAGTGCAGAAGAACTCTGTAAAAATGAATGCTAGCCTGATACTATTGAACAAACAACAAAAAATATACATAAATTTCTTTTAGGTGTGATCACCTGAGGACATGGCACACTACGGGAAATTTCCTGCTTTTAGGATTATAAGGCCATGTTCACACAGTGCGTTTTTTACCGCGGAACCGCGGCGGTTTTGCCGCTGCGGTTCCGCAGCTGTTTTCCATGCAGGGTACAGTACACTGTACCCTATGGAAAACAGGACACACTGTGCACATGGTCCGGAAATTGTAAAAAAAAAGACGCGCTGAATAGCTCCCGGAAAAAAGAAGGAGCATGTCAATTCTTTTTCCGGAGCCGCAGCGGTTCTGCACCCATAGACCTCCATTGTGAGGTCCAAACCGCAGTAAAACCCGCAGATCAAAAATATATCTGCGGGTTTTACTGCGGTTTGATGTGCAGAACCGCTGCAGCAGGAAGTGCGGGGAGCGGGCGGAAGTGCGTGGGCGGAGTGTGGCTGCCCCCCCCGTGTTCCGATCCCGCCCCCCCGTGCTCCAATGCCCCCCCCCATTGCTCCGATGCCCCCCCCCAGTGCTCTGATGCCCCCCCCGTGCCCTAATCTCCCCCCCTTATACTCACCCGGCGTCCCGGTGTCCGTCCGGCCGTCTTCTCCCTGGGCGCCGCCATCTTGCAAAATGGCGGGCGCATGCGCAGTGCGCCCGCCGAATCTGCCGGCCGGCAGATTCGTTCCAAAGTGCATTTTGATCACTGAGATATAACCTATCTCAGTGATCAAAATAAAAAAAATAGTAAATGACACCCCCCCCCTTTGTCACCCCCATAGGTAGGGACAATAAAAAAAATAAAGAATTTTTTTTTTTTTTTTTTCACTAAGGTTAGAATAGGGGTAGGGGTAGGGTTAGGGGTAGGGTTAGGGGTAGGGTTAGGGGTAGGGTTAGGGGTAGGGGTAGGGTTAGGGGTAGGGTTAGGGGTAGGGTTAGGGGTAGGGTTAGGGGTAGGGTTAGGGGTAGGGTTAGGGGTAGGGTTAGGGTATTTTCAGCCATTTTAACCCTAAAAAAATTCCTAGAAAACACACAGACTCTGGCTAGAAAACTGCATCAAAAAAACGCATCAAAAAACGCATCAAAAACTGACCAAAAAAGGACCAAAAAAAGGACCTGCGTTTTCTGCCAAGAGCTGCAGTTTTTTAAAAAACAGTCAGGAAAAAAAAAGGATGGAAATCCTGAACGTGTGAACATACCCTCAAGGCTATGTGTTTACACATAGCGTCTTTGCTGCAATTTTTTTCAAAATATACACTTCACTTGTGGCGTTAAAACGCTGCATTCAGAGAGCCCATTTTCTTTCTTTTTTTTAACGTTTTTGCTGTATTTTTCATGGCATTTTTGCAGCATTTTTTGAGTGAGGATTTCATGCATTCATTGTCTATAGTTCATGTTTAATAAAGTTACTACTATTCACCAAGAACGCTTCAAAAGTGCAGTAAAAACGCTGTTGCTTTGTTTGCAGCACTTTTTCATTGCTTTTTATAAATGAAAAAAGCTGAAAAAAAAAATTGACAGGCTGCAGATTTAATAAAAATGCTTTCAGTCAGGAAAAAAACAAACTAGTCCGTACATGAGATTTCAGAAATCTCAGCTTTTGCTGGTCCTGTACAAAGGCAGCTTTCAATTTGCATTAAAAAAAAAAAATGCAAAAAAACGCTGCATGTGAACAAAGCCTTACACTTCACTAAGAAAACATTTCTATAGCTTGTTCCTAATAAACAGGCATATTATCTCATAAAAAAATATTCTAAATTGATGATTTAAAAATGTCAAAAAATCAGTATCAAGCTGTACTTTGTATTAGAAGATTATGCAAAGTCAACCCTTAACCTATGAGACCGCTTGTATGTGGGGAATGAAAATCAAATCAGGGATATTGCAGCAAAGCCTCCCAGGGAAAAGTATTGTCTTAATCTTTTAGGAGACAATGGCATCTCTATTTTGAAATGCCTCTGAGCAGATATGGGTTAAAAGCATTTTATTCAAACACTGCTTCCCCTAAACCACTGCAGGCTGCTGAAAAATCAACAGAGAGCCAGCCAATATCGGCCTCACCTCTTGGCCATGAACCCTGTCTCCAGTTATGAACCACGTCTCCAGTTGATAATCTTGGCTTTAGGCAATGCTATAGTATGCATCAATGCTCCTGTATCCTCTTCAGCTTTTAAAATTGAATGATGGTGTGTGCATTAGAAAATGTTGTTTGAAGCAAATGCAGACAGGCAGGTAACCAATATGGAAGACAACGGCTCTATTAAGCAGTCTAAAGCCAGCGATAAGTACCAAAACTAGACAATATCAGAAACAAGGGCAACGGACAGCACATACATCTATAAGAACTTGCGTGCATCTCTCCCACAAAATCCCAAGGTAAGAATTACGGTATGTAGGACAGGACCTACGACTACTGCGGGGCGGCTTCTTGACAGAAGTACAGACTTTAAATAGCTTGAAGCCACAACGAACCTTTGCTTCCATAAGAAAGCATCATTTCTGTACTAGATTGCACACCACTGAGAAGAGATGGAGTAGCCAGGACTGTTTGGGAAAGAGTCAAACTGGATTGTATGGTCATATAACAGGACAGGATTAGGATTCTTCCAGAAACTGTGGCACACTTGACCACTGGCTTTGGGTGATATTATAGTCCATCCCCATTTATTTCAATAGAGCTGGGTCGCAATACCAGACATAACCGAAAAACAAGGGTGGCGATGTGTATTGAAGAATGCAGCCATGTTTTTATTATCTTGTCTAAACAGTGTAAGAAGATCTATGATATACATTCAATGATAAAAAAAATATACCTAGTTTCCATAAAAAAAGCAAGTAAAGGGGTTATCTGGGGATTTAGTGTGGTATGAACAAGAGTGGTACTGTTGCTGGAAGCATTGGTGAAACGCGCGTCGGGTGTTTGGTGGGGGAGCTCATATTTATTGTGGTATTTAACCTTTACTATTAAATTGTGTGTAGGGAACACTTATTTGTATTTACAGGGTTCTGTCTTTGCACATATCCTCTTAATAAAAAAAATATTATTAGCTATGGATCAGTATACTTCCCAGGACATCTATTATGGAAACTGACGCTTAAGTATATACATATGTATTGCTTTTTAACATTAACATTTATAGACATATACAGTGGGGCAAAAAAGTATTTAGTCAGTCAGCAATAGTGCAAGTTCCACCACTTAAAAAGATGAGAGGCGTCTGTAATTTACATCATAGGTAGACCTCAACTATGGGAGACAAACTGAGAAAAAAAAATCCAGAAAATCACATTGTCTGTTTTTTTAACATTTTATTTGCATATTATGGTGGAAAATAAGTATTTGGTCAGAAACAAAATTTCATCTCAATACTTTGTAATATATCCTTTGTTGGCAATGACAGAGGTCAAACGTTTTCTGTAAGTCTTCACAAGGTTGCCACACACTTTTGTTGGTATGTTGGCCCATTCCTCCATGCAGATCTCCTCTAGAGCAGTGATGTTTTTGGCTTTTCGCTTGGCAACACGGACTTTCAACTCCCTCCAAAGGTTTTCTATAGGGTTGAGATCTGGAGACTGGCTAGGCCACTCCAGGACCTTGAAATGCTTCTTACGAAGCCACTCCTTCGTTGCCCTGGCGGTGTGCTTTGGATCATTGTCATGTTGAAAGACCCAGCCACGTTTCATCTTCAATGCCCTTGCTGATGGAAAGAGGTTTGCACTCAAAATCTCACGATACATGGCCCCATTCATTCTTTCATGTACCCGGATCAGTCGTCCTGGCCCCTTTGCAGAGAAACAACCCCAAAGCATGATGTTTCCACCACCATGCTTTACAGTAGGTATGGTGTTTGATGGATGCAACTCAGTATTCTTTTTCCTCCAAACACGACAAGTTGTGTTTCTACCAAACAGTTCCAGTTTGGTTTCATCAGACCATAGGACATTCTTCCAAAACTCCTCTGGATCATCCAAATTCTCTCTAGCAAACTTCAGAAGGGCCCGGACATGTACTGGCTTAAGCAGTGGGACACGTCTGGCACTTCAGGATCTGAGTCCATGGTGGCGTAGTGTGTTACTTAGGGTAGGCCTTGTTACATTGGTCCCAGCTCTCTGCAGTTCATTCACTAGGTCCCCCCGCGTGGTTCTGGGATTTTTGCTCACCGTTCTTGTGATCATTCTGACCCCACGGGGTGGGATTTTGCGTGGAGCCCCAGATCGAGGGAGATTATCAGTGGTCTTGTATGTCTTCCATTTTCTAATTATTGCTCCCACTGTTGATTTCTTCACTCCAAGCTGGTTGACTATTGCAGATTCAGTCTTCCCAGCCTGGTGCAGGGCTACAATTTTGTTTCTGGTGTCCTTTGACAGCTCTTTGGTCTTCACCATAGTGGAGTTTGGAGTCAGACTGTTTGAGGGTGTGCACAGGTGTCTTTTTATACTGATAACAAGTTTAAACAGGTGCCATTACTACAGGTAATGAGTGGAGGAAAGAGGAGACTCTTAAAGAAGAAGTTACAGGTCTGTGAGAGCCAGAAATCTTGATTGTTTGTTTCTGACCAAATACTTATTTTCCACCATAATATGCAAAAAAAATGTTAAAAAAACAGACAATGTGATTTTCTGGATTTTTTTTTCTCAGTTTGTCTCCCATAGTTGAGCTCTACCTATGATGTAAATTACAGACGCCTCTCATCTTTTTAAGTGGTGGAACTTGCACTATTGCTGACTGACTAAATACTTTTTTGCCCCACTGTATATGTACACTTTTTCATACATACTTGGTTATATGAATTCCCAAACACTGATTCTGGACCGTATGTTAATTTTTGTAAGGGTTTCCCCACACTAGCTCACCCATCAACTTTAAGAATTTTTTGTCTGTGTTTTGGTATTGTCTGTTCACCTTGTTCTTCAATATGTTTTTTGAAACATTTTTGATATTTGTTTATATTGATTTGAGCATTCTTGCCCCAGCATATGTTTTCTTTGGTTGTTTTACATTATGTGGATTTGCTAGGGCTACAAATTTTGATAATGTAGCTCATGCTGCAGTGTCACAAAAAAGTTACCCAGCTACATAAGACACTATACACAAGATTAACCCTAACCTTTGAGCAAGGCATGCAAACTGACCAGATTGAGAATCACAATCTTTATTGAAAAAATATATAAGAATGAATCAACATATGAAAGATTAAAAAAATTGAATCCACACAGAAGAAAAATAGGTGTAAAAACTTGAGACCTATAAATATGCATATAATTCTGAAAGCATAGAAAGGTAGTATTGCAATAACATACAACGCACAAATTGCACACAGGAAAATATCATAATGAATTATAAATTCAAATAATGCATTCGATAATAGTAATTAATACTCAGCACCAGTAACAAAAACGATAACCACTATACATCAGATAACAAGTAAGCACCATCAAATAGAGACGTAGAAAAGTGGACATCAGCAAAAGAATGATATAGACAAGTGTAAATATATAATATTGACCACAGATGGGGGAATAGAATGCCCACCCCACCCAATGAGCATTTTGCCCACCCCCTGACTAGGGATGTTGTGCAAAACGAGTGTTGGGTGACCAACAGCTCCACACAGTATAATGGAGACAATACAGCCCTCTACACACAGTATAAAGAAATTCCTGCCACCTTATACACACAGTATGATGGACATCACAGCTCACCCGCACCACACACAGTATAATTTCCTCACTGTCCCACCACATAGGGTAATGCGCCCCCCACATGGTATTGTATATCCACAGAGTATAATAGCCCCCACAGTTCCTCCACATAGTATAATGGCCCCGACATAGTATTATGTCTCCACAGAGTATAATGACCCCCACAGTCTCTCCACATAGTATAATGACCCCCACAGTCTCTCCACATAGTATAATGCCCCCCACAATTCTTGCACATAGTATAATGGCCCTCACAATCCCTGCACATAGTATAATGGCCCTCACAATTCCTGCACATAGTATAATGGCCCTCACAATCCCTGCACATAGTATAATGGCTCTCACAATCCCTGCACATAGTATAATGGCCCCACAATCCCTGCACATAGTATAATGGCCCCCACAATCCCTGCACATAGTATAATGGCCCCACAATCGCTGCCCATAGTATAATGGCCCTACAATCCCTCCCCTGTAGACGTTTGAGACACCAGTTGCAATAGATTAAATGTTTATTATATAATAAATTACATCTCATAAAAAAGGTTTTGTCCAGAATTTTGGTCATTGTGCTGTCCATGGGCTCAAGAGACAGCATACTGATCCAATAATGACCTCTGTGATAGTGAAAAAAAATGTCACCTTGCACCAGTCTGATTTGATTGATGTCATGTCAATACCAGGCACTTCCTATGCTTGTTTACTGTGTGGATGGGCACACAGAGCTGTGGACGTGTTTTAATACGGACGTTTGAACCCGGTCTTAAAAACACTTTTTTTTGTGAAAAAGCACTGTGACAATAGAAATTCATTGCCAACATGTTACCTATATACAACGGATTACCTGAGTACAGTGATGGCTTTGTAAGTAACAAATAGTTGTCCGTGTACATTGATCATAATAAATTCAAATTTTCATGAAGGCAATTATTATTCTCAAAGAACCTTATGGAAATCACTTAGGAGGATATTGAAGGCCGTAAAATGTAAACCAGGTAGGTTCCAGGCAAGCACATAAGGTGAAATCTACTAATATTTCTTCTTCACTTCTAGCGCACCCTTCCGGAGTAATGCATCTGCCTTCAGTTATAAAACAATGAGACATGAACAGCTTATGATTAGGAAAATATTCAAGCTAATGTTTAGAAAAACTTCATTTTTTTCTGGTCATGGGATCTGGGTGATTTGTTACACTCAAGGGAGAAAAGTAAATTTAAAGCATAGCTAATATTTCAGGCAACTTTTCAAGAGAAGCCATCCTGTCTGTAACTGAGGAAATACACAATTTTCAGTTCACTCTGAGCTAGTAGGTTAAGATTAGCTGCAAAATTTTTCCCCATACACAGTATGAGGGCTACCTGCTCTTTCTCTGTAGCACACGGTGAACTAGCAGCATGATGGACATCATGCAATAGTACTGAGCTGTGCGGCTGTGAATCCAACACTGAAGTGAGGTAAAACACTACTTGAAGCTGCAGCCTAATCTGCCTGGTTTCTTCATTGTGCTTCACACGTCCTCATCATTCCTCCTTACTATGATGGCAGTCAGGCTTGCTTTGAAGAAGGCAGAGTTGAGCTCCCCCCACCCCAAAGTGCTCAGGAGGCAAGAGAAGAAGTTGCTCATATGTGAAGAAAGAAGTAGGCTTCCCATACCACATTACAGTTATTTAAAATATTTGACTGTGCTAGTGATGTATGCAAACATTGTTGAAAAGACAGTGAATTAATTATTTTTAAATCAAAATTCCCCATTTTTGGGGGCTGTCTAGAAGCAACGTTATACAGCAAAATACAATACTTCATGTCCTGTCCTATTCTTGTCAGGACTGTCTGCTATTTAGGATGCCAGGTAAGGATGGCTGCATTTTACTTTTATTATTATTTCTTTTTTATTAACTGTTTATTTTGCAGCATCCTAAAAAAAACTCCGGTCTCTAACAAAGTGAAATGAACAGCGTACAGCAGCCATTTTTGGCTTTTTTATTTTGTTAGTGTGGTGGATGAGGGGTGGGTTATTATTGGTACATGATAACAACCTTTCTAGAATGCTCTGATTTAAAATTAAAAGATGTTCTAACTTAAAATGGATGAAAGAATGTAAAGTGTTATTACTATCTCAGCCAGTCATTGCAGACAAAATCCATCTCTATACTGTCATTGGAGAGAAGATAAAACCCATAGTAATCAGTATGGCCAGAACATCACTTAGGCCTCTTTCAAACAAACATTGTTTCACATAGATTATTAAATGGAATCTGTCACTAAGATTTTGCTACTCCATCTGAGAACAGCATGCGTGTTGCATGCGGGCTGCGTGTTGCATTTACTAAAATCAGTTTTCTCTGCTGCAGATCTACCAGTTCACTGAATGATGATCTCTGTATAACCCCACCCACACCACTGATTGGTAGCTTTCTGTGTACACCGTGCATAGGCAGAAAGTGGCCATTCATTGGTGGGGTTATACAGAGCTCATGAATATGGAGGATTACATGGAAACAGGTTTACTGGTCCTCTAATGATAATCTCCTGTTGACAATACAGTGAGTTTATAAAACCTAAGCAAGAAGCCAGAAGAAGTCACATGCTTGAATCAGGGTCTCTGCCCCAATGTTATACTGCCCTCATATTAGGTGGTAAAAACCTGGTGACAGATTCTATGTCCGATGAAAATAGAAAATGCTGTGTTTAGAACAAAATATAAAGGCTAGGTTCACACTA
Organism: Ranitomeya imitator; assembly: GCF_032444005.1. Taxonomy (NCBI): domain Eukaryota; kingdom Metazoa; phylum Chordata; class Amphibia; order Anura; family Dendrobatidae; genus Ranitomeya; species Ranitomeya imitator. The sequence continues at coordinate 331,287,605 of NC_091287.1, read as the reverse complement.
GTGCTCCAGGAAAGCTCTAACACAAGCATGCACCCAACTCGTTTTCTGTGATTGCAAATTAACATTGATAAAAAACACTTAACAATAACACCAATGACAATGCAGAATCAATACCAGCAACTGAGCTAAACAATGAACATTAATTTTCTCTCTGATATTACTAGCCGCAGTTTGTGTGGGGGGAGCTACATTTGTGAACAAATAATCCCCATTACCCCAAAATAAGAACATGCTGGCCTAAATGCAAATCTAGGAATACAAACCTACAATGCATTACATCGGGCTAAAAAGCTGTAAAGCAGCCAAAAGCAACAAGACATACACAAGCAAACAATACATAAAGAGCAGAAATAACAATAACGTATACATAGAGATTACCATCGCTCTGTCAGATTGTATGCACAAGCAGCTCTCAGATAAGCGGGTTTGTTACAATGAAAGTTTTCTGTGGACATAAAAGATGTAGACATGCGAAGAGTTGATACAAGGGGAGGGGGTGTCTTCTTAATGTATAAGAAGAATTGGGAGCGCTGCACATCGACCACAATATCACTGACTGCAGCACATCGACCACAATATCACTGACTACCGCACATCGGCCACAATATCACTGACCGCAGCACATCGGCCACAAGATCACTGACCGCAGCAAATCGACCACAATATCACTGACCGCAGCACATCGGCCACAATATCACTGACCGCAGCACATCGGCCACAATATCACTTACCGCAGCACATCGGCCACAATATCACTGACTGCAGCACATCGGCCACAATATCACTGATCGCAGCACATCGACCACAATATCATTGACCGCAGCACATCGGCCACAAGATCACTGACCACAGCACATCGACCACAATATCACTGACCGCAGCACATCGGCCACAATATCACTGACCGCAGCACATCGGCCACAATATCACTGACCACAGCACATCGACCACATTGTCATTGACCGCAGCACATCGGCCACAATATCACTGACCGCAGCACCTCGGCCACAATATCACTGACCGCCGCACATCGGCCACAATATCACTGACCGCCGCACATCGGCCACAATATCACTGACCGCCGCACATCGACCACAATATCATCAGCTACAACATCACTGACCGCAACACATCGGCCACAATATCACTGACCGCCACGCATCGGCCACAATATTACCGACCGCAACACATCAGCCACAATATCACTGACCGCAGCACATCGGCCACAATATCACTGACCGCAGCACATCGGCCACAATATCACTGACCATCGCACATCGGCCACAATATCATTGACCGCAGCACATCGGCCACAAGATCACTGACCGCAGCACATCGACCACAATATCACTGACCGCAGCACATCGGCCACAATATCACTGACCGCAGCACATCGGCCACAATATCACTGACCATCGCACATTGGCCACAATATCACTGACCGCAGCACATCAGCCACAATATCACTGACCGTCGCACATCGGTAACAATATCACTTACTGTCCTATATTTACATGGACACCCTTCCTGGCAATAGAATGTGAAACAGCCACATTGTTGTACTCAATCCGCACACCCTCGGGGCTACCCACTGGCCAGCTGGCTGCTAACAGCCTCTGTCTCCTGTTTAGTAACCACAAAGCAAACATAATAAGGCTCCGCTGCAAGGGACGGCACTCGGGAGCATGTTATCCAGGCAGCAGGTCTCTTATGAGGAATCAACAACAGCTAAAAGTATAGTTCACCACTGCTGATCTCAGCACCATCATTACATCTTGACATCCTGAAATGAAATAAATAAATTGGGACTTCGCTTTGAAGGCAAACAAAACTTGCATTACAGCTCTGGTCCCTGGCTACAAGATTCCAGGCCCCTGGCTACAAGATTCCAGGCCCCCTAGTAAGTTTTCATCCCTCCTTGTCCACCGATGGGACTTGATAGAAACACTTGTTTAGTACTCTAATACTATTGGTCTTTAATTATGAGGATTTACGATTTACAGTACTAAGTCATAATGTAGATTAAAGAGGTTGTCCACTACTTTTACATTGATGCCCTATACTTAGGCTAGGGCATCAATGTCTAATTGGCCGGGGTCCGCCACTAGGCACCCCAGCTCATCAGCTGTTAATGGTGCCGGTGGCTGCAGCCGCCAGCTGGAAGTACTTACTTGCACAGCCTGGCCATCTACTTGCAGTGGCCACCACAGGGTACTACACATACGCCTACCATTCAATTCAATAGGAGGCAGATGTGCAGTAACAAGCCCCGGCCACACTCCGCAAGCAAGTGCTTCTGGTTGGCGGCTCCAGCCGCTGGCACCAATAACAGCTGATTTTCGGGGGTGCAGAGTGCTAGACCCCGGCCAATCAGACATTGATGCCCTAGCCTATAGGGCATCAATGTAAAAGTAGTGGAAAACCTCTTTAACCCTTTAAGGACTTGGCGATTTTCCGTTTTCTCCTCCCCTTATTCCAAGAGCCATACCTTTTTGGATATTTCCATCGATATAGCCTTCTTAGGGCTTGTGTTTTGCAGGATGAGATGTATTTTTGAATGGCAGCATAAATTTTATCATATGATTGGCTCGAAAGCAGGAGAAAAATTCCAAGTGTGGCAAAATAGCAAAAAAGTGCAATAGTTTTTTTTTTTTTTAAATTAACAGCATTGATTTCACTGTAATAATGACCAGACAATATTCTGCAGGTCAGTACGATTACGCAGATAGTTTTTGTTTTTATTTAAGTGGTAAAAAAAAAAAATTGGGTTTGTGTCGCCACTTTCCGAGAGCCATAACGTTCTCAATTTTTGGGATATATGGCCATGTGAGTGTTTTTTGTGCCCCAAGCCGATGTTTTTATTGATATCACTTTGTAATAAATAAGAGGTTTTGATCAGCTGTTATTACTTTTTTATGTTGTTGCAGCAGCTGAAAATTTGCAATTCTGGCGGTTTTTGTTCGCCATTTACCGATTGGATTAATTTATTTTATATTTCGATAGATCGGATGACGTGTCCCCACCTGCTGGCACAGACTGACAGCGGCATTTAACAGGTTAACAGCTGTGGGCGGAGCTCCACTCCACCTGTGCTGCTGTTAGAGGCAGATAATGGCTGAATACTTCAATCATTATCTACCGGGAAAGAGAGTTCCAGTCACCATGTAAGAAGTGTCCAGTTTTTGCTATATTTTTATTCCTGCTGCTTCCATGAATATTATGATATTTTATTTTATTAAAACCCACCATACAGTTCCAGAAGTATTGTCCTTTTTATATAGTGCTAATTTTACTGCATTTTTCAAGGGGTGTGTTTCTCAGGGTAATAATGTAGACCACACTACAGACACACCTCCACTTTGTGAAGACCCTAACAATTAGCATTAAAAAAGCTCAATCCTGGAATCGATTAAAAAAAAAAAAAAAGAAACAGAATACTCAGGGAAGAATGGAATAAAATAAGAGCAAAAACAACTCAACACTTTTTATTTGGTGACAGGTCATCCTTAAAGAGAATCTGTCAACAGGTTTGTGCATTTAATCTGGGACAGCATGAGGTACGAGATAAAACACTGAATTCAGCAATGTGTGACTTATCACACTGTGTGCTGTTTACTTACAATGAATGCTTTATCACTAGGACATTATCATTGCCTGGTGCCAATTCATCCGACCACGCCCCTTTTTCTGATAAGCAGCTTACTGTCAATAAACAATGTACATACAGAGCCTGGTGTGGGCGGGATTAGCTTTCTCAGCTCTGCTGCATTTTACATTTAAGAACACTGATTGTGTCACAACTTCTCCACCCAGTAACCTAAGTGATACACTGTTGGAGTCAGGGTCTCTTTTCCTACATCATGCTGCTCTCAGATGAGGTTGCAAAAACCTGCTGATTAATTCCCATTAAATGGAATCCATGTAGAAAAAAATTCACCCAAATGCACTTTTATGTATGTATTTTTCTCTTCATTTACTTTCTTCAAGATATTTGATTGCTTCTAAAGAATGGGAATATTTTTACTCACATCCAAAAGGATGTAAAATAAGCCAATGTTGCCCACTGCTGAAGGTTTTCACAACTGCAATCATCCTAAACTCCAGATTTCTCTATTTGCAATGGCTCCTACTCTGGCCAATAACGGGAAGGTTGGCATCCTTCTATTTTACCACATGGCCAAACTTTCTAAATAGTAACTAACCGTTTTGGATGATTTTTTTTACATTTACGGTAAACTGCAAGCCGATTGGTGGAGGTCTGTGTCCTGAGACTCATACCAATCACTAAAAAACACCCAATGCGAAATGCACAGCTCAGGAGCGCTTAGCGCCTGCCTGAGTGCGCACACAGACGGGAATATGGATACAACAGAAAGCCTATGCTACACCTAGACTAAGACTGTGTTTTCTATTGTATCCGCACTCTATTCTGTGTGCGTGCTCAGGCAGAAACAAAGAGCTCGTCTCCTGAGGTGCAAACTTCTCGTAGGGTTGCTTTCAGCGATAAGTTGTGGTTCTCAGGTCCAGGGTTTACAATTTGATTTTTTTTCCTGGACACCTTATCAAAAACTGACATGCAGCCAACATTTTTGGACATATTGGGAAGTCATAATAGATCATACACGTCTACCGCCCAGCCATCAATCTGATGTGAGACATTAGCTGCTTTTACGGCAAACTACAAAACGATAATTATAGCCATCATAATCGGAACAAGTTTCTCCCAGCATCAAAAAACCACAGATGTGTCAATTCTTTTTCATCGATGGAATAAAGTTTCCTATTTTTATGGCCTGTTCGGGAATTTGTGGACGATTGGCAACCCTGCTCAGAACCGCCACTACTCTGCTTGCAATTAAAAGGGCACATAAATATAAAAATATCCCAAAGATTTAGTTACTCTTTAGAAAAAATATGGCCGTCCCGAAAATATTTTAAAGAAATATTCCAATTTTATAATTTATAGCAAACCCTCAGACTATGCAATAAAAGTCTAAGCGATGCAGTGTGAGATCGCCCCTTTTCTCAAGATAGGGGTGGGTCGCAGAGGTGGGACCTGCATCAATCAGACATTTATGGCAGATCCTGTTGAAATGCTATGTATACATGGCCAATATTCCTTGACCGCCATCCCTACCTGTAAATAGTGTGGTCACTGCTGCCTTCATGGATTTAGAAGACACTGCCTTACAAAGACCGGTACATACATGTTCTACTCCCATGAAGGGCTTTGTGGTCAGCTAACTATCCTTTGCTACGGGAAAGGACTGGGAGGTTGAAGAATTTACTCAACCCAGAGTGCACGGAATCTTATAAAATGCAGATCGCCCCGAAGAACAATTGTGAAATGCAGAGTACATTATACAAAGTCTCTGTGTCATTAGTGTCTGACTTCTGCATGGTGCTTGGCTGAGGGGTCCGTGTGCCTTAGCCCTCGCTTATGGTGCTCAACTCTTGTTATGTGCCAAGACATGGAGATCGGGGATGCAGACACCGGGGTGCAGGATTACAGTGTACAGAACACAGAATCGTATTAGCTGACATTTTATCTTTCGTACCTTCTCAATGCCGCCTTCTAGTGATTTTAATTTTAAATGGGATGAGTTTAAAGGGATTGCTGAATGAGTCGAAGGCTACATTTGCACATCCGTGTGCTCTCCATTTTTGTCTCAGACAGCACACGAGACTCGGTTAGTAAAAATCCATGTGTGGAATCCATGATCCGCCTGCGAGATCCATGTTTTCTGGTCAGCATCAGCCATTCACGTCCATGGGAATCTGTGCAACATGGATGTAAATCACAAGATTGCTGATTTGCTGCCCTTTCTCACATCTCAAAAATTGCGTTGCTTAGTGATTAATTGAAATTAAAAAAAAAAGTGACCTCTCAAGGATCATTTCACACATCTGTGTGTCACGGTCTGAGCTGTCAGTCAGGAACAACACAGACAGCCTGTGAATCCAAGCCATGGCTCGGACAGCAGCACACGGATGTGTGAATCTATAAGTAGGCTTGATTCACGTGACCGTGTGATGGATCGTCTGTATCACATCAAGGGTTAGCAGACACGTCTGTACGGCTCCACGTGCCTGTCCACGGTGTGTCAGCATGTGCCTTGAAGCTCAATTGAAGCCATCTGACCTCTCAGCAGAATGGAGTCTGTTGCTGTATTATGTGATTCTTTGGGGGTTGGAAACCGTCTACATGACTTCTGCCATCAACTACTGTGAGCCGTCTATGTGCAGTTTGCAGTAAACTAGGACAGCACACAAGCCAAAACGACTAACTTGAAGAAGATGAAGCCTCTTCATTAGCAATCATCTCATAATTTAAATTAGATATATATATATTTTTTTTCAAAAGTTCAGAACATTTTTGAAGAGGTGAAAAAACCTCAGCGTAATGAGCTGAAAAGGTTATCGTGAACTTCTACGTTGTTGATGTGCACCGCTGTATCTTTAAGGCTGGTCAGCTTGGAACGCTAGTAGTGAGCAGTGGGAGCGTTTCCTGGCAGGTGCGCACCCTTAAATGGCCTATCCACAGAGATACCACAGGCGTTACACTGCATGACACCGTCCACACAAACATGGACCAGATGTTTGGAAAGCATTTCTCCTTCAAAAACCAGACAGTAATCTGATAGGCTTGAAACTTTTGAGCCCACAGACACTGAGGTATTAATGGAAACTTTTACTTCAATGTTGAACAGTAAACAGGAATCCCCAGCGCAGCGGTCACATCAGGCCTCACCTTTCCTGAGACTAAAATGAGACTAATCAGCAGCACTCATTTCACTCACTTACATAAGCACATAGCCATGTTAATGCGTTCTCCACTGCTTAACCATGTGCAGCATCCTGGAAGAAATGTCCAGTCTGGATCCAAGCAGAAAACTGCAGACAACTGTACATGTCACCTTAGACTGGATTATATAAGTAGCAGCCTGCAAGATTGAAGCGCTGAAATAGAAGGTCGCATGTTGGACGTAAGCAGAAACGGTCATCCTCCAATACTTAGGGGACAGATAACGAATACTGTTTAGCTTTAGGGAAGATTAAGTGAGAGACGCATAGATTTTCAAAGTAGCATTTCAGAGTAAAACATACACGTAGTTGACGTACTATAAATATATTGTCCGTCTTCCATCTTGGCTCCTTTGTTTGCCCTGATATGGCACAATCTAAAGTTTTACCCTGCAGCTTACACTTTCCATTATGCTTTTGGTCTTTAGTGACAGAGAAAGTGAAGGTGGATAACAGTTGCTCTGCTACAAGCCTCAGATTAGAGTAGCAGTGATCGTTTAGTGACAGAGAGCTGATGTCTCTTAACACACTGCAGACGAATGTTCTCTTTGTCATGTAGTTTAAGCCAGTCTACCATCTCCTGCTTGTGACAGGTTTCTCCACATCAGATTTTGCAAGCAGAATCAGGGGAGAATAGTATAAAAATGCAGCTTAGAAGTGCACTAGATATTTTGCACACAGCACTCATAGATACCAGAGACAATAAAGGCCCATTTAGACTAGTGAAAAATATAATTGTTCACAGGAACGCTTATTCCTGATTACTGGTTCGTCTATATAGGCCTGCACACCAAAGATGGATGAACAAAATGCTCATTCGTGGAGTGCAATGCTTTTTAAGCTGGCTTAACAAGCATCACTCAGTAGTATGTTGCTCTGTGTAAATAGTTGATGAGCTGATGATAACATGATAGTCTATGTACCGAGAACTACCATATTATAGTTTGTACTGTGTGTATAAAATGTTTTGTCAGCTTGTCTAAAAAGGCGAGTAAACAACCACTAGAAAGCTCGTGAATAGCTGTAATCACTCCCCGGCACTTTGATTGACAGCCCGCTTTGCAGCATGTATACAGAGCGAGTTATCGAGTGTTTATAGCCATCGCTCACAGTACAGTGATGACTGATTGCTCGGCGCACACCCCTCTAACTGAAGGCAAGCGGGAATCCCAGGAGGACACAAGTTCTGTTCCTCCTGGCAGTCATGCTTTCATTAAGTCAGACAGGCGGTAAATTAATGCAACTTACCCCCAGATTAACCCTATGTCTTCAGGTAAATATCGGTGGTTCCTTTTAACAGGATAAGCACCTGATTGAACACTACCCATTCATGATGTCATTGGGCCATCATGAAGCACATTTCAGGATTTAGAAGGTGACATATTAAAGGTGTGTTGTTAACAAAGCAGGTCAAATATGGCAGTTTAATATATCAGAGAGTAAGGCAGATTCTGACTACTACATTCTCGTACAGGGATCCTGTGGGGAAATAAAGGCTATGGAAATAACTTCAATTTAAAAAATTGCTGTCACAACCACAGGTTAGCAGAAAACATCTGAAGTATGCTTATGTCTACAAGTCTCTATGAGCATTATATCACAGCCAGGTTTTCCTTCAATAATGCACAACTACTGTGTATAGGAAAACAATATAGCATTTTAAGAATCCAGAAAATGTTATATAATAACTATTAATGCTGAATGAGAAGATCCGGAGTAGACGGTCCACTCCAGCTGATGACACTTCATAAATCTCACAAAATTACTGATGTGTAAAATTCAGTGGACTGGTGGAAAGATCTATTAATAAGGTGTTGGATATGAGAGCTTTCCAAATATCAGAGGAAGAAAGAGCCATGTCATTGTGAAATTGATGGAAAGCAGCCAAAGTGGGTCCCCGGGTGTGGTGTGAAATGATGAAGTCACCTTTCATTACGTATTTAATTAAAATCTGAAGGATTTTTCCTCCAGTAATAATTCTCTCTGTAAATGTTAGGGAGATGAGATTTAGACAAGGCATCTTCTCCCATAGTCACAAAGCTCTGCTTATTACCGGCCACCACCAAGTTGCTTCAGAAAAAAGGAGACTGGTGTAAAGGCAATTTGGACAGAATAAGGCTGTGTTCACAGGCAGAGGCTATACTCTACGGCACAGGGCTGCTGCAGTCTATTCCCCTGCATAATCACTTAAAGAGGTTGTCCAGTCCTCGGAAACAAGTCTGCAGTCAGAGGTTTGTGGATCTTCACATTCATGGACTGAGAGCTGTGAGGTTTCTCCGGCGTCGGTGCATGGAGAGGCTGGTGTGCGATTGCAAGTGTGTGAGCTGCATACACATTCCAACAAGATGTGTCTGACCTCCATCAATTCTCTTGTATGGAGCGAGGTTGCACACATCTAGCCATCACATTCATGACCACATGTATGCAAATTGAGTACTTCCAGTCTGGTGCCAACTAGTACCCGTTGCTGGTACTGAAGAATCCTCACTGTGCGCAGTGAGGATTCACAAGTCTGCGACCACAAAAAGTGACTGCAGACTTGTAGCCTACGGATGGAAAACCAGTTTAAACTTACGGTGAAATAGCGGGTTCATTGCATGGCTGTAATTTTTATTGCACTTCTGGTTTGAAAAAGGCCCTTTGAGCCTAAACGTTGCTTCATTCATCTACGTCAAATCTAATTCACCATGTGACTTTTTAGGATGGAATAAAGGTTATGTCCTATGCCTATTTTTGTCCGGTGCCTCAGAATTTTGGATTTTCTAGGGCTTAGGACCTTGTGGGGGTCTAACTGAGTCAGCACGGAGCCACCAGTTGTGCATGTGAATCACTATTGGACTGCAGACTTGTAGCCTGTGGTCGGAAAACCAGTTTGAACTTACGGTGAAATAGCTGTTCCAACTTGCAAAATCATTCGGGCATTATGATTGGCCATGCGGTCTTGGAAGTGAAATAGCTATTTTCCTGCAAGATTACCTGTAAGTGAGATCGTGCAGTGAGATAGTACAAAGATTGCAGCGGCACAGGAGTACCGCAGTTAAACGCTGCAGCATGATCACAGCGTGACAACGCAACTCACGGGCTACTCCAGACAATAGGTCCATGTGCTGCCTGTACTAAGTATAAAACGTACCCCACACAGAACAATGCAAGCCAATGATGTCGTTCCCACCAAAGGGTTTTACACACAGATTGATGGTCGGCATTTTAGCATCAATGTAACTCAACCTTAGTGAGTGAAAAGTTAAAATTGGGATCTATTCTATCATAAATAGCTGAATTTACAAACAAGACAGCAAACTATGCCACCCCATGATATGGCACTCTGCAAGCTAGATATAACTGTGGTGGGGAAAAGTTTTGTCTAGTAGAGAAAGTTACACACACACATTCAGTTCTCTGTCAGGTGCAAAGTGGTTTTCATAGGGATAATAAAGGTCAGTGTGAACACACATTGACACACTTAACAAGCAACGAAGAGTGTTAATTGTTAACGGTGCCGCAGAATAAGCCAACAGGTACATAATCACAAAAGTACATTTACACCTTAGGTCTTTGCAACCTTGGGGGAAAAAATGCCCTAACAGTAGCTAAAAGGCAACTAATTACTTCTAATAATATCCAGCCTGATAGAACTTTGCAACACCATGATCTATACAATGATAATATGACTATAATCATCAAGCTTTATACAGAGGCACACGTCCCTCTGATGGTGCAGTACAGAGGTGAAGGCAGTTCCGTGCTGCTATGTACATGACGTCGTAAAAACATCAATATAGTGGAGATGAAACATTACAGTTCTTATTGACTTACACAGGATAGGAGATAAATGTTCGATTGAAGCATGTTTGACCAATGTTGGAGTGATGGTCATACATGCTTACTGCAAAGTATTTGCACAGGGGACTTTGAGGCTATGTGCACACGTTGCGGATTAGGCTTAGGCATTTCTGGTGCGGATTCTGCCTCTCCTGGCAGAAAACGCATCTGTGGATTTGTCGCGTTTTTTGTGCGGTTCTGCAGCGTTTTTTGTGCGTTTTTGCTGCGGTTTTCTTGCGGCTTTGCTGCGTTTTTTACCCCTGCGGTTTTCTATAATGGAATGGGTACAAAAACGCTGCAGATTCACAAAAAAGAAGTGACATGCTACTTCTTTTACACAGCAGTGTTTCCGCAGCGGATTTTCCGCAAAGTGTGCACAGCATTTTTTTTTTCTCATTGATTTACATTGTACTGTAAATCAATTGCGGATCTGCAGCGTTTCTGCACCTCAAAAAACGCTGCCGATCCGCAGAGAATCCGTATTGTGTGCACATACCCTAAAATCTCCATTCTCAAGACTGATGGGGGGGAGTTTTGGGAACTGAACTCCCAGAAATCATACATTTGATATCAATTAAAAAGAAAGAAATTAGAGGTACCTCAAAGGAAGGTGGACTACCAGTTAATCAGTTTAATACACTACTAGAAATGGTGCTTTGTATTTTATGAAAACATTTTCAGAAATTAAATTGTGGTGCCTTAAAAACAAGTGAGAACTACTGTATTTACAGTGCACAGTTACCATTAACGTGCATTTATAGGATCAGTTGTTTCACAATTACCTTGAAGTCTAAACAGTCTGCTGTTCACCTGATGAATAAGCAAAACGCTCGTTCGTCGGGTGAAATGATCTTTTGTGCTACACAAAAGATCATCATTTTCAGCAGGGCATTGTCATGTGTACCAGGGCTCACACTGGCGAGAATGGCAGCCTGCGCGCTCAGTAATGATTCCGAAAGTTATGTACCTGTAAACAGGCTTCTAAAAGAACCCCGATCAGCAATCGTTTAGTGCCGTCTCCTGGTTCATATAAACAAATATTTAGTAAACTAATTTAGCTCTCCTGCCTGACTTATAATAAACCACAAATTCTCTAAATGTTTTGGTGTAATATAAAAAAGAAAAACAATGTCCATAAGTTAAAGAGGTTATCCAATCACAGCATATTGAAGACCCATTTTTAGGCCAGATCATCCATGTGAGATCCGTGGGGATTAGTCACTCAACAGCTGACCAGAGAGGGTGCTATTTGCTCTGTCTTTGAAAGTGCAGTTCCATTACTATGTAGTGGCTTTGACTGAGTGAGTACTGCAGAACAGCTCCTATTCCTTTGTATAGGACAATGTGCTCGAGAGCAAATAACAGCTGATTGGTGGAGGGTGCTGGATATCAAACTGCTATTGATGAATCTATCCTAAGAATCGGTGAGCAATATGCAGTGACCAGACAACACCTTCAACCCCATAAAGATGGCCGATACGCCTTTTAAAAGGGTACTTATTCCTCAGCATCGCTTTTTAACACCACTGAGAAATAAGGGTATAGCGCCCCCAGCATCAGAAAATCTGTGGGGTCTCAGGTAGGGGACCCTGGAAAACATGATCAAGGCCGGTTTCACGACCCCCTTCACCGAATAACAGCGATCACAAAAAAAGTGTCAGATTTAAAATTAATTTCTCTCTCCCATGATCTAGAATAACAGAGAAGAGAGAAATGGGGTTCCTCGAGCCCCCAGTACCTCTGCCATCCCCATGCCCTCTTCATCTGTCCCCCAGCTCTCCAAGTCATCATCCTGAAAAAAACAATGGAAAACGCAAGCTCAGTGCACCCGCCGAGATATGCTGGCTGGTACCCGGCAACAATAGGGAATTTTCTCTATTGGTTTCGATTGGTCACTGTGATATAAACATAAGGATGAATGACCTCGGGCAGATCAAAACATCCAACACCGCGGAGACACCATCACGTGTTTCTCAACGCAGTGATCCAGAACACTGCCCCCATCCCTTATGGGAAATATGCAAATGAATGTAGAAAAGCCGCGAAGACACCATCACGTGTTTCTCAACGCAAGCAATAAATAGCCAGGTCTTTCACCGGGAAGGAACAACCACGGGAAAGGCAGCATCCAAAAAGGAAAACCACCTATGCCAAAACATGGTATCCATCCACAGACAGCTGTTTCGGGATATTTGCCCCTCATCAGCTTTGTCAAAGAAAGGTACACTTGTACATCGAGTTGGGTTGTGTACATGATTGTATGCCCGTGTGGGCTCACCTATGTTGGTGAGACGACCATGGAGGTTAGGGCTCAGATCAGTAAGCACACGAGTACGGTGAGGACGGGGCTTACTGAGTTACCTGTACCGAAACACATTCTTGAGCATAAGCATTCAGTCAACCAGCTGCGATTCAGGATCATTGATAGTGTTCCGGCTCTGAGGAGAGGCGGTGACAGACTGCAATTGTTGAAGAAAAAGGAACTAAAGTGGATTTACATGTTGGGATCCCTACAACCGGGTGGTCTAAATTTGGATTTTATTTACAGACCTGTGTGGTGTAGTTTCATCATATTGATGGGGTCTGGGTAGTACACATCAATATTGTTTTTAATGTGGTCCGCTCCGTGGTTTATTTGTTATATTTTCACCTTGATTTTGTTTTATAGGTTGTTATAGATATACGGACATTTGGGACTGGACTTACCAAGGACGATGGGTGTCGGGGTTGGAGTGTCTGTTCCGCCTTCTATCTATCCCATCTTTCCCAATATTGATATGTGATGGGCTTCAGACTATAATCTTGGCGTTTGATGTATTACTGGGTGGTTTACATGTTTTTGCTATAGCGCCCTATAAGATATCATTCTTTGTTTTTGTTTATTTACATCACCTAGGTGAACCCTTCTCTCCGTAGTCATGTGGCACTGCTGCTGAGGTGGGGGCGTGCACTCCGGCCGGCTGGGTGTGCTGCCCTTTGGCAGCATCCTATCGGTGTTGGCTGTGCACGCACACACTCGTGCGGTAGTGTCTTCAGGTTATGTGATAGGCTGCGTTGGATGAGGCAGCTACGATAGTTGAGTCTATTGACATCACCTAGGTAGCGTTCCCAAGCCTCGGTCATGTGACATCGCCACTGTGTGTGGGGGAGGGCGCTCCTGCCGGCTGAGTTTCACCGCTCATTGCTATGTATTCTCCCGGCTTGGTGTGCACGTGCGCACTCCTGTGGTGACGTCGACATGGCTGGAGGCAGGGATCAGACCAGACGCTATGATGATCAGAGCTGGACTGCATGGATATGACGTAAGTGGAGCGTAATATGACAGGGTGGCTGATTGATGGAATGGAGAACCCTCTGTAAGATCGTGATCTCTGATAGGTATCAGGCAGATTCAGGCGCCGTTTTTAGAAGTAGGCAATGGGTTGAGTCCATTATACTGGATGGTATAGGACTTATACATGATTGGTCTGCATCCCCATAGCAACGACTGACACATTGTGCCGATTGGCTGGTGTAGAAGTAAACAACCCATGTAACTCCAGTTATACATACCTTTTCCATGTCTCTTTTGTGGTGATTATATCTGCGGTGGTGGATTTTTATGATATATGTATCTGATGTATGTTTTGTTATTTTAATTATGCTGTATTATAAGGTAGGGGGTTGGCTCGATTGCGATTGGTGCACGGTGTGGCATCCACGCTATTTAAGGCTGCCCCCTGACATGATTAGACATGCTTGAAAAAGACCTTCGGGTCGAAACATTGCTGTAACATGGCTCAAAGTTCGTTTTTGGAATACTACACCCGGATGGAGCGCTGGTTCTTTACTTATTTATGGACTTCTGAACTATTTGGTCCTCTGTGTGTTATGAATAAAGTGGATTTCTTTTGTATTTAGCTAACAGTTTGTGTACTACGGTATATTCTTTTTGCTGTGCCCTTATCACGCATCCTCTTTTCTCTTGATTGACTATATTTCATAGGTATGTTGCACTTTACTTGTACTGGCATTTTAGCGAGTCATATTTAGCTTGTGCTACAGGAAAGGTTGAGTTCTTTCTTACCTTCGGAATGGTTTAACACATCCAAAGTTGAGTGTCGTAAAGTTTTTATAAAAATGAATAAAAACATGATTTGGCAATACTATGTCACAATATGTCTCACGGTAGTCCTATGACAGATACTCTTCCACAAGATATCTCCTGGTAGTGATGCAAATTACAGCTTGTCAAGGTCTTTTCCTTATGCCATTATATTGTATTAACTTTGTAGTGGGATAAATTAGGAGAACTAAACTAAAATTAAGTACTGGAGGGAGGACACATTTGTCCCGTGTCTTTATTGAACTCACTTAGATGATGGTGACATTAAGTGGCTGATTTGGGCAGTACCAGCCTGTAGATTTTCAGCAGGATATGACTTAAACAAAAATGCCCAGGCACAGTCGCTGTGTTTTTATGGAAACTATTTTACGTTCCAAATCAAATACAGCTTTAGAACATCTAGGTGTTGCTTATTCACATGACTGAATGAGTCATGTCACTACATTACATTTTCTCACTCCATAATGACCTTTCAGGATGGGATGTTTCTAAAGGGAAAACCTACCACCGAGCGCTGCATTGGACAGGTTAACCCCAAGAAGGTCAAGCACAATTGTAGGAAAATAGTTTCCATAGACTTTCCAGTTGCTAGGTTAATTACCATATGGCTCCATGCGACCTTTTCATTGCTAAACAATTGACATAATGTCAGTAATGTTAATAGCAGGGTGGTTTGGGGGAATTACCCAATTCCGAGAGTCCAATTAGTGCATTTATCTTTCACTAATTCTGGGATTTTAAGTGCTCTGAATTGTGAACTGAACAATACTGGCAGATTGATAGCGATAAAATGAAAAAATATGATGGGAATGAACAAGCACATCTCCTGCCTTTTCATTGACATGATTCGAGTCTGTGCTGCAAGGACCACAAGAAGAAAAAAAAGATACCCTCATACATAACGGGCTTGTGGCAAAAATGTACACGACGTCCCATTTATCTGAATGGTATTTCCAGAAATCCGTAACAAAATGGTATATCACTGATGAGCAGTCCAGAATGCAATAAAACCTCAAAGTCTGCTTTATTTTCTCCATTTATAAAAGATCTACATTGCACATTTACACACCCTCATCAGAGGCATCATGATTATATTCCCCCCTCAACCAACGTGCTTCAAAATCTATGGGTTCATAACTATATTGTGATGACATCGCTATTGAGCACTGTGTTTCATTTGAAATTGGAGAAAATAAAGAAGATTTTAATGTTTTTATGAATGCTGCACTGCGCATGGATGATATATCATTTTCTCTGATTATTTACCAAAAACGTCCAAATCAATATATTAAAGTATAGCAAATAATTAAAAAAATATTGCACCTTATCAGAGCAATCAAACTGTTAACCCAGAAAAAAATGAAGAGATCCATAAAGTATTCAAAGCAAAAACCTTTACTAAACCATATATAAAACAATTAAAATTACCGTATGTATACAGGGAATGCCTCTAAAAGGGGACACAACAAACACCTAAAACTAAGGCATAACAGCATAACATCCAATGACCTATATACTGCTATCAGGCATATTCACAAAAATCCACCATTATAGTACCTGTACAATAGTGGGCTCTATGACCCTCCCTGAGGATGAACTATAACAGCAAATGGCACATATAGCTGAAGCTGACCCTTGAAATGTATATTATTGCAAAATGCAGTAACAAATTGGCTAGAGGAGCCTAAAATTAAGTTACAATGAAAAAGTACAACAGTTGTTAGACATAATGTGATATTAGATTACAGTGACGTCACCACAGGATCTTCAGCTCTTCCTTTCAGATCAGGCGTCGGCTGCTGATCTGATGTGTGCGCCCGGCAGGTCAGGTGGAGGGCCGGTCTGTCTGTTGCCGTGCGGGAGGAATCACCTGCACGGCAACAGTTTTTAACTTTTTGCTGGTGTCGGCGTGCATCTGACCTGCCGGGGCCCCTGACTTCCCCCGGGCCCGGTCGCAGTGGCGACTGCTGCGACCGTGGTAGTTACGCCACTGGTCAACACTGAAACGCTGCGGTATTTCAGAGAAAAACATACTATAATATCTGGGAACGAGCCGAGCTGGAGGCTACTTGGACAGGCAGGTCCCCGAAAGCTTCTCCCTGCCTGCTGCCCTGGATTTGTCAGGTCTCTACCTACGTGTGCTAACAAGCAGAGAACTCACAGAAGTTCCGCCTGTCCAACTAATCTTCAGAGTGGCTCGGTCCCCAGCACTTTTAAAGAATATTTTTCTCTGAAATGCCGCAGCGTCGAACTACATACTTGGCTGAAATCATAAATCATACAGTCTATGTTGGATACATGTTGCTGGTAGATTGGTCAGCATGTACCACCTTTCAGGTTACCTTTAACGGCACTTCAGGTAATTTAAGGATTTCAGGTAATTTAAAGCACAATATTGAAGCATAAGCCTCTTGCAAATATAGTGTAGTTTACATACAATCTCATTATTTTAGCCTCCACGGCTTTAAATTGAAGAAAAAAGATTTCCATAATAGAACACTAAGAATTTTCAATGTGAGCCCATCTGTACTTAGCGGACAAGAGCTTCTTCTCGACCAGGCTCGGCTTTTAAAGTGTTACCCATACATTATATTTGCGGGTCTGTATACCGTATTTTGCGGTTTATAAGATGCACCGGATTATAAGAAGCACCCCAGATTTTGAGAAGAAAAATAGAAAAAAAATGTTTTTAATAAAATGGTGGTGCTTCTTAAAATCCATGAGTCTTATTGCTTACTGGGGGTGGTGGCTGTGGTGAAGCGGGGTCCAGGGTCGCTGCTCTCAAAGGCAGGAGTGGGGCGATGCTGCTTACCCCAGACCGGGAGAAATGGGTGTTCGGATGTGCGACGTTGCGGGTGTTTGGCGGTGCAAGGGCTCCGACGACATTTTGTGAAAGACCGGACATCCATGGTTTACTATGCGGTGGACTCCTGGAAAATAGCTGCCGAGGGCGGCACATGCGCAGATGGAGATCTTTACGCAGAGATCTCATCTCCCAAGATCTTGGTGCCGAGATCTCATCTCCTGAGATCTTGGTACAAGATCTCATCTCCCTAGATCTTCGTGCCGAGATCTCCATCTGCGCATGCTCCAACCCCGGCAGCCATGTTCCCAGAGTCCATGGCATAGTAAATCATGGAAGTGCGGGGGCTCCAGGCTTTCACAAAATTGTCGGCGGAGACCATGCACCACCGAACACCAGCAGCATCGCACATCCGAACACCCCCTCATCCCAGCCTGCAGCAACGCTCCACTCTTGCCTCCTCCAGCAGTGACTCTGTGACCCTGATCCACCGCAACCAGTAAGGTATATTTGCATTATTAGACGCACACCCACTTCCCCCAAAAAGTTTGGGGGAAAAATTGCGACTTATAAACCGAAAAATTTGGTACTTTTATTTCCCAGACTGTCAACTTTATTTTTTATTTTTGTTGGACAGCTTCTGTAAAACCTACGGAGAGCTCTGAAGACAGAGTCTCAGAAAGATATTTGTCAGGACCATAGATCTTAACAGCTCACTTACATAATAAGAAAAACACAGATTTCTCTGGAATAAGACATTGGATCGCAGCTATCAATTTATCATTCTATTCAAGTCTCAAGTCTCCATGATCTGCATGCCCATATAGACTGCTTAAGAGGGTGGACAATTGAGGAACTACACACACAATACATCTTATACTAGAACAATATCTGCACGTGCTTACCCATAGATCATTCTATGAAATACTTCAAACCCATAGCCATTGGTATTATTTTACATCTTAGAGATGTGGTTTTCATATAGAATTCTGCTATTCACCAGCAACCACTTCACTTTTCCATATAGCGGACGTACTAACACATGTAGTGTAAACTCATGACGAGTGATGAGTCTTTAAACTGTCATTACATAAAACACTTATAGCTCGCTCTGGCAATCACTTAGCAGGCAAGGGACATTCAATAGTATAACAATATGTCAGATGTGTCTTTACTGCAGGCGTTTAGCTTTATGAGACTATTGAACGCAGAACTTTTTATTACAACAAAGGAAAATACTGTGAAAATCCATTAATTAGGCGATATAGCGTATGAATAGTTAAATGCATATGTTGCTTAAAAGGTTTGATTGCAGGCAATTTATTAATAGTTTCTTTATAGATCCTTGAAATCATATAAAAACAGATGCTGCCTTTGGCCCCACTCCTAAATGCTAGAAAGGGGTCTTTTTATTTTATTACATATGTCCAATCAGTGCTACTTTCAAAAACTGCAAATTGTCTCTTCAGGGAGGAAGAGGACTAGAACTCTAGTACCAACTATTGGAAGTAGCTAAAGTCAATATCAACCTTCTGACGAGCCATGTCACATGACTTAGGATATCAATATCAACCTTCTGACGAGCCTTGTCACATGACTTAGGATATCAATATCATCCTTCTGACGAGCCTTGTCACATGACAGGATAAAAGCCAAAACAAAAATCTTAATTTGCAGACACTGTGTTTCAGGGTACCGAACCTCTTCAGTGCAAAGTGTGAGTTCTGGATTGGCTGTGTGAGAGGCGTCTCACTGGAATCCAAGGGGTAACGTTTCTCCTTGAGGAGAATGACAAATCAAGCCTGACATGTCAAGGTGAAGAGATTTTAAAGCCTTGCAATGCTTCTCTGGGAAATCTGCAAATTGTCTCATCAGAGAGGAAGAGGACTAGACATCTAATATCACCTTTGGGAAGTAGCAATCCTAAAAGTCAATGTTGACCCTCTAACGAGCCTTGTAACATGACTTGGGATAAAAGCCAAAACAAAAACTGTGCACACAGCTGTCAGGAATGGTCAGAGCAGGGCAATGTAGCTTCATTCTCTCCAGTCATAGATCTGACTTAAGGTACCGTCACACTGGACGATATCGCTAGCGATCCGTGACGTTGCAGCGTCCTGGCTAGCGATATCGTCCAGTGTGACAGGCAGCAGCGATCAGGCCCCTGCTGTGATGTCGCTGGTCGGGGCAGAAAGGCCAGAACTTTGTTTCGTCGCTGGCTCTCCCGCTGACATCGCTGAATCGGCGTGTGTGACGCCGATTCAGCGATGTCTTCGCTGGTAACCAGGGAAAACATTGGGTTACTAAGCGCAGGGCCGCGCTTAGTAACCCGATGTTTACCCTGGTTACCATCGTTAAAGTAAAAAAAACAACCACTACATACTTACCTACCGCTGTCTGTCCTCGGCGCTCTGCTTCTCTGCTCTGGCTGTGAGCGCCGGGCAGCCGGAAAGCAGAGCGGTGACGTCACCGCTCTGCTTTCCGGCCGCTGTGCTCACAGTGAGTGCAGGAAGCAGAGCGCCGGGGACAGACAGCGGTAGGTAAGTATGTAGTGTTTGTTTTTTTTACTTTAACGATGGTAACCAGGGTAAACATCGGGTTACTAAGCGCGGCCCTGCGCTTAGTAACCCGATGTTTACCCTGGTTACCGACATCGTTTGTCGCTGGAGAGCGGTCTGTGTGACAGCTCTCCAGCGACCAAACAGCGACGCTGCAGCGATCCGGATCGTTGTCGGTATCGCTGCAGCGTCGTTTAGTGTGACGGTACCTTTAACATTTTGGGCATCTTATTGAAATCAGTCAATTTGCATATAAGAGTCTATGTTGACAATGGATCTTACCTCTAGATGCTCTAGGATATAAGGAGGGTTTGTCATGCCCAACCTCAGCATTGCACCTTCAGGGATTACTTCAACCAACTTCCAAAGAAGAGTAGGAAGATCTGTGCCAATGTCTCTGCCATAGGCTCCTGTATCTTCACTGGTCAGCCAGATTTCACAGACACCCTCTGCAAAGAAGCAAAAGCAGATAAATTGTATTTAGTTCCTCAAACATCTGTTGTGTTTTAATTCCAGACTTCACAGGCATATTATGCAGCCATTCTGGACCATCATTTATACGGAAAGGTACTAGATAGCAGCCAGTTCGATAAGAAGCACCAGGATATTAAGCTCAGTCTACTGTATAACCACCGTCCGACTGTAACAACACAAATTAATACAGTGCCTCAAGTTGAGATTTACATCCATTGTTCATGAGCAGAAGGACACAATAGTATGAAATAATTGCATTACTCACAGAATGATAAGAGTGCAGATTAATACCATCGATGAGACGGTGTTTGGCGCAGTTTAAAAATTATCTGAGACATTACTCATAACTGTATACTTTGTAAGTATCCTTAGTAGCAATGTTTTTTGCATTCACAGGGGTTTCTAGCAGCTTCAGACAGTAAAGCAAATGTATGATAAACGTGACATAAGGTTAGGACTATGAAATACCGACTCCATAAACACAGACACTAAACGGATTATGTGCAGTAGGACCCCAGAATATGAATCTGCCGATACACCACAAAACAGAGCATAGGGTTTGGGTACACAATTCTATTCAAAACGTAATCTTCTTTACTATTCTCTTTCTACTTTATTTAAACAGTAGGTTTTAGCTTACAGGGATTTCCCTCCTTAAATGGAACCCATAAGTCAATTCATGCGGCCCAAACCATTTGCAGAATGAATCAGAGCCATACTAAGAGACTGTAGACAGGTATTTTTTTTTTATTCTGAATCAAACCGGTGTTTCATATAAAACATACACTGCTCAAAAAATAAAGGGAACAACAGAATATAAACGCCAAGTAAATAAAACTTCTGTGAAATCAAACTGTCCACTTAGGAAGCAACACTATTTGACAATCAATTTCACATGCTGCTGTGCAAATGGAATAGATAACAGATGGTAATTATTGGCAATTATCAAGACACTCAATAAAGGAGTGGGGACCAGAGACCACATCTCAGTACCAATGCTTTCTGGCTGATGTTTTGGTCACTTTTGAATGATGGTTGTGCTTTCACACTCGTGGTAGCATGAGATGGACTCTACAACCCACACAAGTGCCTCAGGGAGTGCAGCTCATCCAGGATGGCACATCAATAAGAGCTGTGGCAAGAAGGTTTGCTGTATCTGTCAGCGTAGTGTCCAGAGGCTGGAGGCGCTACAAGGAGACAGGACAGTACACCAGGAGACGTGGAGGGGGCCGTAGGAGGGCAACAACCCAGCAGCAGGATCACTACCTTAGCCTTTGTGCAAGGAGCAACAGGAGGAGCACTGCCAGAGCTCTGCAAAATGACCTCCAGCAGGCCACAAATGTTCATGTGTCTGAACAAATGGTTAGAAACCAACTCCATGAGGATGGTCTGAGTGCCCGATGTTCACAGATGGGGGTTGTGCTCACAGCCCAACACTGTGCAGGATGCTTGGCATTTGCCACAGAACACCAGGATTGGCAAATTTGCCACTGGCGCCCAATTCTGTTCACAGACGAACGCAGGTTCACACTGAGCACATGTGACAGACGTGAGAGAATCTGGAGATGCCGTGGAGAGCGATCTGCTGCCTGCAACATCGTTCAGCATAACCGGTTTGGTAGTGGGTCAGTAATGGTGTGGGGTGGCATTTCTTTGGAGGGCTGCACAGCCCTCCATGTGCTCCCCAGAAGTAGCCTGACTGCCATTAGGTACCGAGATGAGATCCTCAGACCCCTTGTGAGACGATATGCTGGTGCGGTTGGCCCTGGGCTCCAACTAATGCTGGACAATGCCAAACCTCATGTTGCTGGAGTCTGTAAGCAGATCCTGCAAGATGAAGGCATTGAAGCTATGGACTGGCCCGCCCGTTCCCCAGACCTGAATCCGACTGAACACATCTGGGACATCATGTCTCGCACCATCCACCAACGTCACATTGAACTACAGACTGTCCAGGAGTTGGCGGATGCTTTAGTCCACGTCTGGGAGGAGATCCCTCAGGAGACCATCTGCCGTCTCATCACGAGCATGCCCAGACATTGTAGGGAGATCATACAGGCACGTGGAGGCCACACAGACTACTGAGCATCATTTCCTTGTCTTGAGACATTTCCACTGAAGTTGGATCAGCCTGTAACTTCATTTTCCACTTTGATTTTGAGCATCATTCCAACTCCAGACCTCCGTGGGATATTAGATGTGATTTACGTTGATAATTTTTAGGTTTTATTGTTTTCAACACATTCCGCTATGTAATGAATTAAGATTTACAACTGGAATATTTCTTCAGTGATATCTAGGATGTGGGATTTTAGTGTTCCTTTTATTTTTTTGAGCAGTGTAGTTTTAAGATCTGGCCATAGGAATAGACAAGACTAGTCCTCCACTGCTCCTGGCAGACTTCTGGACACCCCACTCTGAGTGAATGATGAGTATCTGCTATGTGTGGATATTGGAAAATACCTGTCAATGAACAAGAGAGCTGAGAAGAGAAGCCACCCAAGGTGGGGCCAGGACAAGCCTAGACTATTCCTATACTCCCAGGCCAGGCCATCAAACTATGTTTTCTCTTAAATGCTCTGATACATCAGAGAACAACCTGACTACAATTGTGCAGCTAGGCTCTGATTCATGCTGGTAGTGATTTAGGCAGCATGACTGAAAGGTTCCATTTAATGATACTTAGGGTCAACAAATGCTTGTGATTTGAGGAATAAGCTTATTT
The DNA here is from genome assembly GCF_032444005.1 of Ranitomeya imitator. Lineage (NCBI taxonomy): Eukaryota > Metazoa > Chordata > Amphibia > Anura > Dendrobatidae > Ranitomeya > Ranitomeya imitator. The sequence goes on along the minus strand of NC_091287.1, from coordinate 331,264,314 downwards.
TACTTTAATTAATTAAAAAAACAACTAATGATTTTGGGTACTCGGTCTCTTGATGTACTGTAAATTCTATACGTGTCTGTGTGTGACTAGCAATTGGATGTGAATTGAACCTGTCCAGGGTTTTGCAGTCATAATGAGGTAAGAGGACACACAGTACCATAAAACACTTGCCATTCAACAAATATGTCCGCTCCATTCTACCCTACCTACAAGTAAAGGCAGGTCCACAGTGAAATATAGTCTGCATGTAATAGTGTACTGTGTTCTGCTGAGTGTATCTTTTACCTTTAGTGCCTCAGAAGCTTACATAGGTGGGGGTTTGTTAACTGGGACACCCGATGTTGCTAGAACAAAGGTGTCACCCTGTGCTCTATGGAGTGTCATGACTTCTCAGCCGAGATGTCAGGATCTTCAAGCTACATGGACTACTGTTGACTTGCTCATAATAGTTGAATACGGGTTTATGGACAGCAGGTAAAATAGTCCTGTGAGAAATACAAATTAAAAGTGTCTTCTCTGATTTAAAGCTTCAAAGAGATATTGGAAAATTGTCCTACTACAGGCCAGTAGGTTTACATGCACCACCACGTAAACTAAAAGCAATAATTGTCACTAAATAATACATACGATTCAATCAAGGAGGGAAATTAAAATGTGTTTACTCATAAAAGTTGAAAAATTACAAGCCTCATCATAAAGTATGCTATAAAACAAAATGCCCACTGCCCCATTATGCAGTGAAAGTCAATTATTTTTCCACCCATCTGTATTCTGCAGTATCTTGTAGTCAGTTCTATGTCTTCTCCAGCTTTGAGACATGAAATTACACACTTAATTAACCAAATTTTAATTACCTATTCATTTCGGTATAAAACCATTCCATGACTGTCAATGCAATATCACGGGCAATCACTGCAGGCATAATTCTGTACCGATCTCTTACTGTCAAGGGTATTGGATTGAAGTAAAAGAAACACAAGAAAGAAGGCAATACTATACTCATTTTCTATTATTTCTCCATAAGTGTTTCAGAATTCCATTTTAAGAAGTTTTACAAATCTGGTCTGAAGTGTGGAAGGGGAATGTAAGCGTTTGTTACAGGTTACGATAAGATAAGCCCTTTCATCACGCCTCAAAATGCCACTAACATTTAGAAAATAACAATTCTAGAGCATCTTTCTTATGAATTCTGCATTGTGCTCCTCCTGGAAACATATGAAAAGATCGTTTAGTGGATGTGTGACACGATCATCACTTAATGGACAGTGCCATAGTATGCAAGGTTCTTCTCTATATGGCACAGTTATACAAGCTTCTACACATTTTCAGTGGGAAGAAGAGATGCAAAGAGTACGACTGCTGTCCAGCCTTCATCCGAGATCTTCAATAAGGCTATATTGTGTTACACAACAAAGACCCACTTCTGCCCACTGTATGAAGTAACTGTGCAACTATCATCCGCCAATGCATCAATATATATCACGTATTCCTCTAGATCACAATGACTATTTACAGTGGCTTGCAAAAGTATTCACCACCTTGGCTTTTTACCTGTTTTGTTACATTACAACCTGTGTTTAAATATTGTTGTAACTTGATTAGTGTGTCATGCATCAGCACAAAATAGTCTAAGTTAGTAAAGTGAAGAGAGAAACAAATTAGGCATAAAATAAATTCATGGGATCAAATAAATAAAAATTGGTATGTGCATAGGTATTCACCCCTTTTGCTATGAATCCCCTAAAAAATTTTGGTGCGAGCAATTACCTTCACATGCTTAGTGAAAGAAAGACCACTCGTGTGCAATTTAAGTGTCACATGGCCTGTCAGTATATACACTTTACCTTCTAGGAGAGGCCACAGAGTCTCCAACACCATTAAACAAGAGGCGCCACTAACCAAACAACACCATGAAGACCAAGGACATCTCCAAACAAGTCAGGTGCAAAGTTGTTGAGATGTACAACTCAGGGTTGGGTTATAAAAAAATATCCCAAACTCTGATGATCCCTCGAAGCACCATGACATTAGTCTGGGAAGGGACCTATGACTATGGCCCCATCCCAGCCTATTAAGATCAGCCTGCATTTGTCTGTTTAGCCTTTGCTGGCTATAAAAAATAGGGGTGACCCCCACCTTATTTATTGGGAGTCGCCCCTTTTTAATAACCAGTAAAGGCTACGGAGACATCAAGATCGCATTACATGGAAAATCTCCCAGCACAGCAGAATTCATACTGGGCACTCTTGAAGAACAGAATAACTAAAGCTGTGCATGTGACAGCACCTCACCTAAGCACCCTAATTTAGCACTGCTTGAAAGTCAGAAACAAACCGTTCTTTATATATTGTGAGCCACCTAAAAAGACATTATTTAGTAGAGGTGCTCAAATCAATTTGCAGGACCCTGGTCCAGTAGTTACAGAAGTAGTCCATAGCTGAGGGGTAGGAACCTTGTGAACTGTCTCCAGCCAGCCAGGGGTCCTAGAACTTCCTCTGATTTGTAGGCCGAACATGATGTGATCACTGTGATGTCTCAAGCCTGGCATGCCGAGGTGAGCAGACTTTTAAGCGGCAATGCTCCTCTGGAAAATATGCAAATTGTCTCTTCAGAGAGGAAGAGGACTAGAACTCTGTTGCCACCAATAGGAAGTAGCAATCCTAAAAGTAAATATAGACGTTCTAACGAGTCTTGTCACATAACTTAAGATAAACCATAAAACCATAATCTCAATTTGCATACATTGTGCTTTGTGGTACTGCCCCTCGTCAGTGCAATGTGCGAGATCTGGTTTAGCTGCGTTCGAGAGGCTTCTGACCGGGATCCAAGGTGTAATATTTCTCCTTGCAGAGAGTGACAGGTCAAGCCTGTGACAACGCTCATTGGAGTCGATATTGACTTTTAGGATCGCTACTTCCTGTAGGTGGTACTAGAGTTCTAGTCCTCCTCTTCTCTGAAGAGACAATTTGCCTATTTCCCAGAGAAGCATTGGGCTTAAAAGTCTCCTCCCCTTGGCATGTCAGGCTTGACATGTCACTCTCCGCAAGGAGAAACATTACCCATTACCCATTGGATCCCTGTCAGACGCCTCTCACCCAGCCAAACCAGTTCTCAAACTTTGCAATGACGAGGGGCAGTACCCCGAAACACAGTGTCTGCAAATTGAGATTCTGGTTTTCGCTTTTATGCCAAGTCATGTGACAAAGCTCCATGGAGAGTCTATATTGACTTTTAGGACTGCTACTTCCCATAGGTGGCACTAGAGTTCTAGTCCTCTTCCTCTCTGAAGAGACTACTTGCACGCTGTGATGTGACACATTTATGAGGTCATACAAGACCTACTAATCAGAAAAAGTGATGGATTACTGACATGGTTGCTAGACCAGAGTCCTTTGAATCAAATTGCTGAACTCTACTATCTAAAAATAGCAAATAATTAATTGTGGCCTAACATATAAAAAACAAATGTTAACCCCTTCATGACCGGGGGATTTTTCGTTTTTCCGTGTTCGTTTTTCGCTCCCCTCCTTCCCAGAGCCATAACTTTTTTATTTTTCCGTCAATTTGGCCATGTGAGGGCTTATTTTTTGTGGGACGAGTTGTACTTTTGAACGACATCATTGGTTTTAGCATGTCGTGTACTAGAAAACGGGAAAAAAATTCCAAGTGCGGTGAAATTGCAAAAAAAGTGCAATCCCACATTGGTTTTTTGTTTGGCTTTTTTTTGCTAGGTTCACTAAATGCTAAAAATGACCTGCCATTATGATTCTCCAGGTCATTACGAGTTCATAGACACCAAACATGACTAGGTTATTTTTTATCTAAGTGGTGAAAAAAAATTCCAAACTTTGCTAAAAAAAAAAAAAAAATTGCGCCATTTTCCGATACTCGTAGCGTCTCCATTTTTCATTATCTGGGGTCGGTTGAGGGCTTATTTTTTGCGTGCCGAGATGACATTTTTAATGATAGCATTTCGGTGCAGATACGTTCTTTTGATCGCCCGTTATTGCATTTTAATGCAATGTCGCGGCGACCAAAAAAATGTAATTCTGGCGTTTCAAATTTTTTTCCCGCTACGCTGTTTAGCGATCAGGTTAATACTTTTTTTAATTGATAGATCGGGCGATTCTGAGCGCGGCGATACCAAATATGCGTAGATTTGATATTTTTTTTTATTGATTTATTTTGATTGGGGCGAAAGGGGGGTGATTTAAACTTTTATGTTTTTTTTTATTTTTTTTTAAACTTTTTTTTTTTAATTTTTGCCATGCTTCAATAGCCTCCATGAGAGGCTAGAAGCAGGCACAACTCGATCGGCTCTGCTACATAGCAGCGATCTGCTGATCGCTGCTATGTAGCAGAATTGCACGTGTGCTGTGAGCGCCGACCACAGGGTGGCACTCACAGCGACGGGCAATCAGTAACCATAGAGGTCTCAAGGACCTCTATGGTTACCATTCACAAGCATCGCCGACCCCCGATCATGTGACGGGGGTCGGCGATGACGTCATTTCCGGCCGCCCGGCCGGAAGCGGTAGTTAAATGCCGCTGTCTGCGTTTGACAGCGGCATTTAACTAGTTAATAGGTGCGGGCAGATCGCGATTCTGCCCGCGCCTATTACGGGCACATGTCAGCTGTTGAAAACAGCTGACATGTCCCGGCTTTGGTGCGGGCTCACCGCGGAGCCCTGTATCAAAGCAGGTGAGCCGGCATCGGACGGTATAGTACGTCCGATGCCGGTAAGGGGTTAATTCTCAGAGAAAGTCAGAAAAAGTAATTCCCAATAAGTTGCATTTCTTGAACTATAAGGTAAAAGAATTGGCCTTTTAAAACTTGCATAGAAAAGCCTAGTTGTGTGAGAATTGATGAAGGCCTATAAAAGATTGATGGAATATCTATACCTGTCCAGCCTTGTATACAAACACAATGCCTTTACCTAATACAGCATATCTTTTGTTGTACTGAATGGCGGCTCTGAATGGGAATCAGCAGGATGACAAGCTGCTCTATTCCGGCAGCAGGCAACTCTGCTTGTCTGTCTGTGAAGCATTTTATCACATCTACGAAGAGTTCTTGTGCACAGAAATAGCCTTTTATTCGGTGCTCCTTATGATGGTGAATCTCTCTATCCATCACTTTCAGCACCCAATATATTAGCTAGAACAGCAAAAAAGCCCACAGTCTTTAAAACATCTCACAAAAGCATAGGATCAACAAAAGAAAGAGTATTGGTTTAAAAAAAAAAACAAAAGAATAGAAGAGTTGCCAATGTTACATGTACATGTATGGGCCAAAAGAGGGAGAGGCGTGCTGTGGACCAGGTATGTAAAAGAGGTGCGGAAGACAAGTAGCCAAACTATTAGATTTCAACCAACCGAATAAGTTTCTTTACCAACGGTCATTTCCCACTCGCTAACAGTTGGGGTGAGTGTTATAGTTTGGGAATGCCACCTGGTCTGGAAAAAAAGAGAGGATACTGAGAGTGGCTTCATGCTCTTTAAGATGGGCGACTAATCTGGTGAGGAATCAAGGGAACACAAAGATAGACATGTAGGGAACATACAGAGAACCCGCCATACATTATAATGAGAAAGTATGGCAGTCATGTGGTCTGTATACAACATGGCTGACTGCAACTAGAACTGAACGAGTGTTACTACATATATATAGAATCACACATTTGTATGGATATGTGATTAGAAAAAAAGTGCTACAATGTACTTCCAGTCATGAAGAAAAAAGTGTATAAAGCAGAAGTTTTCATAGTAGTAGTTATTTTCAACGTTTCCGTCTGCGACGCCAGAGACGGGGACCTAGGAGACAACCTGGCCATGTTTTGCTCTACTATTGAGAGAAAATGCCCCCATATACATTAGATAGCAGATGGCTCATCTGGCAGCCATCTCTCCTTACTATCCCATTGACAGGAAAGCTCCGCTTGGCCAAGTGCTCTTGGGTTCACTAGAAGAGAGCTGCTAGTAGACTCCTCTAGCACTGGCTTATCCCCCAGGGAGAAGAAACTAGTGACCATTGAATATCAAAAGGCAGAATTACTTGCTCCCCCATCATCTGTCAGGGAACAGTCAAGAGACCCCCAGATTACAATGTCGGCTGTGAAATAGCGCTTATTGCATGTGTTGGGGGACACTCGCTTAGCAACGGGACTCAGTAACACAGGCACGTTTTTCCTCACAAAAACAGTCCATGCAGTTTATTATGATATCATAAACCGAGTCATGCACACTCCATTACACTTCATGGAACAAAATAGGCACCAACAGGTGACATTAAGTTGCGGCTTTAACTTAGATATTTCATATACGGCTTTTAAGTCACAGTTCAGACACTACACCCGCCAGTCCTCCTTGACTAGTTCCCGGGGGTGTCCGTGCACCGTATCAATGTCTCTAGTCATATAGCACAAACGACATTGATTCTTAGTCTCTAAACATGCTGGACCTCACTTGGTCCAGTTACCGTGGGAGACCACACAGTTCATTATTGACCCCCTGTCAGTGCACACAGTTCCCCATACTCTGGATTACCTTCCAGTAGCTCCTGCTCCACACGCTGACTCCTGTCAGTCCTCTCTCTCTCAGGGAAGTTGCGTACCTGGGATCACCATCCCGTACAATGCCTTGTACACTAGGTCACCTGACAGTCCAGATCCTCAGACGGGCTGCAGCTTCCCCAGTGCAGTGCTGTTGCAGACCCTGCCTCCAGTCCTTCCCATGTGCTCTTCAGGAATCGTACTCCCAGGACTTCCAACACAGGTTGTATTATTCAGGAAGTCCTACTGCCAGGACTTCCAACACAGGCCACTCAGTGCGCTATTCAGGACGCCCGTCCCCACCTGGGACCATCCAACACACAAGTCTCTAAATGCTCTATTAGAGTATCCCCTATGAATATGGTCACTTTATATGATCGGTTCCTGTCTGTTATTATAAGTCTCTAAGTGCCCTGTTCAGGGATCCGATCCTACTCCCAGGATCTCCCAACACACCAGTCTTCAGATCCAAGGCTTCACAGTGCGCTATTCAGGGATCCAGTCCGCACACATGACCTTCCAACACAAAAGCCGTCCAGGATCTCACATTCTCCATTACGAGAACATTCAGGTCCATACACAGGAACCATGTGACCCACACCCTGGTCACATTATGTAGTTGTAACCACTCCCATAGATGGGAGGTGTGTGTGGCTAGTTTGACCCACCCCAGCTCTCATAACCAGCCCTGTAAGCCTCCCTTCACAATTATACAAACACTTGTGGGACTACAGGTCCGATAACAACATTACTTCAGGCTTACAGTGCAGACTCCCTCTGCGACACATATCGGCCATTTACAACTCTGTCAGTCACTGTTTCACCATCATTATAACCACAGATGCGCCTCCTTGCATATCCCGAGGAGCACACACAGCGCCCCCTAGCTGTAACAGGGGTCACTGCATCACGCGGCTGATGTCGTTAGGTTAGGCCACCTTATGTGTACAGGAGCCGAAGATTGCTAATCAAAGTGATTTAGGAAACAAGGAAACAATTAATGGGCGGGTTAATGCTCTATATCATTCTCAGTATGACTCTAGGGTACATTTTGAAGTCTACTGAAAATTAATTAGTATAATCTAAGATTTCACTTAAGTAAGAAAAGAAATGTTGTAACAATGCCCAAGCATAAAAAGGGAAACAAATAAATGGAGAATCAACCCTTAGAATAAATAGCCCTGTGTGTCCTCAGCATGGATCAGTGTAATCCAGGAGATCCTTACCTTACATGAACAGGAAGTATATGTGTAAGGAGGTATTTATACAAATCTAACACACATTTTTCAACAGGTTTTATGAGAATAGTAGGAAAAATGAATGTAATAAAATATTAACTACTTCACAGCTGGAATTGCAATACATGGTTAGATTTGTCTAGCTAAAAAAATATGCATCCCCAAGGCACAACAACAAGCGTGAAAAGCAAACAACCTGCAAGAGCAAATGAAACAAATAAATGCCTTGATGGTTATTTGTAAACTTTAAGGGAAACAGATCTGAATGCAATAATATCTTATGGGGAACTGAGGAGTCACATTTCAGTGAGAAGAGATTTGACCCAGCTAGGGCGTGTGTCATCAAGGCCACAGAAATCTTTCATGGGCTCTATTAAATTCTAGGTTTGCAGTATCAAACAGCGTAAGATGGGCGAAGAATAAGTATACAACAAATCACTTTTGTCACAGTACATGAGAAGGTCATCAAGCCCCCGAACCAAAGCTACAGCAGAGTCTTTTAAACCCTGACTTGATGAAACTATAAATATTACAGGGATAGAGGTTATACAGCAGACTTATTTATGGATGTGAAGGCTACACTACTCTACACAACTTTTAAAAGACAACAAAAGTTATTTGGAACAAATAAGCAGCAAAACTATATTAACTAGCAAAATTAAAAGAAAATAAAACAAAATATTCAAATACTATGGGCAAAAAAAATTCTCAAACATGTAGGCATTATGAAAGCTTTCTAAGGACATTTTGTCTAACCTCTTTCCTTGCGTCGAATGACTAATGACAAAAAACACCAACAAATAGTGATCACTAACTGAAAACTCACATCGAGAAATTATCAAAAAAGATGAAGCAACCTTTGTGCATTATGCGGCTGTAAAACACCTCCCCTTATCTTCTAGGCACAAAACAAGAAGGTATGATCTTATTTGGAACTGCAAATTAGGGATTAGTTTATGGTGCATATTACAGCGCTCCATGAAATGCTACATACGCAATAGAGGCCTTTGCTTTCCCAGTAAGACCGGCCATACACATTAGATGGCGGCTCTTTGAACGATGCTTCAGATGATTGTTCGGCTGGCAGCTATCTCAGCCAACTGTCCCATATACAGTAGCGCTGGCCCGCATGAGTGCTCATGTGTTCTCTATGGGACAGCCACTGACTGACAATGTCTGGCGGATTGTGTTAGGGAGAACAATGCAAAAGGCAGTCCGAAATCAGACATTAGCAAATAACCTGTCGTGACAGTCAGTCAACAGGTGCCCCCAAACACACTGGCTTGATGGAAAACCCATCGTAATTAGCAATTCAGCCGACATGAGTCTCCTAATGGCCAACATACACAGACTAATGTCGATACCAGTGGGATCAGCTCAAAGTCTAATGTATATGTCCCTCACAACAGATGATGTCGGGGAGAAGGATCCTGCTTGCTGGATTTCCAATGGCTGATCCATTTGTTCTCTAGGACAAATGCCGCTACTAGATAAGTCTAGAAGCCCCTCTCTCATAGGTAACACTGGAGCACTCATTCGAGCACTACTGTGTATAGAGGAGTCTGGGGTGAAAGCTGATAAACGAATAATTGCATTTTCATCTATAAAGATAGTGTGGTTATAATGGATACACGCAAGGGAATTGAAGCAAACCTGTCAGCAGGAATTTGCTCAGTAAACTGCAGACAGTGTCAGGTTGGTGCCATTATACTGATTCAAATGATACCTTGGTTGATGAAATCCGTCTTTTGGTTGAGATTTAATCTCCATTTGCAGCTTTCAGTTAGAGAGTCTCGTGCTTCGGGGCAGTCTGTGAGTGCGGGGCTTTATGTGGTGCTCTGCTTAGATACTCATCTTTACGGCTTAGGAGAGGTCACAGATCCCTCCCAGGCATGCCCCCTATTTTATATACTGCATAGAATATTGTGTGGGAGAAAAAAATTAACATACTTCACGCAGGTGCCGGCACTGTAGCATGATACAAAGAATAATGTGCCTAAATGCATTTATTATTTAGTCATATACAGTGGGGCAAAAAAGTATTTAGTCAGTCAGCAATAGTGCAAGTTCCACCACTTAAAAAGATGAGAGGCGTCTGTAATTTACATCATAGGTAGACCTCAACTATGGGAGACAAACTGAGAAAAAAAAATCCAGAAAATCACATTGTCTGTTTTTTTATCATTTTATTTGCATATTATGGTGGAAAATAAGTATTTGGTCAGAAACAAACAATCAAGATTTCTGGCTCTCACAGACCTGTAACTTCTTCTTTAAGACTCTCCTCTTTCCTCCACTCATTATCTGTAGTAATGGCACCTGTTTAAACTTGTTATCAGTATAAAAAGACACCTGTGCACACCCTCAAACAGTCTGACTCCAAACTCCACTATGGTGAAGACCAAAGAGCTGTCAAAGGACACCAGAAACAAAATTGTAGCCCTGCACCAGGCTGGGAAGACTGAATCTGCAATAGCCAACCAGCTTGGAGTGAAGAAATCAACAGTGGGAGCAATAATTAGAAAATGGAAGACATACAAGACCACTGATAATCTCCCTCGATCTGGGGCTCCACGCAAAATCCCACCCCGTGGGGTCAGAATGATCACAAGAACGGTGAGCAAAAATCCCAGAACCACGCGGGGGGACCTAGTGAATGAACTGCAGAGAGTTGGGACCAATGTAACAAGGCCTACCATAAGTAACACACTACGCCACCATGGACTCAGATCCTGCAGTGCCAGACGTGTCCCACTGCTTAAGCCAGTACATGTCCGGGCCCGTCTGACGTTTGCTAGAGAGCATTTGGATGATCCAGAGGAGTTTTGGGAGAATGTCCTATGGTCTGATGAAACCAAACTGGAACTGTTTGGTAGAAACACAACTTGTCGTGTTTGGAGGAAAAAGAATACTGAGTTGCATCCATCAAACACCATACCTACTGTAAAGCATGGGGCTGTTTCTCTGCAAAGGGGCCAGGACAACTGATGCGGGTACATGAAAGAATGAATGGGGCCATGTATCGTGAGATTTTGAGTGCAAACCTCCTTCCATCAGCAAGGGCATTGAAGATGAAATGTGGCTGGGTCTTTCAACATGACAATGATCCAAAGCACACCGCCAGGGCAACGAAGGAGTGGCTTCGTAAGAAGCATTTCAAGGTCCTGGAGTGGCCTAGCCAGTCTCCAGATCTCAACCCTATAGAAAACCTTTGGAGGGAGTTGAAAGCCCGTGTTGCCAAGCGAAAAGCCAAAAACATCACTGCTCTAGAGGAGATCTGCATGGAGGAATGGGCCAACATACCAACAACAGTGTGTGGCAACCTTGTGAAGACTTACAGAAAACGTTTGACCTCTGTCATTGACAACAAAGGATATATTACAAAGTATTGAAATGAAATTTTGTTTCTGACCAAATACTTATTTTCCACCATAATATGCAAATAAAATGATAAAAAAACAGACAATGTGATTTTCTGGATTTTTTTTTCTCAGTTTGTCTCCCATAGTCGAGGTCTACCTATGATGTAAATTACAGACGCCTCTCATCTTTTTAAGTGGTGGAACTTGCACTATTGCTGACTGACTAAATACTTTTTTGCCCCACTGTATTATTGTGGGGGAGGAAAAAAATATTTTCATCAAAATGGCGCCATAGATGCTCGGATAACAGCTATAGACACAGAGAGCTGCTACTGTGCAGGCGGCGCTATTTTGGAGGAATTTTTTTTCTTCTCCAGTAAGATGGTGCTGCTGGCGCATGCGCTGTAGCAGCTATCGGATCACAGCTAGTCACCTATAGCTGCTCCTGTGCAGGCGGTGAAATTTTAAAATTGTTTATTTTTTACCCCCTAGCTGGATAACATCAAAAAAATGCATTACCACCACACTAACCATGCGATCATGCTGCAGGGCTGGCACCTGCCTGCAGAAGCATCTTTTGTCTCTTTCATCAGTATGTTAGATATTAATTATGCAAACTAGGGGGTAGGTCAGTGAGGGATCAGTGACCTGTCAGAAGTCTGCATTATGATTATATATAAATATAAATATATATATATATATATATATATATATATATATATATATATATATATATATAATCATATAATAAGGGCAGGAGAATCTCATTAACTACATACTGAAAATAAAGATTAAAGAACAACCACAAGATGGATTTCATCAACCAAGGGATCATTTTACTCAACGTGTTGGGTTCGGCAGGCACGTCAAAATGCTGCACAGGGACGCATCTGCATACAACACATGACCACGCATGTCCCTGCGTACACAATGTTAACGATAGGTACACAGGATGGATGCGGATCTGAAGGTAAGAAGTACACAGCCCTATGCTGCATACACAAACGCAAGTGTGAATCCGGCCTTAATCAATTAAATAAATTAATTAAAATCAGTGTTTCAATTAATATGCAAATAAGGATGAAGATCTGAAGCCTTTTTCGCTCCAGCTCTGTTCTGCAGCTGGCACCACCTCCTCCTGAGCCATCAGTCAAGAAGGAGGAGATAGCACAGGGAATAGAGCTGGTGTGACAAAGGCTTCTGATCTACCATATCTATTTTCATATCAATTCAACTGCTGATTTCTCAGTAATGGAAGAACAGATTGGCCATGTAACGGTATTGCTGGGCTTGTCTTTCGAAGCGCTCCATGAATAGATAGTTTGCAGGCTTGAAATCCTGCTGGCCGATTACCTCTAAGGAAAAAAAAAAGTATACAGACATAACATGACCATGTTTAATATAATAAACTAAACTCTTTCCATACAACAGCCATAACTTGGATGTAATTCTCAGCCTGGTAAAGCAGCTAAGCCTCCAAGCCTCTGTATTACCAACACAAATGCATGCGTATTGTCAGAAGCTTATGATAGATTACAAAAGCAATCTCATAAGAAAAGGTTAGGAAGGAACAGTGACAGGCCTTTACATTTATTGATTTCTTGGAACACATCATACTTTTTTTTTTTTTAATATAAACATTTTGAAGTGCGTCTGTACGGACACTTGTTTATTTCAGGTCAGTGTGGATTTCTGCAGGTTGTCTGGGCTCCAGGCCCTTAGCTGTGACCTTCCTGCACTTATCAATAACTCTCTAACCTCTATCCTATTCCCTTTCCTACAGAGAATTCTTCTGGCAGCTTAAAGAACAGCCCAGACTGCTGAAATACATCTCCCTCTGCAACGCTAAAATCTCAAAGACCATCTGCCAAGAGGAGTCCTGACATAAATGTTTGTCAAAAATTGCCTGCGGTCTCAGGGACAATCAATCCACGGCTGCCAAGCAAGCTCCTCAGCGTGGCCTTTACAATTCATTGTGAGATGAGCACCAGGGCTCTCTACAGCTACGGAGAGACAGGGGAGCTTTGTGACCTGAATTCAATTTCATTTGATCTTATTGTGCAGTCGAATGTCTCCTTTACCTGCACCCATTTTCTTCATTAGTTTGACAGCACCACTTGGTATATCGGAGCATTTACGGAAATAACGGACCAGTGAAAGCATTAAGGCTATGTGCACACGCAGGAAATGTGGTGCAGAATTTTCTGCACTAAATCTGCATCTGCAGATTTGATGCAGTTTCTATGCAGTTTCTGCGCAGTTTCTGCGCAGTTTCTATGCAGTTTCTGTGCAGTTTCTGCGCAGTTTCTATGCAGTTTCTGTGCAGTTTCTATGCAGTTTCTGTGCAGTTTCTGTGCAGTTTCTATGCAGTTTCTGCGCAGTTTCTATGCAGTTTCTGCGCAGTTTCTATGCAGTTTCTGTGCAGTTTCTGTGCAGTTTCTGTGCAGTACAATGTAAATCAATGTGAAAAGAAAAAAGCTGTGCACATGGTGCAGAAAAATCTGCTGCAGAAACGCTGCAGAACTGCACAAAAGAAGCGACGTGCACTTCTTTGAAATCTGCAGCGTTTCTGCGCAGATTTTTCTGCACCATGTGCACAGCTTTTTTCTTTTCACATTGATTTACATTGTACTGTAAATCACAGTGCAGTTCTGCAGCGTTTCTGCAGCAGAAAAATCTGCTGCAGTTCTGCACCAATTCTGCACTAAATCTGCATCGTGTGCACATACCCTAAGGCTATGTTCACACTTTGCGTTGTCCTTCTGCGGGTTCTCCCGCAGCGGATTTGATAAATCTGCAGGGCAAAACAACTGCGGTTCTCCCTGCAGATTTATCGCGGTTTGTTCCGCGTTTTCCGCTGCGGGTTTCCGCCTATACTATTGATGCTGCATATGCAGCAATATGCAGTATCAATAGTAATGTTAAAAATAATAAAAATTGGTTATACTCACCCTCTGACGTCCCGATCTCCTCGACGCTGCACCCGGCGGTCCGGTTCCAAAGATGCTGTGCGAGAAGGACCCTTCGTGACGTCACGGTCATGTGACCGCGACGTCACCGCAGGTCCTGGTCGCACAGCAACTCTGACCGGACGGCCGCGTGCAGCGCTGAAGACTTCAGAGGGTGAGTATAACATGATTTTTTTATTTTTTAACCCAAAATATGGTTCCCAGGGCCTGGAGGAGAGTCTCCTCTCCTCCACCCCGGGTAGGAACCGCACATTATCCGCTTACTTCCCGCAACGTGGGCACAGCCCCATGCGGGAAGTAAGCGGTTCAATGTATTCCTATGGGTGCAGAATCGCAGCGATTCTGCACAAAGAAGTGACATGCTGCGGGTTGTAAACCGCTGCGTTCCCGCGCGGTTTTTCCCGCAGCATGTGCACAGCGGTTTGCGGTTTCCATAGGGTTTACATGTTACTGTAAACGCTATGGAAACTGCTGCGGACCCGCAGCATCAAAATCGCGGCGGTTCCGCTGTAAAAACCGCAAAGTGTGAATATAGCCTTATTAGAGTTACAACTGCGTCTAGTCTGCATGTGATTATTATCAGTCGCCTCTAAAACATGTACATTTAGGCTATGTTCACACCTTGCGTCGGGTCCCTGCGGGTTCTCCCGCAGCGGATTTGATAAATCTGCAGGGCAAAACAACTGCGGTTCTCCCTGCAGATTTATCGCGGTTTGTTCCGCGTTTTCCGCTGCGGGTTTCCGCCTATACTATTGATGCTGCATATGCAGCAATATGCAGCATCAATAGTAATGTTAAAAATAATAAAAATTGGTTATACTCACCCTCTGATGTCCGGATCTCCTGGGCGCTGCACCCGGCGGTCCGGTTCCAAAGATGCTGTGGGAGAAGGACCCTTCGTGACGTCACGGTCATGTGACCGCGACGTCACCGCAGGTCCTGGTCGCACAGCAACTCTGACCGGACGGCCGCGTGCAGCGCCCAGGAGCTCCGGACATCAGAGGGTGAGTATAACCAGATTTTTTATTTTTTAACCCCAAATATGGTTCCCAGGGCCCGGAGGAGAGTCTCCTCTCCTCCACCCCGGGTACCACCCGCACATTATCCGCTTACTTCCCGCAACGTGGGCACAGCCCCATGCGGGAAGTAAGCGGTTCAATGTATTCCTATGGGTGCAGAATCGCAGCGATTCTGCACAAAGAAGTGACATGCTGCGGGTTGTAAACCGCTGCGTTCCCGCGCGGTTTTTCCCGCAGCATGTGCACAGCGGTTTGCGGTTTTCATAGGGTTTACATGTTACTGTAAACACTATGGAAACTGCTGCGGACCCGCAGCATCAAAATCGCGGCGGTTCCGCGGTAAAAACCGCTAAGTGTGAATATAGCCTTAGCTCTCTTTTACAGAAAACGTTTTTACAACCCTTTAAAAAGTTTGCCTTCACATGATGAGCCAGCGCATGAGGCTACACAGTCACACCACCGCATGAGGCTACACAGTCACACCACCGCATGAGGCTACACAGTCACACCACCGCATAAGGCTACACAGCCACACCACCGCATGAGGCTACACAGTCACACCACCGCATGAGGCTACACAGTCACACCACCGCATAAGGCTACACAGTCACACCACCGCATGAGGCTACACAGTCACACCACCGCATGAGGCTGCAGTCACACCACCGCATGAGGCTAAAGTCACACCACTGCATGAGGCTACACAGCCACACCACCGCATGAGGCTACAGTCACACCACCGCATAAGGCTACACAGCCACACCACCGCATGAGGCTACAGTCACACCACCGCATGAGGCTACACAGTCACACCACCGCATAAGGCTACACAGCCACACCACCGCATAAGGCTACACAGTCACACCACCGCATGAGGCTACACAGTCACACCACCGCATGAGGCTACACAGCCACACCACCGCATGAGGCTACACAGTCACACCACCGCATGAGGCTGCAGTCACACCACCGCATGAGGCTACAGTCACACCACTGCATGAGGCTACACAGTCACACAACCGCATAAGGCTACACAGTCACACCACCGCATGAGGCTACAGTCACACCACCGCATGTGGCTACAGTAACACCACCGCATAAGGCTACACAGTCACACCACCGCATGAGGCTACACAGTCACACCACCGCATAAGGCTACACAGTCACACCACCACATGAGGCTACACAGTCACACCACCGCATAAGGCTACACAGTCACACCACCGCATGAGGCTACACAGTCACACCACCGCATAAGGCTACACAGTCACACCACCGCATAAGGCTGCAGTCACACCACCGCATGAGGCTACACAGACACACCACCGCATGAGGCTGCAGTTACACCACCGCATGAGGCTACAGTCACACCACCGCATAAGGCTACACAGTCACACCACCGCATAAGGCTACACAGTCACACCACCGCATAAGGCTACACAGTCACACCACCGCATGGGGCTACACAGTCACACCACCGCATGAGGCTGCACAGTCACACCACCGCATGAGACTACACAGTCACACCACCGCATGAGGCTACACAGTCACACCACCGCATGAGGCTACACAGTCACACCACCGCATGAGACTACACAGTCACACCACCGCATGAGGCTACACAGTCACACCACCGCTTGAGGCTACACAGTCACCCCACCGCATGAGGCTACTCAGTCACACCATCACATGAAGCTGCACAGTCACGCCACTTAATGAGGCTGCACAGCCACGCCACAGCATGAGTCTGCACAGCCAAGCCACAGCATGAGTCTGCACAGCCACGCCACCGCATGAGGCTGCAGTCACGCCACCACGAGACTACACAGTCACGCTACCACATGAGGCTGCATAGTCACACCAACTGCAGTACTATCTCAGACTCATGCTGGTGGTCACAAGGGTGTGAATGTTGGTGGCACCATGGTAATCAGGTTAAAACAACGTCAAATTAGAACAAATAAACGTATCCAGGTGTTAGAATGGCCAAGTCAAAGTCCAGACCTCAATCCAATCGAGAATCTGTGGAAAGAGCTGAAAACTGCTGTTCACAAACGATCTCCATCAAACCTCACTGAGCTCGAGCTGTTTGCCAAGGCAGAATGGGCAAGAATTTCAGTCTCTCAATGTACAAAACTGATAAGAGACATACCCCAAGCGACTTGTAGCTGTAATTGCAGCAAAAGGTGAAGCAACAAAGTATTAAGTTAAAGGGGCCGAATAATATTGTATGCCCCACTTTTCAGTTTTTGAATTTCCAAAAAAATTTAAAATAACCAATAAATTGTGTTCAACTTCACAATTGTGTTCCACTTGTTGTTGATTCTTCACCAAAAATTTACATTTGGTATCTTTATGTTTGAAGCATGATATGTGGGAAAAGGCTGAAAAGTTTCAGGGGGGCGAATAATTTAGCAAGGCACTGTATACTTTATAATACAAGTCAATAGGAAAGCTCAAAAGTTGCTTGGGAGACACTTGACATCTTTAGGAGCGTTTTGCCAGTATTTTTGCTTGAAAAACAGCCAGTAAAAAAGATGCCCAGAAAAGCTAAAAAGAAACTCCAATAAAACAGCTGGCAGCTAAAAACATTGAAAAGTGCTCAGTAAACATCCAAAAGCTAAAGAGGCTCCAGGGAAAAAAAAGACAATATTTCTTGAGGAGTCTTGGTCTTGATATAAACTCGCCGTTTTCACCCACCTGCAAAAGACATTGTGTTTGGTGACCCTAACGGCATGTTCACATTACTTTGGTAGGTAGAATAGTAAAAAACAGGTTCAAACAAATCTTTCTGGCTGCTAATGGATATTCCAGCAAGGAGAAATTACACTTTGAATTTTTATGTCAATAACACTGCAAGTGCAACGACGGTGGGTTGAGACCTTACATTATTCCCGATCGAGTATCACCTCCACGTGCTTGACGGACGTAGCAGTACTATACATATATATAAAAATCAGGTGCCATGAGCAAACCGTATTGAGATTTAAAAAAAAATAATATTAATTGATACAAATAAAAAAATAAACTACCGTATTTTACTTTTCGGTCCCAGTTCAATAAGAGGATGCGCATTTACATTTCCCTGTGTGATCTATGAAGAAGCTATTAATCTAGAAAGACTTGCTGTTGTTCCCTGTCGACATTCACTGCACAAAAATGGAGGGGGCAGCAGATGTAGAGTCAATCTACTATATAAAGCTGAATGTGTGTATGTGTGTGTGTGTGTATGTGTGTGTGTGTGTGTGTGTGTGTATGTCCGGGATTGGCATCTGCACCGTCGCAGCTACAGCCACAAAATTTTGCACAGTCACACGTCTGGACCCCGAGAGCGTCATAGGCTACGTTGTGAGGTGAAATTTTAACCCCGCGCTTTCCAATTCACCAAACAATTTTGCCCCTATCTACATAATGGGGAAAAAGTGAAATGAAAAGTGTTGGAGGCGTCGCAGCTACAGCCACAAAATTTTGCACAGTCACACGTCTGGACCCTGAGAGCGTCATAGGCTATGTTGTGAGGTGAAATTTTAACCCCGCGCTTTCCAATTCACCAAACTATTTTTCCCTTATCTACATAATGGGGAAAAGTGAAAGGAAAAGTGTTGGAGGCAAATTGACAGCTGCCAGATGTGAACAAGGGGGACTTAAAGAATGAGAGCGATGGTGCAAAAGAGTATATACCGTACAGTTTCTAAGGTGGGGCCCCGACATGAGATACTCACCACACACGGGGATATGAACACACACAAAATGCGCCACACACTACCACGTGCTTGAACACATATACCACCATCAGCACACATTTCACCACACATACACCAACTTTGCCACATAAAAGTCGAAACACAAAAGTCGCCGCTCAAAACTCACCACGCGCAAAACTCGCCACATGCAAAAACTAGGCTCACGCAAAACTCGCCACAAGTGCAAAACTCACCTCATGGAAAACTCGCCACACGCAAAACTTGCACACGCGGAAAAATTGCCACATGCACAAAATTTGCAACACATGCAAAAGTTGCCTCACACAAAACTTGCACATACTCAAAAGGCACCAGACATAAAACTCACCACGCGCAAAACTCGCCATGCGCAAAACTTGCTGCACACAACTTGCTACACTAACCTGTCACATGCAACTCGACACACAAAAAGTTGCTACACGCATGTTGCCACACAAAACTCATCTCACAAAAGTCGCTACATGCATGTCGCCACACACAACTCAACACACACAACTTGACAGACGAAACTCGCCCTAAAACACACACAAGTCTGGTATTAGCCTTCAAAAATAAAAATCCGATTAATAAGCAGACAAACTACAAGAGCAACAAATGTACCATATAGGAAATACAGCAGCTGTCAGTCAGATGACCTGTCTATTATGTGTATGTGTGAGCTAATATATACTGCCAGGGGGAGGGCTTCCTGTTGGCTGGGGATTTATCAGGCTGCCAATTTATCTTACAAATACTGAGGTAAAAATACTGAGCAAATAACGTGTTAACGAGGTCTAATACAGGAGATCACACAGGTATATACTATATACAGGGGAGATGACACACAGATATATACTATATACAGGAGAGATGACACAGGTATATACTATATAGAGGAGGAGATGACATACAGGTACATACTATATACAGGAGGAGATGACATACAGGTATATACTATACACAGGAGGAGATGACACACAGGTATATACTATATACAGGAGCAGATTACCTACAGGTATATACTATATACAGGAGGAGATGACATACAGGTATATGCTATATATAGAAGATGACATACAGGTATATACTATATACAGGAGGAGCTGACACACAGATATATACTATATACAGGGGAGATGACACACAGGTATATACTATATACAGGAGGAGATGACATACAGGTATATACTATATATAGAAGGAGATGACATACAGGTATATACTATATATAGGAGATGACATACAGGTATATACTATATATAGGAGATGACAGGTATATACTATATATAGGAGGAGATGACATACAGGTATATACTATATACAGGGGAGATGACACACAGCAGGTATATACTATATACAGGGGAGATGACACACAGCAGGTATATACTATATACAGGGGAGATGACACACAGCAGGTATATACTATATACAGGGGAGATGACACACAGCAGGTATATACTATATACAGGGGAGATGACATACAGGTATATACTATATACAGGAGATGACATACAGGTGTATACTATATATAAGGGAGATGACAAACATGTATATACTGAGGTGAAAATGAGAGGTGTGAGGTGAAAATGAAAAGGTGTGAGTGCAAAATGAGAGGAGTGAGGGAAAATAGTGTAGTGATCGGAAAATGACAGATGTGAGGTCGAAATGACAAGTGTTAGGCGGGAATGAGAGGAGTGAGGGAGAAAATGAGAGGTGTGAGGGAGAAAATGAGATGTGAGGGGGAAAATTAAAGATGTGATTGGGAAAATGAGAGGCGTGATGGGAAAATAAGAGAAGTGACGTGCTATAACTAACCACAGATATTTACTATGCCCAGGCAACGCCGGGCTCTTCAGCTAGTTTAAAATAAAAATGTCCAGCCACTCTACCAAAGACAGAAAATGATCTCTAATAGTACACACATTAAAATGGAAAAGTTTAAGT
Source organism: Ranitomeya imitator (assembly GCF_032444005.1). Lineage (NCBI taxonomy): Eukaryota > Metazoa > Chordata > Amphibia > Anura > Dendrobatidae > Ranitomeya > Ranitomeya imitator. The sequence continues at coordinate 331,243,509 of NC_091287.1, read as the reverse complement.
AAAAAAAAATAAAATTGGACATAAATGTGTTTGTCTAAGAGCTAAATGACAAGAACTTGTTACTTTTGTTCAGTATTTACCTCTGGAGCGCAGCTTGACTCCCTTCTTCCGAAATGTTCAATGCTGGCCCCTACAGAGAGCTGGCAGAAAGGGCAAGATAACTATTTTCTGCTTCTCTGCCACATTGAGGTCAGGGCCAGCAAAGAAATCTGCAAGCGTGCATTTAAGTGCACAATTGCTATTATTAATATTATTATCAGCGCTTTACATACATTATCATCGCTATCCCCAATATAGCTCACAACCTAAATTTCCTACCTGTATGTTTGAGGAAACCCATGCAAACACATGGAGAACATAAAAAGTCCTTGCAGATGATGTTCTTGGTGGGATGTGAACCCAGGACCCCAGTGCTGTATATCAACAGTGCTAACCACTGAGCCACTAAGCTGTCTAAATACACGTTTATTCTGGATACTAAAAAGGATAGTCACACATTGTGATTTGTTACCCCCAAAATTTGAGGACTTCAAATCAGTTCCACTCAACAAAACATGATTGCGTGAAGACAAGAATAGGACGTCATCCTATGAAGATGGGAGGCCCTGGACCGGACCGCAACTCCCATCGGACCCGAACAGAACTGGGACTGCCCCTGGGTGAGCTTATCTACAGCATTCCAGAATTTGCTGAAGACAAGCCCCTGATGCTGGTGGGCTTAGCTCATCTTCTATTTTGGGGGTGACCGGTTCCCTTTAAAATTTCCAGTCATCGTACCTGTACTCAAAACATTGCCAAACACTGGCCTAGTCTGATGGTGCAATAGACAAAGTAATGGACAAAGAAGTGAGGAGATGTGAGCCCTAATTAAACTTACTGTAGTACATATATACTTGTTGAGAAATGACCGTGGTGCCTCAGCATTATTGGCCTGGGGAGAGAAGTATTCAACCTTTTGGATTTCAGCATTTTTCTGCCTTACTGGAATCACAGCTATATATTATCTTATCACTGCAGTGGCTCTCTTCCAGTCAATATCAATATGTCAAGGAGTGATTACAGCGCACCCACTGTGTAGATTGCAGTGACTGTAACAGGACTGGACTGGAAACAAGCGGCTGCAGGGAGAATAGAACTTCATTTTCTCCCTGTAGCTGCACCTCTACTAATGCAGTAAGACATTATTTAAACTATTCATCTAAAAATGACTAATATATCTGTAGGTAAGCAGAGTTGTTTTGAGGAGACAAGTTCCCTTTAACACTTTAGAACGAGTACGTGCAAAGGCCGAATAAAGAAAATGCTGGAGTATTAGCTTTAAGAATAATACATGAAGTATAAAATGATTAATGGGATGATTCATAAAGTAGCACATATATCTTTCCTAGTCATGAATCGACAAAATCTAATTTAGCTAATGACCCAAATCTCATTGTGTGTTTTACACTCAACCCTTTTCCCAGTGCCTGTCTACAGAAATATTATTTATATATTTTGTTGTTTTTTTTTTTTTTTTTTAAGGGAAAGAACCTTATATCACTCAAAGTGGTAACCAACAGAAAAAGATCACCCAATTCATCAATATGATAGATGATGTCATTAATCCTCAGTGAAAGCTTGATGCATTGGGCTTCCACTCTAACGTAATACAAGCATGTGCAAAACTGTCATCTGCCAGGATGCCTTCAGCCTCAGCTCATTTGGCTTCACTGAGAAAGTAGATCGGATCAGACATAAAAGTCAGACATGCTTCAAAACAAAGTTAATATGTTGCAATAAGTATATACCAATGCAGGATTCTGAAAAGACATAGTCAAACAGGATCTTCTAAAGAGCCAGGAATCATACTCATCCACCCATTTCCACAGAAAAAATACTATTAAGTAAATGTTATCTCATGGGGTTTCTCCTCGAGGTATTTAATAAAAGGTATTCATCCAGAGAACAGATTGCATGTGTATGAAAGGACACACCAGGAAAAACAAAAATACCATATAATATACTATAAAAAAAAAAATCTATGAACATGTGGTACACTACTGGTATTATGTGAAAACACCTTAATGGTAGAATCTTTGTATGCATCTTTATTCAAAGGCCGTAATATACAGGGTGATCCAAAAGTAGGTGGACAGAATAGGGTTATGAAGGGGGAGACTTATCAAACAGTAGATGGTGGCCCGATTCTAACGCATCGGGTATTCTAGAATATGTATGTAGAGAGCAGCCACATACTATATAGAACAGGCCACGTAGTACATAGCATACAAATAGTATGTGGCCTGTGCAATATAGTATGAGGCTGCTATATACATACATACATATTGTAGAATACCCGATGTGTTGTATATAACGCCAGCCCACGCAGTATCTAACACAGGCCACGTAGTATACAGCAGCCATGTAGTATATAACACTGCCCACATAGTATACAGCAGCCATGTAGTATATAGTACTGCCCACGTAGTATATAGCAGCTATGTAGTATATAGTACTGTCTACGTAGTATATAGCAGCCATGTAGCATATAGTACTGTCCACGTAGTATATAGCAGCCATGTAGTATATAGTACTGCCCACGTAGTATATAGCAGCCATGTAGTATATAGTACTGCCCACGTAGTATATAGCAACCATGTAGCCCACGCAGTATTTAGCAGTGTGGGCACATATCCCTGTTAAAAAAAAAAGAATTAAAATAAAAAATAGTTACATACTCACCCCTGGGATCCAACGGCGCTGTGGCGATGGGCGCGCGGCTGCCGCCATCTTCCGTTCCCAGGATGCATTGCGAAATTACCCAGAAGACTTAGCGGTCTAAGTCTTCTGGGTAATTTCGCAATGCATCGCTGGGAACGGAAGATGGCGGCAGGCGTGAGCAGTTCGGCGGAGTACGGAGGGTGAGTATAGCAGGTTTTTTGTTTTTTTATTATTTACTAGATGGCAGCCCGATTCTAAAGAATCGGGAGTAGTGTTGAGCATTCCGATACCGCCAGTATCGGGTATCGGCCGATATTTGCGGTATCGGAATTCCGATACCGAATTCCGATACTTCCCGCGTATCGGATACCGGAATCGGAAGTTCCCAGAATTCAAACTGAACGCAGCAGCCAATGAGGAATGATTGGAAGTGTGGGCACATCCTGTTTAGCATGGTGGGCATGTAAGTACTGGCAAAGCTTGGATTGGCTGCTGAAATGATGTCACTCTGCACTATAAAAAACGCTGCCGCCATTTTGCGCTCACTCTGCTGTGATTTCAGTTAGGGACAGGACGCTGTGTTCTAACTGAGGGCCAGTCGAGCTAGCTAATTGCTTTATTTTCCTTTCCAAAGGCTAATTTAGCAAAACGCTGTGTGTTCTTCACTGTTCACCTTGCTCTTGCCTTGCAGCGCTGTTTTAACAGCGTTCTGCAAGGTCTCTGTGTGTGTGTGTGTGTGTGTGTGCAGCTCACTCTGTAGTCTGTGTGCAGCCATATACCCGGTTGTATTCAGCTCAGGGGGGGTTCACACTGCCTCACACAGTTGTCCTTTTTTGCTCTTAGTGCAGCCTGCTGCACATTTTTTCTCAAATTTCCTATTAGTGTTTTTCCACCAGTCTCCAGCTCTATTGTGGAAAAACACTACATAGGATAACCTAGAGGGGGGTTTTTGGGCCTTGCAGCGCCGTTTACGCCTGTCTGCACGGTCTCCGTGTGAGCCCAGCTCGCCCTGTAGTCTGTGTGCAGCCATAGCCGGTTGGATTCAGCTCAGGGTTCGTTACTGGCTCATACCTAGAGAAAAATTTTACTTTTTTTCAAATAGTGCAGCCTGTTTAAAATTTGAAAAACAAAAATTCCTATTAGTGTCTTTCCACTCGTATCCAGCTAAATAGTGGAAAAACACTATATAGGATAACCTAGAGGAGGGTTTTTTGGCCTTGCAGCGCCGTTTACGGCTGTCTGCACGGTCTCTGTGTGAGCGCAGCTCGCCCTGTAGTCTGTGTGTAGCCATAGCCGGTTGCATTCAGCTCAGGGTGCGTTACTGCCTCATACCTTGAAAAACAATTTCTTTTTTTTCAAATAGTGCAGCCAGTTTAAAATTTGAAAAAAAAAATTCCTATTAGTGTCTTTCCACTCGTATCCAGCTAAATAGTGGAAAAACACTATATAGGATAACCTAGAGGAGGTTTTTTTGGCCTTGCAGCGCCGTTTACGGCTGTCTGCACGGTCTCCGTGTGAGCCCAGCTCGCCCTGTAGTCTGTGTGCAGCCATAGCCGGTTGGATTCAGCTCAGGGTTCGTTACTGGCTCATACCTTGAGAAAAATTTTACTTTTTTTCAAATAGTGCAGCCTGTTTAAAATTTGAAAAAAAAAAATTCCTATTAGTGTCTTTCCACTCGTATCCAGCTAAATAGTGGAAAAACACTATATAGGATAACCTAGAGGAGGGTTTTTTGGCCTTGCAGCGCCGTTTACGGCTGTCTGCACGGTCTCTGTGTGAGCGCAGCTCGCCCTGTAGTCTGTGTGCAGCCATAGCCGGTTGGATTCAGCTCAGGGTGCGTTACTGCCTCATACCTTGAAAAACAATTTCCTTTTTTTCAAATAGTGAAGCCAGTTTAAAATTTGAAAAAAAAAAATCCTATTAGTGTCTTTCCACTCGTATCCAGCTAAATAGTGGAAAAACACTATATAGGATAACCGAGAGGAGGGTTTTTTGGCCTTGCAGCGCCATTTACGGCTGTCTGCACGGTCTCCGTGTGATTTAAACTAGCTCTGTAGCCCGATCTGCACCAAAAAAAAGTTAAGTTCACCAAACACAACTTAACACTTGTGTAGGCCACATTTGAAAAATAATAAAGTTTAGTCCACAATTTACAACATTAGTGTTTCTTACACCTGTTAGGAGGAGCATTTCAGGAATAAGCACACTAAGGCCTTAGTACTTTTCTGCTTATCTTTATCTGTCAACCAAGATGAAGAGGGCAGGGAGTAAGGCACGTGGGCGTGGGCGCGGAGCAGGGAGAGGAGCAGGGAGAGGACGTGGTGATTCTGTGCCTGCTGCGGGCGCCGGTGACTCGTCGTCACTCAGTTTCAGCAGGGAACAGTCCTTCATGCGCAGCTTTGTCGGAGAGCGCCGTGCACCGCTGCTACGTGAAGACCAAATTGAAGCCGTTGTCGGGTGGATGGCAGCTAACGCCTCGGCATCGACTTCAGTTAGTGCCACATCCTCTCAGGCACAGAGCACTGGAGAGCAGCCATCTGTCTCTTCACCACCTGCAAAATTGGCCAGGCAGTCAGAGAGCCCAGGACAGGAGCCGTCTCTACTTCTGTTCTCTGAATCTCTTGGCTTGGAAACAGGGGGCCAGCCAAGCAGCATTGGAGAAATGGAAGAAGAGGCAGTGTGCAGTGATGCCCAAAAGCTTTATCTCTCTGACTCTGAAGAGGCAGGTGGGCCAGTGCCTCCGGTGACCACAGCGCAGTACGCATCTGATGATGAAACTCAGGTGCCGCTTTCTGATGCGTACTGTGCTGCCGAGACTACCCAGGAGGAGCAGTAGGTGGCAGAGGGTAGTGGAGATGATGAGGTCCTTGACCCATCGTGGCGTGAGGAACAGGAAGGTGGTGGGAGCAGCTCTGAGGAAGAGCTTCCCCTTACGGGCCAAAGAGGGAGAGGGAGGGGGAAGACTGCGGAGCCTGTAGCCTCCACTTTGGCACCCGTTAGGAGCCTGTCTCTTTCCAAAGCCAAAAAGGGCGCTCCCAAGACTTGCAGTGCCTGGTCCTTTTTTGACACAGTTGCAGATGACATTTGTTTTGTCAAATGCAAGCTGTGTCATCAGAAAGTAAAAAGAGGTAAAAGTGTCAGCAACCTCAATACCACAAATATGTGGAAACATGTGCGGAACAGGCACGCGGTGGAGTTACAGAAACACAGTGAAGACGTAGGCCAACCAACAGCGGCAGCTACCACCTCTTCATCTCGTGTTGCCTCTTCCTCCACTGTTGTCCAGAGACCTAGTGTAATTCCACCCACAGCACCACCTTCCCAGTCATCCTCACACTCCCAGTCTACTCTACAGCCATCGGTAGTCCAGGCATGGGAGAAAAGGCGGGCATTCTCGGCCAACCACCCCCGAGCACAGGCTCTGAATGCAGGCATTGCCAAACTGTTGTCCCTGGAAATGCTCTCGTTCAGGCTGGTGGAGACTGACAGCTTCCGTGACTTGATGGCATTGGCAGTCCCACAGTACAAGGTGCCCAGCCGCTTTTACTTCAGCAGGCAGGCTGTCCCTGCCCTGCACAGGCATGTTGAGGCAAACATAAAACATGCGCTACTGAACGCCGTCAGTAGCAAGGTCCACCTCACCACCGATGCGTGGACCAGTCAGCATGGACAGGGGCGATATGTTTCCCTCACTGCCCATTGGGTTAATGTTGTTGAGCCAGGTACAGATCGTGCGAGTGGCGCAGGACGTGTCCTGCCCACTCCAAGGATTGCAGGAATCCAGTCTGTACGCATCGACTCCTCCTCTTACACCAGTTCCTCAGATTCCTCTCTGCAGGATCCGTCACAGTCCACCTCCACATGGACCCGTGAACGTTTACCTATGACCGACATGAGCACAGCCGTGGCCAAACGTCAGCAGGCCGTCTTGAAACTAGTTTCATTGGGGCATCGAAGCCACACAGCGCAGGAGCTCTGGAATGCCATCAAGCAGGAGAGCGATGTGTGGTTACTGCCAGCGAATCTCCAGCCAGGCATGGTAGTGTGTGACAATGGCCGAAATCTGGTGGCAGCTTTGGCCCTTGGCAACCTCACTCACATCCCATGTCTGGCACATGTGCTCAATTTGGTTGTGCAGAGTTTTCTGAGGGACTATCCGGATCTTGATGCCCTGCTGCACAAGGTCCGCCTAGAGTGTGCTCACTTGCGGCGTTCCAGCTTGGCCAGATCCCGCATTGCTGCTCTGCAGCGCCGATTCCGCCTTCCGGAACACCGCATCATATGTGACCTACCTACCCGGTGGAATTCCACGTTACATATGTTGGAGCGGTTGTGTGAGCAGCAGCAAGCAGTTATGGAGTACCAGCTGCATCAGGCGCAAAGAAGTCGCAGTCAGCGCCGATCAGACTTCACAACCACAGAGTGGGCCACTATGAAGGACGTCTGCCAGGTTTTGCGTCCTTTTGATTATTCCACGCGGATGGCAAGTGCAGATGATGCACTAGTCAGCATGACTGTCCCCCTTATCTGCCTGCTTCAGCAAACTTTGCAAGGGTTAAGGGATGATGTGGTGGAAGAGGTGGAGGATGAGGAGTCACCTTTTCCATCAGCTTCTGGAGAGTCAGCGCCACGTGGTTCCTCACAAAGGGGTACGCAGGGGCCAATTTGTGAGGAGGATGAGGAGGAGTCAATGGAGGAGGAAGAGCTCCGTCCAGAGGAGGGAGCGACACAATTGTCCAGTGGTCAGTGTGTACAGCGAGGGTGGGGTGATGACGAGCGGGCAGAGATCATGTCTCAAGCAGGGGACAGCGTTTCTGGGCCAGTTGACACTCTGCAGCACATGGTGGATTTCATGCTGCAGTGCCTGAGAAACGACCGCCGCATCGACCACATTCTCAACATGCCTGATTATTGGGTGTTCACCCTCCTCGATCCTCGCTACCGGGACAACGTCCAAAACCTCATCCCTGCGTTGACCCGGGAGCGTAAATTGCGGGAGTACCACGACACACTGGTGAATTCCATCATCTTCTCCTGTCCAACTGAGAGGAGTGCTGCTAGTGCTTTACAAAGCAGCTCAGTGCGTCGAGGCAGTGGGGGAGTCTCTGCCCAAAGAGGGAGCAGAAGCAGTGCCTCTGCCCAAGGCAAGCCCAGTATGGCACAACTCTGGCACACTTTTGTGTGCCCGCCCCAAATGTCTACACCATCACCGGCGGCTCCAGTCAGCAGGAGGCAACGGTTCCGTCAGATTTTGACAGACTACATGGCTTGCCCTCTTACTGTACTCCCAGACGGCTCTTCCCCGTTCAAGTTTTGGGTCTCTAAGCTGGATACATGGCCAGAGCTAAGCCAGTATGCATTGGAGGTGCTGGCTTGCCCTGCGGCTAGTGTCTTATCGGAACGTGTCTTTAGTGCCGCAGGTGGTGTACTAACAGACCGTCGCATGCGACTATCCTCCGATAACGTTGACCGGCTTACTTTCCTGAAAATGAACCAGGCCTGGATCTCGCAGGAATTTGCCACTCCTCTGCCTGATTAAGTAATTGGGTGTCATCCAGGTCTCCTGCTGTGTTCATCTTTCTACCACCTGAACTGCTATTCCTGGGCTCCAACACCGCCAGTTGCGGCTCAGAAGTGCAGGCTGCACAGTAAAATCATACGACCCAGTGTTATTGGGTTTCAGTAACGTCAGCTGATCCCCAGCTGTGTAGCCGGCAATGTGTCCTGCGACCGCCACGCTGGCACAACAACCTAAATGTAAGGGAACCTGTCCCGCCCCCCCCCCCCGTCGTTTGTTACTGAAAGAGCCATCTTGTGCAGCAGTAATGCTGCACAAGGAAAAGGTAGCTCTTTTTTTTTAGCTCTTTGCACACGCAGAACTTAACACTTATAAAATGTGTTCACTGATACCGTTATACCGTCCCGGAGCTGGGACTTTCCTTCGTAATGTGACGCAGCACAGCCGTCATTCCTACCCCCTTGGTGCCATGCGCTGCCTCCTCAGCGTTGTTTTAAGCTGTCACGGAGCCTGCGCTGTTCTGTTATCCCTTGGGCATGCCCTATTTGCGCTGCCTGTCTTCTGACATAATTTGGTGTCAGGCTGGCTGCGCCTGTGCGGCCGCGCTGCCCGAGATCCTGCCTCGCAGTGTCTTCTGATTGAGTCACACTGCGGGCCTGGGATCCATGGGCATGCGCAGTGCATATCTTCCCCTCGGGCTCTCGCTCATTTCCCTCCGCCTTCTTTAGACTGTGCGCCGTCAGCTGATCCCTAGCATGCCACGGCCGTGACACTGCACAGTCTGAAGAAGAGGGAAGGAGGGTAGTGAGAGTCGAGGTTATGCACTGTGCATGCCCATGGTTCCAAGGCCCGCAGTGGGATTACGTTAGACGAGACTGCGAGGTGGGATCTGGAGCAGCGTGGACGCACAGGCACTGACAGCCTGACACCAAATTATGTCAGAAGACAGGCAGCGCTAATTGGGCATGGCCAAGGGCTAACAGAACAGCGCAGGCTCCGTGACAGCTTAAAACAACGCTGAGGAGGCAGCGCACGGCATCAAGGGGATAGGAATGACAGCTGTGCTGTGTCCCATTACGAAGGAAATTCGCACCTCCGGAACGGTTTAACGGTATAAAGGGACACATTTTTAGTGTTTACTTCGGTGTTTGCAAGGAGCATAATTAAAAGAGCAACCTTTTCCTTTTGCATCCTTAGTGCTGCACAAGATGGCTCTTTCAGCTACAAACGTCTTGGGGGGGGGGGGTTAAAGGTTCCCTTTCAACTTGCTCCAATCAGGCTTCGGCCTACACTCTGTTCCTCTGCTCCTCCTGCTGTCCCTGGGCTCTAACACCGACAGTTGGTGCCTGGAAGTGCTGTGTGCACAGTCAACAGTCGCTCCTCTGTTATTGGGGTTCAGTAACGTCAGCTGATCCCCAGCTGTGTGTGTGGCAATACCTCCAATCTGCTCCTCCTGCTGTCCCTGGGCTCTAACACCGCCAGTTGGTGCCTGGAAGTGCTGTGTGCACAGTCAACAGTCGCTCCTCTGTTATTGGGGTTCAGTAACGTCAGCTGATCCCCAGCTGTGTATCCGGCAACGTGTCATGCGACCGCCACGCTGGCACAACTAAAATGTAAGGGGACCTGTCCCCCCCCCCCCCCTAGGCGTTTGTTACTGAAAGAGCCACCATGTGCAGCACTAATACTGCACAAGGGAAAGGTCGCTCTTGAAATTATGCTCCTTGCAAACGCTGAACTACACACTCATGTAATGTGTCCCCTCACACCGTCCAACCGTCCCGGAGGTGGGACTTTCCTTTGTAATGTGACGCAGCACAGCCGTCATTGCTACCCCCTTGGCACCGTGCGCTGCCTCCTTAGCGTTGTTTGATTCCGTCATGGACCCTGCACTGTTATGTTATCCCTTGGCCATGCACAGTTTGCGCTGCCCGTCCTCTGACATCATTTGTTGTCGCCCTGGCTGCGCCTGTGCGTCCACGCTGCCCGAAATCACACCTCGCAGTGTCGTCTAATGTGATCCCACAGTGGGCCTGGTATCCATGGCCATGCGCAGTGCATATACTAGCCTCTCACTCCCCTTCTTCACGCTTCTTCAGACTAGGCGGCGTCAGCTGATCCCTAATAGCATGCCACGGCCGTGACGCCGCACAGTCTGAAGAAGCAGGAAGGAGGTGAGTGAGAGGCGATGATATGCACTGCGCATGCCCATGGATCCCTGGCCCGCAGTGGGACTACATTAGATGACACTGCAAGGTTGGATCTCGGGCAGCTTGGACGCACAGGCACTGCCAGCCTGACACCTACATGATGTCAGAAGACGGGCACCGCTAACTGTGCATGGCCAAGGGATAACATTACAGCGCGGGCTCCGTGACAGAACCAAACAACGTTGAGGAGGTGGCGCCCGGCACCAAGGGGGTTGGAATGACGGCTGTGCTGTGTCACATTACAACGGAAAGTCCCACTTCCGGGATGGTTTGACGGTGTGAGGGGACACATTATATGAGTGTGTACTTCAGCGTTTGCAAGGAGCATAATTTTCGGAGCCACCATTTTCCATGTGCAGTATTACTGCTGTACAAGATGGCTCTTTCAGCAACAAATGCCTGGGGGGGGGGGGGGGGGGGTTAAAGGTTCCCTTTCAACTTGCTCCACTGCAGGCTTCGGCCTACACTCTGCTCCTCTTTGATTCCCTGGGTTTCAACACTGTCAGTTGCCACCTGGAAGTGTTGTCTACACAGAAAAAACACTAGGTGATGTGTCAGTGGGGTTCAGCACCGCCAGCTGTTCCCCTGCTGTGTAGTCGGCAACGTGTCCAGCACAAGCCACGCTGGCACAACAGAACAAAAGCTGCCACCAGTGCAGGCTTCGGCCTACACTCTGCTCCTCTCCTCCTCCTGCTGACCCTGGGCTCAAACACCGCTAGTTTTTGCCCGGAAGTGCTAGCTGCACAGAGAAAAACACCAGCCAATGTGTTAGTGGGGTTCAGCAACGCCAGCTGTTCCCCTGCTGTGTAGCCGGCAACATGACCTGTAAACGCCACGCAGGCACATGAACTGAAATTAAAGGGAACCTGGCCCCACCCCCCCAGGTGTTTCTATGTATAACAGCCACCTAGTACAGCAGTACTGCTGCATTTGTACAAGGTGGCTGACTTTTTCTCCTTGCCCACGTGGAACTCAACACGTACAAAATGTGTCTCATTGAGACCATTCCACTGTCCCTGAGGTGTGACTTTCCTTTCTAATGATACGCAGCACCCCCCTTGGTAGCGTTTCCCGTCTTTTGTCATCATGGTTAGCTGGCTGCGCCTGTGCATCCGCTCTGCTAGAAACAACGCCCCTCGTTGTCATATTTATTTTGTCAGCGAGGGTGTGGTTTATGGGCACGAGCAGTGCATATGTTCGCCTGTCTTAACTCATCTCCTTCCGCCTTCTTCAGACTGTGCGGCCTCCTGGCCGTGGTAGGCGATAAGGGATCAGCTGAGGCCGCCCAGTCTGGAGCAGGTGTAAGGACATGTGTAAGCGGCAAACCTATTTACAGCACAAGGCCACGAATCCCAGCCACGCAGTGTGATTTTTTGAAAACACACTGTGGGTCTGGGATTCATGTCCATCGCTAACAGCAACGGCCGACATGAAATGAGGTCAGAAGACAGGAAGCGCTCACAGCGCATGGCCAAGGGATCACAATAGCGCAGACTCCTGTACAGCAAATAACAACGCTCAGGAATCTGCGCCCAGTACCTAGGTGCAAATTTTGACACCTGTGCTGCGTCTCCTTAAAAAGACAAGTCACGCCTCCACAACTGTCTGACAGTATAATGGGCTAAATAGTGTACGTGTTTTATTCAGCGTGTGCAAGGAGCAAACCAAATAGAGCAACCTTTTACTTGTGCAGCATTAATGCTGCACAAGGTGTGGCTCTTGTACCTTGCAACACCTGAGGGGGGTTAAAGGTAACCTTTGAAATTGGTTCAACTAGGCATCGGCCTACACTCTGCTCCTCTCCTGCTGACCCTGGGCTCAAACACCGCTAGTTTTTGCCCGGAACTGCTAGCTGCACAGAGAAAAACACCAGTCAATGTGTTAGTGGGGTTCAGCACCGCCAGCTGTTCCCCTGCTGTGTAGTCGGCATCGTGTCCAGCACAAGCCACGCTGGCACAACTGACCAAAAGCTGCCACCAGTGCAGGCTTCGGCCTACACTCTGCTCCTCTCCTCCTCCTGCTGACCCTGGGCTCAAACACCGCCAGTTTCTGCCCAGAAGTGCTAGCTGCACAGAGAAAAACACCAGCCAATGTGTTAGTGGGGTTCAGCACCGCCAGCTGTTCCCCCGCTGTGTAGCCGGCATCGTGTCCAGCACAAGCCACGCTGGCACAACTGACCAAAAGCTGCCACCAGTGAAGGCTTCGGCCTACACATTGCTCCTCTCCTCCTCCTGCTGACCCTGGGCTCTAACACCGCCAGTTTTTGCCCGGACATGCGAGCTGCACAGAGAAAAACACCAGTCAATGTGTCAGTGGGGTTCAGCAACGCCAGCTGTTCCCCTTTGGTACTACTGCGGGCCCCCCGACGAAGCTGTGGGCGAAACGCGCGTAGGGGCGCGTGTTGTGAACTATGGAAAAGGAAAAGGGTAAGATGGGGATATGGGACTAGTTCACTCTTTGTTTATTGTGGATGTGTTGAACTATAGGATATTTTCCTTTTACTTGATGTAATGTTCACAATCCATATAGCTGTGAGGGCATTGATTGAGCACTGAGCACTTTACTGTAGCCCTGTGGCAGCATCCTTTTTGTGTTACTAGGTCTTATGACCCCCATTATATCAATTCCCCCCCCCCCTCAGTTTTCCTATATCCGTGGTGCAACACTGTTTTTACTGCACCCATTCTCTATACTCAAATGTTTCTGTTTCTAATCTGTTAATATATCTGGATATTTTGTTTTTTGTATATTTTAGTGTTGCTTTAGATTGCACCAATAAACATATTATTTTATGGAACTATATATTTTTTGAGTCTATATACTTCATGTCCTTTGGTTAGTTTGTTCCCCTGCTGTGTAGCTTGCAACGTGACCTGCAAACGCCACGCAGGCACATGAACTGAAATTGAAGGGAGCCTGCCCCCCACCCCCAGGTGTTTCTATGTATAACAGCCACCTTGTACAGCAGTACTGCTGCATTTGTACAAGGTGGCTGACTTTTTGTCCTTGCCCACGTGGAACTCAACACGTACAAAATGTGTCTCATTGAGACCATTCCACTGTCCCTGAGGTGTGACTTTCCTTTCTAATGATATGCAGCACCCCCCTTGGTAGCGCTGCCCGTCTTTTGACATCATTGGCTGGCTGGCTGCGCCTGTGCGTCTGCCCTGCTCGAAACAATGCTCCTCGTTGTCTTATTTTGACTGCGAGGGTGTGATTGATGGGCACGAGCAGTGCATATCTTCACCTGTCTTAACTCATCTCCTTCCGCCTTCTTCAGACTGTGCAGCCTCATGGCCGCGGCATGCGAGAAGGGATCAGATGAGGCCGCCCAGTCTGAAGCAGGTGTAAGGACATGTGTGAGCGTCAAACATATTTACTGAACAAGGCCACGAATCACAGCACCGCAGTGTGATTTTTTGAAAAGGCACTGTGGGTCTGGGATTTATGGCCATCGTTAACCGCACCGGCCAACATGAAATGAGGTCATAAGACGGGCAGCTCTAACAGGGCATTGCCAAGGGATAACACAAGAGCGCAGACTCCTGTACAGCAAATAACAACGCTCAGGAAGCTGTGCCAAGCACCAAGGCGTTATTTGGGACACCTGTGCTGCGTCTCCTTAAAAAGCCAAGTCACGCATCCACTACAGTTTGACTGTAGAATGGGCTAAATTGTGTACGTCTTTCATTCAGCGTGTGCAAGTAGACAAATTAATAGAGCAACCTTTCACTTGTGCAGCATTAATACTGCACAAGGTGTGTCTCTTGTACTTTGTAACACCTGAAGGGGGGGTTAAAGGTAACCTTTGAAATTGGTTCAAATAGGCTTCGGCCTACACTCTGCTCCTCTCCTCCTCCTCCTGCTTCAACACGGGCTCTAACATCGCTAGTTTTTGACCGCAAGTGCTAGCTGCACAGAGAAAAACACACGCCATTGTGTTAGTGGGGTTCAGCAACGCCAGCTGTTCCCCCACTGTGTAGCCGGCAAAGTGTCCTGCAAACGCAACGCAGACACAAAGCTGCCTCCAGTGCAGGCTTCGGCCTACACTCTGCTCCCCCTGCTTACCCTTAGCTCCAACACCGCTAGTTGGGGCTCTAGGAAGACAATCTTTAATAGGCAACGCATCTGGGTTCCAGCACCGCCAGCTGGTTCTCGGCAGTGTTCTTGTCACAGGTACTCCCTCGTGCCAAGCCTGGTTTCAGCACCGTCAGCTGTTTCCGGGTTGTGTCAAGCTCACTGAGACGCCTATGCTTGCCCCGTCGTGGTGCGGTCGGGTTAGCCAACTCCAGGGTGCCTCCAGTTTAGGAGCTTCCTATGTGGGCTGCGTGAACTGGTAGTCAAGGCTGGTTCTGTAGTGCCAGTAGGCCCAGCTCCCCCTGTAGGACTGTTGGGGTTCGGTAACTGCGGCTGCCTCGCGGCCTAGCTGTTCTCTCCTCTCCTGTGGGCCTTGGGGTCCACCACCTGGTTCCAGCACCGTCAGCTGGTTCCGGGCCGAGCCTTTGGCTTAGGTGCCTCCTCCTGGGTATCCGGGTTCCGCCAACGTCAGGCGGTCCTTGGTAGTGCTTTTAAGCGCGGGCACCTACAGCTTAGTAACCGGGTTCCAGCACCGTCAGCTGGTCCTCGGTCGTGCCATTGGCTCTTGCACACTGGGGCAACGCATCTGGGTTCCAGCACCGCCAGCTGGTTCTCGGCAGTGTTTTTGTCACAGGTCAGGTACTCCCTCGTGCCAAACCTGGTTTCAGCACCGTCAGCTGTTTCCGGGGTGTGTCAAGCTCACTGAGACGCCTATGCTTGCCCCGTCGTGGTGCGGTCGGGTTAGCCAACTCCAGGGTGCCTCCAGTTTAGGAGCTTCCTATGTGGGCTGCGTGAACTGGTAGTCAAGGCTGGTTCTGTAGTGCCAGTAGGCCCAGCTCCCCCTGTAGGACTGTTGGGGTTCGGTAACTGCGGCTGCCTCGCGGCCTAGCTGTTCTCTCCTCTCCTGTGGGCCTTGGGGTCCACCACCTGGTTCCAGCACCGTCAGCTGGTTCCGGGCCGAGCCTTTGGCTTAGGTGCCTCCTCCTGGGTATCAGAGTTCCGCCAACGTCAGGCGGTCCTTGGTAGTGCTTTTAAGCGCGGGCACCTACAGCTTAGTAACCGGGTTCCAGCACCGCCAGCTGGTCCTCGGTCGTGCCATTGGCTCTTGCACACTGGGGCAACGCATCTGGGTTCCAGCACCGCCAGCTGGTTCTCGGCAGTGTTCTTGTCACAGGTACTCCCTCGTGCCAAGCCTGGTTTCAGCACCGTCAGCTGTTTCCGGGTTGTGTCAAGCTCACTGAGACGCCTATGCTTGCCCCGTCGTGGTGCGGTCGGGTTAGCCAACTCCAGGGTGCCTCCAGTTTAGGAGCTTCCTATGTGGGCTGCGTGAACTGGTAGTCAAGGCTGGTTCTGTAGTGCCAGTAGGCCCAGCTCCCCCTGTAGGACTGTTGGGGTTCGGTAACTGCGGCTGCCTCGCGGCCTAGCTGTTCTCTCCTCTCCTGTGGGCCTTGGGGTCCACCACCTGGTTCCAGCACCGTCAGCTGGTTCCGGGCCGAGCCTTTGGCTTAGGTGCCTCCTCCTGGGTATCCGAGTTCCGCCAACGTCAGGCGGTCCTTGGTAGTGCTTTTAAGCGCGGGCACCTACAGCTTAGTAACCGGGTTCCAGCACCGTCAGCTGGTCCTCGGTCGTGCCATTGGCTCTTGCACACTGGGGCAACGCATCTGGGTTCCAGCACCGCCAGCTGGTTCTCGGCAGTGTTTTTGTCACAGGTACTCCCTCGTGCCAAACATGGTTTCAGCACCATCAGCTGTTTCCGGGGTGTGTCAAACTCGCTGAGACGCCTATGTTTGCCCCGTCGTGTTGCAGTCGGGTTAGCCAACTCCAGGGTGCCTCCAGTTTAGAAGCATCCTATGTGGGCTGCGTGAACTGGTAGTCAAGGCTGGTTCTGTAGTGCCAGTAGGCCCAGCTCCCACCGGAGGACTGTTGGGGTTCGGTAACTGCGGCTGCCTCGCGGCCTAGCTGTTCTCTCCTCTCCTGTGGGCCTTCGGGTCCACCACCTGGTTCCAGCACCGTCAGCTGGTTCTCGGCAGTGTCTTTTGCTCTTGTACCTTCTGCTCCCCATCCTGGTTCCAGTACCGTCAGCTGGTTCCGGGCAGAGCCTTTGGCTTAGGTGCCTCCTTCTGGGTATCCAAGTTCCACCAACGTCAGGTGGTCCTTGGTAGTGCTTTCAGGCACGGGTACCTCCTGCTTAGTAACCGGGTTCCAGTAACGTCAGCTGGTCCTCGGTAGTTCCATTGGCTCTTGAACCTTCGGCTACCCATCCGGGTTCCAGTACCGTCAGCTGGTTCTCGGTAGTGTCTTTTGCTCTTGTACCTTCTGCTCCCCATCCTGGTTCCAGTAACGTCAGCTGGTTCCGGGCAGAGCCTTTGGCTTAGGTGCCTCCTCCTGGGTATCCGAGTTCCGCCAACGTCAGGCGGTCCTTGGTAGTGCTTTTAAGCGCGGGCACCTACAGCTTAGTAACCGGGTTCCAGCACCGCCAGCTGGTCCTCGGTCGTGCCATTGGCTCTTGCACACTGGGGCAACGCATCTGGGTTCCAGCACCGCCAGCTGGTTCTCGGCAGTGTTCTTGTCACAGGTACTCCCTCGTGCCAAGCCTGGTTTCAGCACCGTCAGCTGTTTCCGGGTTGTGTCAAGCTCACTGAGACGCCTATGCTTGCCCCGTCGTGGTGCGGTCGGGTTAGCCAACTCCAGGGTGCCTCCAGTTTAGGAGCTTCCTATGTGGGCTGCGTGAACTGGTAGTCAAGGCTGGTTCTGTAGTGCCAGTAGGCCCAGCTCCCCCTGTAGGACTGTTGGGGTTCGGTAACTGCGGCTGCCTCGCGGCCTAGCTGTTCTCTCCTCTCCTGTGGGCCTTGGGGTCCACCACCTGGTTCCAGCACCGTCAGCTGGTTCCGGGCCGAGCCTTTGGCTTAGGTGCCTCCTCCTGGGTATCCGAGTTCCGCCAACGTCAGGCGGTCCTTGGTAGTGCTTTTAAGCGCGGGCACCTACAGCTTAGTAACCGGGTTCCAGCACCGTCAGCTGGTCCTCGGTCGTGCCATTGGCTCTTGCACACTGGGGCAACGCATCTGGGTTCCAGCACCGCCAGCTGGTTCTCGGCAGTGTTTTTGTCACAGGTACTCCCTCGTGCCAAACATGGTTTCAGCACCATCAGCTGTTTCCGGGGTGTGTCAAACTCGCTGAGACGCCTATGTTTGCCCCGTCGTGTTGCAGTCGGGTTAGCCAACTCCAGGGTGCCTCCAGTTTAGAAGCATCCTATGTGGGCTGCGTGAACTGGTAGTCAAGGCTGGTTCTGTAGTGCCAGTAGGCCCAGCTCCCACCGGAGGACTGTTGGGGTTCGGTAACTGCGGCTGCCTCGCGGCCTAGCTGTTCTCTCCTCTCCTGTGGGCCTTCGGGTCCACCACCTGGTTCCAGCACCGTCAGCTGGTTCTCGGCAGTGTCTTTTGCTCTTGTACCTTCTGCTCCCCATCCTGGTTCCAGTACCGTCAGCTGGTTCCGGGCAGAGCCTTTGGCTTAGGTGCCTCCTTCTGGGTATCCAAGTTCCACCAACGTCAGGTGGTCCTTGGTAGTGCTTTCAGGCACGGGTACCTCCTGCTTAGTAACCGGGTTCCAGTAACGTCAGCTGGTCCTCGGTAGTTCCATTGGCTCTTGAACCTTCGGCTACCCATCCGGGTTCCAGTACCGTCAGCTGGTTCTCGGTAGTGTCTTTTGCTCTTGTACCTTCTGCTCCCCATCCTGGTTCCAGTAACGTCAGCTGGTTCCGGGCAGAGCCTTTGGCTTAGGTGCCTCCTTCTGGGTATCCGAGTTCCGCCAACGCCAGGCGGTCCTTGGTAGTGCTTTTTAGCACGGGTACCTCCTGCTTAGTAACCGGGTTCCAGTAACGTCAGCTGGTCCTCGGTAGTTCCATAGGCTCTTGAACCTTCGGGTAGCCATCCGAGTTCCAGTTCCATCAGCTGGTTCTTGGCATTTTCTCAGCCTTCTTGTACCTTCTGCTACATTTCCAAGTTTAAGACCCTAAAGTCGATGACCCGGAAGACCACCCCGATGACGACGACCCGGAAGACCACCCCGATGACGACGACGACGACCCGGAAGACCACCCCGATGACGACGACGGAGACGACGACGGCTGAGACGACGACGGCGGAGACGACGACGGCGGAGATGACGACACTGGAGACGACGACCCTGGAGACGACGACATGGAAGACCGAGAAGCAGAAGAACAAGAGGCTGCAGAACAAAGAGCAGAAGAACATTAAGCATAAGACTTAATATCAGAGCAAAAGATATTATCTAAATTATATGCAGAAGAAGACTAAGCAGTGTATGGGGGTGAGTCCGTTCCTCCTCGTGGTGCCCCTGGATAAAGCCTGATGCTGCAGGCCAAACTGAACGCGGACAAATGTAACTTTTGTGACTGGCAGAACGGAAGGTGTAATCTTCCAACTTTTATAGATAACAACTATGGGAATGCCTGTCACAAATGAGAATATGATGAAGAAGTAGAATAGGAAGAATAATAACAGTGGAATAAAAAGAATATGTAGAATAGGAAGAATAATAATAGTTGAATAAAATGAATATGAAGAATGTAATAAAAAAAAAATAGGTAGAAGATGAAGAAGAAGATGAATAAGGTGAAGAAGAAGTTGATGTCAAAGATGCTGATGATGATGAAGATGAAAGTGTGGGAAAAGTAAAAAAAAAAAAAGAAAAAAAAGAAGGGGAAGGGCGTGGAATAGTGAAACATCAATATCTGACAAAATAAAAAAAAATTTACATACTCAATATCTTTTTCACTCCGAACGTCTTTAAAAAAAAACAAAAACATGCTATTCTATTTGATTGGGCTAAACCTCATTGCCTTTAATGTCTCCGCCACCTCCCACAATACATCCTACATTATTCTTAGTTGTTTTCCTTGATGTAGAATGAACCTACAAGGAAATAAAGGGTTTATTTTAATTCCGATATTTTGGTCCCATTGACTTGCATTGGGATCGGGTATCGGTATCGGCGATATCCGATATTTTTTGAATATCGGCCGATCCCAACCGATACCGATACTTTCCGATATCGGAAGGTATCGCTCAACACTAATCGGGAGTCTAGAATCCATATATACTTTATTTATTCAAATGTAAGAATAACACAATTAATAAATAATAGTAAGAAAGAACAAAAATAATAGGCAGTATATGGAGAAAACACCAAACAAAAGTTCAAAATTGGTGTGAAAATGTCACTGAACCACTTCACAACTAAATATATATAGTTTTGGTAAATGGTATTATCATTTTTTTGACGAAATTCGGCAGGAGCTTGAAGAGCAACGTCACTGGGCCCGCCTCCACGCAGTAGAAACTTGCTGTGAGGTAAAAATTCAAAAATCACACCAAAATGGCGGGCGGAGTGTGTCACAGTACGGCACGTTTCTGATTGGTCGCTCGCAGCAGGCGGCAACCAGTCAGACACTGGACACTGTTGACGTCACTTATCTCCGGACATTAGCTCCGGACATTAGCTCCGGACAAAGCCACGGAAGTTGGCACAAATTGCAGGAAGTAGTATTCTAGGCAATTATATATTAGACTAGATGGCAGCCCGATTCTAAAGAATCGGGAGTCTAGAATCCATATATACTTTATTTATTCAAATGTAAGAATAATACAATTAATAAATAATAGTAAGAAAGAACAAAAATAATAGGCAGTATATGGAGAAAACACCAAACAAAAGTTCAAAATTGGTGTGAAAATGTCACTGAACCACTTCACAACTAAATATATATAGTTTTGGTAAATGGTATTATCATTTTTTTGACGAAATTCGGCAGGAGCTTGAAGAGCAACGTCACTGGGCCCGCCTCCACGCAGTAGAAACTTGCTGTGAGGTAAAAATTCAAAAATCACACCAAAATGGCGGGCGGAGTGTGTCACAGTACGGCACGTTTCTGATTGGTCGCTCGCAGCAGGCGGCAACCAATCAGACACTGGACACTGTTGACGTCACTTATCTCCGGACATTAGCTCCGGACATTAGCTCCGGACAGGAAGTTGGCACAAATTGCAGGAAGTAGTATTCTAGGCAATTATATATTAGATAACATTACATTTTTTACTATTGATGCCGCATAGGCAGCATCAATAGTAAAAAGTTGGGGACACACCGGGTTAATAGTGGCGGTAACGGAGTGCGTTACCCGCGGCATAACGCGGTCCGTTACTGCCGGCATTAACCCTATGTGAGCGGTGACTGGAGGGGAGTATGCGGGCAACGGGGAAAGACAGTGGGGAGGAAGGAGTGGTTATTTTCTTCCGGGCTGTGCCCGTTGCTGATTGTTCGCTGTTTTGCCGTGACCAATTAGCGACTTGAATTCCATGACAGAGGCCGCGGCCAATGAATATACATGACAGACAGAAAGACGGAAGTGACCCTTAGACAATTATATAGTAGATGGTGTAAAGTGAAACTGATTCAGTTGCCCTTAGCAACCAATCAAATTCCACTTTTCAATCTTCACAGACTCTTTGGGAAATGAAACGTGGAATCTGATTGGTTGCTAAGGGCAACCAAATCTGTTTCACAGATAAATCTCCCCCAAATCTGTTTTCTTTTCAGATAATTCACATAACCCATAAAGCCAAATAATTTAAATACAGATCAAAGAAAATGGATTTTAAAAGAGTATTGGAAATCTCAAAATGCTGAAACAGTTAGAGCAAATTGGGTTGAAACATTTGGTACTCAAGCCCCAAAAATACAAACCATTTACCGCATTCGTGACAAATTCGATGCCACTGGCTCAATCCTTCATGCTCCAAAAACTGGTCGACCCAAAACAGCCTGTACAGAAAATAATAAACAACTTGTTGCTGAAACATTTGCTCAGAGTCCAAAAAATTCACCAGAAGAGTCTCTTTAGAATTGGGAATTTCACGAGCTTCCATCACGCGAATCCTGAAATCTATTGGGTGGAAAGATTGTCGTCCACATCTACCGTATTTTCCGGTGTATAAGATGACTTTTTAACCCCTAAAAATCATCCAAAAAGTCGGGGGTCGTCTTATACGCCAAGTACGGCTGCAGGGAGCAATCCTGGATGGTTCCCAGGGTCTGAAGGAGAGGAGACTCTCCTTCAGGCTCTGGGACCCATAATCATGTAAAAAATAAATAATAAAAAATATGTATATACTCACCCCTCTGACGGACCCTGGCTCTCAGCGGTGCAAGCGTCTGCCTCCGTTCCTAAGAATGCAGTGAGTGAAGGACCATGAGTATATCCATATTTTTTATTTTTATTCTTTATTTTTTACATGAATATGGATCCCAGGGCCTGAAGGAGAGTCTTCTCATCTCCAGACCCTGGGAACCATAGACACTGCACATGCCATATAAGATGACTGGGCGTATAAGATGACCCCCGTCTTATACGGCGGGTATATCCTAAATTCCATATTTTAGCTCATCAAGAGTGTGCAAAGCAGTCATCAAAGCAATAGGTGGCTACTTTGAAGAACCTAGAATATAAGACATAATTTCAGTTTTTTCATTCTTTTTTGTTATATATATATAATTCTGCATGTGTTAATTCATAGTTTTGATGCCTTCAGTGTGAATGTACAATTTTCATAGTCATGAAAATACAGAAAAATCATTAAATGAGAAGGTGTGTCCAAACTTTCGGTCTGCACTGTACATGAACACATATCTAATATATAAAGCTGAATGTGTGTGTGTGTGTGTATGTATGTCCGGGATTGGCATCTGCACCGTCGCAGCTACAGCCACAAAATTTTGCACAGTCACACGTCTGGACCCCGAGAGCGTCATAGGCTATGTTGTGAGGCGAAATTATAACCCCGCGCGTTACAATTCACCAAACAATTTTGCCCCTATCTACATAATGGGGAAAAAAGTGAAAGGAAAAGTGTTGGAGGGGTCGCAGCTACATCCACAAAATTTTGCAGTCACACGTCTGGACACTGAGAGCGTCATAGGCTATGTTGTGAGGTGAGAGTGATGGCGCCAAAGAGTATATACCGCACAGTTGCTAAGGTGGGGCCCCGACATGGGATACTCACCACACACGAGGATATGAACACACACACAAAATGCGCCACACACTACCACGTGCTTGAACACATATTACCCTCAGCACATATTTCACCACAAATACACCAACCTCGCCACATAAAAGTCGAAACACAAAAGTCGCCACTCAAAACTCGCCACGCGCAGAACTCGCCACATGCAAAAACTAGGCTCTTGCAAAACTCGCCACAAGTGCAAAACTCACCTCATGGAAAACTCGCCACACGCAAAACTTGCACACGCAGAAAAATTGCCACATGCACAAAAGTTGCAACACATGCAAAAGTTGCCTCACACAAAACTTGCACATACTCAAAAGGCACCACACATAAAACTCGCCATGCACAAAACTTGCTGCACGCAACTTGCTACACTAACCTGTTACATGCAACTCGACACACAAAAAGTTGCTACACGCATGTTACCACACAAAACTCATCTCACAAAAGTCGCTACATGCATGTCGCCACACCCAACTCAACACACACAACTTGACAAACGAAACTCGCCCTAAAACACACACAAGTCTGGTATTATCCTCCAAAAATAAAAATCTGATTAATAAGCAGACAAACTACAACAAATGTACCATATACATACGGCAGCTGTCAGTCACATGACCTGTCACATGACCTGTCTATTATGTGTATGTGTGAGCTAATATATACTGCCAGGAGGAGGGCTTCCTGTTGGCTGGGGATTTATCAGGCTGCCAATTTAGCTTACAAATACTGAGGTAAAAATACTGAGCAAATAACGTGTGAACGAGGTCAAATACAGGAAGAGATGACACACAGGTATATACTATATAGAGGAGGAGATGACATACAGGTACATATATATACAGGAGGAGATGGCATACAGGTATATACAGGAGGAGATGACACAGGTATATACTATATACAGGAGCAGATGACCTACAGTTATATACTATATACAGGTGGAGATGACATACAGGTATATGCTATATATAGAAGATGACATGCAGGTATATACTATATACAGGAGGAGATGACACACAGATATATACTATATACAGGGGAGATGACACACAGATATATACTATATACAGGAGGAGATGAAATACAGGTATATACTATATATAGGGGAGATGACAGCAGGTATATACTATATACAGGGGAGATGACATACAGGCATACTATATACAGGAGATGACATACAGATGTATACTATATATAAGGGAGATGACAAACATGTATATACTGAGGTGATGAGGTGAAAATAAGAGGTGTGAGGTGAAAATGAAAAGGTGTGAGTGCAAAATGAGAGGAGTGAGGAAAAATAGTGGAGTGATCAGAAAATGACAGATGTGAGGTTGAAATGACAAGTGTTAGGGGGGAATGAGAGGAGTGAGGGAGAAAATGAGAGGTGTGAGGGAGAAAATGAGAGATGTGAGGGGGAAAATGAAAGATGTGATTGGGAAAATGAGAGGCGTGATGGGAAAATAAGAGAAGTGAGGTGCTATAACTAACCACAGATATTTACTATGCCCAGGCAACGCCGGGCTCTTCAGCTAGTATACACATATATTTACACACAGACATACACACATATTTACATGCACATACAGTACATATTTACTGTATTTTTCGGACTATAAGACGCACCGGACCATAAGGTGCACCCCAAATTTGGGGTGAAAATTGCAGAAAAAAAGATTTTTTATAAGATGGGGTCCGTCTTATTGTCCGAATTTACAGTATCTTACCTGAGGGCTGGTGGTGGCAGAGCAGGGTCACAGGAGGCAAGGTGTTGGCAGAGGTGGGGTGATGCTGGGATGAGGAGGTGCTGGGATGAGGAGGTGCTGGGATGAGGAGGTGCTTGGATGAGGAGGTGCTGGGATGAGGAGGTGCTGGGATGAGGAGGTGCTGGGATGAGGAGGTGCTGGGATGAGGAGGTGCTGGGATGAGGAGGTGCTGGGATCAGGAGGTGCTGGGATCAGGAGGTGCTGGGATCAGGAGGTGCAGGGATCAGGAGGTGCAGTGAGAGGGGTCCCAGGCTTACCGTGCAGGCAATGCAGGCTTACCGTGGCGGCAGAGGTGCGGTGGCAGAGGTGCGGTGGCAGAGGAGGCGCAGTAAGCGGGGTCCCTTTCCCCGGTATGGTGATGCAGCAGCCCGGTAAGCAGCAGAGCCAGGTGAATCCTGTTGTTATCGGTGGGGGCAGCCATCTTCCTGAGGCCGCGCGTGCGCAGATGGAGCGCTCTGCTTCCCGGGGCTTCAGGAAAATGGCCGCCGCGATCTCCATCTGCGCACGCGCGGCCTCCCGCGGCCATTTTCCTGAAGCCCCGGGAAACAGAGCGCTTCATCTGCACACGCGCGGCCTCAGGAAGATGGCTGCCCCCACCGATAACAACAGGATTCACCTGGCTCTGCTGCTTACCGGGCTGCTGCATCACCATACCGGGGAAAGGGACCCCGCTTACTGCGCCTCCTCTGCCACCGCACCTCTGCCACCGCACCTCTGCCGCCACGGCAAGCCTGCATTGCGACTATTAGACGCACCCCCCATTTTCCCCCCTTTTTTGGGGGGGAAAAAGTGCGTCTTGTAGTCCGAAAAATACGGTACATAGACATACATACTATAATATATATATACACATATACGTAAATATATATATATATTTATATATATATATATACATATACAAAGTGGGGAAAATTAAGCATTTCATATACTGCAAATTTTGCAAGTTTTCCCACCTACAAACAATGTAGAGGACGGTAATTTTTTATTGTAGGTAAACTTCAACTGTGAGAAACAGAATCTTAAAAAAAAAAAAAAAATCACAGTAGAAAAACAGAACTTAATATTTGGATGGAAACCTTTGTTTGCAATTACAAAGGTCAGACATTTCCTGTAGATCTTGACCAAGTTTGCATATACTGCAGCAGGGATTGTGGCCCACTTCTCCATACAGATCTTCTCCAGATTTTTCAGGTTTTGGGGCTGTTGCTCGGCAACACTGAGTTTCAGCTCCGTCTAAGGATTTTCTATTGGGTTTAGGTGTGGAGACTGGCTAGGCCACTCCAGGACTTTGAAATGCTTCTTATGGAGCCACTCCTTAGTTGACCTAGCTGTGTGTTTCGAGTCATTGTCATGCTGGAAGACCCATCCACGACCCATCTTCAATGATCTTACAGAGGGAAGGAGATTGTTGGCTAAAATCTCGTGATACATGACCCCATCCATCCACCCTTCAATACTGTACAGTCATCCTGTGACCTTTGCAGAAAAACACCCCCCCATACTCTTGGGATGGTGCTCTTGGGGTTGTACTCATCGTTCTTCATCCATTCACGGTGAGTGGAGTTGATGCCAAAAATATTTTGGGGTTATCTGACCACATGACCTTCTCCCACGCCTCTTCTGAATCATTCTGATGGTCATTGACGAACTTCAAACGGGCCTGGATATGTACTGGTGTGAGCAGGGGGGCCATGCTTGCCCTGCAGGACTTTAATCCAGACAGAGGTGTTGGGTACTAACATTCATGCTTAAGACTGCGGTCCCAGCTCTTCAGGTAATTGACCAGGTCCTCCCATGTCGTTCTGGGCTTTCCTGACCTTTCTCAGAATCATCCTTACTCCATGACCCGAGAAAATGCATGGAGCCCCAGACAGAGGAAGACTGACTGTCATCTTGTGTTTCTTCCATTTTCTAATAATTGCGCAAACAGTTGCTGCCTTCTCACCAAGCTGCTTGCCTAATGAATGCAGAGTAGAAAGGCTTCTTAAAGAGAAACTAACAGGTCTGAGAGAGCCAGAATTCTTGCTGATTGGTAGGTGATCAAACACTTATTTCATGTAATAAAATGCAATTGAAAAATGTTAAAAAATCATACAATGTGATTTTCTGCTTTTTACTAGATTCTGTCTCTCACAGTTGAAGTTTACCTACAATAAAAATTACAGACCTCTCCATTCTTTGTAGGGGAGAGAACTTGCAAATACTTATTTTCTGTCACGCTGGGTGAGGAAGAAGCTAGGTGTACAGCAATGGTAAGAGGGTCGCGGAGCCCAAACACTAGGAAAAGGGGGAAGTGGAGGCCCCTAGACAGATCTGATAATCTGCATGCTCTAACATCCCTAAATAGGTTCCACACCTACCATCGAGAAGAAACCTGATCCCTTACTGTCCCTAGCGACAGGCTCTTGATAAAGAAAGAACGAGGTGAGATCTAGTCAGCCCCCAATACAACTAAAAACAAAGCAGGAAGACAAAAGAGGGAATACATTTAGCTTGCGATGACACAAGAGAGCTCACACCACCAATCCTCCAAGAGGTTCCAAGAAGAAACTAGTAGACTACTAGTACTTTCAACAGACAGAGGCAAATAGAGCTATCACCGATGCCTTGCTGAAGCGATTAAAGGTATTTAAACATCCAGCAAGGGTGTGTTAATTAGCAACAGACAGTGGAGATCACCACTAGGTCCTAGAGGGAGAAGGTTATCACTCCACAGCAGAGATGCATGATATTGATCCTGCAAAGCCAAGCACAATGACCTTATACAGCCGGATCCAGAATGACTTTCACACCTGATAAATATAAATATATACACATACACACACGCATGAGATTTTCTTCTTTCTCAAAGTGGTAGCGCAATGTGTCTTATATCAGAAATTTCAACCTACTAGTGCTAGATCTTCCATATTGAAACATAGACAAGTATTCACATTTCACTGACAACCACACTTTATCTCGGATTCTTCATGAATATAGATGTAAAAGGCAGTATTTCAAAACTACAGCCATTTCACAGTCTGTTCTGTCTTTTAATATATTAACACAGATTTTTGTTTTTTTTTACAAGTCATAAGTAGGCACTGGCGGTCCACTAGAAAAAAAAGTCATCTCAGTCACTAAAAGCATTAAATAAGAAAACTAAAGGTACCGTCACACTAAGCGACGCTGCAGCGATACCGACAACGATGTTGATCGCTGCAGCGTCGCTGTAGAGCTGTCACACAGCGACCAACGATGCCGGTAACCAGGGTAAACATTGGGTTACTAAGCGTAGGGCCGCGCTTAGTAACCCGATGTTTACCCTGGCTACCAGCGTAAAAGTAAAAAAAAAACAAACACTACATACTTACCTTCAGCTGTCTGTCCCCAGCGCTCTGCTTCCTGCACTGGCTGTGAGCACAGCGGCCGGAAAGCACAGCGGTGACGTCACCGCTCTGCTTTCCGGCTGACCAGCGCTCACAGCCAGTGCAGGAAGCAGAGCGCCGGGGACAGACAGCAGAAGGTAAGTATGTAGTGTTTGTTTTTTTTACTTTTACGCTGGTAACCAGGGTAAACATCGGGTTACTTAGCGCGGCCCTGCGCTTAGTAACCCGATGTTTACCCTGGTTACCAGTGAAGACATCGCTGAATCGGCGTCACACACGCCGATTCAGCGATGTCTGCAGGGAGTCCAGCAACGAAGTAAAGTTCTGGACTTTCTGCAGTGACCAACGACATCAGAACAGGATCCTGATCGCTGCTGCGTGTCAAACTGAACGATATCGCTAGCCAGGACGCTGCAACGTCACGGATTGCTAGCGATATCGTCCAGTGTGACGGTACCTTAACACTGTGCTGTGCTTAGATTGACTTTTAAAGTTGAAGATAAGATAAAAAGGTGAAAAACTACACTTCGTAGAGTGTATATTTATACATTTACAACTGTCAATATCATGTTATTGCCCAAGTTCACTTATTGTTGGTTTACAGGATGAATTCTTTAGAGTCATGGAGCAGAAACCATTAAAGGTTTTGTTTTTCGACTGGCAAGAAGCATAGAAGTCTAATAGGCAAGTTAAGTGACTGCCTGTGGGCTGAGGATTGCACAACTGGGATTACAGTATGATCAAGAAAGCAAGAGGATACACAAAAAAAGACCCTGAAACCCATGTCTTTCAAAACGCCGATAAGCAAAGAATCTATTTCAAGATCCTTTTATCACTTAGTATTTTCCCAAGATGTTAAACTATTTATCCCTTGAATGGATTTAGCCACTCTGCCTCATTGGTCTTTTCCCCATAAGTCTCCGATGAGGATTTCCATCAAAGGCTACTTGTTCTAACATTGCATTAGATGGGTATTGTCCAAGCACATGGCCTGAGCCATTAAGACATCCTTGCTGCAGACTGGATGAACAGTTACAGAAATAACTCATGCTTGTAATTCCATAAAGTTGTCGCTGTTTGGCTATGATGGAAGAGGATCAGTATCCACTTCTGACACCATCACTTAAAAGAACACTCCAGGCAATACCGATACAGCAATACCTAGTTTACAGCCTGCAGTGCATGACATATAGATTCAGAGAACAGCAAAATATACCCTTGAGCCATGTATCACCCTCTCAGCTTCGCCTGGAGTGCTCCTTTAATTAGTACACATGTATGATCTGTCCGACAGTAGAATAATGGTGGCACCAAAACACAACAGGAAGTGCTTCAGGTCTAAAAAGTCTGGCACAAAACAGTCGATTTTAGTCACACTAGTTTAACTTTGTATTCATTAGGCTTAATTCATCCAAAAGAAAAGCATAAAGTAGGCTTCTCCTCTGTGCTTGCAAAAAAACACTGCATGTGTGGATTTTGCCTTCATGGCTTTTATTTTAATATATCCACATAATATTAGTTTTGTTGCGCTCTATTATTTTAGTTATAATAAAATAAACGACAATACACTAAAAACGCTACTTGTTTCATTATATAAAATGCATTTTCAGGAACTTGCCACAAAAATGAGATATCTTGAAGAAGGACCAGGACAATGAATATGGTCCTTACCAGGGTTCTTTTTTTTTTCTTTAGATCATAAGTACACAACAGACACAAAAATGCACTTCCCTATTTCTTTGAAAACTGCATCAAACCTGTATGGAAGACATTTCATTTACAAAAAAAATGTTGTTGTTTTTTTAATCCAGCCTTCAAGAAGAACTTCCACCATATTTTTCATGCTGAACTGGAACTATATAAGAATGCCTGCAGAGCATAATAAAATATTTTTTAAAATGTATTATTGTCAAATTTCATCTCTCTGTTGCGGAGATATTAGCACTCAAATATTTTGTACCTAATTAGTTAATTTTTGTTAAGGGGTGTGTAATTTTGCCTCCTGTATAACACTGACCAATCATAAGCAGGTAACATGGAAATGCAGAGAGATAGGTGGTATTATCAGGGTCACATGACCAGAGAACACAAGTCCTGATAGATTAGAGTGTACAGCTTAAATATGCACTGAAGGTACATTACACAGCCCACAAGTGTGACGCTATTTACTCCAGTTGATAGACAAATATTTCCCATTGTGTAGCACTTCTTAGTGCAAACTTAGATTAAACAGTCATCAGAGCCACTCGATCTATCAAAGTTTTGCACGCGGTTTAATTAAGACTTTCTTGTCACGACTCCACCACTCACGGTGTCCTAGGGACAACTCAGCGGCTCTATAGAATCAGGGGCATGCTGGGCTATCAGTATTGTGAGTGACATCCCAGCCACCCAATCTGGCCAGACATGCTGGGATTCCTCCAGGTGTCATCCGCTCAGGGTGATTACTTGCCTATTTAGCTTGCTGACAATGATCAGACCAATGCCAGTCGCAGCTGTGCTCCGTGGCGTGTGTGCATTGCGCTTTAGAGTTCTGCTACTTCTATCTTTGTTCCTTTACCTCGGACTTTGCATTTTGACCATTCTTTTGTATTGCCCCTTTGCCTTTGACATACTCTGACCTTTGATGCATGACCTTAGACTTTGCCTTCTGACTATTCTTTTATCTTACCCTTTTGCCTTTGATGTTCTCTCCTGGTATTTGCCTCCCTTGTCTCACGGCTTGCCCGGGACATGTGGCTCAGAATCTCATCTCTAATCTAAGTTTGTGCCATCTTTTAGCTTACCTTGCACTATAAATTTGAGACAAAATGTTGTGAATATTTTGGTATAAAAAGCCACTCATTTCACAGTAAACCATGCCCCAGAAATGGCATAAAAATTGTGTAAAACGCAAATATGGTGCAAGTCATGAAAAAGTTTTTTGATCCAAACTACACCATAATACTGGGGTTTTTAGCTTGATTAATAATCCCTAATGTCTGCAAGTTTCACACCAAGCCATAATAGTGTTAAACAGAAATACTCAGTTTGAAGGTATTTTAGCAACACAGCATTATACCCCACACAAGTGCTGTTTCTGCTATGAGAGCTTTGCTCTATAAAGTATATGGGAATGAGGTACAAAAACTGACAGAGGTCAAGAATTAGGGTGGTGCATAGGTTGATCCATAAAGAGAGCTAACACTTTACCAGCTGCAGTGCAACCAAGAAGGACCAAGAATATGAAAGTAATGTATTCCTGTATGCTCCTATCACGTTATTTCTATTAAAAATACAATGATGAACATTTATATATATGTAACAAAATACAAAATAAAAGAGAACATTTTTAAACTGCCTGAATAATTTTTAGTATGTAAAATATATAATCATGTAATATTTCCCAATCAAAGAACAATCTAGAGCATCTTCAATAGAGCAACATCACCAATTCCATTTTATAGTCCAGATGTTGAAATGCAAGCAGTCAGGCATGAAAGAAAGTAAGGAAATGTGGACAAATACATTCTTTAGGACATGAAAAGGGGAAAACAAGTCAACTGATTACAAAAAGCTCCATGTGGTTCAGCTTAACAGTCTGCTGAGAATGTCTGGATTCCCTAAAATCAGTGACTTGGTGCTTTGCACTGACTATTGTTCTACATATTTGCTAAGGTTATTAAGCCAACCTTGTAAACTATGTGTAACTTGGGAAAATGCCCTCAATACGCCAGATCTTGACCTCTGCATCTCAAAATACAAAACAGACTATGTGCAGACTGATTTAGTTTCTTGTTCTCTTCTTTTAACCTCGTTTTTAGCTTTAACATTTCAGCAAAAGCAAAATTAGTTCAGCACATTTACAAAATTTCCTAAACCGACATATATTACACCATGTAGAAATACAATATATAATAGAAACTGGGGACATCTGAGCAAGATCTTCTATTCTAGCAAATACATGGGATTGGGAAATCTATTATTAAAACCCAAGGGTTATGTGGCAAAGCGGTTATTAACCACTGTATGGCTTTACATGTGCCGGTATAGTCACAGATTTCGATGTTTCATAGTGTAAGATGTTGACACTTAGGGCACATACACACCATGGAAAAAATGGAGTGTGCTGATTGTTGTGGATTTTGTTGCAGAGTTGCTAGAGATTTCATCCTGTGGATTGCACAGAGTAAAATCCACGGAATATATATTCTGTGGATTTAAAATGTACACAGCATGTCAATGTATTATATTTTTAAGCAAGCAAATGAGATTTGTATGAAGTCTCCCATGCTGTGCATTTTCTGCTTTTTGAATGAAAAAGAGACAGTGATCTTTTGTCTAGGTGACCAACAAGTGATCCAGGGGCCAAATGCTGCCGTTCATGCTTTCCTGTGCAACCCTCACCTATATGGTCACATACATGCTGACTGATAGTGTCTGTTCAGATGTGTTTCTATGATAGGGAGTCGTAGGGTAGTTAAAAAGCACCACTGTGAGAAGGGGGAGAGGGTAAGTAGTAATGGAGCAATATGTCGCCATGTCTGTGACCATATGAATAGTAGAAAATAAAGTAGACTTTCCAGGTGAGTAGTAGAAAATAAAGAAGTTGCCATTCACGAGTACTGATGTATACTTTGTAGTTTATGAAAGAAGGGAAACACTCAACTGTGTCTCTGCATAAAGAACAATGGAGAAAGCTGAAGCCATGGAAAAGAAGAGGATGTCTTTCCTTCTGACTGGTGCAGATTCCATTTTAAGGACTCCGGACCTTTTAGATATTTTTGTTGTGATTGTTATATATGTTTTATTTAGGCTCATGGGGATGGTTCAATCTGACAGTGTGGCCATCGGACCAAAAATGGCTGTGCACCACTGTTCTAAAGGCAATGATGTACCAGATGGGGATATAGAAGATGGACCCAAACTAAAATAAATGCTTCTGCTGGAATACCTTTTCCCATCTCAGCCCATTTCATCTTCCTGATCAAGTCACATTTTTCAAATCTGAGTGTCACTGTGTGATAATGACTTTGGAAGCTTTTACATATCCCAGTGACTGTTTTTTGTGATGCATTGCATTTTTTGTTAGTGATAAATTTAAGTCAATATGATTTGTGTTTATTTATGAAAATATCTAACGTTTGAAAAATTTGAAATTTTGTAAATAAGCTTTTTATGCCAACAAAACAGATAGTTACTATATAACATTTACCAGATGTCTACTTTACATCAGGTTTAATTTTTCAAACACCCTTGTATTTGGTTAAAATATTTTTATTGGATCAAATCCTCTCCCCTCTGTACCAGTCTGTCATTGTAAATTTGTTTACTGTAAACAATATCTATAACCCTGTATGTAACCCCTTTCTCATATACAGCACCATGGAATTAATGGTGCTATATAAATAAATAAATAATATTAGATTTAAACGTATAGCAGCAATTTTTCATTTCTTTTTTTCCCATGAAATTCACAAATCCTGCATTTTAGGGATCGTCTCACTTTTAATGTAACACCTGTACTCCTCAAAATTCAAAACCTAGGTGTCACAAAATTGTATAATGTTGGGACATGTTAACCAAAAAATAATGATTTTTCGCCAAACTTTTCATTTTCACAAGGAATTAAAGGCGAAAATAAATGCCACTATTTGTAATACAATTTTTCCTAAGGATGTCAATGCCTCAAATGTGGTCAAATTGTTGTTCAGGCAAACTGCACACCGTAGATGGAAAGGACTGTAAATTTTGAAAGTAGATTTTGCTGGAATGGTTTGTGGGTGCTAGCTCACATTAGCAGACCCACTAAGGTACCATACTAGCAGAACACTCTCAAAACTACCCCCATTTTACAAACTTTTACTCACCCAGGTCGGCTCAGAGGAAACTGATGGAAGTTGGGTTATCCTTGGGATGGAAGGCAGAAGGATCCACATTAGGGTGTTGCTTAGCTTGGTTACGGCTGATGACTGTGACAATTTGGCTTGACAGTCTTTGGCTGTAGAGTATGGATGAGATATATCACTTACGCCTCTGCGGGTGTATCCCAGAAATAGCATCCTTCAGACTCAGCTGGCTTGTTTTGGCAGATGTTGATGGACTGGACAGGGACATGGGCTCCAGGCTTGGGGACCCAGCCCTGGGGACAATCTTTGGCAACGTATCCAAGGCACCTGCATGTATCACAGCGTCGTGGGTTGGGAAAATCATGGGTACTGTTGGTAACCCTTTGTCCTGGTGGGTTTTCTACTGGGTAGAGAGAAAATCCTGCTTGAGTGACTGGTGGCTCAAGCACGATAACATCCTGAAGGGCAGCAGCAAAGAGGGCAGCCCTACCATCGAGCCAGCGGTTGCAGTGTCGCTGGAGCTGACTGCCAAATTCTATATAGGAGACCCACTGGCGAGATGTCTGGAACTTGGTACGATTTCTCTCAGAGGTGATGGTAAAAAGGGCCAGCAGGGTGTCCTTAATAGTTCCATAGTCTAGGCAGTCTTGAGGCCCAAGTGACCGGGCAGCATCCCTTGCTCGAGCAGTCAAACTAGTCCACATACATTTAGCCAATCAGCTATGGACACCTGGTGCATCAGCATTAAAGTCTCAAAACCTTGCAGATGTTCATCAACTTCGGTGTCGGACTCAAACACTGGCATGTCTCTATAGCGGAGATGAGTTCCTTGGTGGGGGACTATCACAAGGGTAGGGTTCGACATTGGCGGTAGGTGTACTGGAACTCCAAAAACTGATTCCATAACACAAGCCCTTTCCCCACTTGAGGCTCCAGGTCCCAATGTAAACAACAACTCTTGGATTTGGGCTGCTGGGGACTGGGTTGATTCCACACCGGCACTGGGTCCTTGCTCTGGAAATTCCTCTGGATCCATCGAGTTTACACTATCCTTCACGACTTCCTGGGCATCTCAACAGACCAATTCCTTGATCAAATCCAACCAAGTGTCGGTGGTCCGGTATTCAATCCCTCTATGCTGCCACAGCTCCTGTAGTTGTCGTTTAATGTTGTGGCTATACATCCACTCTGGTCCTCTTCCCAAGGCTGAGTTGGTGCGATTGGACATGATGGTGTTCGAAACTTGCTGTATATGCCTCACCTATGGTCTGCTGGGTCTGTCTGTATGCCTCCCTGGTTATGGAGCCTGGACAGTGACTGAGAACACCAGTCATATGCAGCTCCACCAGATCTGCGGGGCTTAGTATCCCACTGCTGCCACCATATGTAGAGACACAGGGTTAGTGGGTGCTCTCGTCCGCAGGCCCGGCTGTCTTTAGAAAGCCTTCATGGACGAGGGCTCATAGCACTGAATGCCCGTGCTCATTTCCAGTTGACAGAACACTACAAACAACACAGGGTGAGGGTAAAACAGTGTGGCAATAATTTACTGAACCTCCAACACACAATAACATGTAGAACAGTCCCAGAAAATACCCAAGATGGTGCAAATTAGAGTCTCGCCCTTCTGCTGACTCGCCAGGATTAAAGCTGCTTCCAGGGCCGACTAACCTCACCCAGTGGCTCCCTGCTTTTGATTGTTACCTCCTCTCTGTGGGGGCCAAACTTATGAAGCTAACTGAGAGCAGTGAGGTATGTGGCCAGGTGAAACGATTGTCCCAATCTGGATTCTTTAAGACGACTCTGGGGTTTCAGTGATTGTCAATGAAGAAGTCCTGTATTCTTCCAGCTGGGGCCATGGTCCCCTAAGCTGACGTCCTGTAGAGTCTTTAGGACTAGAGGAAAAAGGCTTCTTATATAGTTCATAATTCGCCTTCAAGCCAGCATCCAGAAGTCAAGAGAAAAAAGTGAATGCAATTAACTCCACTGTTTATTTATAGTTTATCCTTTAACGTCTGCAAGTCAAGAAACTTCATGGCCCACGACAATGAGTAATCAAAAGATCAGAAAACATCATTGTTCAGTGACTCTGCATTATTGTTTTGCAAAGATAGCATATAATCTGTAGGAGCTGATATTAGAGGTAAATATTCGTCCTAAAAGAAGAGTTAATACTTCAGAGAACAGTTTATGATTCTGGGTCTAATCAATTTTACGTCTGGCATAATTAAGAACAAATGCCGTGTCGTCACAGTCAGATTTTAATATCCTAAATAGTTTGATGTCATCAGCAAAGACTGACACTGTACTCTCAATCCCATCCACAAGGTCATTAATAAAGAGGTTACAAAGAATCGGTCCTAGTATAGATCCTTGCAGAACCCCACTGCTGAATATATCACATTTTGCAAAATGTACCATTTATTACGACTCTTTCATTTAACCAATTACTTACCCATCTGAAACCCAACATGTTAGTTAGACATGACATATTCTTTATGAATTTGTGCTGGTTGTCATTTATTATATTATTCTCTGCAATGTATCTGTAATCACAATTTATTTTCCATTAGATTTTGGTGCACAGCGCCGGACTGTGCACTGGGTCTTCTCCTTCCTGTCTGTGATTTCCTGCCCCTCTGCTCTGAATTTGAATACTTTGATCACTGATCTAATGGACTTCAATACTCATGTAATGCATTCCATTATGTCTGTCAGTATTACACTGACAGTGGTCCTGTTCAACCCCTGCTTGTGGCAGGGCTTACTGGCCACCGTTCCTGGAAAACACGGGGGTAATTGTTTGATCTACTGTTGCCATAAAAATCATTGGCACACTGCAATTGCATAGCTAGGGTGCTGATATGGATCAAAGAGTGAGTCCTCTTCATCTTACAACCATATAAATGTTGTGGTCACTACTGACCATGGCATCTAGAGGGTCAGACAGACAGGATCAGTGATGGCAATAATACTGCCTCTTACTGAAGAAGCTAAGCTGTCAGATCCAGAGTCTGCACTATCACCTAACATACTGACAAGCCCGTTTCAGAGAGCGGTAAATAGGCATTAACATTATATGTTATCGCTTTAAAGTAACAAAATAAAAAAGGTGGCAAAATTTAAAAATATTTTCTTGTATATACAGAACCTGAACACAACTAAAATTCACTATGCTTAGAGACAAAAATATTCCAGCGTGTATTCAGTTCTTATAGTCTGTCTCACTTCAACCATCTACAGGTTAGCAAGAAGTTGTAAAGGAGAAGACAAATTTCAAAATTGTCATTGTTAGGTCCTGGTAAACAAGAAATGCCTTATCGTGGCTATCAGGTACACATGAATTGGCCAATTTATGCGCTAAGCTTTCTCAGTTTTGTTTTTCATATTTCTAGTGCAGTAATGCAATTCCCTTTTCATATTTAATGTTTGCAAGTTTTGGCGCTACAGAGTGCTGCCTTATTTATTTAATTGTAAAGGAGAAGAAAGACCTCATAAAATAAGGGCATCTATTAGCTGCTCTAATAACTCTAAACAAGCGGATACTACTGTACAGGAAATGTACCATGGTCCAGGCTGTGTCATCCCTCCTGAGCAGTCAATCAAGAGAACATCCGAAGGTTACTACAGTATATGGTACGCATTCTTATGTCCCCTGGAGTTTAAGTGTCTACTCAAGAGATAAAGTAAATCATTTTATTAGAAGGGAATTTGAATGATGTTTAAATTAGAAAGCTATGTCTTCAACACAGATCCACTTTTGAAACCCAACCAAAGAATTAGAAGAGGCAGATTCCAACCAGTGTCTGAAATATATTGCACGATTCTCTATTTTTCGGGGGGGGGGGGGGGGGGTTTGCTTCCAACAACTCCTTCCAAAATGTCATCAAATAACATCAAATAACATCAGCTTTACATTTCATTACTTAAAGATGCTTGCTATGTCACACAGCAGGGACAAAAGAGAACTGCAGTCCCAGTGCCTCTCTATAAACTCAATGACCTCTCTCCATACGTCAATTGAAACACTCTGCCAAGCTTGGCTGATGACCACAAAAGCAACACCTGCCTAGGTCACTTATTTCAAAATGGCATCTCTAATAACACCTTTTAGATTTCTCTTCTGATATAGAAAATGAAAAGTGGAAAGGTAAGAAAAGAAAAGGCTGAACAACAATGTACCAAATAGCAGCCAGCTTGACGTATTCTCCTAAAATCAATGACAAGAGTTGCGTGTAATACACATCAAAAGGAAAATATCCTAGTACTGAATTATGAACTAATGGACATCAAACACATAGGATTCTAAACTGCGCTAAAAATAGTGGAAGCACTAATGGATTTATAATAGCAACTAAGAAGCAATCAAACAGAATTAGCAGCAAAAGCAAACAATATCATATTTTACATTCAACTTTGTCAATTGCCCCACTAATAAAGTAAAGGAGCAGGCATACTGCCTACATTCAGGAGAGGTTATGTCACAAAAGAAGTCTTCTATACTTCCAATTAAGGAATATATATTAAATGCTAAATAAAATAAAAAAAGTTGTGGAAAGATAACAAAATAAAAAAATACAATAAAATAGATCAAATGTCAATATATGCTTATTTGCAAACTTACGGTAATTACTTCATTGGATTGAACTAATTCCCCACTGGTGAGACCAGAGTTTTATGAATTTCATTGTAACAAAAGTATTTTTTTTTTTTTTTTTTTTTTTTTTTGGGGGGGGGGGGGGGCGAGGGAACGTGGAAATATATATATATCTATAAAGTGCTGAGGTATATGATGACACTGTATAGGAAAAGCTACAGTGGGAAATTTGATAGGCATTAATAAGTCTCCTGCAACCATCTCACACACACAAAGATAAAATATAAGGAACAAATACAGTTATACAGTCATGGCCAAAAGTATTGACACCCCTGCAATTCTGTCAGATAATACTCATTTTCTTCCTGAAAATGATTGCAAACACAAATTATTTGGTATTATTATCTTCATTTAATTTGTCTTAAATGAAAAAAACACAAAAAGAATTGTCCTAAATCCAAATTGGATATAATTCCACACCAAACATAAAAAAAGGGGGTGGACAAAAGTATTAGCACTGTTCGGAAAATCATGTGATGCTTCTCTAATTTCTGTAATTAACATCACCTATAACTTACCTGTGGCACCTAACAGGTGTTGGCAATAACTAAATCACACTTGCAGCCAGTTGACATGGATTAAAGTTGACTCAACCTCTGTCCTGTGTTCTTGTGTGTACCACATTGAGCATGGAGAAAAGAAAGAAGACCAAAGAACTGTCTGAGGACTTGAGAAACCAAATTGTGAGGAAGCATGAGCAATCTCAAGGCTACAAGTCCATCTCCAAAGACCTGAATGTTTCTGTGTCTACCGTGCGCAGTGTCATCGAGAAGTTTAAAGCTCATGGCACTTTGGCTAACCTCCCTAGATGTGGGCAGAAAAGAAAAATTGACAAGAGATTTTAACGCAAGATTGTGCAGATGTTGGATAAAGAACCTCGACTAACATCCAAACAAGTTCAAGCTGCCCTGCAGTCCGAGGGTACAACAGTGTCAACCCGTACTATTCGTCGGCATCTGAATGAAAAGGGACTGTATGGTAGGAGACCCAGGAAGACCCCACTTCTTACCCCAAGACATAAAAAAGCCTGGTTGGAGTTTGCCAAAACTTACCTGAAAAAGCCTAAAATGTTTTGGAAGAATGTTCTCTGGTCAGATGAGACAAAAGTAGAGCTTTTTGGGCAAAGGCATCAACATAGAGTTTACAGGAGAAAAAAAGAGGCATTCAAAGAAAAGAACACGGTCCCTACAGTCAAACATGGCGGAGGTTCCCTGATGTTTTGGGGTTGCTTTGCTGCCTCTGGCACTGGACTGCTTGATCGTGTGCATGGCAATATGAAGTCTGAAGACTACCAACAAATATTGCAGCATAATGTAGGGCCCAGTGTGAGAAAGCTGGGTCTCCCTCAGAGGTCATGGGTCTTCCAGCAGGACAATGACTCAAAACACACTTCAAAAAGCATTAGAAAATGGTTTGAGAGAAAGCACTGGAGACTTCTAAGGTGGCCAGCAATGAGTCCAGACCTGAATCCCATAGAACACTTGTGGAGAGATCTAAAAATGGCAGTTTGGAAAAAGCACCCTTCAAATATCAGGGACCTGGAGCAGTTTGCCAAAGAAGAATGGTCTAAAATTCCAGCATAGCATTGTAAGAAACTCATTGATGGTTACTGTGAGCGGTTGGTCGCAGTTATTTTGGCTAAAGGTTGTGCAACCAAGTATTAGGCTGAGGGTGCCAA
Organism: Ranitomeya imitator; assembly: GCF_032444005.1. NCBI lineage: Eukaryota > Metazoa > Chordata > Amphibia > Anura > Dendrobatidae > Ranitomeya > Ranitomeya imitator. Next base: position 331,203,617 of record NC_091287.1, on the reverse strand, counting down.
AACTTTTGTCTGGCCCATTTTTGGAGTTTTGTGTTAAATGATCAATGTTTTGCTTTTTGCTTCATTCTCTTTTGTGTTTTTTCATTTAAGACAAATTAAATGAAGATAATACCAAATAATTTGTGTTTGCAATCATTTTCAGGAAGAAAATGAGTATTATCTGACAGAATTGCAGGGGTGTTAATACTTTTGGCCATGACTGCAAATACAGTTTTTTCATAAGGTTCAAAAATTATTTGCTGCAATAAATAATAAAAGACAGAGGAATCAGAAAAGTGCCCATTAACAAAGCAGTATGAAGAAGGAAACTAAGGAAAGAAACCATCTGCAAAATATACAGTTCCTAATGGCAAGTATCAGACCAGAATAAATATGGCACGTAATCCCTTCACACTAGATTGTATTAGTCAACACCTATGTACACCATTGCTAACCCAAGTACACTTCAGATGACATGGGATGTATCTTCGATATAGACTTTAGTTGTCGGGGATAAAATTTGAGGAAATGTTAATCATCAGTGAAAATGAGCTCAACTGTTCCCATTCTTTAAATTATATTGTCATAGTCTAATAAGCTCCCCTCGCAGCACGTCTTCTTAATTAGCACCTTTGTAGGAGTCCAAGCTGCTAAAATTCATGGTGTTATTCTTCAGCTTGACAGCTAGATAATATTTAATACAATTAATGAAGGTAGGTAGATATATATGATGTGCTAAAAAACAACAATTATATTCCAAGACAAAAATACTATACATAGGTGTTAATTACACATTTTTCAAAATTTAAATTAAAAACAAGAGACAATTGACATCTGGTTGATTGAGGTTACACAACCCACGAAGACTTTTAATTTGCATTTGAAATATGTCTGCTATGTATTAACATGGCAAGAAATAAATAGTGGTTTTGTTAGGAACAGGCCAGAACTTGAAGCCAAACACCATCAATGGTGAAAAGAATTTTAGGCTCAACAGTTGCCTTACAGGCCATAGAAAATCAGAACTTCACACTTCTAGGACGAATCACTCAAATGTGAGTTCTTTGCCATTTACAGAACAAACTAATGAATATTAAGGGTTGTCCACCACTGCTTACACTATTCCAGTCCAATAGACATATGACCACTGCAGGACCAAGTGCAGATCAGTAGGCGAGTGGACATTATTAATTATTTAACCCTGCTGTTCTGTTCGGTCTGGGGAGACCTATTTTGAACTTTGGTATTTTTTGGGGTGTTCAAGATGCGGTTCTGAAACTTGTGGTTGATTGACTTAAATGAGGATGGGTCAGTCGGCCACGGGTTTCAGAGCCGCATCTTGAATATTTTAAAGAATATTGAAGTTCAAAGTCGGTCATTTTTGACCAACAGAACAGCAGGGTTAAATAGCACCATAAACCTCCTTAATAATACACAGTACTTAAAGGTAATCTGTCACCACATTTGACCTATCTAAACTATTAATATGGACATACAGGTTACAGGCTGCTGAAAAAAGTCCTATCTGTGTGTCTCATATCAGATGACTTGTGGATAAATCATCTATTAACACTTTTTATAAACGACTTCTTCCAGGCTCTGAGGAGGATGTTGTCCAAACGATAACTCTGCCTCCAGGGATTATTTTACATGAATGGGGAGATACCAGTGTGATCATCACCCTCTGTTCTCTTGATCTCACTGCAGAGCTGTGTGTGATTACAACTGACACATCAGCAGTTTACTCCCAGCTACAGAAAAGCTCAAAGAGAAGCAAAATGTGTGTTTACAGGAAGTCAAATTTCATTTGTCCTGTTTTGTGTTAGTTACCTGTCTCACACTGGTAACTGCCTCCTAATTTAACATAAGCTCTGAAGGAGTTATCTTCTAAGGCAGTGTCCTCCCCATAGCCTGGAAGAGGTCATTTACATGTAAGAAAAATTTGGATTTCTCTGGAATAAGAAATTGGATCGCAGATATCAAGGTATCATATTATTGAGATTCCTATGGCCTACATGCCAATGCAGATGGCTTAGGAGGTTAGATCCTACTGAGAGATTCCCATTAACGAGTGATCAGCGGAGGCAGAATATGAAGTTGCTTGCTTTAATTAGTGATTGTAAGTGTATACACAAAGAAAGCTTAGAAAAAGTAACCAGCAAAAAACAAAATAATATTCAACCTTCATGAATTTGATAGCCACTATGCATGTACAATTTTCTAGAAGATAAAAGCTACGGCTTTTTTACTAACCCCTTCGCAACTCTGTGTAGTCGTCCGTCCTATTTAGTAAGGTGAAATCACGGCTTGGCTGACTGCCATGCTCCTACAGTAACAGCCAGGGTTGGTGCCAGCACCAATCATGGCCATTTACCCTTTATATACTGTGGTCCATAAGCGACCAATAAATTGAGATGGTTGTCCTAACTATGTGACTGCAGAGCTGTGCGCTGCGAGGATTCGCTGGTTTCTGCCCTGGGAATGGCGGTATTGAATGCGATATGAATACTCCTGGGCAGAAGCAATCTAGTTGGTGCGGACTCTATCCATACAAGTGTATTGAGAGTGGCAGCACTCAAAATGGCTGTGCCCACTGGACAGTCGTACCCTCACTCTATACACTTGTATGGAGTGAGACTGCACCCACTAGACAACTTCTGCCCAGGAGTATGCATATTGCATGCACCACCGCGTTCCCAGGGCAGAAACCGGTGAATCCTCGCAGCGCACATAGTGACTGAAGACAATCATTTTAGATGAACCCTTTTATTGTAACACTGACAGGTCTAATTCATTACAATAGATGCATATTGCTGTGCATTAGACTAGTGATCAGAGTATTCAGTGGTCAACTCAGGGACTAAGTGAAAACATTTTTTTTTTTAAAGTATCAAAGCAAATTATTACACACAGCCACAAGAGCAATACAATCACAGAAAAATGTTTTACCATTAAAAAAAACATATTCAACATTATCATGCCTACCAAATGCAAAAGCAGCAAAACAAAAAAAAAAAATCAACTGCAACTGTATTGGCTCAAAGAATAAAGGTGTCTTACCACTTTCACCGCACGGTGGGTTTTGTAAAATAAATAAATAAATATATATATATATTTTTTTTTTTTTTACAAAACCCACCGTGCGGTGAAAGTGGTAAGACACCTTTATTCTTTCAGCCAATACAGTTGCAGTTGATATTTAACATGTAAGAAAAATTTGGATTTCTCTGGAATAAGAAATTGGATCGCAGATATCAAGGTATCATATTATTGAGATTCCTATGGTCTACATGCCAATGCAGATGGCTTAGGAGGTTAGATCCTACTGAGAGATTCCCATTAACGAGTGATCAGCGGAGGCAGAATATGAAGTTGCTTGCTTTAATTAGTGATTGAAATTGCATACACAAGGAAAGCTTAGAAAAAGTAACCAGCAAAAAAAAAAATAATAATATTCAATATATATCTATTTCTGAATTGCTGTTTTAACTCATTTTGCCTCCCAAAAAATGGAATAGTATCAAAATAGTACTAATAAAAAACGTTCTCATTTCGCAAAAAAAAAAAAACAAGCCCTCACACAGCTATGTTGGCAGAAAAATAAGAAGTTAAAGCTCACATATAAAAAAAATAAAATAAGAACAAAAATATTAATATGTAAAAGCAGCAAAACAAGAATAACCTACATAAATCTGACATGGCTGTAAGTACATTGACAGGAAGAATAAAGCAATTTTATCACTAATACCTCACGGTTAAAGGGTGGAAACATTGAATTTTTTTTTTAGAGATTGTAACTCTTGCCTTCTTTTATCCCAATGGTGCATCCATAGAGAAGCACACAGCGTACCAACGGTTCTATAAAATGGAACCATAGTATGTTCATTTGTTGGACATTTGTTGGACAGGTTAAGGGAAGGATGGGAAAAACTAAGGAAAAAAACATGTTACAAAAATGCATTTTAACTTTTATTTTGTCTACACATCTATCTAGCAAGCAGATGCCCACACTGATAAAGTAGCTGCAAGCTTTCAATCAGTCTGTAACTGGCGCTGCAGCTCTGTGAACATGCTCGCTAATATTAATAATGTATGAATTTTCAGCATTGCAATAGTTCACTTGAATGAGGTTTCAAAAGGAGCAGAAAGATATGAAGATGATATTGGTGGCACCCATCAAGGCCAAATGGCTCGAGACTCCATCGTAAGGAAAGTGGTCGTCCTGTAATTACGCACACTTACCTTGACAAATAGAAAACATTCTGTCATTAGAACACAGTAATTAGCTACAAAATGTTTCACATGAATTTAATTACCCATCAGTCTACGTGCTTCTTAATTACTTTTATCTCATTGCATCAGTAAAAATTTCCGCCTGAGGCAACTGCCAGTCATGTGTTTACAGGGATTTAATACTTAGCAGCAAGGTAAATTATTTAACAGTTGAATGGCTGCTTCTCTGGTATAAAATGCACAAATTACCAGCAGTAGAAGAAATATCGATTCAGCACTTTGATAACTTATGTGCAAGAAGGAAAATCTGCATTAATTCATATTTCTATGTGTTTATTTTGCAAGATGTGAATCAGAAAGCATTTAGTCAAAGTGTGCAAGTACTGGGAGGTGTTCTACCCACTGGTATCTGGGAAGCAGGATACATCCCAAAACTAGTGCTGAGCGATCGTGCTCAGATAAGGAGCTATCCCAGCACGCTCGGGTGTAAGCACAGTGTCTTCAGTGTGCTCGAAAAATATGGTCGAGTCCCCACGGCTGCATGTCTCGCCAATGTTCGACAGCTGCAACACATGCAGGGATTATCTGTTTCTTAGGCAGGAGCATGGACTCGAACATATTATTCAAGCATGCCAAAGTAACTCAGTTAGCACCAGAGATAACACCTTAACACAGCACATTTGCTCATCACTAATCAAAAACAATGAGCAGACCGAAAGGAACCCAATTATATGGAAACCATATATATAAAAACCATATATATCTAATATATAAAGCTGAACGTGTGTGTGTGTATGTGTGTGTGTATGTCCGGGATTGGCATCTGCACCGTCGCAGCTACAGCCACAAAATTTTGCACAGTCACACGTCTGGACCCCGAGAGCGTCATAGGCTATGTTGTGAGGCGAAATTTTAACCCTGCGCGTTCCAATTCACCAAACAATTTTGCCCCTATCTACATAATGGGGGAAAAAAGTGAAAGGAAAAGTGTTGGAGGCGTCGCAGCTACAGCCACAAAATTTTGTACAGTCACACGTCTGGACCCTGAGAGCATCATAGGCTATGTTGTGAGGTGAAATTTTAACCCCGCGCTTTCCAATTCACCAAACAATTTTGCCCCTATCTACATAATGGGAAAAAATGAAAGGAAAAGTGTAGGAGGAAAATTGACAGCTGCCAGATGTGAACAAGGGGGACTTAAAGAATGAGAGCGATGGCGCCAAAAGTATATACCGTACAGTTGCTAAGGTGGGGCCCCGACATGAGATACTCACAACACATGGGGATATGAACACACACAAAATGCGCCACACACTACCACGTGCTTGAACACATATCACCCTCAGCACACATTTCACCACAAATACACCAACCTCGCCACATAAAAGTCGAAACACAAAAGTCGCCGTTCAAAACTCGCCACGCGCAAAACTCGCCACATGCAAAAACTAGGCTCTTGCAAAACACACCACAAGTGCAAAACTCACCTCATGGAAAACTCGCCACACGTAAAACTTGCACACGCAGAAAAATTGCCACATGCACAAAAGTTGCAACACATGCAAAAGTTGCCTCACACAAAACTTGCACATACTCAAAATGAACCACACATAAAACTCGCCACGCGCAAAACTCGCCATGCGCAAAACTTGCTGCACACAACTTGCTACACTAACCTGTCACATGCAACTCGACACACAAAAAGTTGCTACACGCATGTTGCCACACAAAACTCATCTCACAAAAGTCGCTACATGCATGTCGCCACACGCAACTCAACACACACAACTTGACAAACGAAACTCGCCCTAAAACACACACAAGTCTGGTATTATCCTTCAAAAATAAAAATCTGATTAATAAGCAGACAAACTACAAGAGCAACAAGTGTACCATATAGGAAATACGGCAGATGTCAGTCAAATGACCTGTCTATTATGTGTATGTGTGAGCTAATATATACTGCCAGGGGGAGGGCTTCCTGTTGGCTGGGGATTTATCAGGCTGCCAATTTATCTTACAAATACTGAGGTAAAAATACTGAGTAAATAACGTGTGAACGAGGTCTAATACAGGAGATGACACAAGTATATACTATATACAGGAGGAGATGACACACAGATATATACTATATACAGGAGAGATGACACATGTATATACTATATAGAGGAGATGACATACAGGTACATACTATATACAGGAGGAGATGACACAGGTATATACTATATACAGGAGGAGATGACACACAGGTATATACTATATACAGGAGATGACCTACAGGTATATACTATATACAGGAGGAGATGACATACAGGTATATGCTATATATAGAAGATGACATACAGGTATATACTATATATAGGAGGAGATGACATACAGGTATATACTATATACAGGGGAGATGACACACAGCAGGTACATACTATATACAGGGTAGATGACATACAGGTATATACTATATACAGGAGATGACATACAGGTGTATACTATATATAAGGGAGATGACAAACATGTATATACTGAGGTGAAAAAGAGAGGTGTGAGGTGAAAATGAAAAGGTGTGTGCAAAATGAGAGGAGTGAGGGAAAATAGTGGAGTGATCGGAAAATGACAGATGTGAGGTCGAAATGACAAGTGTTAGGGGGGAATGAGAGGAGTGAGGGAGAAAATGAGAGATGTGAGGGGGAAAATGAAAGATGTGATTGGGAAAATGAGAGGCGTGATGGGAAAATAAGAGAAGTGAGGTGCTCTAACTAACCACAGATATTTACTATGCCCAGGCAACGCCGGGCTCTTCAGCTAGTATATATATATATATTAGGAAAGTTAGGAAACCTGGCACATTACCTGCACCTGGCTAGCTATGTCTGTGTTCATTTTCAGTCAGTCAGCTGGGGGAAGCTAAGAAGTCTGTGTGTTGGAGCTGATGAGTGACCAGCAAATGTGAGGTGTCTAGGAGGTGAACACTTCTCTAGTAGTGGAGCTGGAGAGAAGCCAGTGTTGATTTACAGCCTGTGGCCGGGACAATAATGCCTGTTCTGTGGCTTCAGTACAAGTGTTAATGTAAAGTGCCTACTGCATACCCTGACAATAGGACTATTTGGTTAATTAGACATTGTGAGCTAAAGAAAATCTGTTATTTTCATTTTCTTTGATTTTCTTATGCTGGAGAAAACATTCAATTTGAGAATGGAGAAATGAAATAAACCTTACCTTGTTTTGCACCAAGACCTGTGCAAAGTAAGGCCTCTTTCACACTTGCGTCGGTACGGCTCCGTCGCTAAGCGTTGGCGCAACGTACCGATGCACGTTGTGAAAATTATGCACGACGTGGGCAGCGGATGCAGTTTTTTCAACGCATCTGTTGCCCATTCTGAAGTCCGGGGAGGAGGGGGCGGAGTTCCAGCCGCGCATGCGCATAGAAAATGGCAGACGCGACATACGAAAAAACGTTCCCTTGAACGTTTTTTCGTGCCGACGGTCCGCCAAAACACGACACATCCAGTGCACGACGGACGCGACGTATGGCCATACGTCGCGATCCGTCTGCAATACAAGTCTATGGGAAAAAAACGGATCCTGCAGGCACAATTGCAGGATCCGTTTTTTCCTCAAAACGACGCATTGCGACGGATTCAAAACTACGCAAGTGTGAAAGAAGCCTAAGTGTCCACTGATAAGCGTGACCCTATAAAATTATATACGCACACACTGGCACTTTTACTTACACAGGATAAAATATTCAATGTACTGTATACATGCATTAATCAAACAGTATGGGCCTATACGTAATCTCATAAATGGCCCATGATAATAAAAAGGCCCATAAATGAAAAATTCTCAGAAAATCCCTTTACTAGTTCTAATCTTCTGACCAGATTAAGCTGTGTAGGAGAAAATAACAGTTTCATGATAACGCTTTAAGGCCCCTTCACATTAAGCGACGCTGCAGCGATACCGACAACGATCCGGATCGCTGCAGCGTCGCTGTTTGGTCGCTGGAGAGCTGTCACACAGACCGCTCTCCAGCGACCAACGATGCCGGTAACCAGGGTAAACATCGGGTTACTAAGCGCAGGGCCGCGCTTAGTAACCCGATGTTTACCCTGGTTACCATCCTAAAAGTAAAAAAAACAAACAGTACATACTTACCTACCGCTGTCTGTCCTCCAGCGCTGTGCTCTGCACTCCTCCTGTACTGTCTGTGTGAGCACAGCGGCCGGAAAGCAGAGCGGTGACGTCACCGCTCTGCTTTCCGGGTGACCGACGCTCACAGCCAGTACAGGAGGAGGGCAGAGCACAGCGCTGGAGGACAGACAGCGTTAGGTAAGTATGTACTGTTTGTTTTTTTTTACTTTTAGGATGGTAACCAGGGTAAACATCGGGTTACTAAGCGCGGCCCTGCGCTTAGTTACCCGATGTTTACCCTGGTTACCAGTGAACACATTGCTGGATCGGTGTCACACACGCCGATCCAGCGATGTCCACGGGAGATCCAGCGACAAAATAAAGTTCTGGACTTTCTTCAGCGACCAACGATCTCCCAGCAGGGGCCTGATCGTTGGTCGCTGTCACACATAACGATTTTATTAACGATATCGTTGCTACGTCACAAAAAGCAACGATATCGTTAACAATATCGTTATGTGTGAAGGTACCTTTAGGCATAGGTTGCTGAAATGGATGAATAGAAAGCTAATCAGAGAAACTTGTTTAGGTAATTGGGACAATAAGTGGGATTCCCCACCAATCCAGCTCAGAATCCTTAGTGCAGCTCTGACTGCCAACTATGACTGCTATTATCAATAACTAGTGCCTTGTGCAGGCGTGTACTACGGAGGATAGAGAATGAACTTCAATCCAATATTGCAGCCAGCGGGTAAGGAAAGGGTGAATCAAACACCCGAAAACCCCGCCCCTATGGCTGAAAATTGTTCCCTCCAAATTCAGGTGACAGTGTCCCTTTAAGTTAGGCTAGGTTCACATTAATACAGGTGTCTGTGCTGAGGTCTACATCAGGGTTTGTGTCAGAATTCCCAACTGATCCATGACTGAGCCATTGACTTCAATAAAGCCTAAAGGTGCCGTCACACTAGACGATATCGCTAGCGATCCGTGACGTTGCAGCGTCCTGGATAGCGATATCGTCCAGTGTGACAGGCAGCAGCGATCAGGCCCCTGCTGTGACATCGCTGGTCGGGGAAGAAAGGCCAGAACTTTATTTCGTCGCTGGATCACCCGCTGACATCGCTGAATCGGCGTGTGTGACACCGATTCAGCGATGTCTTCACTGGTAACCAGGGTAAACATCGGGTTACTAAGCGCAGGGCCGCGCTTAGTAACCCGATGTTTACCCTGATTCAAATCGTTAAAGTAAAAAAAACAACCACTACATACTTACCTTCCGTGTCTGTCCCCGGCGCTGTGCTTCTCTGGTCTGGCTGTGAGCACAGCGGCCGGAAAGCAGAGCGGTGACGTCAGACACTGTAAGGGTATGTTTCCACCGTCAGGAAAGGCTCAGTATTTGCTCAGGATTTGACACAGGTAAAATATGCACCAAATCTGCATCTCAGGTCACTGTCAGGTCACATGCATTTTTGATGCGTTTTTTATGCTTTTTTTCATGCGGAACTGTGTGCGTTTTTGTAAGCTAAATAAAGATATACAAAAAAAAAGAATTGTGATGTAATTTCCTTGTCCAACCTCTTTTACAAACTCCATTGAAGAATACACACACAGATAGACAGCTAGATACATCTATAGATAGATAAATAGATATAATAGATATAGCTATAGATAACATAGATAATAGAGAGCTAGATAGATATAGCTGTAGATAGAAAAGATAGATGAAGATCTATCTATCTATCTATCTACAGTATCTATCTATTGTATCTAGCTATCTATAGATCTATCATATCTATCGATATATCTATTATCTATTGATATTTATATCCATTGATAAATCTATAGATAGCTAGATAGATATATCGATAGATAGATATATTGATAGATAGATATATTGATAAAGGATATTACATCCAAAACATTGCCACAACATTTGGGCAATGAAGTCCACTTTTTTTCAGTTTTTGTGCGGTTATCCATTTTTTTTTCTCTTAGATATATTGGTAGATAATAGATAGATATATCTATAGATAGATAGATAATACCAAGCCCAATTTTAGTAGTCTACTATATAATTGTCTAAGGGTCACTTCTGTCTTTCTGTCTGTCTGTCCTTCTGTCACCAATCAGCGACGGCCACAGTCCGATTAGTCCCTCCCTACTCCCCTGAAGTCAGTGCCTGGCGCCCGCTCCATACTCCCCGCAGTCAGTGCCCGGCACCCGCTCCATACTCCCTGCAGTCAGTGCCCGCACCATACTCCCCGCAGTCAGTGCCCAGCTCCCACTCCATACTCCCTGCAGTCAGTGCCCGCTCCATACTCCACGCAGTCAGTGCCCGGCACCCGCTCCATACTCCCCGCAGTCAGTGCCCGCACCATACTCCCCGCAGTCAGTGCCCAGCGCCCACTCCATACTCCCTGCAGTCAGTGCCCGCTCCATACTCCATGCAGTCAGTGCCCGGCGCCCGCTCCATACTCCCCGCAGTCCGCGCCCGCTCCATACTCCCCACCAGCCACCGCTCACACAGGGTTAATGCCAGCGGTAATGGACCGCATTATGCCGCGGGTAACTCACTCCGTTACCGCCGCTATTAACCCTGTGTGATCAAGTTTTTACTATTGATGCTGCCTATGCAGCGTCAATAGTACAAAGATCTAATGTTAAAAATAATTTAAAAAAAAAACAAAAAAAAACTGCTATTCTCACCTTCCGTAGTTCGACGATGAGCTCTCGCCAGCTTCTGGTCCCAGAGATGCATTGCAAAATTACCCAGAAGACTTAGCGGTCTCACGACCGCTAAGTGATCTGGGTAATTTCGCAATGCATCCTGGGAACACAAGATGGCAGCAACCACGCGCATCGCCAGAGGTCCCCTGGATCTACGCTGGATCCCGCCGGGTGAGTATATAACTTTTTTTTAATTTTAATTATTTTTTTTAACGGGGATATGGTGCCCACACTGCTAAATACTATGTGGGCTGTGTTAGATACCGCGTGGCTGCTATATACTACCTGGCCAGTGTTAGATTTGTTAGATACTATGTGGGCTGTGCTATATATTACGTGGGCTGTGTTATATATTACGTGGCCAGTGTTACATACTACGTGGCTGGGTTACATACTACGTGGGCTGTGTTATATACTGCATGGCTGCTATATACTGCGTGGCTGCTATATACTGTGTGGGCTGTGTTATATACAACGTGGGCTGTGTTATTTACTGTGTGGCCTATATCAACACATCGGGTATTCTACAGTATTTATGTATGTATATAGCAGCCACATGGTATATACCACAGGCCACGTAGTACTCCTATATACTACGTGGCCTGTGCTATATACTATGTGGCTGCTATATACATGCATACATATTCTAGAATACCTTATGCGTTAGAATCGGGCCACCATCTAGTAAACATAATAAAATGGTACACAAAGAGTTAGGCCGAGATCACACACGCGAGAAACATGGACGAGTCTCGCACCTCAATACCCGTCACTGGCGCCAGCACTCGGGACCGGAGTGTGCGGCTGCATGTATTTATATGCAGCTGAAAGCTCTGGTCCCGAGTGCCAGGTACTGAGGTACGAGACTCATGCGAGTTTCTTGCAAGTGTGACCCCGGCCTTAAACGCAATATCTGTTTAAGTAAAATAAAAATTTACAAAAAAACGGGGTGGGCTCCCGCGCAATTTTCTGCACCAGAGAGGGAAAGCCAGCGACTGGGGGAACAATGTTTGTAGCCTGGAAAGGGGTTAATACCCATGGAGCTTCCTAGGCTATGAATATCAGCCCGCAGCTGTGTATTTAGCTTTTACTGGCTATTAAAACAGTTGCAGGCTGATATTCATAGCCTAGAGAGGGACCATGGATATTGCCCCCCGGCTACAAATACCAGTTCCCAGCTGCCCCAGAAATGGCACTTAGCCTCTCTCTTCCCACTGACCTGTAGCAGTAGCATATGGGGTAATAAGGGGTTAATGTCACCTTTGTAAGGTGACATTAAGCCGTCTTAGTAATGGAGAGGCATTAATAAGACTCCTACCATTACTAATCCTATAGTTGGTAAAGGGTTAATAAAACAAACACACATACAGAAAAAAAGTATTTTAAGGGGAATCTGTCACCTACTTTTTCATATATAAGCTTTGGCCACCACCATCAGGGGCTTATCTACAGCATTCTGTAATGCCCCCGATGTAACCTGAAAGACCAGAAAAACAAGTTAGATTATACTCACCTGGGGGGGCGAGGGGGGACGGCGTTCCAGTGCGGTCCGATCCGATGGGCGTTGCGGTCCGGCGCCTCCCATCTTCATGCAATGACGTTCTCTTTCTTGCTTCCTGTCGCAGCTCCTGCGCAGGCGTACTTTGTCTGCCCTGTTGAGGGCAGGGCAAAGTACTGCAGTGGGCAGGCGCTGGGTTTCTCGGACCTTTCCTGGCGTCTGCGCACTGCAGTAATTTGCTCTGCCCTCAGATAAAGTAAGACAGCGCACGAGCCCCGACAGTAAGCAAGGAATAGGACATCACCGCATGAAGATGGGAGGTGCCGGACCCGGACCGCGACGCCCATCGGATCGCCACTTAGGTGAGTATCAGCATGTCCATTTATGCTGGTCTGCTGCCTGCGTCTTTTAACGCATAGTGGAGACAGGATTTCATGAAATCCCCTCCACTATGCTGTAACATTTGGATGCTGCGTGTTTGACGCTGCGGCTGTACGCATCGTCAAAAATGCAGCGCTTCCTGACAGTGGAAACATACCCTAATAAGGTTCGGATTTTGCGCCCATAAATCTTAATCTGGAATATATCCTCTATGTGTCAACATACTCTAAAGCATGACATGCAATTAATTTATTTGTATCCTGTAACCTCTGTTTTGGTTCTTTTCATTTAAAACAATCCTCAATAAAAGATCAAATTGGTTTTGCTCTTTACAGCTTTATTTAAAAGAAAAACAAACAAACAAAAAAAATATATATATAAAGGTTAAAACTAAAAGACTTTGTCAATAACTGAAAAAAATAGCAAAAGGTTAAATCCCAGCAAATGTGTTAATAATTGAATTTTCGGTCATGATTTTTTAAAGCCTCAATCCATGATTAATGACACTGTCAATGAAAAGCAGTTCTTTCTCTCATCTAGTGTTTTAAGTAAAGACAAACACACTTTAACAGTCCTCAGGAACGCTGACATTAAAGAGTTGTGTCCACCAGGTGGTTAGGGGTATCGTGATAAATGTATTTACCAGATATAAAGTATCTTAGCTGGGTGTTATAGTCTAGATTATTTTGTACAACTTTCTAAAATATAAAGAACACGGAAACAAACAGAATCTTTCTGATTTCTTAGGAAAAATAAGGAATAAGCTTAATTTACGATGCTGACTTATATGATAGGTACCAATAAATGTCAATTGCAATTTCCATTTACAACACAGAGGTCCCAGAATTTTGTGTCCCCATCTACATCATTTCCTTACTCCATCAGGCTCACAATCTCATTTTGCTGTATCAAACACACACAGAGTACATTGTTTTGTCTTTACATGGTGAAGTAGCACATACACACATGCAGTGCACTTTAAGTAGCAAGATTATCCTTGGAGGGGAACCTAAATGCAAATGGGAGAAATATTCTTACTGTATAAAGTCTTACTGCCAGCCTCAACTAGGTGTATGCAACTGAAAATAAAGGACGACAGATCACAATGTTTGGCCCTGACAGAGCCATTGAACATAAGGTAAAAGGTGATGTGAACCCTGCTGCTGCTGTTTAATCACCAGAGGTATTTTCATTTTTGCGTTTTCGTTTTTCAGTCCCCTTCTTCCCAGAGCCATAACTTTTTTATTATTACGTCAATATAGCCATGTGAGGGCTTGTTTTTTGAGGGACGAGTTGTAATTTTGAGTATTTTTTTTATTTATTTATTTATTTTGCCTTTCTGTTACAGTAATATTAGCAATTAAATTATTTGGACCCTAATGAGTTAACATCAATTGCACTTGACTTAAAAGTTATCAGATAGTTTTCACTAGGGGCGTGCACTTCTTTCCCTTAACCCCTATCTGACCTCGGACGGGATAGTACGTCCGAGGTCAGATCCCCTGCTTTGATGCAGGGCTCCGCGGTGAGCCCGCATCAAAGCCGGGACATGTCAGCTGTTTTGAACAGCTGACATGTGCCCATAATAGGCGCACCTATTAACTAGTTAAATGCCGCTGTCAATCACAGACAGCGGCATTTAACTACCGCTTCCGGCCGGAAATGACGTCATCGCCGACCCCCTTCACATGATCGGGGGTCGGCGATGCGTCAGGATGGTAACCATAGAGGTCCCAGAGACCTCTATGGTTACTGATCACCGGTGGCTGTGAGCGCCACCCTGTGGTCGGCGCTCACAGCACACCTCCATTTCTGCTACATAGCAGCGATCAGCAGATCCTCAACCGACCCCAGATCACGAAAAATGGAGACGCTACGAGTATCGGAAAATGGCGCAATTTTTTTTTTTTTTTTTAGCAAAGTTTGGAATTTTTTTTCACCATTTAGATAAAAAATAACCTAGTCATGTTAGGTGTCTATGAACTCGTACTGACCTGGAGAATCATAATGTCAGGTCAGTTTTAGCATTTAGTGAACCTAGCAAAAAAGCCAAACAAAAAACAAGTGTGGGATTGCACTTTTTTTGCAATTTCACCGCACTTGAAATTTTTTTCCCGTTTTCTAGTACACGACATGCTAAAACCAATGATGTCGTTCAAAAGTACAACTCGTCCTGCAAAAAATAAGCCCTCACATGGCCAAATTCACAGAAAAATAAAAAAGTTATGGCTCTGGGAAGGAGGGGAGTGAAAAACGAACACGGAAAAACGAAAAATCCCAAGGTCATGAAGGGGTTAATGATGCTGACCAATAAAAATCAAGCGACAACACTCAGGGGAAAGAAGAACACCCCCCACCATAGCTCAGAGCAGATTTCTCAGCATAGCATATTGCTTCCCTGCTTTCTAATACATGGTGATAGAAAGTTTAGTCCGACAAAATAATATTCACAATAACTCCTTCTTCTGAACTGTCACTATGGCACTCTTTACTTATAAGCAAAACTATAAGAAGGCTGTAAAGTGTAAAAAAAAAAAGTGGATATGTCTGTTAACGCTATACAACAAAGTCCCAAGGAGAAACCAAACTATTAGCAGTGAGATTTTCAGTGTAAAGTAAAGCCTTGACCAATGGCAGAACATCGTGGTCACCTGGCGTCCCTCAGAGAGAGCGGTCAGATGCACATTGAATTGATTTGCAAAATCATTAAATTAAACAGGACGCTGTAACACGAGAGAATGAAAAAACCCTTTGACTCTGGCACAAAACCTTTCCGTGCTTATGCCAGCAGAGAACATGCTGGACTGGAAATTCTATAAGAACCACATATCTGGGACCATCACAGTCGGCTTACCCATCGAACGCCTTGGACAAAATAATAACAAGCCACAGTTCGGCAAATCCCTTTCAGGAATAGTACACAATCTTTATTACATTCGTACATTTGCATTAGGAGAGGCAACTGGAGCTTACTAAAATTGTGTTCGGGGAGGGCAATGCAAAATAATGAACTGCATGTTCCAAACAATCCTCCCCAAAATGGGAGCTACTTCATGAGGGTTGTTTAAATATGAGTCGCCTCGAACGTGAACCTGCTGGCACCTTTTCAGAAAATGTCCTTAATTGCAGCTGCAGGCTTTCCCTCCCTTCTTCGAGGTGCAGATGAAGCACCATCTTTTGTGCTTGGTCTTTTCAGAGCTGAATAGGCCTCCAATTGTTAAGGGAAGGCAGCTTGCAACATTTCAAGAAGGGAGAGGGTGGGGGAGAACAAAAATAATAAGGGGTAGGAGAAAGCACTGTTTCCTAAAGGCACGCCGCAGTCTTTACGCCTCACGCTTCTTTAGATCCTTGTCGCCCTATCCTATCTGATCCACACTGACCCTAGCGTTTGTCACCTTCTGCACCGCTGTCATGGTAACCCACTCATTTCAGGGGCCTTCAATAGACTGGAGGTAGCCCGGCTTGGATTTGGACGCTCTAATTCTACTTGGGGGTCAACAATATCAGCTGAGTAGCAGAATAGGCAGAGCAGATGGCACAGCTTTGGCTCTATGTGCACAAATAGATCATTTAATCCTTTCAGTACCCAAGGGGCCTACAACACAGAGGAACACATACATGTAAGATGGAAGGAGAATTAAAGCGCTGTATTACCCGCACATATAAGCACGAAAAATGATTAATTGGGAAAAATGAGGTACGCATATGAAGTCGCTGACTATCCTGGCAGAAAAAAAACAGACAGTATTTTATCCAAACAACCCAATTGTATATAACAAATCTAATCTCAATGACTGCTGTGAATATTCTGCAGCACCGCAATGGAAAACTCAAAATTTTGGTGGAAATTAGATATTGAACACTTTACAAATTTCAATACTCAATCAGTCCACTAATATTAAAGAGGATGTCACCTCTCAACTACATTTCTCCCTCGGCTACGGTTTGCTAATAAAACAAATTGGGCTTTACTCACCTTCCCCTGGTCCAATGGTTCCCGCAGTGCGCCACCTTAACAGCGCTGCAGCCAATCAGTGAGCTTGGTGGCTCTAGCGGGTGTAGACGGAACGCTGAGTTCAGTAACTGGCTGCTGCGCTGCTAATGTGACGTCAGTGCTGCACCTAATGTCCGTCACCGGAAGCAGCGGCCTGGATTCACCCGTGGACCACATGAAGGACGGTATAGCCTAATTTGCTTGATTTCTTTATAGCAAACTGCAGCCAGGGGAGAAATGTAACAACAATGTAACAGACCTTGAGCAGCATGAACAGAACCGCCCCAGGTCTCAGAGTCGGAGGTCCCAACCTTGCATGAAGAGGCCTGCTCATGGTGGTGATGACATGGACAGGTTATGTGAGCAGTAAGGTAAATGTAAGAATGTTTTATTTTTTAACAATATAGAAGGTTCTTTATGGTACAGCAAAATGGCGCCCATTGGCCAAGTATTTGCTGAATCTGTGCAGAAGCGCATTAGGAAGCTTCCACATTGTGATGAATGCAGATTTACATTAAATTCTAGTAGAATTCAATACCAGTAGAATATATTCACCCGTATCTCCTGCGGACTCATAGGTTGTTGTAAATTCAGTGTATTAATGAGGAATGCACATACTGTATATAGAGAGATCTGGCAATGTATTTTGGAGAGGATGCTACTCTTCAGGGTATGTGCACACGTTGCGGATTCTCTGCGGATCCGCAGCGTTTTTTGAGGTGCAGAAACGCTGCAGATCCATAATTGATTTACCGTACAATGTAAATCAATGAGAAAAAAAAAATGCTGTGCACACTTTGCGGAAAATGCGCTGCGGAAACGCTGCGGTTTAAAAGAAGTAGCATGTCACTTCTTTTTTGTGAATCTGCAGCGTTTTTGTACCCATTCCATTATAGAAAACTGCAGGTGTAAAAAACGCAGCAAATCCGCAAGAAAACTGCAGCAAAAACGCACAAAAAACGCTGCGGAACCGCACAAAAAAAGCTGCGGAACCGCAGGTGCGTTTTCTGCCAGGAGAGGAAGAATCTGCACCAGAAATTCCTAAGCCTAATCCGTAACGTGTGCACATAGCCTTAATAGAGATGAGAGAATATATTCGGAAACGATTGCCGAATCTGAATTTGCCATATTGGTACCCTATTTGTGCCGAATTTATGTTTGACAAAAATTTATTTACATATTTGCTCATTTCTACTTCCACTCACTCCAATGGCGTTCAAATCCGAACCGAACATTGAAAAATTTGCTCAACTCTATTCTTTCATAATGTAGACCCATACCCAGGAATCCAATATTGTTTCCCCAGTGCTACTGTTAGCCAAATTACTAAATATTTTTGTGCTTTTTCGACTTCCAGGACAATGGACCTGTAGCTGCAATATGCGGGGCAACGCACTAAGCTCGATCATTGTTAGTTACTTCTGGATTTCCCTTTATATAATAACTTTAAACAAAACAAAAGAGAAAAAGTAAATGAAAAGGATGGTTGTGGAAAAGGTAAATACATACTGTATACTTCTCCGTGCCATCCTCCCAGGCTTGTCTCCTTTCAGACGCCAACATGCACAGACCTGACTGTAGAGTGAATGTCAGCTGGTCCTATCACAGTCACAAACCAGTGTAAAACAAACAGAAAAGTGTGCTTTGTTTGTACCTTAACAAAGGAAAACCAGGATCAACACCAGGTGCGATCTGCAGAGAGAATCCTATAATGACATTATGGCATACTGTATCAGTTTAGAGCAGAGAGCATACACCTGGTGTACACAGATTGGAGACCGCTACGGATCATCTCACCCATCTAGATGTACACAGCAATATGTAGCAAATATCAGCACAACACAGAGGTTAGCGCACATCTATGGTCTTGGGCCCATCACATTTAACCCAGAACAATCTCAAATCAGAAGATGAAATGAGAATGTTCCTCTAAAGAACTTGTCACAATGCTTGAAAAATCAGGATAATTTCGGCCTTTTTTTTTTGGGATGAATGTCTGGTCTTTCCTGTAATACATTAAACGTGGAACATGACCAAAACTTTTGACAAGACCCCATGGTGATGAAGGGTGCATTTTTGTTTACCCTGGGATGATCAGAGAATTGTTCTTTTCTCTCACAACCCTAGCAGCAGGCAGATGAAATTACAAATGGGTCGATGAACGGTATATTTCTCCAAATTCTCTCCATCAAGTCTATATGAAGAAGCGTTTTTGTGCAGAAAAAGCAAGCAAATTGCAACAAACAACCTCATCAGCAAACTTCACCAGCCATTGTATCATCACCATTGCTTTATACATTTAGGCCTCCAGCACAAGATGAAACGTCCACCTTGCAAATCACAGTGATTCACTAAGTTTAAAACATGCTGCATCAAATAGATCAGCAAATGTCAATTTATGAAAGGAAAGGACACCTCCTGCACTCACCAGAGGATGTGCCCTGCTCTTACTAACGTCCCTATATGGGTTCTTTCACCCTGTTGCGGAGCAGGATACCTAAACCCTCACTTGTCCTGCTCCTATCCCTAAGTAGGGAACTGGCAGGTGAGAACACTGGTCCCACCACTGCACTAAGACAACACAAGGTAAGGTAACACAGACACTGAAAGGGACAGGATATTAAAAATACCACACTTCGCTTCCGGTTGTAAAGCACCGCACAGCAAGATAACGACACCAGATAAACTGAACATAGCTGTAGAACCACTACTCCCAGAAAGCTCCTTCTCCCAGCAAGGTTGCTGCAGAAAGAACTAAACACCGACAGTCAGCTGATGCATCAGGTGACCTCTTGAAGGATGGTCACCACCAACATCAGCTGACCCAGCAGCAATGCAATTACACCGGCTGGCCACCAGGGAAAAGCTGCATTAACCCCAGATAGTTTGAAAGGAAAAAAAGTTTTAATCTGAGGCACCAGATCTGCCACAGCTACCAAAATGGATCGTGACACCTGGAGTATGTATAACTCATACATACCCTTCAGTCCCGGCTCAGAAACTGATGAATCCCCGCAGTGCACAGTGCATGCGCCGGGGGGGATTCATAACTCTGCACCAATTTTTGAGCCAGGGACACACTGTTTGCTGCCAGAATTCAAAACTTTCTGAGCCAGGAACAGCGGTGATGTATGCGTTATACATACTCTCGGGCACAACACGTCTAGTTGGCATCCTCGCTCTATACACTTGTATTGAGTGAGGCTGCACTCCGTCTACTGACACGGCCATCCAGTGGGACGCGGGGGGGTTTCATAAGTCTGCATTCACGCAGAGTGACCGCAGACTTATCAATTAAGACCGTACCTCTAAGTTCTCTTCTGATGGCCATAATGGTGTTATTACACTGATTAAATTTATACCTTTATTGAAGAAACCCAAAGATTGGTTCTTTTTTAATCATGGTTGTAAGTTTTCTTCTGATGGCATCTTTTATGTATCGGGGCGAGCCTGGGGGGGATGCGTCATCTACTGCTCCGGCCCCTCCGCCTGTCTCCTGTGTTTCTATAGGTCACGGATTAATACGATTTGAAATTTCACACCGCCATCATTGGGATGTGCAAGCACAGTGTGAAATTCCACGTTGGGTCTGCAATAAAATGGCGCCAGAGTCTGTGCATGCGCAGATCAAAATCAGACGTGGAATCTCACACCACGCACGTGAAATTTCAAAATGGAGGTAAGTCACTGAACAATCAGTGACCTTTAGGAACACAGTAGGCAGGCTGAGGGTCCAGAGCAGAAGATGACCCAACCCGGCCCAGATGCACAGAAGACATCATCAGAAGAAAACTTAAAACCATGATGAAAAAAATAGGTATCAGTGTAATAGCGCCATTATGGCCATACTTTTACTTTATTGTAATAAATCTTGCTGACATGTTCCCTTATAAAATACACAAGTAATAAAAAGTTATCAAAAATTGTTTTCTGTGAATGCTTCATGAGGCCATGTTGAATTCAGCAAGAGAAAAAATTGTTTTTCTTGCAGAAAAAGGGTGGGTTTTCATCCGTATGGTGTTTTATGTGTCTGCTATATTTTGTCTGCACATCATCTGTATGACCACTTTTTAACATTTGTTTTTTCATTAACAGTTCAAAACAATAAAAGGCCCAATATAGTAGCTTCCTATGTAATCTTCGCAATAGATACCAATCAGATGGTGCCAGTATGGCAAGCATTGAGTTTTCCAGGCGAGTCTCATCCAATTGACAGAAGAGAATAGTGCATTCTGCATTGTCACGGGAACGCTGCTCATGTGAAAAAACTGGCCCATACAATAACATTGGTCTGTGTGCTGTCTGCATACTATCTGTCATCTATATGGATGTGTAATTGCCTTATCTGAACAAGGTGTAAAAGTTTATAGAGCCTGCAGGAGTCTATCGCGTCAGTGAATTATGTGGATAAGACAGTTGTTAGCCAAACACTGTTAATTAATGATTTCCAGATCTAATGGGGGGGGGGGGGGGGGGGGGGGCTTTCCTGGGAAGCCTGGACACATGGGGGTCTTAATCGTGATCAATCTTGGCTTTGATTTTGGGACTAGGGCTTACACAGCTTGCTCTTATGTAATTGGCAGTCCAAATGTCATGCTGTTATTCTGGCCATTGATTGGTACATTTCTGTGAGCAAAAAGGTATTTCATTATAAGTCAGCTCCTATAATAATATTATAGAACATTACTAGGCTTTGATGACTCACTCCTCCTCAAACCTGTTATTCTCTGATTATGTTCCAATCATATTATAGAGCACAGTGTACTTACAATTGCTCATTTTGCCTTTGTACCCAGCTAATTGTTCTATTTTCCATTTAGGTCTATGACTTCACATGATTACAAACTGACTAGCTGAATCCTGTTAAGCTCTATGTAGAAACAGTAGAAAAATGCCCCCTGTATGACTCATGAGTCACTGCAAAAGTCCTGAGCAGGGGGAGGGGCAGAGCAGCTGGGTCACAAGTTGAAGAGGGGAATGATAAATGCAGGGACAAGAGACTTCCTGTTTCTACATAGGGCAGAAAAAAGAGAAGTATAAGGCTACGTTCACATTAGCGTTTTGCGTGTTTGCGTCGGGCGACGCAGCGGCGACGCATGCGTCCCTATATTTAACAAGGGGGACGCATGGACATGCGTTGTGCTGTGTTGTGCGACGCATGCTTTTTTTTTTGCCACAAGCATCGGGCGCAGAAAACGCAACAAGTTGCATTTTTCTTGCGTCCAAATTTCGGCAAAAAACGACGCATGCGCAGCGTTTTTGCGTGCGTTTTTATTTGCGTTGTGCGTTGCGTTGCCGACGCAGCGGTGCACAACGCAAATGTGAACGTAGCCTAAGTGATTTTTGGTGGTACTTCTGAATGAAGTAGCTTATGTGTTAGACATCTCTTAAAGGGGTTGTTTGGTCCAAATTGATAAGTCTGCAGGCACCTTATGTGACTGCGGGCTTCTGCATCCTTACAGCGCGCTGTCAGGATTCGTTGGCGATTTGAATCAATGCAGTCACGAACCAACTAGACGAGCTGGGCCTCGCTCACTACAAGTGAAGTGAGAAAGGACAAACATGGCTAACTGGAACGTGGCTGAGGGCGCGCAAGTCACGAGCTTACAGTTACGTGACCACCTGCTCTTGGCAGTAACACAAAATCCTGACAGTGTGGGGCATGCGCTGTAAGGTTTTCGGGGAGGACAGGACAAACCTTTAAGGCTATGTTCCCACTATGAGCTTTTGGTGCATTTTTGATACTGCATATTTTTGCTGCATCAAAAACGCACTGTCTTACAGTTCCAGCAAAGTGGATGAGATTTATAGGTATCTCCTCCCCCCCTGGGCTTCTTTTTAATGCAGCTTAAACTGATCTGTGGACGTGTTTCAAATCTATGTCATTTTCTCTTGTGGTTACACCGAGTTTTCTCTGTGTATTTCCTCCATAGACTTGCATTAGGTTAACATCGCACATGCGAAACTCATCAAAAACGCATGGAATCCGCACCTAAGTATGTCAATAAGTTATGTTAGAGCCAAATACCAGGAAGTATCAAAACCAGAGCAGCTTTATTTAAAGCATGACATAGCAAAAAAAGACAAAAACTATAGCATCAAAGACACAGTTAAATACAATTAAAAAAACACACACACAAACGCAATGAAAAAATGCAAATAACCTAATTTAAATGACAGGTACAGAAATGGTGCAGCGCCAAAAACTCACTAAAAGCTCATAGTGGGAGCATAATGTAAACGGCTGTATGAAAACAATGTAGTTACAATCTACACATACAGCATTAAGGTACCTTCACACTGAGCAACTTTACAATGAGAACGACAGCGATCCGTGACGTTGCAGCGTCCTAGATAGCAATCTCGTTGTGTTAGACACGCAGCAGCGATCAGGATCCCGCTGTGCCATCGCTGGTCGTAGCTAGAAGTCCGGAACTTTATTTGGTCATCAGGTCGGCGTGATTCGTCATGTTTGACAGTAAAAGCAACAATTGCAGCAATGTTTTTTCATGGAGCTAACAACCAGCGAGAACGATAAGTACGTCACTGGATCGCTCCTGCATCGTTCTGCTGTTGCCGTGTTTGACGTCTCCTAGCGACCTAAACAGCGACGCTGCAGCGATCGGCTCGTTGTCTATATCGCTGCAGCGTCGCTTAGTGTAACGGTACCCTTACATCACTCCCCAGCACATTGACAGCCTGCTCTGCACACACACTGCACACATACGCTGCAGAGCATGCTGTCAATCAATGTGCCAAGGACTGATTACAGTGTGCTCACTGGTAGTGACTGTAAGCAACCTGCACGGGCAGCTCCAGGGAGAATAGAGCCACTGCTCCAGTAAAGGAGACAGACATAAGTTAAATGCTATTTATCTGCAGACAAGTACAGTTTCTGGAGGCAACAGAATTTTTTTAAGGCCAGGATCACACATGCGAGAAACACGTCCGTGTCTCGCATGTGAAATCCAAGCAGCTTTTCCTCTGCAGAAGCACCATGGAACTGAATAATCATGCTTCAGACAGCTTCAGACAGCGCTTGCATGCTCTATAGACAAAGGCCTGAAAGCATTGTGCCCTCTGATAGACTGCAGCAGTGGCCCGGTTACATCGGAAACAAGAACACAGGATTTTTTTTATAACAAGTGAACTACAAAATAGTTTGTTTTCACAAGCATTTGGGAATTTTACCCATTTAGTATGAGAATAACAAGTTAAGGAATAGTTACTGAATGATCAAACTTTGCTTTTAAGTGCAAATTTAAAATAAATTATCAGAAAAATGGAAAAAAAATATTTATATTCATATAAAATCTGTTAAAGTAAGCTGTCTTATTGTGCATGCAATAGTATCAGCTTTTCACAATACACGGTTGCTGTTGCTGAGGGTTGTTATTCACACATTTATGGTCCTGCAGGTTCTTTGCTACCACTTCAAATTGAAAACTGGCTTCCCATACGGCCAAATATCAGTCACTGAGTGCTATAGTGGTATAAACTGCCAACTACAAATGTAACTCGGACAAGATGCCCTCTACCTCTACGAAGGGTAGGAGATACAGGTAAGTGATGAATCAATAGCAGCAGAGAGGATCAGAAATGTGGCACAAATACACAGTGGAAGGGATAGGAAATATACACTAACACAAAAAACCCATAGAAAAATTATTTCTGCAGTTAATAGTTTGACATTTAATAGAACAATAATAGTGTCATGCAACATGTGACTGACTCCTACCATAGGCAATCATTAAATTTCTTTTGTGTAAATATATTTTTATTAAAGAGAAGAGAATTTTACAAGAAAAACAGTAGTTAAAAACTACGACAATGAGCAAAGTACTTTTTCTTATAATATACAATTCGAGAAGAGTAACACAAAAAACACCCGTTCACAAACCTTGCATAAATCTTACATAAAAGAGAGAAAAGAAAAAAAAAAAGAAAAATTAGAGGGAGTAAACCCTCTAGAATGACTACGGTAACTTTAACTTATAAGCAATAACTCCTTGCCCCCGCAACAGGCGAGGACCTTCAAAACCGTAGATAAAAGAAAGCATACCTAAAATCAGTTTGCCCATGTCCCCAAGAGCGAGACATGTACGCAAATAGTATCATTATAATTATAAAAGTAACTGGTAAATCATGGTACAGACCTATCACACCGAACTGGTGGAAGGAGAACAGCTCACCCAGGGGGGAGATAGAAAGAGGAGGAAAAAGAGGGGGGAGCCCAAGTAGGTGGGGCTCAAGAAAAGAAATATAAAATGAGAATACGAAAAGAAAAATAGCTTAGTAATCAACTGTAGAATAGACAGGCATATCAGGTAAACAGGTCAGGGAAACGAGCAGAATCTTTAAATAAAATCCATTCAGTCCAGATACCTAAAAAGGAGACCCTTGTCTGTGAAATGTCAGCATCAATTTCCTCCAACCTAAAGATGGTTTCAAATTCTGAAAACCACTCCACAACATCGGGGGGAACCGGGTCTCGCCATCGGAGGGGGATCACCGTCCTAGCAGCCGCTAGGCAAAACTTAAGGATGTCCTTTTTTTGGGATCCCACCGAACCGGGAATCATGGAGAGCAATGCTATCTCCGGAGTACCGGTGATGTGCTTGCCTGTGATCAAACCATAATTCCGGAACACTTGGTCCCAGAATGTTCTAATCAAGGGGCAGCCCTACCACATATGCAAAAGGGAGCCAATGCCATTTCCACACCTCCAGCAGCAGTTTGAAATTGAGGGAGAAAATTTGTGTAACCTGTCAGGAGTGAGGTACCACCTATATTGCAGTTTATACCCCTTCTCCGAGGCCTCACTGGAACTCGGGAGTTTATGGTTCATCAGGAAGCAACGCTCCCATTCCTCATCTGACAAAGTCCGCCCCAAATCCTTCTCCCTAGCAGACTGGAAATAGAGCCTTGTGTCAGAGTCAGGTGTTGAAAGAATTGAGTAGAGGGAAGAGATTCCCCTGCTCGGGGCGTCTCCACCGGCAAACAACAGTTCCAAGGTAGAGAGTCTACAGTGCGAACCCCATGGCAAATTCAAAGAAGCTAGGAAGGACCGGACCTGCAAGTACTCCCACCAAAGAAGTTTAGTGGAGGGAGATTGGGTTTGGAGGGAACAGAGGGTAGGAATCTCGCCACGCTGTAAGATATCACCAACCCGTATGTCATCCTCGTATTTCCAATCCATGAAGGCTTTCCTGTGAATGCCCGGAGGAAATGCCGGGTTGCAAAAAATAGGTGTAAGAAGGCTGGCCCCAGAAGGAGCAGACCCCTTCTCAGCACTGCAGTGCCATGCCCTCATAGCCTCTGAGGTTAGGAAAGAAAATCTCCCCCGTTGAAGAGCATCATTAAATTTCTTAGTCTTCCAGTAGGGATAGGTTAATGATTTCAACTTTTTGATATCTTGCTGGTAGTACAAAAGAAGAAGAAAAAATGAAGCAAGCCTAGATATCCGTTAATAGCTTATAACACCACTTCAG
Organism: Ranitomeya imitator; assembly: GCF_032444005.1. Lineage (NCBI taxonomy): Eukaryota > Metazoa > Chordata > Amphibia > Anura > Dendrobatidae > Ranitomeya > Ranitomeya imitator. The sequence goes on along the minus strand of NC_091287.1, from coordinate 331,177,186 downwards.
CGTTTTTATTTAAGTGCTGAAGTGGCGCTTTAAATGTAAATCCCCTGCTCCCACTCTTATACTCACCGGCATAATAATAATAATCTTTATTTTTATATAGCGCTAACATTCTGCAGCGCTTTACAGTTTTGCACACATTATCATCACTGTCCCCAAAGGGGCTCACAATCTAAATTCCCTATCAGTATGTCTTTGGAATGTGGGAGGAAACCGGAGTGCCCGGAGGAAACCCACGCAAACACGGAGAGAACATACAAACTCTTTGCAGATGTTGTCCTTGTTGGGGTTTGAACCCAGGACTCCACCGCTGCAAGGATACAGTGCTAACCACTGCGCCACCATGCCGCCCCGGCATCACCTTTTACCTACGCCTCTCCGGTCCCGAGGGCCATCTCGTGCCCGTAACATCTGACTGGCCAGTAGTTACGTCACAAGGGCTGAATGCAAGTCTATGAGACCACAGCGAGGATGTACTGAAAAGTGACCTCAGTGTAGCTCCATGAAACACTGAAGCTTTCGTCAGAGAGCGACAGGAGAGATGCTACAAAGGGATGAAGGTGGCGGCTGGTGAGTGAGTATGAGACAGGAGAATTACATTTAAAGCACCACTTTAGGGGTGCAATATAAAAAGAAAAACACTGGAGTGGTGCGATAAAGGAAATCTGTCAGTGGGATCAACCCTCCTAAGCAGTCTATATGGGGGAAGCAGTTCATAGGAAGCAGAATAAAATGATAGATTGATATCTGCGATCTGAGGTCTTATTCCAGAGAATTCCATGTTTTTCTTATATGTAAATGAGCTGTTCAGCACTATGGCTCAGGCACTGATATGTATGAGAATCTGCCTCCAAAGCCAATCTACTATATAATTGTCTAAGGGTCACTTACGTCTTTCTGTCTGTCCTTCTGTCTGTCTGTCACGGATATTCATTGGTCGCAGCCTCTGTCTGTCATGGAATCCAAGTCGCTGGTTGGTCGTGGCAAAACTTCTACGACCATTGCCACGACCAATTAGCGATGGGCGCAGTCCGACGGCAACATGGCCTCTCCTTCCTCTCCGCAGTCAGTGCCCGCTCCATACTCCCCTCCAGTCAGCGCTCACACAGAGTTAATGGCAGCGCTAATGGACCGCATTATGCCGCGGTGTAACACACTCCATTAACGCTGCTATTAACCCTGTATGACCAACTTTTTTTTTTTACTATTGATACTGCCTATGCAGCCTCAATATTAAAAAGATCTAATGTTAAAAATAATTTAGAAAAAATAAAAAATCATCATACACTCACCTTCCGACGCCTTTCCCGCTCCTCGCGATGCTCCGGTAACCGCTCCATGCAAGCGGCAGGTTCCGGTGGCAAGGATGGTATGCGACAAGGACCTGCCATGACGTCACGGTCATGGGACCGCGATGTCATCACAAGTCCTGCGAGAAAGACCTGCCTTGACGTCACGGTCATCTGACCGTGACGTCATCACAGGTCCTGCGCCCATACCAACCCTGGGACAGGAAGCTGCCATGTGCACCACACACAGGGCCAGGACTTCAACGGAGGGTGAGTACCGTATATGTTTATTTTTTTATTTTAAGTCTGTATACTACATGGCTCTGTGCTGTATACTCAGTCGCTGTGCAATATACTACATGGTTGGGCAATATACTATGTGGCTGGGCAATATACTACGTGGACATGCATATTCTAGAATACCCGATGCATTAGAATCGGGCCACCATCTAGTTTTAAATAAAAGAGGCTATTACCAGAGTGATGTGTGATTGCCATTCTCTGCTCTCCTGATTTCACTGCAGAGCTGTGTGTGATTATACCTGACACATCTGCAGGTTCCTCTCAGCTTCCATTTCTCAAATGGACAGAGTTGCAATAGTGTTGCAATACAGCAGAGCTGTGAAAGCTGCAGTTACTAACATGTTTGTAATGAGACAAAGTTCAGTTCTACTGTCCAGTGTTACTTACATTCCACACTGGCAACTTCTCCTTTCATTTAAAGTAATCTCTGGAAGCAGATCCTCATGCAGTTCAGCATCCTGCCCACAGCGTGGAATAGCTCATTTTACATATAAGAAAATCATGTCATTCTCTGGAATAAGACACTGGATCTCAGATATTAAGGTATCATTTTATTCAGCATCCTATGACTTACATTGCTCATAAACACGGCGTAGGAGGGTTGATCTTACTGACAGATTCCCTTTAAACAGATGTTTGATGAATATTTTCCCTTGAAAAATTCCACAGCAATTTAAATAAATACTGTTTGTTTTTTATTTGTTTAGGACATACTTATATTCAGTTCTCACCATTGGCTCATATGGACATGAGATTCCAGAACGCAGACTTCAATAGCTCTTATGTACTAACATTCCTTTACTGCTCTTCCTCTCTGCACAGTAAATTCATTGTTTTCACGGAGGGATTTTTAAATGTATGTACTTACTGATCATGGTCTAGGTTACCGGTTACCACTGCCATAAGCGGTAGCCAGTCTCACGGGCAAGGAGTGCAGTGCATACGAGCTCTTTTCAGTGAAGCTTTGTAGGTGTTGCCCATAAAATGATCACATCTCTTGATCTGACCAGCTTTTACTGCCCTGCCCGCAGCATAGAGCACTGTTTGGACCAGCAGCGCAAAGATGCAGCTCGTCACTATTGTCAATAGATAAGAAACACACCGCCACCTGGCAAGCAGGGAGTGGTGTGCTCCTTAAGATGAGAAAGCCCTTTTATGATGAGACTATTTAGAATGTTACAGTGCATTATCTTTAAAATACCATAAATAAGCTACGTCACAAAGACCCTTTTTAACTAATATAATAAAACATCTATAAACTTCTGAGTAGAATTGATGCTGTAATTGCTGACAGCATAATAAAAGTCTGCTAAAGTGACATTTAAGAAGCTACTGTGCCCTATTTCTGTCGCTCCTCATATAGTAGAAATATAGAATGCTCAAGGCTAACATCATATACCAAAAGAAGGTCATCGCACTATGCTACTGAAAGCATTGGCTTTGCTTTACTTGTGTTACCTGTATTCCTTTTTATTTCACATATTAAAAGACTATGTTGAGTAGCTTTTACTGCAACCTCCGTATAATAGTGCAGTCACAGGCTAGGGACTTATAGCTACATTTGAAGTAAACACAGGAAGGTTTCCTTAGACATACAATAGGCGGGTGTATACATGCTGGGCCGAGTGAGAGTTAACCGTAACTAAATTTCTCTTTCAAAAATCAAATCTAGGATAATTTGCTAATATATATTCCCTTTATGGAGCCATTTATGTGTCCCTGCTAAAGACAATCCGAGAGAACTTGCAGAGATGGGTCATCCATCGTCCATCTCATAACTGGAGATAATAAATTCCACTAACATGAGCTTGTTACCTTAATTCTACAAGTTTTTGCCCTTTTCTTTAAGATTATTATTGCTACTCAAACGCATTTAAATAGGTGTTATGTTTTGCTTGGTGCTCTTAAAGGGGTGTTCTCAAGTACTTAAATTGCTTTAAATAGTAAGACAGCATGAAAATAAGCAACTTTGCAATTGACATGATTTTTCTATTTGCTGTAATTTTCCTGCAATGAGTTTTTATCTTTTGTAGTGTACAGCTCGTTTCCATGGAGTCCAGCCTTGTACCATGGCGAAGAGTACACAGTAATTACATTCCTGGAGAGAGGTGAACTTTTTACATCCCAAACAACCCTCTACAAGCACATTGAATTCTATACAGCAATTACCTGTTCATCTCCCTTCCCCTCCCTCTCAGCTTCTGAAGAGGGGTGCTGCAATTAATTTAGCAAAATCAGCAGCCAGCAGCTTTCAGAGCAGGACTCCTGATCATGGTTTTAGTGTTTGCCTTCTGTAGCTGTGCATGTTATCTCTATGTATGAATACAGAGATAGAATTATACACTCCAAAACAAACCTCCGACAGCTAAGTGTGTTATAGCAGAACTTGTTCTACTGATGCTTCAGCTGTAATATTCACCAGATCTGTCACTCAAGGAAGAAAGGCTACCCATCCACTAAATCGTAAGAAAACTAAGGAGAACGCATGGCTCTGAGCTGCTCAAGAGACAACTTAAGAAGACCCCTTTAAAAGAGGCCTATTGGTGCTGAACAATTCTACCCTCTACACCACAAACTGGGCTTGGATATGTCATATATTACCAAATATTAATAAAACAGCTGGGCTGTAGCGGTTGTACACGTCTCCTTAAGATCGGAAGTTTGCCATTTATTCAATATTTAAGTAACTACTTGTTGCGATTTTACAATAGGCCTCCTCACTTGGCATCCTCCTGAGAAAAGACCACCCATCTAGTGCACAGCTCTCTTTAGGTTCTTCTTTATGGGATACCAAGAATCTGCCCACAAGCCAGCTGATCCGATATTTCAAATTCCTGACGTTAATTTAGGCTCGTATCCAACCCATATCGATAAGTGGATTAACAAATGGTTTTGAACAGCTGATTTTGACAGAATGGACTCAAAATGTTTATGTTTTAACACAATATCCACAATCTGTCACAATCCTGACACTTTCGCTCTTAACAGATCGCGCTTTTTATTAGAAGCTTAAAAATTGACAATATTATAACTGGTGGAGAAAGGTGGAACTTGATGGACTGGTTTATTTTCTCAATTTCTATACAACTATGAATTGTTATCAAAACCAGAATTAGATCAAGATCTATGTCTGTTTGGAGAACGAGGAAGAACAATACTCTTCCCTAGCAAGTTATTTTAAATGTTCAATCGGGAGGCAGGCACTGATACGTTTAAGAAATTTGTATTTGGGCACAAACGTGTTGCTAGTTGAGGCTGTTTTGAAGGCATTGATCAGGCTGCTTTCACACATTCCTATTTTGAGATGCACGGAAGGCCGCAGGTCACCCGAACTTGACAACCTCCTAGTCATACATGAGGCTACTGTGTTCGGGCAATAATGGACTGCGGCTTATCCGAGGACTGCAGTCCATGTAAGGACCATCAAACACAGATGTATGACACCAGCCTATCTAGTCTTCACTAATTTGACACATAAACCATCTTATTCTCTGTCACTGGAATTAACCTCATACAGTGGGGGAAAAAAGTATTTAGTCAGCCACCAATTGTGCAAGTTCTCCCACATAAAAAGATGAGAGAGGCCTGTAATTGACATCATAGGCAGACCACTATGAGAGTCAAAATGAGAAAAGAAATCCAGAAAATCACCTTGTCTGATTTGGCAATTTATTTAGCAAATTATGGTAGAAAATAAGTATTTGGTTACCTAAAAACATGCAAGATTTCTGGCTCTCACAGACCTGTAACTTCTTTTTAAGAGGCTCATCTGTCCTCCACTCATGAGCTGTAGTAATGACACCTGTCCACAACCTCAAACAGTCACACTCCAAACTCCACTATGGTGAAGACCAAAGAGCTGTTGGAGGACACCAGAAACAAAATTGTAGCCCTGCACCAGGCTGGGAAGACTGAACCTGCAATAGGCAAGCAGCTTGGTATGAAGAAATCAACTGTGGGAGCAATAAGAAAATGGAAGACATACAAGACCATTGATAATCTCCCTCAATCTGGGGCTCCATGCAAGATCTCACCCCATGGGGTCAAAATGATCACAAGAACAGTGAGCAAAAAATCCCAGAACCACATGGGGGACCTAGTGATTGACTTGCATAGAGATGGGACCACCATAACGGCTACCATCAGTAACACACTACGCTGCGAGGGACTCAGATACTGGAGTGCCAGTCGTGTCCCCTTGCTTAAGCCAGTACATGTCTGGGCCCGTCTGAAGTTTGCTAGAGAGCATTTTGATTATCCAGAAGACTATTGGGGACATGTCATATGGTCTGATTAAACCAAAGTAGAATTGTTTGCTGGAAACAAAATTTGTCGTGTTTGGAAGAGACAGAATGCTGAGTTGCATCCAAAGAACACATACCTACTGTGAAGCATGGGGGTGACAACATCATGCTTTGGGACGGTTTATCTGCAAAGGAACCAGAATGACTGATCCATGTACATGAAAGAATGAATGGGGCCACGAATTGTGAGATTTTGAGTGCAAACCTCCTTCCATCAGCAAGGGCATTGAAAATGAAACGTGGATGGGTCTTTCAGCGTGATAATGCTTATTATTTATATAGCACCATTAATTCCATGGTGCTGTATATGAGAAAGGGGTTACGTACAGAGTTATAGATATCGTATACAGTAAACAAATTTACAATGACAGACTGGTACAGAGGAGAAAGGACCCTGTCCTTACGGAGTTACATTCTATGGGAATGTTCCCAAGCACACAGTCAGGGCAACAAAGGAGTTGCTTCATAAGAAGCATATGAAGGTCCTGAAGTGGCCTAGCCAGTCTCCAGATCTAAGCCCCATAGAAAAACTTTGGAGGGAGTTGAAAGTAAGTGTTGCCCAGCGGCAGGCCCTAAACATCACTGCTCTAGAGGAGTTCTGCATGGAGGAATAGGCCAACATACCACCAGCAATGTGTACCAACCTTGTGAAGACTTACAGAAAACGTTTGACCTCTGTCATTGCCAACAAAGGATATATAACAAAATATTGAGATGAACTTTTGTTAATGACCAAATACTTATTTTCCACCATAATTTGCTAAATAAATCTTGCCAAATCAGACAAGGTGATTTTCTAGATTTGTTTTCTCATTTTGACTCTCATAGCTGTGGTCTACCTATGATGTCAATTGCACAGTGAACAAGTCTGTATGATCATGTTCACACACCACCAAGAAACCTGAAGACACAAAAGAGAATAGTAAAACCAAAAACACTCAGTTTGAAAAAATGTTGCAGTAATCCGCAAGTGCTAGTAAAAGATGTAAAATACAGGGTATTTGGTTGATACGTTTTTTGCAAAAAATGTATACTAAGCTGCTCTACCAATCTTCACGGTATACCCTTATCAGAGCAGTCCTAACTAATGTATGCAATCCCTATCTGATGTATTTAAAAACCTGATCATCTGTATATAACCTGTGTGAACAGGGTTCAGAGAGGAAAGATCCATGTGTGCATACAGGGTAGAACAGCTTTTGTGCAGATAGCCCAAGAGGAGTGGTGGAACTCCCCAGTCTTGTAGACACAAGAGAACAATTATGGAAACAGGAACACATGGGCTACTTGCACAGTGAACAAGTCTGTATGATCATGTTCACACACCACCAAGAAACCTGAAGACACAAAAGAGAATAGTAAAACCAAAAACACTCAGTTTGAAAAAATGTTGCAGTAATCCGCAAGTGCTAGTAAAAGATGTAAAATACAGGGTATTTGGTTGATACGTTTTTTGCAAAAAATGTATACTAAGCTGCTCTACCAATCTTCACGGTATACCCTTATCAGAGCAGTCCTAACTAATGTATGCAATCCCTATCTGATGTATTTAAAAACCTGATCATCTGTATATAACCTGTGTGAACAGGGTTCAGAGAGGAAAGATCCATGTGTGCATACAGGGTAGAACAGCTTTTGTGCAGATAGCCCAAGAGGAGTGGTGGAACTCCCCAGTCTTGTAGACACAAGAGAACAATTATGGAAACAGGAACACATGGGCTACTTGCACAGTGAACAAGTCTGTATGATCATGTTCACACACCACCAAGAAACCTGAAGACACAAAAGAGAATAGTAAAACCAAAAACACTCAGTTTGAAAAAATGTTGCAGTAATCCGCAAGTGCTAGTAAAAGATGTAAAATACAGGGTATTTGGTTGATACGTTTTTTGCAAAAAATGTATACTAAGCTGCTCTACCAATCTTCACGGTATACCCTTATCAGAGCAGTCCTAACTAATGTATGCAATCCCTATCTGATGTATTTAAAAACCTGATCATCTGTATATAACCTGTGTGAACAGGGTTCAGAGAGGAAAGATCCATGTGTGCATACAGGGTAGAACAGCTTTTGTGCAGATAGCCCAAGAGGAGTGGTGGAACTCCCCAGTCTTGTAGACACAAGAGAACAATTATGGAAACAGGAACACATGGGCTACTTGCACAGTGAACAAGTCTGTATGATCATGTTCACACACCACCAAGAAACCTGAAGACACAAAAGAGAATAGTAAAACCAAAAACACTCAGTTTGAAAAAATGTTGCAGTAATCCGCAAGTGCTAGTAAAAGATGTAAAATACAGGGTATTTGGTTGATACGTTTTTTGCAAAAAATGTATACTAAGCTGCTCTACCAATCTTCACGGTATACCCTTATCAGAGCAGTCCTAACTAATGTATGCAATCCCTATCTGATGTATTTAAAAACCTGATCATCTGTATATAACCTGTGTGAACAGGGTTCAGAGAGGAAAGATCCATGTGTGCATACAGGGTAGAACAGCTTTTGTGCAGATAGCCCAAGAGGAGTGGTGGAACTCCCCAGTCTTGTAGACACAAGAGAACAATTATGGAAACAGGAACACATGGGCTACTTGCACAGTGAACAAGTCTGTATGATCATGTTCACACACCACCAAGAAACCTGAAGACACAAAAGAGAATAGTAAAACCAAAAACACTCAGTTTGAAAAAATGTTGCAGTAATCCGCAAGTGCTAGTAAAAGATGTAAAATACAGGGTATTTGGTTGATACGTTTTTTGCAAAAAATGTATACTAAGCTGCTCTACCAATCTTCACGGTATACCCTTATCAGAGCAGTCCTAACTAATGTATGCAATCCCTATCTGATGTATTTAAAAACCTGATCATCTGTATATAACCTGTGTGAACAGGGTTCAGAGAGGAAAGATCCATGTGTGCATACAGGGTAGAACAGCTTTTGTGCAGATAGCCCAAGAGGAGTGGTGGAACTCCCCAGTCTTGTAGACACAAGAGAACAATTATGGAAACAGGAACACATGGGCTACTTGCACAGTGAACAAGTCTGTATGATCATGTTCACACACCACCAAGAAACCTGAAGACACAAAAGAGAATAGTAAAACCAAAAACACTCAGTTTGAAAAAATGTTGCAGTAATCCGCAAGTGCTAGTAAAAGATGTAAAATACAGGGTATTTGGTTGATACGTTTTTTGCAAAAAATGTATACTAAGCTGCTCTACCAATCTTCACGGTATACCCTTATCAGAGCAGTCCTAACTAATGTATGCAATCCCTATCTGATGTATTTAAAAACCTGATCATCTGTATATAACCTGTGTGAACAGGGTTCAGAGAGGAAAGATCCATGTGTGCATACAGGGTAGAACAGCTTTTGTGCAGATAGCCCAAGAGGAGTGGTGGAACTCCCCAGTCTTGTAGACACAAGAGAACAATTATGGAAACAGGAACACATGGGCTACTTGCACAGTGAACAAGTCTGTATGATCATGTTCACACACCACCAAGAAACCTGAAGACACAAAAGAGAATAGTAAAACCAAAAACACTCAGTTTGAAAAAATGTTGCAGTAATCCGCAAGTGCTAGTAAAAGATGTAAAATACAGGGTATTTGGTTGATACGTTTTTTGCAAAAAATGTATACTAAGCTGCTCTACCAATCTTCACGGTATACCCTTATCAGAGCAGTCCTAACTAATGTATGCAATCCCTATCTGATGTATTTAAAAACCTGATCATCTGTATATAACCTGTGTGAACAGGGTTCAGAGAGGAAAGATCCATGTGTGCATACAGGGTAGAACAGCTTTTGTGCAGATAGCCCAAGAGGAGTGGTGGAACTCCCCAGTCTTGTAGACACAAGAGAACAATTATGGAAACAGGAACACATGGGCTACTTGCACAGTGAACAAGTCTGTATGATCATGTTCACACACCACCAAGAAACCTGAAGACACAAAAGAGAATAGTAAAACCAAAAACACTCAGTTTGAAAAAATGTTGCAGTAATCCGCAAGTGCTAGTAAAAGATGTAAAATACAGGGTATTTGGTTGATACGTTTTTTGCAAAAAATGTATACTAAGCTGCTCTACCAATCTTCACGGTATACCCTTATCAGAGCAGTCCTAACTAATGTATGCAATCCCTATCTGATGTATTTAAAAACCTGATCATCTGTATATAACCTGTGTGAACAGGGTTCAGAGAGGAAAGATCCATGTGTGCATACAGGGTAGAACAGCTTTTGTGCAGATAGCCCAAGAGGAGTGGTGGAACTCCCCAGTCTTGTAGACACAAGAGAACAATTATGGAAACAGGAACACATGGGCTACTTGCACAGTGAACAAGTCTGTATGATCATGTTCACACACCACCAAGAAACCTGAAGACACAAAAGAGAATAGTAAAACCAAAAACACTCAGTTTGAAAAAATGTTGCAGTAATCCGCAAGTGCTAGTAAAAGATGTAAAATACAGGGTATTTGGTTGATACGTTTTTTGCAAAAAATGTATACTAAGCTGCTCTACCAATCTTCACGGTATACCCTTATCAGAGCAGTCCTAACTAATGTATGCAATCCCTATCTGATGTATTTAAAAACCTGATCATCTGTATATAACCTGTGTGAACAGGGTTCAGAGAGGAAAGATCCATGTGTGCATACAGGGTAGAACAGCTTTTGTGCAGATAGCCCAAGAGGAGTGGTGGAACTCCCCAGTCTTGTAGACACAAGAGAACAATTATGGAAACAGGAACACATGGGCTACTTGCACAGTGAACAAGTCTGTATGATCATGTTCACACACCACCAAGAAACCTGAAGACACAAAAGAGAATAGTAAAACCAAAAACACTCAGTTTGAAAAAATGTTGCAGTAATCCGCAAGTGCTAGTAAAAGATGTAAAATACAGGGTATTTGGTTGATACGTTTTTTGCAAAAAATGTATACTAAGCTGCTCTACCAATCTTCACGGTATACCCTTATCAGAGCAGTCCTAACTAATGTATGCAATCCCTATCTGATGTATTTAAAAACCTGATCATCTGTATATAACCTGTGTGAACAGGGTTCAGAGAGGAAAGATCCATGTGTGCATACAGGGTAGAACAGCTTTTGTGCAGATAGCCCAAGAGGAGTGGTGGAACTCCCCAGTCTTGTAGACACAAGAGAACAATTATGGAAACAGGAACACATGGGCTACTTGCACAGTGAACAAGTCTGTATGATCATGTTCACACACCACCAAGAAACCTGAAGACACAAAAGAGAATAGTAAAACCAAAAACACTCAGTTTGAAAAAATGTTGCAGTAATCCGCAAGTGCTAGTAAAAGATGTAAAATACAGGGTATTTGGTTGATACGTTTTTTGCAAAAAATGTATACTAAGCTGCTCTACCAATCTTCACGGTATACCCTTATCAGAGCAGTCCTAACTAATGTATGCAATCCCTATCTGATGTATTTAAAAACCTGATCATCTGTATATAACCTGTGTGAACAGGGTTCAGAGAGGAAAGATCCATGTGTGCATACAGGGTAGAACAGCTTTTGTGCAGATAGCCCAAGAGGAGTGGTGGAACTCCCCAGTCTTGTAGACACAAGAGAACAATTATGGAAACAGGAACACATGGGCTACTTGCACAGTGAACAAGTCTGTATGATCATGTTCACACACCACCAAGAAACCTGAAGACACAAAAGAGAATAGTAAAACCAAAAACACTCAGTTTGAAAAAATGTTGCAGTAATCCGCAAGTGCTAGTAAAAGATGTAAAATACAGGGTATTTGGTTGATACGTTTTTTGCAAAAAATGTATACTAAGCTGCTCTACCAATCTTCACGGTATACCCTTATCAGAGCAGTCCTAACTAATGTATGCAATCCCTATCTGATGTATTTAAAAACCTGATCATCTGTATATAACCTGTGTGAACAGGGTTCAGAGAGGAAAGATCCATGTGTGCATACAGGGTAGAACAGCTTATGTGCAGATAGCCCAAGAGGAGTGGTGGAACTCCCCAGTCTTGTAGACACAAGAGAACAATTATGGAAACAGGAACACATGGGCTACTTGCACAGTGAACAAGTCTGTATGATCATGTTCACACACCACCAAGAAACCTGAAGACACAAAAGAGAATAGTAAAACCAAAAACACTCAGTTTGAAAAAATGTTGCAGTAATCCGCAAGTGCTAGTAAAAGATGTAAAATACAGGGTATTTGGTTGATACGTTTTTTGCAAAAAATGTATACTAAGCTGCTCTACCAATCTTCACGGTATACCCTCATCAGAGCAGTCCTAACTAATGTATGCAATCCCTATCTGATGTATTTAAAAACCTGATCATCTGTATATAACCTGTGTGAACAGGGTTCAGAGAGGAAAGATCCATGTGTGCATACAGGGTAGAACAGCTTTTGTGCAGATAGCCCAAGAGGAGTGGTGGAACTCCCCAGTCTTGTAGACACAAGAGAACAATTATGGAAACAGGAACACATGGGCTACTTGCACAGTGAACAAGTCTGTATGATCATGTTCACACACCACCAAGAAACCTGAAGACACAAAAGATCATCTGTATATAACCTGTGTGAACAGGGTTCAGAGAGGAAAGATCCATGTGTGCATACAGGGTAGAACAGCTTTTGTGCAGATAGCCCAAGAGGAGTGGTGGAACTCCCCAGTCTTGTAGACACAAGAGAACAATTATGGAAACAGGAACACATGGGCTACTTGCACAGTGAACAAAAACGTATCAACCAAATACCCTGTATTTTACATCTTTTACTAGCACTTGCGGATTACTGCAACATTTTTTCAAACTGAGTGTTTTTGGTTTTACTATTCTCTTTTGTGTCTTCAGGTTTCTTGGTGGTGTGTGAACATGATCATACAGACTTGTTCACTGTGCAAGTAGCCCATGTGTTCCTGTTTCCATAATTGTTCTCTTGTGTCTACAAGACTGGGGAGTTCCACCACTCCTCTTGGGCTATCTGCACAAAAGCTGTTCTACCCTGTATGCACACATGGATCTTTCCTCTCTGAACCCTGTTCACACAGGTTATATACAGATGATCAGGTTTTTAAATACATCAGATAGGGATTGCATACATTAGTTAGGACTGCTCTGATAAGGGTATACCGTGAAGATTGGTAGAGCAGCTTAGTATACATTTTTTGCAAAAAACGTATCAACCAAATACCCTGTATTTTACATCTTTTACTAGCACTTGCGGATTACTGCAACATTTTTTCAAACTGAGTGTTTTTGGTTTTACTATTCTCTTTTGTGTCTTCAGGTTTCTTGGTGGTGTGTGAACATGATCATACAGACTTGTTCACTGTGCAAGTAGCCCATGTGTTCCTGTTTCCATAATTGTTCTCTTGTGTCTACAAGACTGGGGAGTTCCACCACTCCTCTTGGGCTATCTGCACAAAAGCTGTTCTACCCTGTATGCACACATGGATCTTTCCTCTCTGAACCCTGTTCACACAGGTTATATACAGATGATCAGGTTTTTAAATACATCAGATAGGGATTGCATACATTAGTTAGGACTGCTCTGATAAGGGTATACCGTGAAGATTGGTAGAGCAGCTTAGTATACATTTTTTGCAAAAAACGTATCAACCAAATACCCTGTATTTTACATCTTTTACTAGCACTTGCGGATTACTGCAACATTTTTTCAAACTGAGTGTTTTTGGTTTTACTATTCTCTTTTGTGTCTTCAGGTTTCTTGGTGGTGTGTGAACATGATCATACAGACTTGTTCACTGTGCAAGTAGCCCATGTGTTCCTGTTTCCATAATTGTTCTCTTGTGTCTACAAGACTGGGGAGTTCCACCACTCCTCTTGGGCTATCTGCACAAAAGCTGTTCTACCCTGTATGCACACATGGATCTTTCCTCTCTGAACCCTGTTCACACAGGTTATATACAGATGATCAGGTTTTTAAATACATCAGATAGGGATTGCATACATTAGTTAGGACTGCTCTGATAAGGGTATACCGTGAAGATTGGTAGAGCAGCTTAGTATACATTTTTTGCAAAAAACGTATCAACCAAATACCCTGTATTTTACATCTTTTACTAGCACTTGCGGATTACTGCAACATTTTTTCAAACTGAGTGTTTTTGGTTTTACTATTCTCTTTTGTGTCTTCAGGTTTCTTGGTGGTGTGTGAACATGATCATACAGACTTGTTCACTGTGCAAGTAGCCCATGTGTTCCTGTTTCCATAATTGTTCTCTTGTGTCTACAAGACTGGGGAGTTCCACCACTCCTCTTGGGCTATCTGCACAAAAGCTGTTCTACCCTGTATGCACACATGGATCTTTCCTCTCTGAACCCTGTTCACACAGGTTATATACAGATGATCAGGTTTTTAAATACATCAGATAGGGATTGCATACATTAGTTAGGACTGCTCTGATAAGGGTATACCGTGAAGATTGGTAGAGCAGCTTAGTATACATTTTTTGCAAAAAACGTATCAACCAAATACCCTGTATTTTACATCTTTTACTAGCACTTGCGGATTACTGCAACATTTTTTCAAACTGAGTGTTTTTGGTTTTACTATTCTCTTTTGTGTCTTCAGGTTTCTTGGTGGTGTGTGAACATGATCATACAGACTTGTTCACTGTGCAAGTAGCCCATGTGTTCCTGTTTCCATAATTGTTCTCTTGTGTCTACAAGACTGGGGAGTTCCACCACTCCTCTTGGGCTATCTGCACAAAAGCTGTTCTACCCTGTATGCACACATGGATCTTTCCTCTCTGAACCCTGTTCACACAGGTTATATACAGATGATCAGGTTTTTAAATACATCAGATAGGGATTGCATACATTAGTTAGGACTGCTCTGATAAGGGTATACCGTGAAGATTGGTAGAGCAGCTTAGTATACATTTTTTGCAAAAAACGTATCAACCAAATACCCTGTATTTTACATCTTTTACTAGCACTTGCGGATTACTGCAACATTTTTTCAAACTGAGTGTTTTTGGTTTTACTATTCTCTTTTGTGTCTTCAGGTTTCTTGGTGGTGTGTGAACATGATCATACAGACTTGTTCACTGTGCAAGTAGCCCATGTGTTCCTGTTTCCATAATTGTTCTCTTGTGTCTACAAGACTGGGGAGTTCCACCACTCCTCTTGGGCTATCTGCACAAAAGCTGTTCTACCCTGTATGCACACATGGATCTTTCCTCTCTGAACCCTGTTCACACAGGTTATATACAGATGATCAGGTTTTTAAATACATCAGATAGGGATTGCATACATTAGTTAGGACTGCTCTGATAAGGGTATACCGTGAAGATTGGTAGAGCAGCTTAGTATACATTTTTTGCAAAAAACGTATCAACCAAATACCCTGTATTTTACATCTTTTACTAGCACTTGCGGATTACTGCAACATTTTTTCAAACTGAGTGTTTTTGGTTTTACTATTCTCTTTTGTGTCTTCAGGTTTCTTGGTGGTGTGTGAACATGATCATACAGACTTGTTCACTGTGCAAGTAGCCCATGTGTTCCTGTTTCCATAATTGTTCTCTTGTGTCTACAAGACTGGGGAGTTCCACCACTCCTCTTGGGCTATCTGCACAAAAGCTGTTCTACCCTGTATGCACACATGGATCTTTCCTCTCTGAACCCTGTTCACACAGGTTATATACAGATGATCAGGTTTTTAAATACATCAGATAGGGATTGCATACATTAGTTAGGACTGCTCTGATAAGGGTATACCGTGAAGATTGGTAGAGCAGCTTAGTATACATTTTTTGCAAAAAACGTATCAACCAAATACCCTGTATTTTACATCTTTTACTAGCACTTGCGGATTACTGCAACATTTTTTCAAACTGAGTGTTTTTGGTTTTACTATTCTCTTTTGTGTCTTCAGGTTTCTTGGTGGTGTGTGAACATGATCATACAGACTTGTTCACTGTGCAAGTAGCCCATGTGTTCCTGTTTCCATAATTGTTCTCTTGTGTCTACAAGACTGGGGAGTTCCACCACTCCTCTTGGGCTATCTGCACAAAAGCTGTTCTACCCTGTATGCACACATGGATCTTTCCTCTCTGAACCCTGTTCACACAGGTTATATACAGATGATCAGGTTTTTAAATACATCAGATAGGGATTGCATACATTAGTTAGGACTGCTCTGATAAGGGTATACCGTGAAGATTGGTAGAGCAGCTTAGTATACATTTTTTTGCAAAAAACGTATCAACCAAATACCCTGTATTTTACATCTTTTACTAGCACTTGCGGATTACTGCAACATTTTTTCAAACTGAGTGTTTTTGGTTTTACTATTCTCTTTTGTGTCTATGATGTCAATTACAGACCTCTCTTGTCTTTTTAAGTGGGAGAACTTTCACAATTTGTGGCTGACTAAATACTTTTTTTTCCCCACTGTATAAACAAAAAAAACTGAATTTCCCAATTCCTGAAGGGTATAAAAGCAAAATGTATTTTATATTTGTAACGTTGAAGTTAGCTACAGCCAGGAGATAAAAAATCCTGTCAGTTCCTTTGATGTAGGGCTCTTTCAAATGTGTTTTTTTTCTTGTACACGAAAAAATAAAAACGCACCCACAGATTTATATCAGTGTGCTGGATCAGATTTTCAGTGTCCGGTCCACTATTTTCACAAATGCATGGACTTGTAAGGGTAGGATCACAAAAGCATTTATAAAATCATTTAGCGTTTCATCCAGAAAATGATGATTTTTTTCTTACTTGTCCTCCGTGTGTAGTCTATATGGAATCCGCTTTTTACAACAGCAGCTAGTAATCATTTACAAGACCCTTTACAGTTTCCTGTGCTACAGAATTACAATGTCTCTGTAAAAATGGGATGCTGTGCTGTGGCTCCGTATGGCATCTGATTTTTTCTGGCACCCACTGTAAGTCTCATCTGATTTACTGAAGAAACTAGTCCACACAGCAATTTTTCTCACATGCAGATTCGGTTAGCAAAAAAAATGCTCAACTGCGCTGCCAAAAGAATAATATTGGTCCAAGTGCTGGAAGCTTTTATCACGGACAGCACTAGGAACAAAATTACGGGTGGGTTCTAGCCCTAAGGGTGATTAGGATCTGTGCATCAAATGAACTCCAGACATGTGAATTCCACCATATATAATAAAGGGAGCATGTTCTATCTGTGAAAAAGCTAATGGAACACGTTAAAATTGGACATCTGAATAAGGCCCAGGTCAAAGTAAGCTAAACTGGAATAAGGGGAACCTGTCACCAGAAAACTACACTATTAACCTGTAGACATGGGGTGAATTTGCAGGTTGATGGCGCTATTAACCTGCCTGGCACCTGCACTTATCCGAAAGCTGAGGGAGCTTAATTCCCCCTGGCAGCATTTGTGTTTCAGTCATGGGGGCGGCACCAGTTTAGTCACTGCTCGGTATATACTGCTCGGAGTATACAGAGCGGCGGCTGTAACCACGTCACCGGCACTGACTAACAGCCGGGCCCAATGCAGAGCAAGTGTCAGTCATGGTCGGGGGCACGGTTATAGTCGCTGCTCTCTATACTCAGGGCAGTGACTGAACAGGCGCCGGTGCCACCCCTATGACTGAAACCTGAACGTTTCTGCAGAGAATAAAGTTCCTGTGGATTCTCTGGGTGCATGACTAGGCTGCTCAGCGTTAACACTTTGGGAGAAATGCCCCCCCCCCCCCCCCCGAGAAAATTAGCACATTAAGGCCGGAGTCACACTTAACGTATGCTAAATCGGTCCGTTTCTCTCGGCCGAGAGCCGCACAAATGTTCTCTGCATGGTCATCCGTGTATAATGCGTTTGCAATGCGATTATGAGATTTCCTCGCATCTATGTATCCGTATGACATGCGTATGGTTTTACATTTCTCAACGATTTTCCCCAATGAATTTAATGACTCAATGGGCTGAACTGAGGAAGATGTGTGCGTATTTGTCACAAGTCACACTGATGGTCCGTGTGGTGTCCGATTTTTTCCTCTCACCCATAGACTTGCATTGGCGAGACTCGGCCAATAAACACGTACAATTGCAGCATGCTGCAATTTTACAAGCACATAGAATACGCCCGAGGAAAAAAAAACAATGATGTGAGCTTCCCCATAGATTAACACTGGTCCGATGCGATGCAATGTTTTCTCACATAGCACTTGTCCGTATTATACGCTATTGTGACTCCGGCCTAAGGCTAAATAAAAATGTCCATATCTCTGATGAACGGAGGATTTATAAAAAAAAAACAAAAACGTGGGAATACTTAGGGGAGTAGTGGAAATAAAAGCCGAAATTGGCAATTATTGTCCTGTTGACAGGTCCTCTGTGTCCTCTTGAAGGAGTAAGACCTTGGAACAGTTTGGTCAATACTTTTTCCTTTAATGTGCATTTTATACAAGTTTTGCATTTAACTATTGTATGGCTTTAGTTTTATGATGCTTTTTACTAATCTGAAGATTATATTCCACTACCCGCCGTATGTTAACATGAAAAAACTCAACCGTTACTATATGTCCATCATTATTTTTAGCACTTTTCCATTGTGAAAACAGAAAACCCTTTAATAAAACTCTGTAAAATCAAAGATATGAACCTGTAACTATGTGCTTCTAGTGAAGTAATAAGACAATTCCCCCAGACACCACCAGAAGTTATTTTTTCCCCTGGCGCATTGGTTCTCCCAAGTGTCCAGGACTTCTATAACATATAACTTGATGGACATCTTTAGTTCTATCACACCAGCAAGAATCTTATTGGTAACTTTTATTTCAGGTTTGGCACTCCTTTAAAGTCAAGTAAATCTGTCAAGCCTCAGTTGTGTCTACTGCGTGACAAGCTTGTATTGAAAACACTGCATACAGGCACCAACGCATAATGCAATCTGTCATGTCTTTAAACAGAAAGCATCTGCCACACGCCTTAGAAAAATAGCTCAGGGGTATCAGAATATAAAAAAAACTAAAACAAAAAGTAGAAAAAAAATGTTTAATCTGCTCATCTTATACAAGCAGAAATAACATGGGGACAGTTCTTTATTCTATTTTTCACAAAGAGCAGTGAGATCCGGCCTTGATGATGACTGGTTTTAAGTTGCAATCTAGCACAAAACTTGAAAGAAAGACTATTATCTTACCCCTTCTACTCAGAAGTCTGAGCAGCAGCTCTGATGCTGGTTTCCAATGGCGGTTAATGTGGATTATCTGTGTGAATCCTTAGTCATAATCAGCTATTCAAAGTTGACTTGCACAAAAGACCATGTACTTGGGAGTATGCCAGACTCCAAAACAAGACTTGGTAATGCTATTCTCCTAACAGCAGCTGTTTATACTTACCTGATGTGCGACAGGTGTCAGACAAAGGACTGGAATGGCCCCGCACCTGCTGTCGGCAAGCCCTACACAGGTACACTGGCAGAAGTGACCTTTGTTTGCCTGTCACCACAGCAGATGTTCGATGGAGAGCAGAGCACAGACACGCCTATGCCATATTCTGCTTGGCGTTTGTGCCTCACTTAGTAGACATGATAAGACAGCACACTGATCCGAGGGAGGCGAGCAGTTTACAGATACGCTGGCCGGTCAAGAAGCCCTGCATGTCTCCTTTCACATGTGTAAGCTCCACTGTCAGCTCATGGCTGCTGGCTAGATTGGAGCGCTTCATGAATGCTGGATGCTGAAGAATCTCTTAACATCCACTTATACTGCAATCCTGTAAACTCTGAAGACAGAACTCAAGGAAATACTGTGCAAGTAATCGCAGGAAGAAAGAACTCGCATCTATGTAACACCACGTCCGACCTTTATTTCCTCAGACAGCAAACTGGTCTATACATACTAGAAACAGGAACAAATGGGCTACTTGCACAGTGAACAAGTCTGTAGGAAAATGTTCACACACCGCCAAGAAACTTGAAGACACAAACGAGCATAGTAGAACCAAAAACACTCAGTTTCAAAAAATCACAGTAATCCGCAAGTGCTAGTAAAAAGATGTAAAAAAAAAGGGTATTTGGTTGATAAGTTTTTTGCAAAAAATGTATACTAAGCTCCTTAAGACTAGGGAGTTACCCACCACCCCTCTTGGGCTATCTGCACAAAAGCTGTTCCACTCAGCATGTCCACATGGATTTTTCCTCTCTGAACCCTGTTCACACAGGTAATATACAGATGATCAGGTTTTTAAATACATCAGACAGGGATTGCATACATCAGTTAGGACTGCTCTGATATGGGTATACCTTGATGTTTGGTGGAGCAGCTTAGTATACATTTTTTGCAAAAAATGTATCAACCAAATACCCTGTTTTTTACATCTTTTTACTAGCACTTGCGGATTACTGTGATTTTTTTAAAAACTAAGTGTTTTTGGTTCTACTATGCTCTTTTGTGTTTTCTGGTCTATACATACTGTATATCAGTTTTAAAAACAAGTTCACGTCTCTGGTCCGTGAGAATTGTCCTACCCTCAACTGTTCTGCCGATCAGATTTGGCCATAAAAGTCTAATAGGATCTGTCTGAAACAGATGAAAGTAGGAAGACATACTGTGTACTTCAGAGTTCTGTCCTAGCTCCATCTGTTTTATCTGAAGTATTGTTAGAGACAATAGATGAAAAAAAAGTTAAACTTGCGTCAGTGAAAAAAAATGAACATAACTAGGATGACACTTTGTGAAAAAAAAGGGGACCATTTCCACAGCCACTTTCACATGGTTAGTGTTTGGTCAGTATTTTACATCAGTATTTGTAGCCAAAACCAGAAGTGGAACAATCAGAGGAAAAGTATAATAGAAACATTTCCACCACTTCTGTATTTATCACCCACTCCTGGTTTGGGCTTATAAATACTAAGGTAAAATACTGACCAAATAATGAAGGTGTGAACGTTGCCTAATTGTAACACTCATACACATGTGAATGTCAAAGGCCACGTTCACACGTTCAGTATTTGGTGAGTATTTTACATCAGTATTTGTAAGCCAAAACCAGGAGTGGGTGATAAATACAGAAGTGGTGCATATGTTTCTAATACACTTGTCCTCCTGAGACATCATCCGTCAAGGAACACACCTCTAACTGACCAATTTTTATCTAATGGACAGAGGCCCATATTATGCCAGCCAATCATAGATAGTCAACATTCATCTTACCTCTAATTATTTCCTTGACTTGACTGACTGGGCATTCTTACTACATTGAAGAGAAGGTAATAGACATTGGTGAGCAAATGTAGTATTACATGGCGGCTGACAATCTGACTGCAGTAGTCACCAATATAAGACAATCTCTACATATACACTAGAAGGTTTGGCCTTATAACCTAGCATTGTTACATAGTTTTCTGTATTTATCAGTAACTAGATACCATGGCAATACAAATGAAAGTACACCAGCACAGCAATTTATGATCCTACTGTGAAATAGTTCTCAACCGTGCCACTAATATGTAACAATACTGCCACTAAAGGTACCGTCACACATAGCGACGCTGCAGCGATACCGACAACGATCCGGATCGCTGCAGCGTCGCTGTTTGGTCGCTGGAGAGCTGTCACACAGACAGCTCTCCAGCGACCAACGATCCCGAGGTCCCCGGTAACCAGGGTAAACATCGGGTAACTAAGCGCA
The DNA here is from genome assembly GCF_032444005.1 of Ranitomeya imitator. NCBI lineage: Eukaryota > Metazoa > Chordata > Amphibia > Anura > Dendrobatidae > Ranitomeya > Ranitomeya imitator. Next base: position 331,155,623 of record NC_091287.1, on the reverse strand, counting down.
GGGCCGCGCTTAGTAACCCGATGTTTACCCTGGTTACCATCCTAAAAAGTAAAAAAACAAACGCTACATACTTACCTTCCGCTGTCTGTCCTCGGCGCTCTGCTTCTCTGGTCTGGCTGTGAGCGCCAGGCAGCCAGAAAGCAGAGCGGTGACGTCACCGCTCTGCTTTCCGGCTGACCGACGCTCACAGCCAGAGCAGGAGGAGAGCAGAGCACAGCGCTGGAGGACAGACAGCGGTAGGTAAGTATGTAGTGTTTGTTTTTTTTACTTTTAGGATGGTAACCAGGGTAAACATCGGGTTACTAAGCGCGGCCCTGCGCTTAGTTACCCGATGTTTACCCTGGTTACCAGCGAAGACATCGCTGAATCGGTGTCACACACGCCGATTCAGCGATGTCTACGGGGAGTCCAGCGACGAAATAAAGTTCTGGACTTTCTTCCCCGACCAGCGATCTCCCAGCAGGGGCCTGATCGCTGCTGCCTGTCACACTGGACGATATCGCTAGCGAGGACGCTGCAACGTCACGGATCGCTAGCGATATCGTCTAGTGTGACAGTACCTTAAGTAGCAGTTCTTTGGAGGCAGTGTATTTTCACTGCATCCTACCGCTGCCTATGATTGAATGTAGGTAAATCCGTGTGCATTCAGTGAACCGTGCAGATTTGCCGCATTCAATACATTTCTATTGATATCATTTCACTTGCGGAGACTAGCTTCACAATGCGCCACATGTCAGTGTCCACGGGTGATCTGCAGGCAACTATGGACGGAAAGTGGACATGAGACTTCTAGAAATCCCATCCACTATGCTTTAACATCTGGCCACTGCGGATTTGACGCTGCATAAATGCACAGCATCAAACCAGTAGTAGTTCCTGATTGTGGGCATGTACAGGCCCAAAAGTTTTATCTACAGCTTTTGTTAGAAAAATGGAAATTTACAAACCTAAATACACCAGAATTTAACCCCCAAACTATCTTACATCATTACTTTTAATATTACTTTAGATACTTGTGTTGGGGCCATATTGTGCAAAATAAACACCAGTTTCAGCTGAAAAGAAAGTCGACTGTCTAATTTGTCTGGCTTTGGGGTGCACTATGTGACTACAGATTTGTGAACCTTCACAGTGTGCGCATTATGCGATGCCACGAGCTTGCGGGCACGTGACCACAAGTACGCAATTTGTATACGAGTGGTCACATGTTGCAGACTAGACCTGAACAGCATCGCTCAATACAAGTACATTGAGAGTGGCCAGACACATTAGTCGAATTGTGGCCGGAGAATCCTCTCAGTAGGAGGAAATACCGTACTTCGGTCATCTGACACTGTATTAAAACCAATTCATTTATTGAGGATTTAGCAACATATGGGCAACAGGATGCTACTGTAATAAGGTTCTACAAATAATTAATATTGGGGTTTTATTTTAACATACATTATGTCAGATACCAAAGATAAAAAAAATTAATAAACGTTTATGGGACAAAAATTAAAACCATACCAAAACTGGAATATATACAGTTGAATTGTAAAATTATTCAGCACTTATTGCTAATTAAATTACAACAGATATAACAAGTACTTTCTCCAAATAAAACAAAATCACCAATGCAGGCTAAGAATGATTTAACATGTTCATGACAAACATATCTAATTCTTAGTAGTGAACCCTTTAGCTGTTATGAGCTGATGCAAACTTGATGCATAACCAGTCACCAGGTTCCCAGGTTCTGGCAACATTCCTGAGGAATATTAGCCTAATGGCCGACAGTTAACCAATATTCTTAGGTTGCCGAGACTGGTTAAAAAAGATAAGAGGAGAAAAAAATGACTAATGCAAAGATAAAATAAAATATGCAGAAAATAGCAAGGACATGCAATGTTTCTACATAAGTATCTGAAAGCACAGTTCGAAACTTCAAAGTGATAGGAACACTGACTTACACTGTGTGCAGAATTATTAGGCAAGTTGTATTTTAGAGGATTATTTTTATTATTGATCAACAACTATGTTCTCAATCAACCCAAAAGACTCATGAATATCAAAGCATAATATTTTTGGAAGTTGGAGTTGTTTTTTTAGATTTGCCTATCTTAGGAGGATATCTGTTTTTGCGGGTAACTATTACTGTGCAGAACTATTAGGCAACTTAATGAAAACCAAATATATTCCCATCTCACTTGTTTATTTTTACCAGGTAAACCAATATAACTGCACAAAATTTAGAAATAAACATTTCTGACATGCAAACACAAAACCCAAAAAAACTAGTTACCGATATAGCCACCTTTCTTTATGACACTCAACAGCCTCCATCCATAGATTCTGTCAGTTGCTTGATCTGTTTATGATCAACATTGCGTGCAGCAGCAACCACAGGATCCCAGATACTGTTCCGAGAGGTGTACTGTTTTCCCTCCCTGTAGATCTCACATTTTATGAGGGACCACAGGTTCTCTATGGGGTTCAGATCAGGTGAACAAGCGGGCCATGTCATTTTTTTTTTCTTCTTGAGACCTTTACTGGCCTGCCACGCTGTGGAGTAGTTGGAGGCATGTGATGGAGCATTGACCTGCATGAAAATGTTTTTCTTGAACGATACCGACTTCTTCCTGTACCACTGCTTGAAGTAGTTGTCTTCCAGAAACTGGCAGTAGGTCTGGGAGTTGAGCTTCACTCCATCCTCAACCCGAAAAGGTCCCACAAGTTCATCTTTGAGGATACCAGCCCATACCAGTACCCCACCTCCACCTTGCTGGCGTTTGAGTCGAAGTGGAGCTCTCTGCCTTTTACTGATCCAGCCTCTGGCCCATCCATCTGGCCCATCAAGAGTCACTCTCATTTCAGCAGACCATAAAATCTTTGAAAAGTCAGTCTTAAGATATTTCTTGACCCAGTCTTGATGTTTTATCTTATGTGTCTTGTTCAAAGGTGGTCTTTTTCAGCCTTCCTTACCTTGGCCATGTCCGTGAGTATCGCACACCTTGTGCTTTTTGTTACTCCAGTAACGCTGCAGCTCTGAAATATGGCAAAACTGGTAGCAAATGGCATCTTGGCAGCTTCACGCTTGATTTTCCTCAATTCATGGGCAGTTATTTTGTGCCTTTTTTGTCCAACACGCTTCTTGCGACCCTGATGGCTATTTGCCATGAAAAGCTTGATTGTTCGGTGATCACGCTTCAAAAGTTTGGCAATTTCAAGGTTGCTGCATCCCTCTGCAAGACATCTCACAATTTTGGACTTTTCAAAGCCCGTCAAATCTCTCTTCTGACCCATTTTGCCAAAGGAAAGGAAGCTGCTTAATAATTAAGCACACCTTATATAGGGTTTTGATGTCATTAGACAACACCCCTCCTCATTACAGAGATGCACATCACCTGATTTACTTAATTGGAAGTTTGCTCTCAAACCTGAATAGCTTGGAGTAGGACAACATGTATAAGGCTAGGTTCACATTGCGTTAGTGCAATCCGTTTAGCAAGCAGCGTTCGAGGTCCGTCAGAAAATAACGAGACATCGCTAACACATGCTAAAAATGGCATACGTTAGCGATGCGTTAGATAAATTGCGGTCAATGGGTGCGCTAACGGGCCCATTACATAGCGTTAATTGCGCCATGTAACGGATTCCGTCAGAGGGCACCCACTAACGCAATGTGAACTGTTATGGACCTGGTGGTTAGGAGCACCCGGAACGACCTGATGGTTAAACTCACACAGGAAAAGCTCTGGGAAGTGGGAGCTCTGCCAACCGCAACCCCTAATCCTATCACACAACTAGAAATAGCCGTGGAGCGTACCCAACATGACCTAGACGCCTCTTCACAGCCTAAGAGCTAACTAGCCCTAAAGATAGAAAATAAAGCCTACCTTGCCTCAGAGAAATTCCCCAAAGGAAAAGGCAGCCCCCCACATATATTGACTGTGAGTTAAGATGAAAGTCACAAACACAGAAATTAAACAGGTTTCAGCAAAGGGAGGCCAGACTTACTAAATAGACAGAGGATAGGAAAGGAATCTTTGCGGTCAGCACAAAAAACTACAAAAGACCACGCAGAGTGTGCAAAAAGACCTCCGCACCGACTCACGGTGCGGAGGTACCACTCTTCATCCCAGAGCTTCCAGCTAGCAAGACAAAATCATGATAGCCAACTGGACAAGGAAACAATGAACAAATAATAACTAGCAGGGACTTAGCTTCTGCTGGAGTAGACAGGTCACCAGAAAGATCCAAGAGCGAACTGAACCAGTACAAGAACATTGACAGCTGGCATGGAGTAACAATCTGAGTGGAGTTAAATAGAATAGCCAGCCACAGAATAAACTACGTCACCTGTGGAAGGAACCTCAGAAGCAGCAGCTCCACTCACAGCCACCAGAGGGAGTCCATGGACAGAACTCGCCGAAGTACCATTCATGACCACAGGAGGGAGTTCGAAAACAGAATTCACAACAGTACCCCCCCCCTTGAGGAGGGGTCACCGAACCCTCACCAGAGCCCCCAGACCGATCAGGATGAGCCAAATGAAAGGCACGAACTAGATCGGCAGTATGAACATCAGAGGCAAAAACCCAGGAATTATCTTCCTGACCACAACCCTTCCACTTGACCAGGTACTGGAGTTTCCGTCTCGAAATACGAGAATCCAAAATCTTCTCCACCACATACTCCAACTCCCCCTCGACCAACACCGGGGCAGGAGGATCAACGGAGGGAACCATAGGCGCCACGTATCTCCGCAATAACGACCTATGGAACACATTATGGATGGCAAAAGAAGCTGGAAAGACCAAACGAAATGACACAGGATTGAGAACCTCAGAAATCTTATACAGACCAATGAAACGAGGCTTAAACTTAGGAGAGGAAACCTTCATAGGAACATGACGAGATGACAACCAAACCAAATCCCCAACACGAAGTCGGGGACCAACACAGCGCTGGCGGTTAGCAAAACTTTGAGCCTTCTCCTGGGACAATGTAAAATTGTCCACCACATCAGTCCAAATCTGCTGCAACCTGTCCACCACCGTATCCACACCAGGACAGTCCGAAGGCTCAACCTGCCCTGAAGAGAAACGAGGATGGAAACCAGAATTACAGAAAAAAGGCGAAACCAAAGTAGCCGAGCTGGCCCGATTATTAAGGGCGAACTCAGCCAAAGGCAAGAAGGACACCCAATCATCCTGATCAGCAGAAACAAAGCATCTCAGATATGTCTCCAAAGTCTGATTAGTTCATTCGGTTTGGCCATTTGTCTGAGGATGGAAAGCCGAAGAAAAAGACAAATCAATGCCCATCTTAGCACAAAAGGACCGCCAAAACCTCGAAACAAACTGGGAACCTCTGTCCGAGACGATGTTCTCCGGAATGCCATGCAAACGAACCACATGCTGGAAAAACAATGGCACCAAATCAGAGGAAGGCAATTTAGACAAGGGTACCAAATGAACCATCTTAGAGAAGCGATCACAAACCACCCAAATGACCGACATCCTTTGAGAGACAGGGAGATCTGAAATAAAATCCATGGAAATATGCGTCCAGGGCCTCTTCGGGACCGGCAAGGGCAAAAGCAATCCACTGGCACGAGAACAGCAGGGCTTAGCCCGAGCACAAGTCCCACAGGACTGCACAAAAGAACGCACATCCCGTGACAAAGAAGGCCACCAAAAGGATCTAGCCACCAAATCTCTGGTACCAAAGATTCCAGGATGACCCGCCAACAACGAACAATGAACCTCAGAGATAACTCTACTAGTCCATCTATCAGGGACAAACAGTTTCTCCGCTGGACAACGGTCAGGTCTATCAGCCTGAAACTTCTGCAGCACACGTCGCAAATCAGGGGAGATGGCAGACAAAATTACCCCCTCTTTGAGAATACCCGCCGGCTCAGGAACACCCGGAGAGTCAGGCACAAAACTCCTTGACAGGGCATCAGCCTTCACATTCTTAGAGCCCGGAAGGTACGAAACCACAAAATCAAAACGGGAGAAAAACAGCGACCATCGAGCCTGTCTAGGATTCAACCGTTTGGCAGACTCGAGATAAGTCAAATTCTTGTGATCAGTCAAGACCAGCACGCGATGCTTGGCTCCTTAAAGCCAATGCCGCCACTCCTCGAATGCCCACTTCATGGCCAACAACTCTCGATTGCCAACATCATAATTGCGCTCAGCAGGCGAGAATTTTCTAGAAAAAAAGGCACATGGTTTCATCACCGAGCCATCAGAACTTCTTTGCGACAAAACAGCCCCTGCTCCAATCTCAGAAGCATCAACCTCAACCTGAAACGGGAGCGAAACATCTGGCTGGCACAACACAGGGGCAGAAGAAAAATGACGCTTCAACTCCTGAAATGCCTCTACAGCCGCCGAGGACCAATTGACCACATCAGCACCTTTCTTGGTCAAATCAGTCAACGGTTTAGCAACACTAGAAAAATTAGCGATGAAGCGACAGTAAAAATTAGCAAAGCCCAGGAACTTCTGCAGGCTCTTCACAGATGTCGGCTGAGTCCAATCATAAATGACCTGAACTTTAACAGGGTCCATCTCGATAGTAGAAGGGGAAAAAATGAAACTCAAAAATGAAATCTTCTGAACCCCAAAGAGACATTTCGACCCCTTCACAAACAAGGAATTTGCACAAAGGACCAGGAAGACCATTCTGACCTGCTTCACATGAGACTCCCAATCATCCGAAAAGACCAAAATATCATTCAAATATACAATCATGAATCTATCCAGGTACTCTCGGAAGATATCATGCATAAAGGACTGAAACACAGATAGATCATTAGAAAGCCCGAATGGCATAACCAGGTACTCAAAAAGGCCCTCGGGTGTATTAAATGCTGTTTTCCATTCATCGCCCTGTTTAATTCGCACAAGATTATACGCCGCTCGAAGATCTATCTTGGTGAACCAACTAGCCCCCTTAATCCGAGCAAACAAATCAGACAGCAGCGGCAAAGGGTACTGAAATTTGACTGTGATCTTATTAAGAAGGCGGTAATCAATACAAGGTCTCAAAGAGCCATCCTTCTTGGCCACAAAAAAGAACCCTGACCCAATGGTGATGACGACGGGCGAATATGACCTTTCTCCAAGGATTCCTTTATATATCTCCGCATAGCGGCGTTCTCTGGCACAGATAAATTAAACAGTCGGCCCTTAGGAAACTTACTACCAGGAATCAAATTAATAGCACAATCGCAATCCCTATGAGGAGGTAAGGCACCGGATTTGGGCTCTTCAAATACATCCCGGTAATCTGACAAAAACTCAGGGACTTCAGAAGGAGTAGAAGGCGAAATTGACAGAAATGGAACATCACCATGTACCCCCTGACAACCCCAGCCGGACACAGACATAGATTTCCAATCCAATACTGGATTATGGACCTGTAGCCATGGCAACCCCAAAACGACCACATCATGCAGATTATGCAACACCAAAAAGCGAATATCCTCCTGATGTGCAGGAGCCATGCACATGGTCAATTGAGTCCAGTACTGAGGGTTATTCTTGGCCAAAGGCGTAGCATCAATTCCTCTCAATGGAATAGGATGCTGCAAGGGCTCCAAGAAAAAACCACAGCGCCTGGCAATCTCTAAGTCCATCAAATTCAGGGCAGCGCCTGAATCCACAAATGCCATAACAGAATAGGACGACAGAGAGCAAATCAGAGTAACGGACAAAACAAATTTAGACTGTACCGTACCAATGGTGGCAGACCTAGCGAACCGCTTAGTGCGCTTAGGACAATTGGAGATAGCATGAGTGGAATCACCACAGTAAAAACACAGCCCATTCCGAAGTCTGTGTTCTTGCCGTTCAGCTCTGGTCAAAGTCCTATCGCATTGCATAGGCTCAGGCCTATGCTCAGAGAATACCGCCAAATGGTGCACAGCTTTGTGCTCACGCAAGCGCCGATCGATCTGAATGGCCAAGGACATAGACTCATTCAGACCAGCAGGCGTGGGAAATCCCACCATGACATCCTTAAGGGCTTCAGAAAGACCCTTTCTGAAAATTGCTGCCAGGGCACACTCATTCCACTGAGTAAGCACAGACCACTTTCTAAACTTCTGACAGTACACCTCCGCTTCATCCTGACCCTGACACAAAGCCAGCAAGATTTTCTCTGCCTGATCCACTGAATTTGGTTCATCATAAAGCAATTCAAGCGCCAGAAAAAACGCATCTACATCACGCAATGCAGGATCTCCTGGCGCAAGGGAAAATGCCCAGTCTTGAGGGTCACCACGCAACAAAGAAATAATGATTTTTACTTGTTGAACTGGGTCACCAGAGGAGCGGCGTTTCAAAGCTAGAAACAGTTTACAATTATTTTTGAAATTCAGGAATTTAGATCTATCCCCAGAAAACAAATCAGGAATTGGAATTCTAGGCTCTAACATCGGATTCTGAACCACAAAATCTTGAATGTTTTGTACCCTTGCAGTGAGATGATCCACACAAGGGGACAGACCTTGAATGTCCATATCTACACCTGTGTCCTGAACCACCCAGATGTTAAGGGGAAAAGAAAGACAAAAAACACTGCAGAGAAAAAAAAACAGTCTCAGAACTTCTCTTATCCCTCTATTGAGATGCATTAATACTTTGGGCCAGCTGTACTGTTATGGACCTGGTGGTTAGGAGCACCCGGAACGACCTGATGGTTAAACTCACACAGGACAAGCTCTGGGAAGTGGGAGCTCTGCCGACCGCAATCCCTAATCCTATCACACAACTAGAAATAGCCGTGGAGCGTACCTAACATGACCTAGACGCCTCTTCACAGCCTAAGAGCTAACTAGCCCTAAAGATAGAAAATAAAGCCTACCTTGTCTCAGAGAAATTCCCCAAAGGAAAAGGCAGCCCCCCACATATATTGACTGTGAGTAAAGATGAAAGTCACAAGGATAGGAAAGGAATCTTTGCGGTCAGCACAAAAAACTACAAAAGACCATGCAGAGTGTGCAAAAAGACCTCCGCACCGACTCACGGTGCGGAGGTGCCACTCTGCATCCCAGAGCTTCCAGCTAGCAAGACAAAATCATGATAGCCAACTGGACAAGGAAACAATGAACAAATAATAACTAGCAGGGACTTAGCTTCTGCTGGAGTAGACAGGTCACCAGAAAGATCCAAGAGCGAACTGAACCAGTACAAGAACATTGACAGCTGGCATGGAGTAACGATCTGAGTGGAGTTAAATAGAACAGCCAGCCACAGAATAAACTACGTCACCTGTGGAAGGAACCTCAGAAGCAGCAGCTCCACTCACAGCCACCAGAGGGAGTCCATGGACAGAACTCGCCGAAGTACCATTCATGACCACAGGAGGGAGTTCGAAAACAGAATTCACAACAGTAAACCCAGCCTTAAAGGTATCATGTGATCAAAATACAACTTGCCTAATAATTCTGCACACAGTGTATAATCTCAAAAAATAGAAGCCAGCATCAGCTGCCCCGAGCTCCAAAACTTACAATGTCTGGAAAAGACCCACAGCAAGATGTGTGGAGGAAGCAGGCACTAAGGTTTCAGTTAGCACATTAAGAACTCAGGTATGAGAAGAACTGACCAAGTTTCATGAGAGTTTGGTCACAGTTTAATCAGTTTTTTCATTTTTTTCCAATGATGAGAAGGAGAAAAAAAAGTTTCTCCACCTTCTATCAGTCAGCGAAAAATGGACAGCATATGGATGGCATCCAAGTGATGTTACATTTTTTCACAGACCCATAGACTTGCATTGCCGATACTTGGATCAACAACAGATAAGTCTCCATGATTCTGCATGGACCACTCAGCCAAAGAAAATGATCGGACACATGAACAGCCTCATCACTTACACTTATGAAAGTCTGTGAGGCTATCTAGGAAAAACACAGATACTACTCATATGAGACAGAGCTCTGTTGGATTCCTCTGGTGTCATCCACCCCATTCGGGTGTTAGCTGCTGGTAAGCGCCATTTACAGCTATTTGCTTTGATAATTATATGGTTACTTTGGGTTAGCACTTCCAATTGTTTTTTCTTTAGTGCTACTCATTTTGTTTGGTGATGGCTGCAGGGAAGTGCTATTGTATAAGGATTTATTCAATGAGACCATACTATTGCACTATATTGGCACTTTCATTATGGCATGCCTTCCTGATGCACGTGATACTGGCAGCTACGTGGGGTATATGGCACTCATGATCTTTCGTGTCATCCTGTTGTAATTTTTAATGTGTGTTACACTTTATTAAATTTTCACAATAAAATACTCTTTTTAACCTAAGTACTCCCTTTTCCTCCTAATTTTTCTCATATGAGACAGGAAAGATACATCTTGGTACAGTGTTAGCCAGTGGATAGAAAAATATTTAGAATTGAGAGTCCTCAGTGGTTTATACTTTTTACTGGTGAAACGCGTAGAGGCGCACAATGACATCTTCAGAACGATGAGTATTGCTCCTAGCTCACTGCTCCATTAGCATTGTTACACATGTGCACTGACAGACTTGCTTACGCAATAGCTACAAATGAGATTATCTATATATATGAGTGTTATATCTCTGGTTATTTGATCAGGGTAGCCTCTGTAAAATAATGTGCATACTATGATGATCTGTATTAGAGATGTACTATCTCTGATTTGTTTTTGTATCTTATGTATACATGGGTAGATTGCCTATGCTACTGATTATTTAGTCAGTGCATCTATCTATTTTTTTATTTGCCTGCTATAGTTAATTATCTGGGCACATATATATATTTTGTGTGCTATTTTTTCTCAGCTACCCACAGGGAATCCAAGGGATAGCCGCCGCGGAGTGGGGGCGCCATTCCGCTGTACAGTAGGGTGCCAACCTCCACAGCTAGGTAGGTATTGAGCTTAGGGAGCATTGTAGCTAGGATTTTTTGTTCACTTATTAGCACTTTATTTAGCACGGTTTTGCACTTTGTATGTCCGTGTCTCTCACCCTATCAAAATACATACACCAATGTTTTTGCCTTATTTATCAATGAGCAACTTTGGCTATTGATATTTATCTACTCTATTTTTTCCTGTTGTATATCTGTGAGCCCGGATGTGACACATTTGTAGGGCGGCAATAGGAACTTTAGGGTGAGCCGTCGCTGAGTGGGGGCGCCAATCTCTTTCATGTATAGGGTGCCAACCTCCACTGTTAGGCAGAGGTATTGAGGGTCCCCTTTATAGGGTACATATAGAGAGCACGGTTGTTTGTCATGCTATGTTTGTGGTTGTGTCTATGGTTTTAACCAATAAAAGTATCGTTTTATATAGTTATTTGAGGATTATAGGTTATTTGGTTGTACTTTCATTCTCTTTGACCTATAGGTGATATTGAATTTTGGTTTCTGTTAACTGAAAAGATAGTAACAAATTGCAAGGAAGCAGAACTACCATTATGTGAGTGAGAAACAGTTATGTCCATAAATATTGGAACAGTTCATAGATAGGGAGTGTAAATGTTTTACTGTCATCTGATTGGGGTCTGTGTTGTGAATTCTGTGGCTGAATTCACTCCTGTGGTCACAAGTGGTACTGCAGCTTCTGAGCTTCCTCCCTCAGGTGTTCTGGTGAGCTCGTTAACTGCTTCATTACTTAACTCCGCCTGATGCAGCTATTCTTGCTCCTTGTCAATGTTTCAGTGTTGGATCTGAGCTTCTCCTGATTGTTCCTGTGACCTGCTGCTCTGTATAGCTAAGTGCTTTTTGCTTTTTTGTTGCTTTTTTTCTGTCCAGCTTGTCTTTTGTTTTGCTGGAAGCTCTGAGACGCAAAGGGTGTACCGCCGTGCCGTTAGTTCGGCACGGTGGTTTTTTTTTTTGCCCCCTTTGCGTGGTTTTGCTTTAGGGTTTTTTGTAGACTGCAAAGTTCGCTTTACTGTCCTCGCTCTGTCCTAGAATATCGGGCCCCACCTTGCTGAATCTATTTCATCCCTACGTTTTGTCTTTTCATCTTACTCACAGTCATTATATGTGGGGGGCTGCCTTTTCCTTTGGGGAATTTCTCTGGGGCAAGTCAGGCCTATTTTTCTATCTTCAGGCTAGCTAGTTTCTTAGGCTGTGCCGAGTTGCCTAGGTAGTTGTTAGGCGCAATCCACAGCCGCTTTTAGTTGTGTTTAGGATAGGATCAGGTGTGCAGTCTACAGAGTTTCCACGTCTCAGAGCTCGTTCTTGTATTTTTGGGTATTTGTCAGATCTCTGTGTGCGCTCTGATCGCTAAGCACACTGTGTTTCTGGATTGCCTTCATAACACCTGTCATTAGCAAACATAACAGGTCTGGTTCTATGTTATGATGCCCCCACACGGTCTGAGGAGCAAATTAGTTAATTGATGTTAAAAGACATTAATCCATGCGACACATTCATTCCTGCATTGAGTGTGTCAAAGGTCGTCATCAGCTTATATTCCCAGACTCTTCTGTCTTTCTGAGATTTGAAGCTACCATTTAACTCAAGTAATTTCATGTCCATAATGCTGTGATCAGGGAGACAAAAATGTATTGCCACAGGTAGATCCATACTTTTTACTTTTATTGTGTGGCGGTGAGAGTTTATTCTTGTTCTAAGCTTTTGCCCTCTCTCCCCCACATACAGACCCCCAGTTGGACATTTAGTACAAATAATTAGGTACAGTAAATTAGATGTGATGCAGCTGAAAGTACCAGGGATCTTGTAGTCCTGATGTGAATTGGGGATCTTTATCTTGTCCGTGGTCATTATAAATGGACAGGTTTTACATTTTTTCTGGTTGCAAGGAAAGGTTCCTGCAGCTGTTTGAGAGGACTAGGAACTTCTGACAATGATACTACTTAGATTTGGGGGCTGCCTAAAATACAGTAGTGGGTTGTCTGGAAAAAATGGATTGTAAAAAAGGGCATCTTTTTGTAGTAAAGGTTGTAATTTCCGTGCAGCTCCCCTTAGCACCTCCAGATTTGGATTCTAGGTGACTACTAGAGGCACCCGATTATTTTCTTCTTTAGCTTTGTAATGTAGCAAGTGATTCCTTGATATTCTAGCTGCTCTTGTAATTTGGTTTTCAATTGTTCTTGGATGGTAGCCCTGATTCAAAAAAGTCTTTTTGAGGCGACCAAGGTGTTTGTCTCTATTCATGGGGTTGGAACATATACGATTGAATCTGATGGCTTTGCTGTAGTCAGTAGAATGTTTTATGTGTTTTGGATGGAAACATTCCCATTTAAAGGTAATCTGTCACACCAAAAATGTATGTGAGATAAGGCCACCGGCAGCAGGGGCTTATCTACAGCATTCTGTAATACTGTAGATAAGCCCCCGATGTCACCTGAAAGGTAAGAAAAACAGGTTATATTATACTTACCCAGGGACGGTCCCACTGCGGTCCAGATCCGATGGGCGTCGCGGACTGGGTCCTCCTATCTTCATATGATGACGTACTCTTCTTGTCTTCCTGCCTCGGCTACGGCACAGGCGAATTTTGTCTGCCCTGTCGAGGGCAGAGCAAAGTACTGCAGTGCGCAGGGCCTCTCTGACATTTCCCGGCGCCGGCGGCAGGAAGACAAGAAGAGAACATCATCGTATGAAGATAGGAGGCGCCGGACCGCGACGCCCATCGGACCCAGACTGCAGCAGGACCGCCCCTGGGTGAATATAATAAAACCTGTTTTTCTTACCTTTCAGGTGATATCCGGGGCTTATCTACAGCATTACAGAATGCTGTAGATAAGCCCCTGATGACGGTGGCCCTATCTCATATATGATATTTGAGGTGACAGATTCCCTTTAAGGTATCTTGGACGGTCGATCGGCTTCTTATACAGCGATGTCTCTATTTCATTGTGCTGCAGCTTAATGATGGTGTCCAAAAAGTTAATTTCAGTGCAGGAGTAGTTGAGAGCTAAGTCGATGGTGGGATGAAACTGATTAAACTGTTCATGGAACGTCTTTAGCTGTGGCTCAGACTCTGTCCAGATGATTAAAATATCATCAATGTAGCGGTTGTAGGCCAGATGGGACATGAGGACAAAAAGTCGCTTTCAAACTTGGCCATGAAAAGATTTGCATTGGCCATTTTACTTCCCATTGCTTTGCCAGTCTCCTGTAGGTATATCTTGTTGTCAAATTCAAAGTAATTGTGGGTGAGGATGAATGTTATAAGTTTCACCACAGAATCAGCATCAGTCACTGTGTTTTCCTGGAAGAATTTGCAGGCAGTTAATCCATCCTGATATGGGATATTGGAGTACAAAGATTCCACATCCATAGTGGCCAGGATGGTTTCTTCTAGTAGATGACCTATTGCTGCTAGTTTATTCAATAGGTCAGTTGTGTCCTGAATGAAGCTGGGTGTATCCTTTACCAGTGGTTTAAGAAGACCCTCTACCCATCCAGATACCTGCTCAGTAAGGGTGCCTGCATGTGAAATAATTGGTCTTCCTGGATTTCCACATTTGTGGATTTTGGGAAGAATGTGGAATGTCCTTATTCTTGGACTTTCTGATATCAGGTCACAGGCTCTCTTGGATTCGTCAGGCAGACAAGATACCAACTTGTTTAGTTCCTTGTAATAGTAGGATCTGACTCCAATTTTTTGTAGTACTGTATTTTCTGGTGTATAAGATGACTGTGCGTATAAGATGACCCCCAACTTTTCCATATAAAATATGGAATTTGGGATGTACCCGCCGTATAAGAAGGGGTAATCTTATACGCCCAGTCACCTGACCGCGAGGTCATCGAAGGTCCTTCACTCACTGCATTCTTAGGAACGGAGGCAGACGATTGCAGCGCTGAAAGCCAGGGTCCAACGGAGGGGTGAGTATTTCCATATTTTTATTCTTTATTTTTTACATGAATATGGATCCCAGGGCCTGAAGGAGAGTCTCCTCTCCTTCAGACCCTGGGAACCATTCAGGATAGCTCCCTGCAGCCGTACCCGGCGTATAAGACGACCCCCGACTTTTGGGACGATTTTTAGGGGTTAAAAAGTCGTCTTATACGCTGGAAAATACGGTAGTTGTGTCCATAAGTTGTCTGTGTGCTTCCTTCATTATAGTCTGATGTGTTCATCATGACTATTGCACCTCCCTTGTCAGCAGGTTCAATTTTGATTTCTTTGTTGGTTTTCAAAGACTGTATGGCTTTTCTCTCCTGGGCACTGATGTTGGATGCTTGTCTCCTGTTAGTATCTATGATGGTGGATTATATAAAATGTCTTAAGGAGTCTATAGATTTGTCCAAATGATATCCAGATGACCTTTGACACTCAGTGCATGGATGAATGAATGGGTCACATGGATTTATGTCTTTTACATCAATTAAGGAATTTGCGCCGCAGACCGTGTGGGGGCATCATAACATAGAACCAGACCCTAATCAGAGAACAATAAAACATTCACTCTCCTTATCTATGAACTGTTCCAATATTTATGGACATAACTGTTTATCACTCACATAATGGTAGTTCTGTTTAACGTCACTTGTCTTATCTATGGCATTATTTCTGGGCTGTATTGTGCATAAATATGTGATTCTTTAGAATTTGTATTAGTCTATGCCTGATGAAGGGACCTGCGTAGTCTCAAAAGCAATTTGTTACCATCTCTTCAGTTAGCCATTAAAAGGTATCAACCACTGAGGACTCTCAATTCTAAATATTTTTCTACTCATATGAGAAAAACTAATGTCCAAATGAAGCCTACATTGCATACTAAAAGCTGAAAGGTTCCATACTTGAACCCTAGGAAATACACTTCTACTGCCCCAAAAATTGCAATAAGGGCAAAACCATATAAAAAAAAACATAAAAGTGTTGGGATTCTAACCTGCGGAGCGAAGAAGCAAAACTGGAACATTTTGGGTTAATGGATCAGTGGTATATCTGGAGGAGGAAAAATTAAGCATACACTGAAAATAACACTCTGTCTACTGAGTAGCCTATGCTCAATGATGCTCTTGGGCTACTCTAAGGCTGTGTGCACATGTTCAGGATTTTTCACGTTTTTTCGCTATACAAAACGTGATAAAAATGCTTAAAAACGCATACATATGCATCCCAACATTTATAATGCATTCCGCAATTTTAGTGCATATGTTGAGTTTTTTTCAATGAAAAAAACGCATCGCGGTAAAAAAAAGCAGCATGTTCATTAATTTTGCGGATTTTTCGTGTTTTTATCGCTATTTAATTGCATTGGGAAAGCTCCGGGAAAAAACGCGGTAAAAATGCACGTGGATTTCCTGCAGAAAAAGTCCGATTTTGTTCAGGAAAATTCTGCAGAAAATCCTGACGTGTGCACATAGCCTTAAAGGGAACCTGTCACCCCGAAAATTGCGGGTGAGGTAAGCCCACCGGCATCAGGGGCTTATCTACAGCATTCTGTAATGCTGTAGATAAGCCCCTGATGTTACCTGAAAGAGGAGAAAAAGACGTTATAGTATACTCACCCAGGGGCGGTCCCGCTGCTGGTCAGGTCGGATGGGTGTCTCCGGTCCGCTGCGGCGCCTCCCATCTTCATTACAAGACGTCCCCTTCTGATCTTCAGCCACGGCTCCGGCGCAGGCGTACTTTGCTCTGCCCTGTTGAGGGCAGACAAAGTACTGCAGTGCGCAGGCGCCGGGCCTCTGACCTTTCCGGCGCCTGCGCACTGCAGTACTATCCTCTGCCCTCAAGAGGGCAGAGCAAAGTACGCCTGCGCCGGAGCCGTGGCTGAAGATCAGAAGAGGACGTCTTGTAATGAAGATGGGAGGCGCCGCAGCAGACCGGAGACACCCATCCGACCTGACCAGCAGCGGGACCGCCCCTGGGTGAGTATAATCTAATGTCTTTTTCTCCTCTTTCAGGTAACATCGGGGGCTTATCTACAGCATTACAGAATGCTGTAGATAAGCCCCTGATGCCGGTGGGCTTACCTCACCCGCGATTTTCGGGGTGACAGGTTCCCTTTAATCCTCTGGCACTGGAAACTTGCAGCATGCGTTAGAACAAGATGGATTCAACGAAGTATCATGAAATCATAGGAGACATCATGCCTTTTGTAAAGATGCTGAAGCTTGGAATCACTGAGCCTCCCAACAATCATCCCAAGGATACATCAAAGACCACCAAGTCTTTTGGTCCATTTATATTGAACGACAGGGGTACTGACTAACCAACCACTCAGTCATTTATTAGACAGCAGTAAAATATGAGCACTGAGCTCAGTGTGTGTTCATAGGCTGCCATTGTTCTTAGCAGTGCGAGTCCTGTTTACACAGAAAGACATACTGCCGAGAACGAAGCTTTTTTGCTTCAGAAAAGATAATTTCACTCTATGAACAAGCATGTTGCTCTTTCATTGAGTGATCACTGGCTTGTTTACACTAAAAGATTTTTGTGAAACAAGCCTCCTTAACCCCTTAGTGACAGAGCCAATTTGGTACTAAATGACAAAGCCAATTTTTACAATTCTGACCACTGTCACTTTATGAGGCTATAGCTCTAGAACGCTTCAACATATCCTACTGATTCTGAGATTGTTTTTTGCGTGACATATTGTACTCTATGTTAGTTTCTTCAATATAACTTGCATTTATTTATGAAAAAATGGAAATTTGGCAAAAAATTTTAACATTTTGCAATTTTCAAACTTTAAATTTTGTTACCCTTAAATCAGAGAGTGGTGTCACACAAAATAGTTAATAAATATCATTTCTCACATGTGAACTTTATATCAGCACAATTTTGGAAACTTTTTTTTGTTAGGAACTTATAAGGGTTAAAAGTTGACCAGCGATTTCTCATTTTTCAAACATACGGTAATTAACAAAACCATTTTTTTTTAGGGACGACCTCACATTTGAAGTGACGTTGGGGGGTCACTATAACAGAAAATACCCAAAAGTGACATCATTTTAAAAACTGCCACCTCAAGGTGCGAAAAACCACAATCAAGAAGTTTATTAACCCTTCAGGTGCTTCACGAGAACTAAAGCAATGTGGAAGGAAAAAATGAACATTTTACTTTTTTCACAAAACACTTACTTTGGAAACAATTTTTTTATTTTCACAAGGGTATCAGGAGAAAATGGACCACACCATTTGTTGTGCAATTTCTCCTGAGTATGACAACACCCCATATGTGGGGGAAAGCCACTGTTTGGGTGCATGGCAGTGCGCAGAAGGGAGGGAGCACCCGTTTGACTTTTTAAATGCAAAATTGGCTGGAATAAATGCTGGGCGCCATGTCGCGTTTGGAGATCCCCTGATGTACCTAATCAGCGGAACCCCCCAATTCTAACTCCAACCCTAAACCCAACACACCCCTAACCCTAATCCCAACCATAACCGCAACCCTAAACCCAGCCCAACTCTAACTTTAGCCCAACCCTAACCCTTTGGAAAAATGAAAATAAATACATTATTTTATTAAATTATTTTTACCTAACTAAGGGGGTGGTAAAGGCGGGGTTCTATTTACTATTTTGTTCACTGCGGTAGTGTCTAACACAGTGATCAAAATGAACCAATAGGAAAAATTTCCTATTGTTGCCAGGTGCCGGCCGGCAATATATTGGCTTGCGCACTGCGCATGCCATTTTTTCCCAGAAGACGCCGCCAGCAGAGGGACTTCACGTGGGGATGCAGGGACACTGGAGTACCCTTAACTGCCGCCGTTAAAAAGCAAAGGGGTTAAGAACACTCGTTTGCGATAATCTTTCAGAGTAAACCCCACCTTGGTTTCAAGAAGATACAATCACCTGACTTGAACCCCATTGAAAATCTTTGATCGTATTGGAAGGAAGTGGTTGCAACTTGCAAACCCAAGCGCATTAGTGAAGTCATTACTCATGATAAATTACCTAAGTTTCCTCAGGAATTAAGCCAGAAGTTGTAGTCTGGCTATGCCTCAAGTTTGTATCAGGTCATAACAGCCAAAGGGTGCTCTACTAAGTACTAAACACATTTATCATGAAAGGGTTGAATAATTCTGAGGCTGCAATAGTCACTGAAAATGCCATTTTGTCTTGAATTTAAAGAAACCACTTGTGATATTACAACTCCAATTCCCAAAAAGTTGGAACGCTATGTAAAATGTAAAAAAAAGATTAAATGATTTGGAAATATCTTATCGCTGTATTTTATTCACAACAGAACACATCAGAAAGTGAAAGTTAGAAATTGTTCTATTTCATTTGAAAGAATAAATCATTTATAAATTGGTAGAATAAAATTGGTGGGGATAAAATGGCTGTTAAATCCAATGGTGCGGGGTGTTGCACTTTGAGTAGAGGGGGGTGAGGCACAGCACCAAACAATATCCATGGTACAACAATACAACAATAAAGTCAGTACAGATAAAAACATCAAGGGCTCATTCACATCACTGTAAAAGAAAAAAAAAAAAGGTCTGATATTGTTCCTGGAAGGTAGGAAAAGTGTCATGCGATTTTCATGTGAGTACCATTTCATATTTATTACCTAGCATCTGATTGACATCGGAATCACAGGCGAATACAATCGGTATGCAATGCAATTTTACAGTAGCTTTTACACAGAGAAATTCTCTATGTCAATTAAATATAGTTCTTCAAGGGAATTTTCTTAAATATAAATATATATATATATATATATATATATATATATATATACACACACACATATAGATAAAAAGATATATAGATAGATATATGTGAGTGAAATAAATAATCAGTGAATTGCGTGTAAAGCTTACGTATATGTAATTTTATAATAATTACATTTCTGAAAAAAATGGTGTGGCCTCCCACAACATTTTATTATCCAGCCGAGGGAAAACGAGCAGCTAGTGCTGATGTTTATAGCCTGGGAAGGGGGTAATACCCTTGTAGCTTCCCAGGGTATAAATATCAGCTCACAGCTGTATACTAAGCCTTTACTGGTTATTAAAATGCAGGAACCACCCCCTAAAAAAATGACATGTGGTGCCCCCTATAATTAATAACCAAAGGCTCGGCAGACAGCTGCGGGCTGATATTAATAGGCTAGGAAGGGGCCATGGATATTGGCCCAGTCCCAGACTAAAAATATCAGATCTCAGCCGCACCAAAAAAGCACATCAATAAATAAGATGCACAGATTCTGGCGCTCAGCCTCGCTCTTCCCACTTGCCCTGATGCATTGACAAGTGACATTACACACACTGTAGTAATTATATACGTCACTGACATCTTTATAGCTATCTATTATATATATATATATATATATATATATATATATATTGTAGTTTGACAGTCATACTGTGATTTTACTGTGAGTGGCAGATTAAATTTCAGGTTTTCAAGGACATGGGAGTGTAAAAATCAGATTGCACTTGCAAGGTTAGTGTGCCGTGAGATTTTTTTCTCGCACCCATTGACTTGCATTGGCGAGTCTCGTCCGAGACACAAGGGCAATAGTAGCATGTTGCAATTTTTTTCTCAGTCCGATCAGAGCTGAGAAAAATTTAACATTAGCAGTAACTCATAGATTAACATTGGTCACAGTGCTATCCGATTTTTTATTGGATTACATTTGCCCGTTTTTCTCGCAGAGGAGTATAAGCCCCAAAGGTAATGTTAGTGCGCTGTTTTAACACAGCAAAAAAGGGCAGCAGTATTTACCTGCCCAGGTGTCAGAACTAATGAACTATCAGGATGCAGCAAACCCATATAGTAAAGATGGTGGCAACGCAGGTGCAGAATACGGATGAGACAACTGCTCATAACCTACAAGTTCATGGAGGGGGTCATTGTTTTCTTTACATTTTACACAACATTCCTAGCTTTTTTAAATTTAGGTTGTTGCTGTCTTCAGCTACTGATATTGTTCTTGTTGAGAAAAGTAAAATAGAAATTTTTCCAACAAACAATTTGCAATGACAGCAAAGTAATTTTGATGATGTACAGTACAGTTGGAATCTTCAATAAGAGCTTGTAAATGAACCAGTAGAATCTGATTTTACAGGTTTCTTTTCCTTAGACATATTAGTAAAAATGTATTTAATCTTAAAAACACAAATGTTCTATCTTGTCATTAGGATTACGCACTTTACCTCCAGAAGGACACATGCTTTGCAAAAATAGCTGCATCTTAATTTTAGTACAACTATTTGTCTATGGTCACACTATTAATATTTGATAAGTAATTTACATCAGTATTTGTAGCCAAAACCAAGAGTGGGACAATCAGAGGAAAAGTATAATAAAACACGTCACCACTTCTGTATTATCACCCACTCCTGGTTTGGGCTTATAAATACTGATGTAAAATACTGACCAAATACTGAAGGTGTGAACGTGGCCTTATAAAGATGTGAATTGTGGGACAGATTAATATGTGGGCGCACTCCACGTTCATAAATGTGAAGTTGGCTTAACACAATAACATGTTGGATTTGGCATCATTTTTGATACTTTTCTAGCTTTTGCAACCCTGAGCTTTGCTCACTTTTTCCAAGATATCTGAATTTGGACAAAAATGCTACATAAACTAGAATATTGAAGCAGATTACTGCTGCAGTAAATGGTTATGGGGAGTAGAGCAAATCAGTCAAATTGGTTTAAAGACTCCAAATGTAATGCCATCTCTCCCTCTGCACAGAGATAAGGATTATACCTGCTGCATTTCAGCTGATGCACAGTATTACCACAGATCACAGTTCTCAGTCTGATCAAAATACTGAGAAATAATACTGCTGTCACCAATCTACTGCACACCAGCGATAAAGCCCAGCCATCCCTCTAAGGATCAAGTCAAGTCATTGTAAAGCATCTTTCTCAATGAGACAGCATTATCTTGAGGCAAGTTCTTAAGCGGATGTATTAACTCCTTGGTGTGCCTACTGTCTGAGCAAGTCAAATAATCACAAAATGATCAAAAATCTGACAAAGGGGCTCAATAATATGACTCATTCATTAGGAGCTAAATGATCACCCTAATAATTAGCAGAAATGCTAACCTTTCCGTGCAGTTTTAAGAACCTTGCAGTACAGGATGTGACTCATTTACACTGAATTTTTGAAAGGGTTGAAAGTGTTGAATGAAAATATCGGCAATATTAGATAGAAAAGTCAAAAACTGGAAAAAAAAAGTATAATATAATTATTTTTTTAATTTAATAACTCACATGAGTTTATGAATACAAGTATTGTATGAGGAATAACCTGTATGTCCCCTAGAAAAAGAAATATGGTGGGTTAGAATAAGGCTACTTTCACACTAGCGTCGGAATTCGGCCCGTCGCATTGCGTCGGGCCGAGATTCCGACGCTAGCGTTGTTAGCACCGCACAACGGGTGCAGCGGATGCATTCTCCGGCGCATCCGCTGCCCCATTGTGAGGTGCGGGGAGGTGGGGGCGGAGTTCCGGCTGCGCATGCGGGGTCGGAAAAAGCGGTCCGTCTGGAGCAAAAAATGTTACATTTAACGTTTTTTGCTCCCGGCGATCCGCCACAACACGGCGCAACCGTCGCACGACGGTTGCGACGTGTGTCAATACGTCGGTAATGTTACGCTATGGGGCAAAAACGCATCCTGCAAACAACTTTGCAGGATGCGTTTTTTCCCCTAAACGACGCATTGTGACGTATTACAAAAAACGCCAGTGTGAAAGTACCCTAAGGCTGTTTCACTTATCAGTTTTTTGCCGTCAGACACAATCCGGCAAATTTTGAAAAAAACGGATCAGCCAGATCAGTTTTTTCTCATAGACTTGTATTAGCGACAGATTGCTTCACATTTCATCCGTTTTCCGCTGGATCCGTTGCTATCCGTTTTTTCGCCGGGCACAAAAAATGGACATAGTAACGTTTTTTGTGTCCATCGAAAAAATGGACAGCAACGGATC
Organism: Ranitomeya imitator; assembly: GCF_032444005.1. Classification (NCBI taxonomy): domain Eukaryota; kingdom Metazoa; phylum Chordata; class Amphibia; order Anura; family Dendrobatidae; genus Ranitomeya; species Ranitomeya imitator. The sequence continues at coordinate 331,132,763 of NC_091287.1, read as the reverse complement.
CGTCGCCGTCCGTCATTTGCTGTAATGGAAACCTATGGCGCCAGATCCATCAAATGATGGAATCCGGCGACTGATTCCGGATTTTTTAAACTAAGCATGCATTTTCCATTCTGCGGTCTCTCTCTCTCTCTCTCCAGACCAGCAATTCAGCTCTAGACTGGATAAGCTAGTCGGATCCGCAGAAAAAAACGGATTGATCGCATAAGTTTTTCAAAATTTACGACAGATCCGTTTTTTTCATAATTCGCCGGATTGAGCCTGATGGGAAAAACCTGATGTGTGAAAGCAGGCTACGAAGACTAAATGTTTTGAAAGTCACACAGAATTTCAATAAGATGGCTAAAGGGACAAGAAGGATTATTCTGGGACATTTAGGGTTTAAATACCAGGCTGTAATACTGTTTCAAGAGTTCATATTGTAACCCCGTCTGTTCTAAGTTCATACGAACGGATACAGTGGATTTCTCTGTGAAGAAGACCAGAATATGGCCAGAGTGGATGATAAATATACTTTATCCATGGGGAAAAAGCTGATAATATTGATGTTATGTTTCCAGATCTGAATTAGCAGATTTAAAAGAAAGAAAAAAAAAGCGTGGACGAGTTTGGAAAAACTGACTATTAATTAAGCTAAACTCCTGGGTGCACATAAATATTTTACATTTTTCAGCTGTTCATAAAAATATTCTCTCTGTGCAAATAAACTCAACAAAATGTACAGATACCCTTTCTCGTTGAATGCTGCCGTAGCAATGACTACTGACATGTTACTAAGGAAAGTGCTACTGAATAACTGGAGTTTCTGGAGTATTCGTAGGGTCCAGACTGTCAGACATACCTCGGATTTTAACTCGCAGCTGAATAGCACTGTGCTTATAGAAGAGAAAACATAAAAAAGAGGTAGGTAATCAGAGTAGCATGATAAAGGGGCTGAGACCCCCGATCCCAGTGATGTGCCACTTACTAAGCTGTGTGTTGAGGCTTCAATAAAATTAGTTTTATCTGCAGGAGGTTATCCCTACATGACTGAGTCTAGTGCCTACTAGTCAACTTCTTTGTGCAACTTTGCCACCATGACTGAATGGCAGCTTTCTATCAACCCACAGTATACACAGAAAGCTGTATTCAGTGGTGTGTGCGGGGATATAAATGGGTCAGCATTCTTATCATTGCTAGATCTTCAGCAAAGGAAACACTATCAAAATGACAATGTGTAGAACAGTAAGTGACATCACTGGAATCAGGCACTCTGTCTCTACATTATATGCTGCTCTCAGATTAAAGTTAAAGGGAACCTGTCACATTCCCCGCCCCTCCCCCCCCCGGCGTTTTTAGCTAATAGAGCCAACTTGTGTAGCACTAACGCTGCATTCTGTGAAGGTGGCTCTTTTTTTTGGGTCTCTTCCAATGCTATAATATCACTTTATAAAATTTGCCCGCCATACCTTTAGTCTGCCGGGGGGCATGTCTTTTCCCCCCGGACACAAACGCCTCCCAGCCATCACTCAGCCCCTCAGTGCCCTGCCTCCTCTATCTTCATTAATGTCCCTGGTTTCTGCGCTGTATGTTCCCATCATGTGATGTGAGTCGAAGGGCAGCGCAAACCGCGCATTGGCCGAAAAAGGAACTTACAGTGCAGGCGCCAGGGACGTTAATGAAGGCAGAGGCGGCGGCGCACGGAGTGGGCGAGTGATGTCTGGGAGGTGTTTGTGTCCGGAAGGAAAAGACATGCCTCCCAGACAGACTAAAGGTACGGCGGGCAAATTATAAAAAGTGAGCCACCTTCACAGAATGCAGCATTAGTGATGCACAAGGTGGCTCTTTTAGTTAAAAAAGCCAGGGGGGGGGGGGGGGAACGGTTCACTTTAACTGCAATTTCGAGAAAAAAACCATGAGGCCATCAATGATCGATTTGAATATAAATCTGATCAACAGAAAGCAGGGACAATATATTGAAAAATGACTCCATAAATGATAGTATTGAAGGCACCAAAAGACATTTCGGAAGATAAGCAGTCATTCAGCCAGCTTTTATTGAGAGGATGCTTCATTTTAGATTTGGTAAGTGTTGAAATCCAGTTATTGGGGAACCTGCCATTACATTCATACTTCCCAAAGTAAGGCAATTGCCAGCTATGTATTACTCAAAAACACTGCAACTTTACAGAGAAAACAGCTTAAAATGCCAGCCAGGGACTCTAAGGCTATGTGCACACGTTGCAGATTTCCTGCAGAACTGCAGCTTTTTTTCCGTGCAGAAACGCTGCAGATCTGCAAGTGATTTACAGTACAATGTAAATCAATGGCAAAAAAAAATGCTGTGCTAATGGTGCGGAAAAATCTGCACTGAAAACACAGCAGATTCAAAAAAGGAGCATGTCACTTCTTTTGTGCAGTTCTGCTGCGTTTCTGCACCCATTCCATAATAGAAATCTGCAGGGGTAAAAAAAAGTAAAAAAATCCGCACAAAAATCTGCAACATGTGCACAGACCAAAAAAGGCGCAGATTCTGACCTGCGTTTTCTGCCAAGAAATTCAGAATCTGCACAGGAAATTCCACAGGCAAATCTGCAATGTGTGCATATAGCCTAAGGAGAGAGCGGACTAGTCCTGTGCAGTCTCTTCCATCCTTTCTCTACCACAATGCTGGCTTCATGCTACATGAATCTAATGACAGGTTCCCTTTGATTGAATCCATAGAGCACTTATGGGCATATTGTCATGGTTGTCTTCATGAAACCTAACTCTTAAAAAATAAGCCTACAGTACCGGCATTAAAGATTGTTCCATTTCTGTTTCTACTTGAAACGTGAAGAGGTGTAAACCCCCAGGGGACTTGATCCATGTGTCTCTCATATTCAATACAATAAAGGAGAAAGAGGCAGCACACTCAAAAGTGATTGCTGCTCCCGTCACCAAAAAGAGGTGTCCATCCAAGCAAAAACGTAACATTTTCAATACAGTTATCATGCGCTCATAACTGGCTTTATTTATACCCAGTGAACAATATACAGGTGCTTCCCACAAAATATCATCAAAAAGATAATTTATTTCAGTTCTTCAATTCAAAAAGTGAAACTCATATATTAGGATAGAATCATTACAAACAGAGTGATCTATTTCAAGTGTTTATTTCTATTTATGTTGATGATTATGGCTTACAGCCAATGAAAACCCAAAAGTCATTATCTCAGTAAATTAGATTACTTTATAACACCAGATTGAAAAATGATTTAAAAATCCGAAATGTTGGCCTACTGAAATGTATATTTAGTAAATACACTCAATACTTGGTTGGGTTGCTCCTCTTACATCAATTACTGCATTAATGTGGCGTGGCATGGAGGTGATCAGCATGTGGCGCTGCTGAGGTGTTATGGAAGCCCAGGTTGCTTTGATAGCAGCCTTCAGCTTGTCTGCATTGTCAGGTCTGGTATCTCATCTTCCTCTTGACAAATACCCTATTGATTCTCTATGGGGTTAAGGCCAGGCGAGTTTGCTGGCCAATCAAGCACGGTGAAACTGTTGTTTTTACACCAGGTATTGGTACTTTTGGCAGTGTTGACAGGTGCAAAGTCCTGATGGAGAATGAAATTCCCATCTCCAAAAAGCTTGTCGGCAGTGGGAAGCATTAAGTGCTCTAAAATTTCCTGGATGATGGCTGCGTTGACTTTGGTCTTGATTAAACACAGTGGACCTACATCAGCAGATGACATGGCTGCCCAACCCATCACTGATTGTGGAAACGTCACACTAGACCAAAAAGAGCTTGGACTGTGTGCCTCTCCACTCTTCCTCCAGATTCTGGGACCTTGATTTCCAAATGAAATGCAAAATTGATTTTCATCTGAAAACAACTAGCACAACTGAGCAACAGTCCAGCTCTTTCTTCCTTGGCTCAGGTAAGACACCTCTGGCATTGTCTATTGGTCTGAGTCTCTTGACACAAGAAATGTGACACTTGTAGCCCATGTCTTGGATATGTCTGTATGTGATGGCTCTTGAAGCAATGACTCCAAAAGCAGTCCACTCCTTGTGAATCTCCCCCCAAATATTTTGTATGACCTTTTCTTAACAATCCTTTCAGGGCTGAGGTTATCCCAGTTGCTTGTGCATCTTTTTCTCCCACACTTTTTCCTTCCACTCAACTTTCCATTAATATGTTTGGATACAGCACTCTGAACAGCTAGCTTCTTTAGCAATGACCTTTTGTGGTTTACTTTTCTTTTGGGGTGTGTCAATGACTGCCTTCTGGACATCTGTAAAGTCAGCAGTCTTCTCCATGATTGTAGAGCCTACTGAAAAAGACTAAGGGTCCTTTTTAAACACTTAGGAAGCCTTTATAGGTGTTTTTTGTTATTTACTCTAATTTACTGAGGGTTTTCATTGGCTGTAAGCCACAATCATCAACCTCACCAGAAATAAACACTTGAAATAAATCACTCGGTTTGTAATGACTATATAATATAGGAGTTTCACTTTTTGTATTGAACAACTGAAATACATTAACTTTTTGATGATATTCTAATTTTGTGAGAAGCAGTTTTATCTATGTAAGACAGTGACAGATCCCCTTTAGGATTTAAAAACGGAGCATCCTAAAAGAGTTAACCGATTATTGCGTAAGAGAAAAAAAGTGCCACCAACACTACTCGCCCTGTCAATACCCTGAGAATCTCAGTGATTATCAGTCAGCTTTAGTTTACAAGCTGCCAGTATCCTTCCACACTACTGCTATTACTGATAGGGGAATGCTGAATAATCTGCACTGGATCGGCAGGGAATTGAAGAGTAGAGTAGTAATTTCTGCTGCCAACAACCAGATGACCCCTTTAACATGCAAAACTAAAATTATTAAGGAAAAAGGGCAAAGTGTGCAATATTATAACAAGGTAGAGGTAATAAACTTCCTCTTAAATGCATGCTTTATCAAGCTTTTCCCTTTTACTGGTGCCCCAAGTGCCAAAGATATATTGCCAATTACTGTCATGTTAATCACAAACCAGTTCTGCAAGTTTCTCAACAAAGAGTCAGAGCAATTCTTCAGGAAAGGGGGGTTATAAGCTAAAGCAGCTGTTGAAAATGAACAGCTTATTCATTACTGGTTGGCACACTTGTTAAAAATTAACCCTTTGTCACTATTCGGCACAAGAATATAAGCTAGAAACAAGCTATTACATTGGGGAAAATAAGTATTTGATACACTGCCAATTTTGCAAGTTCTCCCACCTACAAAGAATGAAGAGGTTGGTACACCAAGTATGTGAGATGGAATCTAAAAGCAAAAATCAGAAGATCACATTGTATGATTCTTATATAATTAATTTGCATTTAATTACATAAAATAAGTATTTGATACAATAGAAAAAAAAGAACTTAATATTTGGTACAGAAACTTTTGTTTGCAATTACAGAGGTCAGACGTTTCCTGTAGTTCTTGACCAAGTTTGCACACACTGCAACTGGGATTTTGGGCCACTCCTCCATACAGCTATTCTCCAAATCTTTCAGGATTCTGGTATGTCGCTGCTCACAACATTGGGCTTCAGCTCCTTACAAAGATTTTCTATTGTGTTCAGGTGTGGAGACTGGCTAGGCCACTCCAGGACCTCGAATTGCTTCTTACGGAGCCACTCCTTAGCTGCCCTGGCTGTGTGTTTCAGACAATTGTCATGCTTGAAGACCCAGCCATGACCCATCTTCAATGCGCTGAGGGGAGGTACCTGTTGGCAAAATCTCACGATACATGACCCAATCCATCCTCAATCATTAAGGTGCAGCCATTCACAGATTTGCTGCTACACTCAAAATGATGAAATCCATTATGAAAATCTTCAACACTGGTGTAAACTTCCCTCATGTCTCCAAAAGAATCTGAGACCCACTGAGCCATGGACTTTTGCAAGGCCTCTGAGGGTGTCCTAAGGTATTTGGCATCGAGGCTGTGGCAGCAGATCCTTTAAGTTCTGTTAGGGGTCCTATTTACAGATTATTGTTGGCCAAACGTGACGATATCAACGACTTCACCCGACACTCTAATGTGTATGAGAGCCTCGGACAAATTTTTTGCTGAGGAAGAGATCGACCTTGCAAGTGTAATTTCAGGCTGCAAATCTTTTTGCTTTCCTGGAGAAAAGCTATCGTGCATACATCTCTGGAGATCGCTCTCTTATAGAGCTTATAGAGTACACATGAGAGCTCACCGAAACAGGCAATTCAATAGGAAACTTTGTCCGAGAAGGCTGCCAGATGAACGTTTGTCCAAAGTATTGTTCCGCTGACCATCATCTAATTTGCTTTATGGTAGGATTTTGTTTTTCACCACAAACTACAGATGTTTTATTGAACTGAGATCAGCAAAAAAAGTCAACACCTTTGCAAAAATTGTTTGTGATTTTCCTTTGACAATTACTAATGTGGCTAGGCACATTATCCTTCCAAAAGTGGCCACTGCAATTACAAAATACTGCTACAAAGAATGGGTATACCCAGTTTCCAAAAATGGTTTAAGGAGGTGGTATGTGTAAATACCTGAATATGAATGCCAAACCCAAGGATTCCTACAAAAAGATTGCACAATGTATAATCCTTTGGTCACCATTTTGGCTACCTTCAGTAGTGTATGCCAATATATTATCTTTTTTACAAGTGAAGCACATCCACTTGTCTCTCTTTGCTGCCATGTTACCCTAGTCTATGAGTTTCCACCAACTAACTTCCTATAAAACTAGTCCACTACCAGCACTAACTGCTAGAAAGACATGCAATACTTTTAGAAGAGATCTTGGTTTATCTACAATAAGAGGAAAGAAAATTTAACGGGAAATATTGTCCTGCTTATAAAGGTGTCACAAGACTATAAAACATCTGGACATCTTGCAGTGGTAACGATTCTACGAATGACTGTTGGTGCGGAGATTCTGCAGGGACATCAGATCCAGTGAGATTTTAAGTCACACAGCATCAAGAGGAAAGTCTAGACACAGGGAAGATTTCAGATCAATAATGTTTACAAGATGTGGCAAGCAGAGTAAGGTACGGAAAGAATACAAGGATTGCCAAATGTGGCCTGCTGAATTTCAAGAAACTGATCTGCCTTCTGTTCAGTATCCACAATGCACGTCTGTAAAACTCTAAATAATGCATCACAAGGCTATCACAAGCTTCTATTTTATGGAAACAATAAATATCTTTGGAAAAGAACTGTGAATTTCTCCCACATAAATGTTTACAACTTTTACAGTAAAAATTCAGCACAGCCTCTGCATATGGCTGCAAGAAAGACAATTTTGGATATTTCTACATTGAAATAAACACATATAAACAAGCAAAAACCTCACAATAAAGTGAATCCGCCATCTTGATTTTGCCCCCAAACTATTTGTATAGGCATGTAGCTCTGGCTAAGACAAATCCATCTTTAACTTTAGGTAGCCAGTCCAATTGATTTTATGTACCTGATGAAATCAATATGCAAAGTAGGCAAAAGTGCTATGGGAGTGACAAAGCACTTCCTAAAGGTACCGTCACACTTAACGATATCGTTATCAATATTGTTGCTTTTTGTGACGTAGCAACGATATCGTTAAGGAAATCGTTATGTGTGACAGCGACCAACGATCAGGCCCCTGCTGGGAGATCGTTGGTCGCTGAAGAAAGTCCAGAACTTTATTTCGTCGCTGGATCTCCCGCTGACATCGCTGGATCGGCGTGTGTGACACCGATCCAGCGATGTCTTCACTGGTAACCAGGGTAAACATCGGGTAACTAAGTGCAGGGCCGCGCTTAGTAACCCGATGTTTACCCTGGTTACCAGCGTAAAAGTAAAAAAAAAAAAAACTTCATACTTACCTACCGCTGTCTGTCCCCGGCGCTCAGCTTCTCTGCACTCCTCCTGCACTGGCTGTGAGCACAGCGGCCGGAAAGCAGAGCGGTGACGTCACCGCTCTGCTTTCCGGCCGCTGTGCTCACAGTCAGTGCAGGAGGAGTGCAGAGAAGCACAGCGTCGGAGGACAGACAGCGGTAGGTAAGTATGAAGTGTTTTTTTTTTTTTTTTTTTTTACTTTTACGCTGGTAACCAGGGTAAACATCGGGTTACTAAGCGCGGCCCTGCGCTTAGTTACCCGATGTTTACCCTGGCTACCGGGGACCTCGGGATCGTTGGTCGCTGGAGAGCTGTCTGTGTGACAGCTCTCCAGCGACCAAGCAGTGACGCTGCAGCGATCGACATCGTTGTCAGTATCGCTGCAGCGTCGCTTAGTGTGACGGTACCTTAAGCCTTTGTCTAACCAGCTCCATTCCCCTTCTAGCGCTGTCTTCTGTTGTCTGACAGCTCCTTTGCTGTAGGACTTCAACTTGGGAAGTGCTTTGTCACTCCCATAGCACTTGAATCTCATTTACAAACTGATTCAAATGGTGATTTATCTGTAATGGAGGAACTGACTGGTTAGCTTAAGAGACTGATGAACTTACTTTTGCAAAAAGCTACATGGACTTATGAACAGTTTGGAGAGTCAATAGGCCAGAGCACAGAAATTACAGTGCTGAAAGTTTTGTCATGGCACGTAGGAGTTTAAACATAGTAAACTATAGCAATGAGCATCTTTGCAGTAGATAGCTATTAAAATAGTTTTTACTTTTTCTACATGCAAAGTACACCTAAGCTGGGTTTACAGGAAGTTAGTTAAGGATCTATCAAAAACAGTCAATCAAAAATAAAGGGCACTAAGAAAAGAAAATTCTAATTAATAACTACCTAACTTAGCCATTTCAACACTTTTTCCTAGAACATTATTAAAGAGGACCTGTCAGCAGGATATTCAACCCCAAACTAAACATGTGAGTCGAAGGCCCCTTTATTCTTTCTAGTAAAATTTCAGAGCATTTTTGAAAAAATCTATTTTTAATGTTATATTTTCAAGTGTGTCGGAGGTGAGGGTTTGGGAGAAGGAGACTTCACTCACCAGCTCTGCTGTACTTCGCTGCCCACCAGTCGTTGATTGACAGATGCCTCTTCGCTTAGTGGCCTGTCTACCCTGCGTATGCTCTGTCGTTGCCTGGGTTAATTTCATCAGACGTGACGATGCTTGCGCATTGAGCTCCTGTTGACATGCATTTAATGTACCACCTCCTATAATGTCATCAGAATTTCACTACAGGGCCTGGGTTTGTTGCAATGATGGCAATGCACTTGAGATTAAATCGTCAAAAATAGATTTCTCATAAATGCCCCAACAAAATTTTACTAAAAAAGAAATGAATGTACCAAGAATAAAAAGGGTTTACACGTACACCTTTAGTTAGGGGTCAAATAATGTATTAATCTATTAAAACAGTAAAGACTGTAAAAGGGAACTTGTCAACTCCATAATCACTTTATCTACAAATTTGCTGCCTTACTGAAACTGTGACAACAGGGAAAAAGTTCTATTCTCAACTCAGGAAAGATATATATCTTTGTACCGTGTTAGTCAGTAGATAGAAAAATATTTAGACGTGAGAGTCCTCAGTGGTTGATACCTTTTAACAGCTAACTGAAAAGATGGTAACAAATTGCAAGCTTTCAAGACTATGTAGGTCTCTTCATCAGGCAAGACTAATGCAAAATCTGAAGAGTCACATACTTATTTATAACACAACACAGCACAGAGAAAGAAGGCAATAGATAAGACAAGTGACGTGAAGCAGAATTATCATGTGAGAGGATAGACATAGATAGTGGAACAGTTCATAGATAAGGAAGTCTTAATGTTTTACGGTCCTCTGAATGGGTCTGGTTCTGTGTTGTGATGACCCCAGAAGGTCTGAAGAGCAAATTCCTTAATTGATGTAAAAAGACATAAATCCATGAGACATATTCATTCCTGCACTGAGTGTATCAAAGGTTGTCATGAGTTTATACTCACAGACTCTTCTGTCTTTCTGAGATTTGAAATTACCTTTCAAAACAAGTAATTTCATGTCCATGATGCTATGAACTGGGATATAAAAATGTTTTGCTACCGGTAGGTCCATTCTTTTTTCTCTTACTGTGTGGCGATGAGAATTCATCCACATACAGACCCCCAGTTGGACATTTAGTACAAATAATTAAATACACCACTTTACATGTGATGCAGCTGAAATTACCTGGGATTTTGTAGACCTGATGTGAGTTGGGGATCTTTATCTTGTCCGTGGTCATTATAAACATACAAGTTTTACAATTTTTCTGGTTTCAAGGAAAGGTTCCTGCAGCTGTTAGAGAGGACAGGGAGCTTCTGACAATGATGCTTCTTCAATTTGGGGGCTGCCTAAAACACAGTAGTTGGGGGTCTGGAAAAATGGATTGTAATCGGGCATCTTTTTGTAGTAAAGGTTGTAATTTCCATGCAGCTCCCCTTAGCACCTCCAGATTTGGATTCTAGGTGACTACTAGAGGCCCTCAATTACCGTATATACTCGAGTATAAGCCGAGATTTTCAGCCCAAATTTTTGGGCTGAAAGTGCCCCTCTCGGCTTATACTCGAGTCAATATGGGTGGCAGGGTCGGCGGGTGAGGGGGTGAGGGCGCTGAGGTATACTTACCTAGTCCCAGCGATCCTCGCGCTGTCCCTGCCGTCCCACGGTCTTCTGTGCTGCAGCTTCTTCCCCTCTTCAGCGGTCACGTGGGACCGCTCAGAGATATGAATAAGCGGCTCCACCTCCCATAGGGGCGGAGCCGCCTATTCATTCCTCTAATCAGCGGTGCCGGTGACCGCTGACAGGAAGAGCTGCGGCACCGAAGACCAGGCAGAGGGACAGCGCGAGGATCGCCAGGACTAGGTAAGTATAGCATATTCACCTGTCCTCGTTCCAGCCGCCGAGCGCCGCTCCATCTTCCCGGCCAGCGCCTCCATCTTCCCGGCGTCTGCGCTCTGACTGTTCAGGCAGAGGGCGCAATGACGCACACAGTGTGCGCGGCGCCCTCTGCCTGATCAGTCAGAGCAGAGACGCCGGGAAGATGGAGGCGCCGGAACGAGACGCCGGGAGCTGCAATCAAGGGAGGTGAGTATGTGGTTTTTTTTTTTATTGCAGCAGCGGCGGCAGAGATTTCTATGGGGCACAATGAACGGTGCAGAGCACCGTATATGGCACAGCAATGGGGCACAATGAACGGTGCAAAGCACCGTATATGGCACAGCAATGGGGCACAATGAACGGTGCAGAGCACCGTATATGGCACAGCAATGGGGCACAATGAACGGTGCAGAGCACCGTATATGGGCACAGATATAAGGCACAATGAACGGTGCAGAGCACCGTATATGGCACAGCAATGGGGCACAATGAACGGAGCAGAGCACTATATGGGCACAGATATGGGGCACAATGAACGGTGCAGAGCACTGTATATGGCACAGCAATGGGGCACAATGAACGGTGCAGAGCACCGTATATGGCACAGCAATGGGGCACAATGAACGGTGCAGAGCACTGTATATGGCACAGCAATGGGGCACAATGAACGGTGCAGAGCACCGTATATGGCACAGCAATGGGGCACAATGAACGGTGCAGAGCACCGTATATGGCACAGCAATGGGGCACAATGAACGGTGCAGAGCACTGTATATGGCACAGCAATGGGGCACAATGAACGGTGCAGAGCACCGTATATGGCACAGCTATGGGGCACAATGAACGGTGCAGAGCACTATATGGGGCACAGCTATGGGGAAATAATGAACGGTGTAGAGCACTATATGGCACAGCTATGGGGAAATAATGATCTATTTTTATTTTTGAAATTCACCGGTAAATGCTGCATTTCCACCCTAGGCTTATACTCGAGTCAATAAGTTTTCCCAGTTTTTTGTGGCAAAATTAGGGGGGTCGGCTTATACTCGGGTCGGCTTATACTCGAGTATATACGGTATTTTCTTCTTTAGCTTTGTAATGTAGCAGGTGATTCCTTGATATTCTAGTTGATCTTGTAATTTGGTTTTCAATTGTTCTTGGATAGTAGCCCTGATTCAAAAAAAGTATTTTTGGGATGTCCAAAGTGTTTGTCTCTATCCATGGGGTTTGAACATATACGATTGTCTCTGATGGCTTGGCAGTAGACAATAGCGTTGTTTTTGTGCTTTGAACGGAAACTGACCCATTTAAGGTATGTTGGACAGTCGATTGGCTTCAGATACAGGGATGACTATTTCATTGTTCTTTAGCTTAATGATGGTGTCCAAAAAGTTAATTTCAGTGCTGGAGTAGTTGAGTGATAAGTTGATGGTGGGATGAAATTAACATCTTTAGCTGTGGCTCAGACTCCGTCCAGATGATTAAAATATCATCAATGTAGTGGTATTAGGCCAGATGCCTGATGGGACAGGAGGACAAAAATTTGCATTCAAGCTTGGCCATGAAAAGATTTGCATACTGTGGAGCCATTTCACTTCCCATATCTGTGCCAGTCTCCTGTAGATATATCTTGTTGTCAAATAATTGAAGTAATTGTGGGTGAAGATGAATTTTGTGAGTTTCACCATACAGACAGCATCATTCCCTGTGTTATCCATTAAGAATTTGCAGGCATTTAATCCATCCTGGTGTGGGATATTAGAGTACAAAGATTCCACATCCATGGTGGCCAGGATGGTTCCTTCTGGTAGAGGACCTATTGCTGCTAGTGTATTCAATAGGTCAGTTGTGTCCTGAATGAAGCTGGGTGTTTCCTTTACCAGGGGTTTAAGAATACCCTCTACCCATCCAGATACCTGCTCAGTAAGGGTGCCCACACATGAAATAATTAGCCTCCCTGGATTCCTAGATTTGTGGATTTTGGTAGAATGTCCCTATTCTTGGACTCTCTGGTATCAAGTCATCAGCTGTTATGGATTCCTCTGGCAGACAAGATACCAACTTGTTTAGTTCCATCTCAATCCATACACTCATTTCCAGTCATCGGGGCTGTGAACAGTCAGCGCTCACTACACAGAGCACACTATCACACCCCTACATACCGACTGACATCCTGCTCTGCACATGCATACCGCACACACGCTGCAGAACAGGTTGACAATCAATGTGCAGAGCAGTGATTATACCGCACTCGAAGTATGGAGGAATGGTGATTAACAGCCCCATGCATTGGCTTAATAACTAGAAGCGAGTGGCTGGCGGCTACAGGGAGACTATCACTTCATTTTCTCCATATAGTGTCTCTTCCAATAAGACACACCTACAGATTTCCACTATATTTTAAGGTAAACTGTGTTTTTGCTGATGGAATGATTTAATTTAAAATTGTCACTGAAAAAAGACTTTTAGCATTTTTTAATGCAAATTTTCATCTGCGTTTTAAAGTACCAGCGAAGTAGTCATGAACATGGCTTTTTTGTCCGCAGTAATTTGTGCTTGCTTGGTTTTTGCAGAATAGAGCATGCCACTTTCAGCGTTTTTTCACCATTTTGCACCCACAAAGTAATGGGTGGTGAAAAAAAATGCTGAAAAAACATAGGTATCAGGTTTTGCAGCATTTCCCGTGCCAAAACCTTATGAAGCAGAACATGTTTTTTTGTCACTAAACTTTATCAGCATGCATAAGAGAGAACTGTATTATGACAAAAACGCAGCAAAAAACACACAAAAAAGCAGCAAAAAATGCAATACAAAAGAAAACCTGCTTTAAAAAAAAAAAAAAACAGTAATGCAGCAAAAACACCACGTGTGAACATAGCCTAATGATGATCAGTAAACTTTAGCAACCAGTGCCAAACAGCTGATGCCAAAACAAATAAAATCATAGGATGCACCAAAAGATGCACAAACGCTCACGTGAAGAACATTCTAATCAGAGAACTCATTTATCAAAATTATCTAAAAGAAAGACCACCTACCGTATATACTCGAGTATAAGCCGAGATTTTCAGCCCAAATTTTTGGGCTGAAAGTGCCCCTCTCGGCTTATACTCGAGTCACGGTCGGCGGGTGAGGGGGAGAGGGCGCTGAGGCATACTCACCTAGTCCCGGCGCTCCTGACGCTGCCCCTGCCTGTCACACTGTCTTCGGGTGCCGCAGCTCTTCCTCTGTTCAGCGGTCACGTGGGACCGCTCATTAGAGAAATGAATATGGACTCCACTCCCATAGAGATGGAGCCACAGATTCATTCCTCTGAGCGGTGCCAGTGACCGCTGACAGGAAGAGCTGCGGCACCCGAAGACAGTGTGACAGGCAGGGAGAGCGTCAGGAGCGCCGGGACTAGGTGAGTATTTTATATTCACCTGTCCACGTTCCACCCGTCGGGCGCCGCTCTGTCTTCGCGTCCTCTTGCACTGACTGTTCAGGTCAGAGGGCGCGATGACGCATATAGTGTCCCAGCCGCCCTCTGCCTGATCAGTCAGTGCGGAGAGACGCCGGGACGGGACGCTGAGGAGCTGCAAGCAAGAGAGGTGAGTATGGCATTTTTTTTTATTATTATTGCAGCAGCAATGGCACAGCTTTATATGGAGCATCTATGGGGCAAAAATGAACGGTGCAGAGCACTATATGGCACAGCTATGGGGCAATAATGAACGGTGCAGAGCACTATATGGCACAGCTATGGGGCAATAATGAATGGTGCAGAGCACTATATGGCAGCTATGGGGCAATAATGAACGGTGCAGAGCACTATATGGCACAGCTATGGGGCAATAATGAACGGTGCAGAGCACTATATGGCAGCTATGGGACAATAATGAACGGTGCAGAGCACTATATGGCACAGCTATGGGACAAGAATGAACGGTGCAGAGCACTATATGGCACAGCTATGGGGCAAGAATGAACGGTGCAGAGCACTATATGGCACAGCTATGGGGCAATAATGAACGGTGCAGAGCATTATATGGCACAGCTATGGAGCAATAATGAACTGTGCAGAGCACTATATGGCACACCTTTCTATGGTACATCTATGGGGCAATAATGAACGGTGCAGAGCACTATATGGCACAGATATGGGGCCATAATGAACGGTATGGAGCATCTATTTTTATTTTTGAAATTCACCGGTAAATGCTGCATTTTCCACCCTAGGCTTATACTCGAGTCAATAAGTTTTCCCAGTTTTTTGTGGCAAAATTAGGGGGGTCGGCTTATACTCGGGTCGGCTTATACTCGAGTATATACGGTATGTTATACCGCAATTAATCAGACCTTGGCTTCCATTTTCAGCTGCACTGGTACTGGTGACTATAGGCTAAAGTTACACTGCTCTGACAAGTTCGGGCTCAGGATTATAGGATGAACATGCCTGGACAAAAAGGGGTGAGGGGGCATCCAAGGTAAAATATATGAATGTACAATACAAAGATGTTTATAATGCATGTTGTTGTACACCACACTGAAGCCACAACAAGGGGGCATCTTCTAAAGAAAAAAAATCATTATCACAAACGATGATTCTTTACTGTACAAGCAGTGAGGCTATGGAACTATCACATTAATGGTCGATTTATCAAAGTTCTAGATCGGCCTAGGTACCTTTCTTGGAAACATATAATATTAAAGCTTATGGGGACTAGATTTTTGCAGCTCGAATGCTTATCCAGGAATTTATTTTGATTGCCATATAGTGCATTGGGAAGAATATTTCCCTGTAATATAGGGAAAGTGGCATTCACTTTATTGGGGGACTTGCCTTTCTGGAAATATGCTGCAAGACTACACTCAGATTGGGCTTCATACACTTGTATATTCTTTTTCCAAACTTTATCAAACTCTGTAATCATTATTTAGGTCTCCACATTCTGCTGACAAATTAGAATGGCAATCATCTACATTATTCTGTCAGGGCTGTGGAATCAGTAGCCAAAGTTCACTCTGACTCCTTCATAAAAGGGCAATAGTTAGTAATAACTAGTGATGAGCGATGTGCTCTGATAACGTGGCATCTGAACATGCTCGGCTGTTATCCGAGTATCTTGGGCGTGCTCGAATAATATGTTTGAGTCCCTGCGGCTGCGTGATTGCGGCTTTACACAGGCGCAATACATGTGAGGATTCCCTAACAAACAGGCAATCCCCACATGTGATGTGTGTCTATGAGTCACAAATCGTGCAGCCGCAGGGACTCGGACATATTATTCGAGCGTGCTCAAGATACTCGGATAACACCCGAGCATGTTCAGACACCACGTTATCCGAGCACATCGCTCATCACTAGTAATGCATTTACTGCAGTAAAATGGTAACAGGCCTTTTCTCACCATCACGAGTACATAACATGAGATGGTTCAGTCAGTAATCACCCCTCCTCTGTTTTATGTGCTCTCACCACCAGAACACCATTATCTTTTTTTTTATTTTATTTATTCCTTAAAAGAAGAACATGAAATATATTTCTTTTTAAACTATATGAAAATGAACCGAGGGCCAAAGTTTCTCCTTGCAGACAGTGACATGTCAAGCCAGACATGCGGAGGTGAGACGACTTAAGCTGCAATGCTCCGCTGGGAAATATGAAGATTGGCTGGTCAGAGAGAAAGTAGAATAGAAATCTAGTGCCACCTAATGGAAGTAGCAATCCGAAAAGTCATATCTACTCTCTAATGAGCCTTGTCACACTACTTGGGATAAAAGCCAAAATCAAAATCTCAATATGAAGACACTGTGTTTTGGGATACTGGCCCTAGTCAGTTTGCATATTTCCCAGAGGAGCATTGCAGTTTAAAAGTCTCCTCACTTTGGCATGCCAGGCTTGATGTGTACCCCCATGGATCTAAGTCAGATGCCTCACACTCAGCAAAACCAGATCACACACTTTGCACTGATGAGGGCCGACATCCCAAAACAGAGTCTGCAAATTGAGATTTTGGCTTTTATCTTAAGTCATGTGACTCGCTTCCCATCTATTGCACAGTAAGCCCTTGATGTTACCCTGCTAATAAAAACACTTTCTAACTTTTTCCTATTTACTTCTTATCCATCAGCAACTCTTTGCCTTTATTTGGTGTGGTTTTTTTCTGCATAGTTTTATCGCCACTTTGCGCCAATGAATACATTTTCCCAAAAAATGTTTTTAATATTTGTTTCAATAAAAATCATGCCATGTTATGGCTTACTGCTTCCCTATTCCATTTTTTGCCACTGGTCTAGGTAGCGCTTTTGTCTCTGATGTACTTGTTATCGCTAGAGTCAGTATAGACTTTTAGGATTGGTACTTCCTATAGGTAGCACTAGAGTTCTAGTCCTCTTCCTCTCTAAAAAAAAAACTAAAAAACTATTTGCATATGAAAATGAATAAATTATACAATAAATAACTATACTACAAAATATATGGATTTTTTTAAGAGTCAGAGTCAATACATTTTCACCACTCAATACTCACTCCGACTGCGCAAATCTTAAAGGGCCCCGTTACCACTGTTGAAGAATGCTTTGCTTAGCGAACTTCGCAATAGATGCCAATCTAGAGACCTGCAGGACTGGCATGCGGAAGTCCTTAATAGGGTAACTAAAGTGGAATTACCGAGCTGCTGCCTACCGGAAGGGGCACACAGTCATAAAGTAGCCATGCTAGGGTCAAAAATGGAAAACAATCAACATTTACTTTCAAAACCAGTAGAACAGTTATTCCACAGCATGATTACGAAAACCAGCTAAAAGCCTTCCCGGCAGGTAAGGGCGGCACACGCGTGGCGCAGCTTAAGATGCTGCAAGGAGAAATGAGGTTTTCGTCCTCATGTAATGGCATAAAAGCACAGTAATAGTATTTCAGGCAAGATGACATCATGCGGAGTGGGAGGGGGAAGAGCCACACGCTGAATAAGGAAAGCAGCACTGTCTAGAAACAGCTTTTTTTAACCCTTCATGTGCAAAATCTTAGTTCATAACATGATATGCAGCTACCCTTGATAGTTTTTCTTGGCACTGCTACTAGAAGAATGTTATGTTCTATAAAGAAAGGACAGTATGCAGCTGCTAAAAGGCTTTAAAAATAATAATAAAAAAAAAATCTCACTTTTCATTCTATCCAGGAAACGCTGCACAGTAAGCTCACATGACTAATTGGCAGTGAAGAAGGGAAGGAAAGTCATCTGTACAGCTCTGCTGCCCTCTAGTGGTGCTTTAACTTCCCCTCCCCCAGTCCTGCATTTTGTCTAATTTTTAGAGGCAAACAACGAATAACTCTGCATCTGCCTATAATATTACATATCTATATAGGATGTTAAACCCAAAAAGGAATTCCAATTTAGAAATAAAAGATTCAAAGTGCTAAAAAAAAAAATATTTAAGACTACATTCAGAGGCGACTTTATTCTATAGTATAAATGGTCTCACTCCCCTACTGATCATGTGTGCTGGCCAAGGACCAGAAAATTCTAAGATGGATAGTCTCCCATTTCTGGGTAAATAAAAAGACTGGAAAGGTAAAGGGGTGGTCCAAAGCTAAAACGGATTTGAATCCTAAATGCCTATTTAATGTAATAATCTAATGTAACATTTCTACAATATCTACCTGTTTGTTTGTTTTTTTTCTTCTACTACTTCCCTTTTGATGATGCTTCATTTGATAATCCCACTGCATGCTGGAATAGTCAAACGAGTTGTCATCAGGCCCCACTTGAAATGAAGTAATGAAGTGTCATCAGAGACCTCAGTTTCAGGGACTGGGCTAGTCCCGGCTTTCCTGTGCATGTGTCAATTCCAACATACTGTATGCTGAGTAGGATCTGAATAGACAATAGGTGGGTTGGTCAACCTCCAATTTAGAGCTCTTTTATATTTCAGTGTTTCTGGTATGTGTGGTGACAGTTTTCACACGTAGATCCATTCATGTCAATGGGTATACGCACATCAGTGTGTTTCCATTTACCATGTGTCCGTGGGCAAAACACGCTGACATGGCCATTTAACAGCTGCATGGGCTGCAAAACGTCAAGAATACATGCAAACTGATGACACCCGTGTACCATCTGTGTGACACATACCAGGGCCTGGGAATCAGTGGTACTGTTAGCGCTGTTCCCTGGCACTAGGTGCTGAAGACAGATCGTACTATTCTCCCATGCTTGCGCTGCGATCAGCACTAGCAGGGGAGAAAGTTGAGAATTGTATCCAACTGATAACAGCGAGTACAGGCAGCTGATAAGAGTACTGATTAACTGCCGCATGTGCTATAACTAATAATTAAAAAAAAAAAAAAAAATTGAGGACCCCTCTATTCTTGATAACCAATGTTGCTAAATCTACGTTGCAGCCCTCCACCGCCACAGGGCAAGTTGGAAGAACTGGGCAAATTGTCAGAATTGGTGCATTTAACAGATGTGCCTTTTCTGGGCGGCTGCGGGCTGCTATTTTTAGGCTGGGGGAGGGGATATTTGTATCCCCTTACCAGCCTGAGAATACCAGCCCCCAGATGCCTTCTTTAGTTTGGCTGGTTGTCAAAAATAGGGGAGACCACACACCCTTTTTATTTTATATTTATTTAAATAATTTAAAAATACAGTGTGGGGACAGCTGAGGGTTGCAGACTGCAGTTTTACCTGGCTGGTTATCAA